>NW_026125281.1:22170000-22770000 GCF_943737965.1 Phodopus roborovskii | reverse complement strand
TGGGGAGAATCAAGATTAGGGAGCACCAGGGTTGGGGAGATCCAAGATTGGGGAGCACCAGGATTGGGGAGCACCAGAATTGAGCTTTGGGGTCTTCACCTACTCTGGGTGGACTTTTCAGTGAGGGCACTGCCTTTGAACCTCTTATGCCTTCCTGTAGGTCTGGTCTCACCCTTGCTCCTGTGAGTAACAGCCCCTAGAACACAGTGCTTCGCCCATCTAGACTCAGGTGGAGTCATCTCTTTGATCTGTTGTTGGTACCCACCTGAGGTTAATACAAATTTGTTCACAGCCTCTAAATAAAGTCATGAAACATTGGGAGTTCATAAATGTGAATTTGTCTTCTTTTGCAGGCCCAGTGTAAGCTCCCCGTGGCAGGAACATCACTGTGCAACCCATATACAACATTGTGCACAGAAACTTAACAGATGAGGCTCATGGGTCCAGTGCCATCTCTGCTGCTGGCCCCTGCTCTCTACTCTTCCTCCGAGGCCTGCCAGCTAGCACACCTCCAAGGCCTGTCAGCTCACTAATGATGGGACTGTTCCACTTGAGTGGCAGGCTGGTTTGGGGTCTGATAGCTTTGGGGTCTGTTTCAAAACTAGAAAAGGGACATCAGACTCATCTGTGACAGGGCCTTGAGGGCGTCTTCACAGATGAAGAGAGAAAGTAGGACACGAAGACAGGTCATGATTTAGAAGGCAGCAGGCTTACACGAAGGTCAGTCTTAATTAATCTATTTTGAAACACCAGGGCTGTTGTGGTGTCTGAGAGCATGCCGGGGTGGATGAGTGTTTTCCTGTGACAAAAAAGGAAGAAATAATTACCCCGCTGCCTCCCAGGTGACAGCACTATGGAAACCAGACGACCTGCCTCAGCTAGCCTGTGACTAAGGGGAACTGAGAGGGAAGGCATGACTTTGCAAAAGAGAAATCCAAGACAGGACAATAATAAAATACAATTTATGAACATTTTCATAAGACTTTCTCCCCAAGAACTTAATGTAATTTTTCTTTTCAGAATCCATGTTATAGAGAGTTAGGCTTCCATCTGTCCAGAATTAAATATCTCAAACTTTTTGTATGTTAGTTTGCTTGGTTTTGTTTTGTTTTGAGACAAGGTCTTGCTCTATAGCCTGGATGTAGCCCAGGCTGGCCTGGGACTCATGGTGTAGCCTAGGCTGGCCTGGGACTCATGGTGTAGCCTAGGCTGGCTGGAACTTGTGCTAATTTTCCTTGTCTCATCATCTTGGGTGTTAGGATTACAGTGGTGAACCACCATGCTTGACTTTAAACTTTGAATATTATTGGTGTTTGGCCAGAAGCTAAGCAAAGTGAACTCCAGCTCCAGACTCTAATGAGAAGCAGAAAACAGAACAACAGCCAGGCCCTACTAGTTTGTTCTTATCACATTGCTCATAGTTACAAATTGGCCCCCAGCACCTGATGAAAGCTTGGGGCTCTGGAAGTGGCCAGCCCTGGACTACTGGGTATTAGCAGTCTCCTAATTGGCCCCTTCTAACTGTTCCCATACTCTGATTGCCTTTGACCTCCAGAGTAATTTGAAATCAGATGATGTTTTGCTGTGGAAAGTTCTGTTCTTGGGACTATGCCCAGGCTTTTGATATGGGAGAAGTGTTTACATCTCTTGCTTACAACTAACTCCCTACACACATTGTAAAACTTCCATGACCTGGGTTCTTTAGTTCATCCCACCAAAGTAAATAAATTAATTGAAATCAACAAAGAGAGTTGATTTCCCACAGTGATTGGGGCTGGAGGGAAGCCAGGAAAGCTGATGGCCTGGGGCAGAGTCTACCACAGTTCTGCGGGAAGCTTTCTTTCTTTTTTTCCACTGCCTTCTTCGGATGCTCGGATGCTCAGACACTTGCTTAGGTGGCAATCATCGGAGGCCATGGCACTGCCCTTAGTGGTCCTCTCCCTGGCATGCTACTGAGGCAGTAAACTGAGTCATGGAAGATCCTCTGCTCTGGTGTGAATGTTCCCAACTTAGACTGAAACTCAAGTTCCATTGTGAGATATTTGGAGGTGGGTCTTTGGCTGGATACTTAGGAGATGGCTGGTTCTAACAGCCATGCCCCTGTGAGTGGAATTACCTATTCATACACAGAGATTACAGGCTAGTGGGCACCCTTACAAGGGTCTTCAGACTCAGCTCAGCTCTGTTTGTGATGTCCTCTGCCACCTTGAGACTCTACAGAGAATCCCCACCAGCAAGAAGGGTCTCACAGATGGAACTCAGTGACCTGGGGCCCCATAAGTTAAATTTAATTTAATTTAAATTTAAGCCATAAATTTAAGAAACTTTGTTCTTTGTAAGTTCTTGACTCTGTGCTATCAAGTGATAGCAACAGGAAGCAGACTAAGCTACTACTCACGCCTACCTGAGTCTCTGTTCCAGTGGCAGATGAAATGGTCCTGGCCAGGTTAGAAAAAAATCTACAGTCTCTTTCTTAGGAGCCACCAAGACCCAGTTTTCTTTCTTTTCCTTTCCTGTCTCTCTTTCTTCTTGCATTTTTTTTCAGTACTAGGGATTGAACCTAGGGCTTCACACATGCCTGGTGAGCACTCTACCCCTCCCCCCCCCACTCCGAGCAATGCTTCTTTAAGACCAGTCCCGCTAAGATTTTCAAGCTAGTCTTGAACTTTGAGCCTCCTGCCTTAGCCTCCCAGGCACTTTGGATGACAGCCCTGTGACAGGCCCAGCACACAGAGAGGCACTTCCGTCTTTGCTGCCAATAGAGGGTGATAAAGTCTGAGATGTGAGAGTGGACTAGAGGTGGCTGGGCCCTGTTCCCAGCTACTTGCTCCCAGGGAGAGCCCAGTCATGGTCACCTTCACAGAACAATGTCTCTCCAGGCTGAGTTAGCATTAGACTCATGACAGGGCTCACCCAGAGTGGCTGACTCAGCTTAGGCTTAGGCTGAGACCTAAGAATTATTTGCTAACAAGTCCCAAAATACAGGGGTGCCATAGTCTAGGGGCCACAGTGACCTAGAATTCAGACCTGCCCTGGGCTATGACAACACAATACTTGAATTTCTCTTGCAGATGGGGTATATTCTGGGCAGCTGGTTATGCACCTTTAACACTTTGCTTGAATCCTAAAAAAGCAATAAAATTATTAAACTATCCCAGAAATCCATGATTTGTCTTATGAATTAGCAATAAGGAATTTAAAGATTTTAATTTGACGAAGTAGAGGCCACAGTCAACAGCTAAATTCAAAGGTAGTTTGGAGTCTGGTACTACCTCTTGGTGATGCTCTGGAGAGAGGGCAGCTCTCAGTGGGATCTAGGCCTGAGATCCTGGAAGGAGAAGGGAAGTTTCAGCAAACCAGAGAGGCAGCGACTCAAACAGAAGCAGTGGTGGCCACGATAAGGCTTCTACATTTTGCAAATGTATGTATGGCCTTTGGGGGACTTCAAAGGTTGGTTTTTAAGCAGGAAGGACACAGCTTGAGCCAGAGCTTGGACTGGCAGTGAAGAGTGTGTGTAGATGGTGGGGGGGGGGGGAGGAGGCGGACAGCATGGCAAATATCCACCGCAACTTCAGAGAATAGGGTCACAAAGAATGACCTTGTAATGGCGACGGGGATGGAGGAGGGAGGGTCACACTCATGTGAGGGCTGCGGGATATGGGTCAAGTGCATGACTCCAGACAATGTTTTATTCAAGAAATTTAATCAGTTTAGTTGGTGTTGTTTGCAGCTGTTCCTCAGTCTAGAGCTTGATTTTTTCAGGGGGCAAAATTAATACAACTTAAGTTACAATTTCTAGAGCTATACCTTCATAAGAAGCAAGTACCACATACCATGGATATGGGATATCTAAGGCTTTTTTTTTTTTTTTTTTTTTTTTTTTTATAAAGACATCACAATGAGGTGCTTTGGGGGAGGTGATGGGGACCACAAGAACATACAGAAAATGGCTCTTAAAATCCTACCAAGTGTTTCAGGAATTCTGTCGCCAATCCGCTAGCATTTGGGTCCTAGAGGCAGTTTTTGTTGGGAGTGTTACGTGATCCGAAGACAGGGCTGAGCTGGGGAGATTTGCTGGCCTCTTGGAACAAAAAGGAGGGGATGGCGGCAGCAGAGCAGCTGGTGTCTCGGCTGGGATTCTCCATTCTGTTTCGTGATAGCTGTGCATGGGTTTTGTTCATTAATAAACGGCAAAGCCATTCTAAGCCGCACTTCTGCCTCTCCATGCCCAGCTCCTCAGCTCGCTGACTAGGCTGAGCATACATGGATGCTAGTGCTCTTAGGAGCAACCAGGCAGGAAAGTTACCATCCACCCGAGTGGTAAAGGAGATGACAAATGCCAGTCGAGTCTCAGATTATTCATTGGGTGAGCCCAGACCTGACGCGCCCAGAGTGAGCAGCAGCAAATGGTTTCTTTGTATACCTTCCAAGTACCTGGAAGCAGAACGGGAAAGGATCTGGGCTTGGGGGCCAGGTCAGTCAGCTTGCCATTAAGAATGATAATATAATGAATGAATAGATGGATTACTTATAATGACTTCATACCAAAAATAGATATAAATGACTACTTCATACCAATCACGTTTGCATCTCAGTTCGCCATTATGAATGATAATATAAGCAATGAATGACTTATAATATATGATTTCATACCAATAATAGACATGAATGACTTCATACAAATCACGTTTGCATCTCAGTTCGCCATTATGAATGATAATACAATGAGTGACTTCATACCAATCACATCTAGTAATTGCGCAACCTTGGGTATATTCATGAATTCTTGGCTCCCCCCCCCCTTTGGATCAAAGGGAAATTGTACAGGTTAAAAATAACTTTAAAATATCTATGTAAGATGATTGGAGAACATGATCAGGTACGTGACTGGTACTTTAGAGGTGGCGGTAATTATTGTGTGTATTACAGCTTTTTGTTTTCATTCGACCATGTATGACTAATTCATCCATCAGGCAAGCCCTGTGCTGTAGAACAATGCAGCCCTGAACTTAGCACTCTGAGCACATCGTACCATCCTCTGACAAGCTCCTATCCTAGCATGCCCAGCTCCACTGCCTGTAAACAACAAAAATAAATGTTAAGTCAGAATGAGCTCAGGGGATGAATTAATCAGCTGAAATAGACTGAGAAGAGATGAAAAATAAAAAGACCAAAGGGTGTTGCAGAAACAGGCAGAGCTGTTGGCTACCGTGGCGCTGGTTCTTGTGGTCTTTGCACTGAGGAAACACTCCAAAGGGCTGGTGTAGAAGCAGTCCACAGCCTTGGCTGGGTAAGCAGAACTCTCACCTTCCTCCAGAGCACATGCCATTGCTAAGATCAAAGAACTCTCTGGGTAAAGTGCTAAAATGAAAAGATGCCCCAAATATTGCAGGAGACAGCACCATTATCCCCCTTAGGCCGCCATCCAGAAACTCACAGTTCCTTTCCCTAGAAGCAATGTTATGGATGTCTTGGGAATCTCCCCAAATGTGTTTTGTGTACAATCAAGCAAAATTCTCTTTCATACAAATGGCAGCACAGCAAGGAAGGGTTTGGATGGAGGAAAGGGAAGGGGAAATGATATAATTATATTATAATCTCTAAAATAAAATACAAAATAAAATTGCGAATGAGGAAAAGAATGACACACTAGCAAATGTGTTGTTCTGTGCAATTATTCCACCCAGTAACATATCTTGGTAATTATTCTAGTAGTACATTCGTATACCCTCACTTCTTTTAGGGTTACTCAGAGAACATCTCAGAAGAGGAGGTGGAAAGATTGTAAGAGCCAGAGAACCAGGAATGATGCTGTGAGACTGCATTCCTCAGAAATGAGAGGGGACCTTTGCCCAGGGCACCTCAAAAACCTGTGACCTAAACAAGACCTGAAGAAGTAAGTCCAACACCGATGGGCATACTAACACGGGAAGAGGGGTCTCATGGGGCAGCACTCCCAGACAAAGAGCTACAGGCAATGAAGGGATGCTGAGAGCAAGGGACACAATCCCCTGCCCTGGTGGTCAGCCCTGAACACACATATATATAACGCGAGATGAAACAAGCAGGTGTGTGTGTGTGTGTGTGTGTGTGTGTGTGAGTGTGTGTACTAAACAAAGAAAAACAGGCCACAACTTTGAGGGGAGGAGTATGGTGAAGATTGGAGGAAAGAAATGGAGAGAATGATGTGATTACTCTTTAATGAAAACAATCTCCAAACCTTTATTCCTGTCATATTTCATATCTCTAGCGATAGAACATAAAATCTCCATTAGTGTCTTTAAACCATATGAGAGTGAGAATCACATCAACACATGATTCTCTGGTATCATGTTGCTGAAATCCCTTCCCTGGTGGAGATGTAAACAATGTCTATACCTCCTCCTAAGGTCCCAAGGACAAACTGAGGTATAGGGTTCCACCGAAGTCCATTGGGGGACCACGAGTTCATTGGGCTTCTCCACAGAGCAATGGGGGTGGTTATGGGCAGGGACATAGGTGATCTTAGAGCACACACACTGGAAGATGGGGAGGAATGATGGCTTCCCCATGGCTGCACAGATGGAGCACCCTCCCCTCACCCTTCCCCACCATATACTCTGGTCTCTCCCTCGACACCACATGCAATTAGGACAGAACTGTATACAACTGGTTGGGACAGGTAGCTAGATACTCAGGTGAAGGTCCCATGATCCTCCTGTCCCCCTCCTTCAAGTAAAGGTAGATAGCAGTCCCAGCCCTTGTGAGTAGGCCCAGCAGAACTCCTGAAGGTGGCAGTGTGACTTTGAAGGTAGTCCTGTACAAGACACTCACCAGCCCTGTGCTGTGGGTATGGGCTGCTAATGGCTCACAGTCACACCCTCCTCCAGAGAGTCATCTTATCTAGGAGATTACCCATAGTCCTCTGGAGACCTTGACAGACTCAGACCAACCCTGTAGTGTGGTACACACTCTAGTTCAGTGTGTGTAGGGTTTCAGCACCAGTTGTATAAAGTGAGGTTTGGCCGAGGAGAAGGGATTTTTATCGTAGATATGAAAGAGAGCACAGACAGAGATATCTGGAAGTGCCCAGAGCTGGGAGAGGAAGTAGTGGACTAAACATGGCTGGCAGACTGACTTAGGCCATGGTAGAAGGCAGGGCAAGAAAGAAAAGTAAGAGAGAGCAAAGAGGAGTGAGAATGTTCTTAGAGACGGGAAAGGGAAAGGGAGCAAAGGTCGCGCTTGGCCAAAACGGCAGGGTATTATAGGAAGGAGAAGCTGGGGGAAGGTAAGCCCATGGGCTGGAGAATTTAGGGCAGGGGCGGGGTGAAAAGAGCTGAGAGGAGTCGGGTTGCCTGCATAGACCCTGTAAGAGGTACCTGCTAGCATATGAGAGCTTGGAGGTCAGTGTCTCTTTGGCATGCTAATAAACATCACAGTTAGCCATCTGTCCTGATGTTCTTTTGGACCGGATACCCACCAGGATCAGCACAACTTCTCTGAGTGTGTTCCTTTCACTTTCCTGAGACAAGGCCTTCATGTTCTCAATCTCTGTTCCAGCCTCTACTTGGAAGACCAGACATAAGATAGTTTTTGCTTCTGGAGAAAAAAATATCTGCATACACAGCTACCCAGAGGAACTTTGCAGAGAAATTCAGAAAACTGGAAGGCTTTCCAACCTCCACACAGCAAAGCTTTATGTGGTGTAACACACAGCTCTAACATTCAGTCTTTGCAAACATGTCACTTCACACATGAAATTATATTCACCATTTCCTCTTTGTGCCAGTCTCCCTGTTTTTGTCTCAGTAGATGTCAATCTGATTGATGTCCTTTAGAGCTTCAAGTACTTAATCAATACTCAGACTTTTCACAACCAAAATGGTCTTGATTCTCCAATGCAGTGGCACAGGGCATGCATTCTTAGCCCCTGGAAGATGGTGCAAATGAGAACATTTTCCAACTTGCCTCCCTGTCCTTCTATATGAGAATAAATGTAATGTTTTCTCATTTTGAGAGAAAATGGCTATCAAATACCTTAGAAGTTCATATAATTCTGGGGTATACATTTTGGTGGAATTCACCAGTTTGTTTCCTGATTTTCAAAAGTTGACCATCCCCCATTTTGAGGTACTAAGGATTCAACTTAGAAACTTGAGTATTCTAGGCAAGTGTTCTTCCACTGACATCCTCAGCCCCATTTCTCATCTTGAGACAGGGTATAGATATGTTACCCAGGTTGGTCTGGAACTTTTGATCCTCATGCCTATCTATATCTCATTACCAACTGGGATTTCCATCATGCTGTCTGAAAATGTCTTCCTTAATAACTGGGGACCTCAAAATCCAGACTCTGATGAGTCTAACAGACAGGTCATGACAAATAGCTTGACTTTAACTAACTGTGGTGTGATACTAAGTATATTTGTCTTTCCCCCTAGTTATTCTCATAGGAGTCTTCATCATAGGATACCTTGGTACCCTACCAAATAAATGGAAACTCAATGTCCAGTTGAAAATCCACACACATATTTATAGAATTAGTTTTATATCTAACTGTTGGGATTTAGGAACAATCATGCCATCCTTCCATAGGTGAACAGTGTGGAGATAAAGGTAAGCAGCCAAATGAAAAAGCAAACAATAGTTACTCCAGAAACTTGGCACAGAAAGAGTCTCCATTGTCATGAGCAGATATTCAAAGGTAGAAAAGAGTAAGATGCCTTCCAGGGAGGCAGGTCCCAGTGGGAAACTGTCGGGAATGAGTATTTATCCTTTTCTGGTGGGCCCCAAACTGGAAACAAGAACAGATAGAGAAGTTGTCTAGCATCGATCATGCCCTGGCCATCTAAGGCCAGTTGCAGATGTTATTTATCTTCCTGGTTTGCAACAAGAGAGGAATCTAGCTTTCTGACCTAAGTCATGCTGGCTCTCATGGTGGCTGTTTATTCTTACAGTAAGGAGCTGGGTCCCAGGACAAGAGTCAAAGCTTTATTTTTATAAAGTCGAGGGCCACTGGTTAAATATCCAGTTTCTCGGTGGACAAAGTACCAGACATTTCCACAATGGAATACTGGTTAGTGTTAAAAAGAAATGAACTATCAAGCTATGGGAAGACATGGAGGCAAATTAAATGCATATTTGTTGAGTGAAGAACATATGTATGCAATAGCACTCTATCATTCCAACTATATAATATTCTGCAAAAGGCAAAATGATGGAGACAACAAACAGATCACTGGTTACTTGTCAAGGATTATGAGAGAAATTACAGACAAGAGCAGCTAATTTCCACAGCCAGTGATTCCACAGCCTTGTTACCTACTGTCTGTAATTTCTCACAACCTTTGACAGTTACTTGGGGTTGGAGAAAAGGAGATGGACAGGCAGGGCACAGAGGTTTTTAGGACAGGGAAACTCTGCCATGTTGTGATAGTGGGTACACATCATTGCACATCCATATAGAAAGTACACAATCACAAGCAGACCCCCAACTGTGATGCTATTCCTGGTTTTCAACCTGACTACATCTGGAATTAACAAAAACTCAAGCAGATGGGTGCACCTGTGAAGAGTTCTTGGACTTTCCATTGGGAGAGAGCCAGGGTTGCAATGGTTGGCGCATAACCAAGAAGCCACTCTAATAAATCCCATATATGTCCGTTGTTTCTCTAGAGAACCCTGACTAATACACTGTTGTAAACTGTGTAGTGACAGGGCAACATCTGCTCATTGCTTTGTGGGGGATGGGCTACTGGGGCTGCAGGGACAGCAGGGGTTATGTGGGAAATATCTTCCATTCACTTTTGCAATGATCCTAAAACTGTTCTCAAAACAGTGCATTTAAAAGGGAAAATATTTTAGATCTAAACAGTGATGACAAGTGCAGAGTGTTGTGAATGTATCACATGTTACAGAGCTGTAGACCCTCAAGGGGCTAGTTTTTATGGAATGTGGATTCTGCCTCAGTTTAAAAACTGGGCAGCACTGAACAAACACAAAACGTGAAGTCTTGTTTGTGCCTTAGCTGGCCCTTGTTGAGACCCAAATGTATTCGGGCCTTCTGGTTCTGGAGTCCTGCTTTAGAAGGGCGATGGAATTTCCATTCTGACATTTTCCTGGCATAACTGTTTGTCTCTGTCCTCCAGTACTCAACAGCAGAACACTGAAGGCTCCAGAAAGTTCTAACAGTTAGGGAAGGGGCTGGGGGGCACAGCTACTCTTGTGGTTGGGACATCTCACCACTTACATCAGAACCTTGCTCTGGCTGGTCCTCAGGCTCTGTGTCATACCACCTTCTTCCCATCATGTGCTTATACAGTTTCCCTGAAGACTCAGGGGGGAACGGAATCGCCACAGGACCAGGAGCCCAGCTTGGGCATTAGACCTTTCCCAGCTCTGTCCATCCTGGCCAGTTTCCAGGAGAGATGTCCCAGAACTTAACCCACCATGCTCGTCTGTCTTGCAGAACAGACATATTTCACATCTCTCTTTCCTAGAAGTTGTGGAGCATCCCCCATTCCCTTTCCTTATAACTCTTCTCTTTTCTCCTTCACTGGCCCAGAGAAAACCAAGTCAGAGATCAGCAAAGCCAGGAGGAGCTGATTGTACAAATGTGTCACTTTACTGAAAAAAAGCATGAAAAAAAATAAACCTCTAAAAGAGTCCAACCTCTCCAGCTGACATCCCAAATACAACGTGTCCGGTACACCCACTAGATTAGCCAAACCAACAAAGGCTTAATAATGCCAAGTAAAGGCAGGATGTGGAACAATTGGTGTTCTATGATGGGCATTGTAGAACTGAATGCAGCCCTCCTGGACCTAACTCCAAGGGCACTTTGGCCTTGAGAGTTTACATTCTCACCTGAGCCCCTTCCTCTGTCTTCCCCCTTCCCATGTTTCCCCTCCCGCTCTCCCTATTGTCTCAAAAGGTAACGATGCAAAGGAGAGGCCCAAGATGGGATTCTGCACATTGGCTCAGATCTCTTGTTACCCAAGGTTTGGGTTTGTTACCTAGTTACCAGAAGAGCCTGGCTGGGGCTCTGAGAAAATTTGACACTGCAAACTTAGAAATGCCAGATGCAGGCTAATGTTTAGACAAGCCCGGCAGATGAAGCTTAGCAGTGTTGGAAAGCAGCGCTAGCAGGAACCTACTCCAGACCCTCAAACTTCTGCCTGTGCTTCCTCTGGCCTCGTGTTTTCTTCCCAGAGCCATTTGATTGCCTGTGGATGGGCAACGAGCTTGTGTCCTGTCAGCCGCTTCCCTATCCGCCTCTGATCATGTGTCAAGTAATTATGTCTTTCAGAGTGATGCTTCCACAATCCATAAAGTCAAGAAACGGCTAAATGTGTCTTGCTCTTGGAAAGGAGCAAGGCAGCAAGGAGAGAACAATCCTTCCATTTTTCTATTATAGAAAATTCTAGCACACTGAAGTTTGTGAAAAGTCACAAACTTACAACAAACTTTAGTATATTCTCCCGCTAAGCTTATGATTCAATAGCAGAGATGGAAGTTGAGTCCATGAGGATGGAGCAGAGCTCAGGAATATGCCTCATGTTCCAGATTCTGATGCCTCCAGGGGAACCACCCAGAAAAGGACAGTTCTGCCAGCCCTGGCTGCCTGTGAGAAGCACTTGTTGTGTTGTTAAAACTGTGATGCTAAGGCCACCTCAGAAGAAGAAGAAATAGTCACTGTAGGCTACAGTGACACATTTGTATCACTCTAGGCTGTGGTTTCCAGTTTTCTTGGGCATAGGGTCATCTGGGGTGGGTGGTGGGCAAATGTTCCTTGACCAGTTCCTTCTTACCTCAGACAGGTCCCTGATAGCCACAGCTTCCAAAACATCCATGTAATTAAGATGTAGTCAGTCCCTGGGTACTCTCAAACTTCACATCTGCAAAAACAGTGGGCCAGCTGGGAGTTGAAGACATTCTAAAATAAAATTGTACCTGTACATACATGCGTGTGTACAGACTTTCTTCCCGTCATCATCCCCTAAACAATGCAACATAATGGCTATTCACATAGCAAGGACGTTGCACGATCATTACAGGTGACTTAGAGATGGTTTGAAGATACGGGTAGGCCCCATGAAAATGCTAAGCTTCTTTCTGTAAGGGACTGGAACTTCCATGGATACTAACGAGCAACCGTATGCAGGTGGTGGTATAGCAATGTACTGGGACCAGTGCCTTTAACACTAGGCACATCCTCTGGAAGGTGTACTGCAGAGCTGGCCCCAGCATCCTAAGGGCCCATTGCTTTTCTCTTGCTAAGTGGATTTTCAAAGAGAGTTTCTATATTTGCAGTGCTAGAGAGGGTTGGCGGCGTTTTCATATTCTCAGAAACAGAGGATCATCATGAATGTCTTCAAGGGTGACTACTATGAAGAGCAAGGGAGCAGAGGCTGCAATTTAAATAGGATGGGGTTTTCAACTGCACTGGGAAGGTAACATCTGAGGTACAATGAGCAAGAGATGCAAGACTCGAGGAAGCCGTTGATGTAATGCAAGTTCAGTGAGACCTTTCTTACTGGGAGGAAGGCCTGGGCAAGCAGGCCGGACCCTAGAACACGAGAAGAAATAGAACCAGGAAGAAGGCTTGGAGATCCTGCCTGGGTGTCCAAGACAACCGGAGCATCTCTGGGGCCCGGCTGCCGTAGAGTACAGGAAGGGACTTGCAGAGGCTCAGGAAATTAGGTCTTGTTGCTGTTGTACCTTTTTTAGAGTCAGAACCCAGAGGAAATGCTTTCCCTTTAGAGTAGTTTAGACTAAGCCATCTTATGGAAGAGTTCTTGATCACATGGGTTTAGGGACCCATTTAGTATAGTTTTAAGTTGAGTTTTGTGGAACCCTGAGGACTCCCAGGGTTCTGTGAGGGACCTAGAGAGGACTAAGTGGGAGACAAGAACTTTAGTGAAACCAGGTTGTTGTTTGATGAATAAAACTCTGCTCGGCATTAAGAAAACAGAGACAGGAAGACTGCTTCCTCCTACCAGCGACTCTTGGAAAGGCATTATGTGAACTCAGTTTTTACCAACTTTATGACCCAGATCTCTTTTAAAAACTTCATTTCATTTATTATTAATGTATGTAGGGCTGGAGGGATAGCTCAGCCGTTAAAGGCTAGGCTCACAACCATAAATATTATTATTGTGTGTATATGATGGGGGCATGTCCGTGCTTCAGTATTGTGAAGTATCAACTAGAGAAAACCAACAGAAAGTCTTTATCAGCTGGTCAGTGACAATACTGGGTGCCTGGTATCCAAGTGCATCCCAAGCCTTTCTAGGGGTGAGCTCACATCCTGGGTTGATTCACCTCAGTTAACAAGAACAATTAGCCCAAAGTGGATCTACAGAAGCCACAGGACAAGGTTGGCAAATTTAGGAACTTTCCAAGAGCTACGGACGGGATGGATTAGGTCTTTGTTCCTGCTTTGTCAGGCGGTCCTGCCTAATGCGCTGGGTTCCATGGCCTGCACGGTACTTCTATCATGGCGTCAGTTGTGCTAAGGTCTTGGGGCCTGTTACAGCAGCATGTGTAGAGATCGGATGAGAACTTTGTGAAGTGAGTTCTCATTCCACCTTCACCGGGCTCAGAGCTCCAAGTCAGGTCATCACGGTTGCACAGGGGCCTCGTACCCGCTGAGCATGCTTGCTGGCCTTCTTTTCTTGCTAACGAGGCAAGGAAGCCACAGAAGCCACCTGTCCAAGGTCACCGAGTTCTAAGTGGCACAGCCAAGACTAGCCTTCAACTCCAGCACCCAGTTTTACATACTGCCAGAGTGTGTAAGTGTCTCAGACAGCCACTGGCCACCCAATGAAGCCCAAGGATCCTCCACTTACAGTTCAGCCAAGGTTCCTCCAATTGCAGCCCAGAGCACACGCCCCTCCTTTGTGGCTGGGGTCCACCACCTTCTTTGTTGCTTCAGCTGAATACCAGGGGTTTAGGTGCCAATCTAGTACTGAGGGCACAGCCATGTCTGTGCAGCTCTTCCTCTGAAGACCCTCCCAAAGGCAATGCAGACAGTGTGGCATTTCCAGGACAGCCTGGCATCCTCCAGGCCTAAAATCACAGAACCACAACACAGGGACCCCAATAAAAGTCCAAAAGGGTGGCCCCTGGGACAGGACAGAGCTTGGTTCTTTAGCTCAGGTATTCTCTCATGCTCTGTCAGAGAAGGATTTTCCAACTCCTTCCCTCAGCAAAGAGATGGCCATCAGGGTGCTCACTCTCTCTCCACAGGCTTATTATACTCTGCCCTCTGCCAGTGTTGCCGTGGGTCGCTCAGCTCACTTCCGCGGCACTTCTGAAAACGAGGAGGAGGACTTTCACCCTCTCATTTTACTAACTTGTTCCAAATTGTATTGGGTTTTCTGAGGCTCTCTGCACTTCCAGATAGGGGTTCGGAGAGCCCTGAGCCTACTCAATCCCACCCTGCTGCTGGGTCTCTCATTAGGAAGAGAAGTTGGAAAGGAGGGTTGGAAGCGGCCCCAGGAGAGCACCAGTGACTGTTTCCTTCTGGAAACACACAGCAACTCCCTATCAGAAGAAGCTGCTTCTGAGTCCCATCCTATGTCCTCTGCTGACCTGAGTCTTCCGGCTTCATAGGATGCTGTGTTCTCTGCAAACGACTCTTCGTTTCCATCCGAAGAGAAGAACTATGAGTTTTGCACAGAAACTTGTGAAACCTCCCAAGGCTTCCCTTGACTTGGGGGAGGGGATGGCACGTGCTCCTCACATGCACATCTGTTAGTGTTTTGTGCTGATCATGGCTTAGAGCATTGTCCTCTCCATCCATCTCATGTTAGAGACACTGCAGGCTCAGTTATTGAGAATAACCTGCACAATTGCTATGAAACCTTTTCTCGGGAAAGAATGTAGCTACAGCTCTTTCTAGAACCGTGTTTGGGTCCCCAGCTTACCTTGTGACCACTGGCCACCTCTTTAATAGGCTGTCTTTCATTGAGATGACTTAGAAGGAAATGGGTACTTGTGAGATTTAATGCTATGATTTCAAAGCTATATATACACACAGTACACACAGAACACTCCAGTTTCAAGCATGCACCCTGCCTGGCTGTTTCAAGGCCTTGGCCTGGGATGTCTATATCCCCCCAGGCAAAATGCGAGCCTTTGGAATGTAGCTCTGCTCTTTTAAGATTCCGGGGCAGTTTGTTTAAGATAAGAACATGACAAATGGGGTGAATTTGAGTGGCTAAAGGGAAGGTGGAAGAAAACGGTTGTGTAGTCTGTACCTGTTCTAGCTTGGATGACATCACCTCCATGAGGGGCGGGGATGGTTCAGCCTCCAGACAGCCTGCCAACTGCCATTTAGAAGAAAAATGGCCTTTAACTTGTTTTCTTTCTTCCCCTAGCAAAGTCCCTCTATGGCTAATCTTTCCTGCCGGCAGCTGTGGGAGTGGAGAGTAGAGCAGGAGCCAAAGTGAGTGCCTGGCTAAGTGACTGAACCCTGAGTCAAATCCCACCTCCAGCCATTACTGGCCTCGAGGTATCAAGCCTCCATAATTGGAAACAACATGGGATGCCTGTTGGACATCAGCGTCCAATGGTCACCCCATCCTCCTTGTGGCCAGTACAAGGACTGTGTGGAGCAGCTGGACCCTTCCCCTGCCTCCACCACTCACCCGAGACCTCGGGCAGGGCACCAAACTTCCCTGAGTGAGCCTCTGTGTTGTTACCTACAAAGGGGGCTGTTCATATGATGACGATGTTGGGTGACTCGCTTCGTGCTATGGTCTGCAAGCAGCGTACCATCACCACCACTGCAAAGGTGAGCAGCAGCCCCAACATGCTGCTCTCCAGGGAAACATGATGTTCCAGGGAAAATGAGTTCCCTAGAACAGACTGCTGAAAAGTTGCTCCTAAGTATGGAAAGAAGGGCCTCTGGAAATCCTGGGTCATCACTCCGCCTTCCTCTGCAGGCTGAGTTGGTGACCCTCTTACCTTGGGTCCAGCACTGGCTCTGCCTCCCCTGTAGCCCCCTGAAAAGTAGCATGGCCTCTTCTAGTAATCACAGCCTCTAAATGGCTCTTCTAGTCTCCTGGAACCCCACCCCCATGTTCCCTCTGGGGCTCCCAAGGATGGTGAGCACTCCCCTTTGGGAGTCAAGAACTGGTTGTTCCTGGGGAAATCTCGGTGATTGTGAATGGGGGAGCTCAGGCCCTACAGGGGAGGAAGGCTCTTGGGAAATATTTACTTTGCAGGAGTCAAGTTACGAGCTAGCAAATTTTTCCTGTGTCCTTGAGTTGTAGGGCGAAGAGGAAGATCTTGGAGATCCCTCCACCCCCATTTCTCTGCTTCACAGGTCCTCCAGGATGAGTGGGCTGGCCAGAGCCCAGGGTCTCCAGGACACATGAGGATGCCCACATGTCCCTTGTGGGTAGATTTCAAATGGTCCTACCACAAGCAGAATCCTCTTTGGGTGAGGTGGGTTCTGAAGAGCAAACTTGTTTCCCTAATCACAATTGTGTTTGCATCCAAAGTTTTGTTGGATCTTAAAGGCCTTTGGTCAAGCTCTTAAAGCTTCCTCAATAATCATGTAGACAGGAGTCACCAGGCTTCTAGAATGAAAAGGGAAAGCCCCTCCTGGTCACAGAGGAAACACAGTCACTTCCAAATTTCAAAATGCAGAGAGAAGGCACTGCGTTCTCGTAGGCATGTGAAATAAAGGTTGCATTGCTGAGAACTGCTGGAGATATTTTTGAAACTTTTCAGACATTAAAAATGTCAGAAGCCAAGTGACAGAGACACTTGGATTAAAAAACAGCAAGTATGTCCTATACAGTGAGGAAGGTGGGCTGTGACCTCTCTTGCCCCTAGAAATCCCTTGGGTCCACTGAGTTCTTCAGCAGAGTTTAGGCTTAGATGGTTAAGCCAGAATGATAGCTGAGCCAAGGCCAACACAAAGGCTAGAGATTGTGCGTTCATATTGTGCCTTCCTCAATTTCATGCTGAATGTTGCATATTATCCCCTTGCAAAGGCTTAACTAAGATAACTGCAAAGTGGTTTTAAATAACAAAATTACAAGTTACAGAGAAATAATTCTCATATTTATATACAGAGTAATATTTTAAAAATTAGCAAAATAAATAAATAAATTGGCCCAATTCTCTTTGTCTAAATCACAGAAAGATCAAATAATTTGCCCAAGATCCAACATACTCCCCATAGTGTTAGTGCAGGATTGGGGATTAGAAATTAACCCTATCTACAATTCACACTGCCAGAGAAGCTAGGATACAAGGAGGAACCTAAGAGATTCATACAAGGTTCCCCACAGAATGGGAAAGGAACAAGATCTCCTGAGCATTTGGAGGGGGCAGTCAGTGGAGAGGGAGTTAGGAGAAATAGAAGGGGAGGAGAGGAGAACATGTGGGACCAGGAAGATTGAGTCAGGGGACGAATAGAGAAGAACAAGAAAAGAGATAGAGGGAGCCATTATAGGTTTGAAGAGAAAACTGACTCTAGAGAAATGTGCAGATATCTACAAGGATGACCCCAACTAAGAATCTGAGCAACAGTGGAAAGGCTACCTTAAATGCCCTTCCCTGACAATGAGATTGATAACTAACTTATATGCCATTGCAGAGCCTTCATCTAGTAGCTGATGGAAACAGGAGCAGACACCCACGACTAAACACTGAGCCGAACTCCTGGAATCCAGTTGCAGAGAGGGAGGAGTGATGAGCAAAGGGGTCAAGGCCAGGCTAAAGAAACCCACAGAGACAGCTGACCTGAACAAGGGGGAGCTCATGGACCCCCAGACTGATAGATGGGAATCCAGCATTGGACCAACTCAGACCCCCTGAACATGGGTTTCAGTTAGAAGGCCTGAGCAGTCTAAGGGACCTCAGACAGTGGAATCAGGATGTATCCCTGGTGCACAAAAGGACTTTGGGAGCACATTCCCCATGGAGGGACACTCCCTTAACCTGGAGACAGGAGGGAGGGCTTAGTCCCTACTCCAAATGACTTGACAGGTTTTGATGATCCCTCCTGGAAGGCCTCACCCTCCCTGTGGAGTGGGGGTGGGGTGGGAGAGGGGTCAGGGGACATGGAAGGATGGGACGGAGAGGGGACTGGAATCTATATGTAAAATAGATGATGATGATGATGATGATGATGATGATGAAAAAGAAATTGAACCCCTTACATTATTTTGGGATGGTTTCCCCTAGGACACATGCAAAGTCCATGGCATAGCTGACTCAGTTAAGTCTCAAATGGAAAATCAGTTCATCTGGGTGAAGAACAACAGCCATAAACTCTTACAAAGGGTAAGTGCCAGTAAGGGTTGGTTGTTTGGTTGGTTTCTTTTCTTCCTTTTGTTTCTTTTTCTTTCTTTTTTTCTTTTTTTTTTATATTTATTTATTTATTTATTTATTTATTTTTGATTAGGAATGAAGGGCAAGGAAATTAGGACAGACTGAAAGGTTGGCTGGTAGCTACTGTAGTGATGAGCAGGCACTAAGATGTACGGTCCTTATGGGCTCACGTCATCCTCTACTTTCTTATCACCCTGTTAGAAAAGAGCGACAGAGTTTTATTTCCAATTAGATGCCCCACAGATGCAGATGGTTAGATGAATTTTCTTCTGTCACCTCTTTTTAAGGGACATTAGCAGATGGGCCCAGAAACAAGAATGGAGACTGAGGCTCTCAAAATCTGTCACAGGAGAGAGAGAGAGGAGATGGACTCTTTTTAGTGTTCTTTGATAAATTATTAACCTCCAAGTCCCACTGCCCACACAGTCTATTTCCCCCTAACTCTCAGGGTTTCCATCTGTAAAGTGGGCCTTTAACAAAATCCTAAGGTTTCAGGGATGGTGACACTGCACGATCGGGGCTAATAATTCTTCTTGTGTCTCTTCACACAGAGTGAAAAGAAAAGGAATGAAAAGGAGGTAGAGAGTAGGGGAGGAGAAAATAAGCTTTGCTGGAACCACAGAGTTTAAATCTTGGTGTCTTCCTCGGAAGGTTTGCAATTTGGGGGTAATGACAGTAAAATTCTATGTTCCTCCTGCAGTGTTTCTTCCTGGGTACACTGCTAAGATGAGCATGGGAACTCACAGCTTAGATCCAGCCTTCTTATGAAATCTGTCACATGTCAACAGACTGATGAAGAGGAGGGCTAGGAACCAAGGCACCAAGCTGGCCCCCAAAGAGCTGTTTCTGATGATCGAGATTCCGGAAGCGAAGAATTAAGACCAGCGCCAAGTTCCCACCGGGATTTGTGGACAGAGGTTTACATTTCCCAGCCTTTGCAGCTCTGTCCTATAGCCCCACTATCGGTGACCTCCTCCACAGTGGAAAATGTGAGTCTGAATAGCTGGGGTGGGCTCTGAGTGTTCACAGCGGCTGGGACATAAATCAGGGCAACTGAGAGCCCTGGCTTTCTCTGCACAGACACCTGCACACTGTACCAGCCCAGTGCTGACTCTCAGGAGGTGAGTTAAAGGTCAAGGCAGAGAAGAGACCTGAGTGCTCATGAATATATTGAATACACTGATACTCTGTGTCTGTCTGTGTGTGTGTACATATATGTGTGTATGTGTGTGTGCATGTGTCTGTGTGTATATGTGTGTATGTGTGTGTCTGCATGCATGTATGTGTGTCTGTGTGTATTTCTCTGTGTATATGTGTGTCAGTATGTATATGTGTGTGTCTCTGTATCTCTTTGTGTGCAAGTGTGTGTGTGTGTGTGTGTGTGTGTGTGTGTGTGTGTGTGTTAGTGTTACTTGGGTCAGTAACTTTCTCTTTCCCAAGGAATGCTAGAGTGAACTTTGGAGAACTTGCTTAAAATGGCATGTATTTCTTAGAATGAGAACTAATCAAAGCCAGCAATGACTTAATATCCTAAAACTGCCACAGTGACATGCTTCCAAATGCAGTCTGCAGGGCATCCCTACAGTGGAAAACAGTAAGTCTTCGACTGCAGCTACATCTTTGGGTACTTTTTAACTGGCAGAACTGAGCATGAGCTAGCTTACTGCTGAGTTCTTTTTTATTTATTTTTTAAAAAAAGATTTGTAGATAATGCTCACATGGTAACTCATAAAAACAAACAAAGCACACGGCTGAAAGAATTCCCCCAAAAGAACTAAAAACAAGGGCATGAAGATACTGTCTGTACTTTAGAATAGTTCCATTGAGGTACAAACATCTGTGTTTAGTTGTCCCTTGATACCCATAGGAAATTTGCTCCAGGATGCCCAGTGAAGCCCTCAGCCCCCAAGTGCTCAAGTCCCTCATGCAAAATGCAGTAGAGATAGCACATAAACTGTGCCTACTCTCCCAGAGGCATCAAATCCCCATCTAGATAGCCTATTATAGCTAATACAAAACAGTGTTTAAGGAATAATAACAAGAAAAAAGACCTGTGTGTTTAATACAGAAGCAATATGTGTCTCAAATAGCTTCAGTTGCTGTTGGTTGAATCTGAAGATGTAGACGCTACAGCAGCTGGCTATATTTGTGGTCATCCTCTTGGTATTGACCCGAGCCCAGTCCATCTGAGGCTGGAATGATTGCTTCCTGTGCAGCATGGGAAGGAGGGGAGTACCCAGCTCAGTGTCTGACCCCTCCTGCAGGAGTCCACTTCTTCAGCTTTGGTTTTGTGGCGTGGTATGTAGTAGGTAGTGACCTTTAATTTTTTTTCCATGTATACAGTTAAAAAGAGGTCATTGGGCTGGGCATGGTGACACACGTCTTTAATCCCAGCACTCGGAAGGCAGAGGCAGGTGGATCTCTGTGAACTTGAGGCCAGCCTGGTCTACAAAGCATGTTCCAGGACAGCCAGAGCTGTTACACAGAGACACCCTGTCTCAAAACAAACAAACAAACAAACAAACAAACAAACAAGCCAAAGGTAGGGGGGGGGAGTGTCATGGTTTTCTCTGTGAGCCAACTGACAGAGTCCCTGGAGCTCAAGCAGAAACGTCAGCAAAAGAAACACACATGAAAAAAAAAAAAAAGATTCTCCTTCAAGTATACAACCAACAGAATTGAGCAGGGACCCGGTCACATCATATACGAATGAGTGTAACCAAGATGTCGCACTAGTGCAAAGGTGGGAAAGGACAAGTATCCATCCATTGATGATTTACATCAACTGGATACTATTCAGCCTTAAAAGGGTTAACATTCGAATATAGCACAGATGAACCTCAAACACATGTTTAAACAAAAGAGCCGTACACAAATGTCAACACTGCGCATGACACCGCGTATGCTGATGTCCAGAATAGAGAAATAAATAGAAACAGAACAGATTAGCCGAAAGGGGTTAGGAGTATAGATCAAGTCCAGTGGGCACAGGCCTTCCTTGTAATGGGGATGGAGTGTTTGGGAACAGGGTAGTTGGAGGCTGCACAGTGAAGGGATGAAATGATAATCAGTTATATGCTTGAAATAAGTTAATTCTACAATGAGTGAATTTTTCCTCAACTCAAAGGAAGGGAAAACTGCCAAAGAATGAAATACAGACCCTGAGAGGAAGGAGGGAACTTCCTGGCTCCCACCTTTCCTTCATCTCTTGCAAGCCTTGCTCTACCTCTCCTCCCAAAAATATCCATTTGTGTTTCCTGTGGGTGCAGTGCCTGTCTAGAGGCTGGGAAACCGCTGCAGCATCCATTCATTTGCCCAAGGATTAGCTTCTGTAGCTCCTCCTCACGCCTGTTGCTAGGAAACCATGGCAACTATGGCCATAAACTCTGCTTAGTCCTCAATTATTTACGGAGTACCTGCTCACGCCTGGCAGTGTTCTAGGAGCCAGGCCACAGAGCAGTGAAGAGAACTCAGTCTTTGCTTTCTAGAAGCTCAGACCCCAGAGACAAAGACAGATGGTATGAAACATAAAGAAAGAAAAATATGACATGGCACTTGAGTGCAGGAAATGGTGGGGTGGAGGCTGACAGCTCACCCAGTTACTGTGAAAGCTTGGACAGTGGGTGGTCTATTTCCTGTCCCTGCATCTATGATTCAGTCACATTTTCTTTAAGTCCCTTTCAATTGCTTAGTCACACACAATCAAATTTTAAGGTGTAAATTTGAAACACCTTAGCATGATTCACATGGCTGTATGACACACACTAGGCACAATGTGAAACCCACCGTTAGTTAATGCATCCTGCCTCACATGTCAATTCTTGTCAAATTGACTTCCTGCAATTTCTCAGGTCTTCTCCCCTTTCAAGAAGGACCCTTACATCCTTAGAGCACATGTCTGCAGCCTCCTGGTTCATCTTCAGGCATCCAGAAGCTCTTTCTCTTTGCCATTTCCATCCACCGTTCCTAGCTCTGCCCTCTAGAGACCTGACAAATCAATGTAAGGGTCTCTGCATGGCTTCCCTCCCCTCCCACAGACTGAAGAGAACAATACTTGCTTTGTCTCCCCTCCAGCAGGAGCCTTCCCAGTTCTTTGCTTTCCATGGAGCCCGGGCTCCCCTCTTTACCATGTAACCAAGCACAGTTAGATTTAGAGTTGTTTTAAAAATGTGCTAAGAATCGAGCAAAGTATCTCATGTGTGGCCTGACCAAAACAGGGTGCTTCTGTTTCTTCCTTTGGTAACTTTTACAAAATAGATTTTAATCACCTGGGGGATATGGCTTCCTATGTCAAGTGTCTCCTGCATGAACATGAGTTTGGCGACACATCACCTATGTAAGATGCCAGGTGCAGCAGCAAGTGCCTGCGGCGCCAGCACTGTGAGAGAGAGGCAAGCAGGCGAACTTCAGGGCTCACTGGCCAACCATCCTACAAGAACTGGAAAGCCCTGCGTTCAGACAGAGACCTTGTCTTTAAAATAATAATAAAGTAGAGAGAAATTGAGGAAGATAATCTGGTACTGACCTCTGGCTTCCACACAAGGAGGTACAGATGCGTGCACTGATATACATACAAAATAAATATACTTTAAGAGTACAGTTCTGGGCCAACGAAAGGGCCTACAGGTAAGTGCTTGCTATGAAAACCTGAGAACTCAAATTCTATCCCCAGAACCCATGTGAAGATAGGAGAGACCCAACTTCATAAAGCTGACCTTCACTGCACACTGTGACAAGCGTGCACACACATCACAATACGTGATGATGATGATGATGCACACAACTCAGTTTTAAAAAGAACCAACCAACGGATCAAGATTCAAATTTTTCCATTGCCCCGGAAAGCTCCCCCATTCTTGTCCTGCTCCAGAAGTCACAGCCCTCCAGGGTCTCTAGGGTAAGTTTCGTATTTTCTACAGTGTTGAAGTCTATGTGTTCTGTGGCTAGATTAGTTGTTCATCATGTAGGTGGGGCTGGAGAAATGGCTCAGTGGATAAGAGCATTACTGCTCCTGCAAAGAACTGGAGTTTGAGTCCCAGCACCTGTGTTAGGTGACTCAAACTACCTGTAACTTCTGACACTCTCTTCTGGCACTCTCTTCACACACACACACACACACACACACACACACACACACACACACACTTTAAAAAAAATAAGGCCTTTAAAAAAATAAGTTTTTGAGACTCAGCCATATTGTCATTGTTAGAATTGTTTTACACTTCTGCATGGATCATAGTCTATTGAGCAAACTTATAAGGGGTCCATTCATCCTCCTACTGACACATACCTTAGGAGTCGCTTATAGTTTTGAGATATAGTAAGTAAAACTGCTATAAAAACATAGTTTTGTAGACTTAGTACAATTTACTTTTGATAAACATCTTGATGTAGAATATCCATGCCATAGGAAATGCTCAATTTTAAAAAGAAGTTGACAGAAAATTTTCTGAAATGGATGTCCAGTGCGTAGGGCAGTTACAGTTACTGTACATCTTTGTTAAACTATACTATGATCTGGTTATTAATTTCTAGCTGTCCTTGAAGGTAGAAAGCAGTGTTACATTGTAGCTTTCATCATTCAGTGTAGCTGGATCTCTCAGGTGCCTATTGGATTTTTTAATGTTTATTCTTTCTTTCATGAAATATCAGGCCAAGTCTTCTGATATTTTTTCCAATTGGTTATTTGTAGTTTTAGCTTCCAGTTGTGGGATCTACTTATGTTATCCACATGGAAGTCCTTTGTCAGGTAGACTTGTGAAGATTTCATTCAGGTATAGTTTTCCTTTTTTGTTTCTTTAACAATGTCTTTTGTTGAATACAAATGATAAATTTTGATCAAATCCTAATTTGTTTTCCTTCTTTTATGTGGAGACTCTTATTTCCTTTGCCAGTGTCTAAGTAGTAATCTTTTCTTAAAATGTAGTTGCAAGTGTTTTCTAGTACTGGGGTGCCCAGAAGTTCTATGTTTTGGCTTTTATGTTTATGGGCTGTTGTGGAGGCTAGCCTTCACTGGCATCTTGAATGGTGTAGAAACACCTAGCAGGGGGAAGCATACACCTGGAGGTCTCTGAGGGTGTTTCCAGAGGACTTAATGAATTGGAAAGAGACAAGCTGAATGTGGTGTCACCATGTGGGCTGGAGGCCTGTGATGATGGGGCAAAAGAGAGAAAAAAAAACAGTGAGCCCTGGCACTCCCCTTCTGGCTTCCTGTCCACCATAGTGGAGACAGCTTCCCTCCACTACGGAGCTTCCCCACTGTGGTGATGGTCTGCTCCAGAGCCTGGGTCCACACAGCCAGAGATGGAATCCTCTGAAACCAGAAGGCAAAACCAGCCTCTCTTCCTCCTATTGGTTGTTCTGTCAGGCATTTGTCATAGCAGTGCAAAAGTGTCTACTAGAACAATGACAATTCCCAAATTTGTTTTTGTTTGATGTGACATAGACAGTGAGTTTGGCTGGACTTCCTATAAGTCTGCTTATTAAGATTTTTCTATTTCTGGGACTGGATGAGAGTAACTCTGGGTTCACTATTACCATTTAAAATCAAGTCTCCTTTACATTGGTGTCATTTTTATACCCTGCTATGACTCTCCGTAAGGCAAGAGCTCAGTATAAAGTATGGATAACTTTTTCTGGAAGAGTCTTCATCTGTTAGAGACCAACATACAGAATAATGATTTCCATGTAATGTCTTGGATGGTGAGAGTGGTTTCTGTAAATATAGAAGGTCAAAAATCACAACTTTAAGCAGATCTAGCTCAAAATCCAGGCTTTAGCATGCCCTGGATTCTAAGGCACACCTTGATCAAGTGAGTCCACCTTGCCAGGGCCCATTGCCTTTGCTGAACTATTACATAATACAAAGTAAAGAATATGATTATGCTAGCCTACTGCTTAGCTAAGTGCTCGATAGATGGTTGCTATTTTTAACTCATGAACTCAGGGAAGATATCCTGGAGGTGATTTCTCAGCTGAACCTTGAAGATGTCAAAACATTACTGAAAGATGGCCAGATAAAGAAACAAAGGTTGGAGGTTGGGAAGTCTAAGCATATATAGGAATAAGTCAGCATGGGGTATGTGGGAATATTGCTAGAATACAAACCATGAAGAGAAAAGTAGGGCTTGGATCACAGAATCTTATTGCCATATTTTTCTGCCAGTCCACCCATGGCCACTTCAGGTAACTTCAGGCCTTTCTTCATTCGGCGAGGCTCTAAGTGGTCCCTCAGATACTTCAATCAGCACCCTGGAAGCTAGGACATGTAGAGCTTCCAACAGACAAACCTGGGATGGTACGCTGTCACAAAGCTGTGGGCATCTTCCCCTGTAGGATGAACTGAGGGTCTTCCCAGATGTCTGGATGGAAGCCAATACCTAGCCTTGATTCTGTCCAACAGCAGACTACTATTCTTTACTTCATGCATAGGCATGGGTGACATTCGCCAGTATCTCCTCAAGTGGAGCGTCTTTCCCATCCCCTAAGTTCTTTATTAATGTGCTCTACTGTATGGAGGTGGGTCTCCCTGAGCAACACTGCCTTTGAGTGACTCCTTTAAGATGACACTTTAAACATTCATGCGTGTCAGTCCCCTTCTGAGAAAAATGTGCTGACTCCGTCATTTAAAGGAGCTCAAAAGCCCTGTGACTTGATTTTGTTTCAGTTCACAAATGAAGACAGTAAGATTCAAACGTTTTAAATAATTTGTCTTCAGTCACACACACAGGAAATGGTCACTCTAACGTTTGAGCCATCATCGTAATACCAATGTGTTATTATTGTTCCTTGTTTCTTATAGAGGCGTAGAGGAAGACATCACCATTGTCCCTTGCTTCACTGGCTTGGTGGAACATCTCAGCATGGCCATTCTGCATATGTGCGCGCGCACACACACACACACACACACACACACACACACACCTTAATTAGTGTAAACATCATTATCATAACTCACAATCAACCTCCTGTTTACTATTGACTTATCACAAAGACATTCAGCAGTGGTAAGATGTGTGGCTGAAGACTGCTTTCAGGATCAAATTGCCCCAAACCCAGGTACCTGTAAGGAAAACCAAAATAGGCAAGATACATACTGCCAAGTCAGCATCTAGTCACCATATCTGATCAGAGGCAACAGCCAATTGCAGAATGAGATGACTGTAGGTATGAAGCAGGACCATGCAAGGTAATGCGAGGTCACAAAGCCCAGTGTGCCAGGGCTGAGTCTGTAAAGTTAACATCCCAAATCCGGCCTTCCTCGTTTGCTGTGCCACCTGTTTCTGTGAATCTGCCTGCACACGTCAAGTCTCTGGATGTCACACTTCAGTCTGTGCTCTGCTGTTTTGGCAGCGTCTCAGCAGAGCCCCACATCTGGCAAAGCTGGACGGGGTCAGCTTTGTGGCCATGTGCAGTGAGTTGCCATGAAATGTCCTCAAGGTGATGGTGTGTTTACAACAGGAATCGCTGCCGGGGCCCAGCGCTTCCAGGAGTAATATATGTAACTCAGGGCTCAGAAGAGGCTGTCATGGCTGAAGTGGCAAGAGTCCTTATGAATTGAACAATGAACCATGAGCCTCAGACCATAAGCAGCCGCACTGGAAGTTCATCTAAACTGATAAATCCATTTTAGAACATATGGCATCCATAGGCACTTTGTAAAAGTCCTTCACATGGGTCTGGTAGGAGAGACACGTCCCTAGTTCCTAGCATTACACCTAGATGAACAGCATAAAAGGATGTGAGCACCGAGACAGAGAAACACAGCTGATGTCATAAGGAGCCGTCAGCCTCCACTCATTCATTCTTGTCATTACTTAGCTGTCTGCTCTGGGCCAAGTACTGCACTTTCTGGAAACAGAGAAGTGATACATGTGCCCCCTTCTTTCAAGAGTGCTCGTTCTTAGCGGGAGGGATAGGCTGATGTGTAAGCAACCATGATCTAGTTGTGCTCATACAGGAGGTACTGTGGGGTCACAGAGAGAATGAGGGTTAGCAAGGAGCCCAGATGAGTATCACAGGCATGGCTGCTTTGGAACTGGGCCTTGAAGGGTGTTTTGGATTTCATTAGACTGAAAGGTTATTGTGAGGTTCCAAACAGGGAAATTCCATGTGCAGAGACAAACTGAGGAGAGGAATTAAGACTTTGGAAAGTGACAGGTGATTTAACATGGCTTGATACTTAAATTTAGAAACACCACAGTGTTTCTAAAATATGCAAGCATATTCAAATGGAAGGTAATTCATTCTCAATGTGTCTAGCATCAACCAGATCAGTAAGGACAGAGGCAGTCTAGGGCTAAAAACAATAATACAATCTGAGTTCAAATAGCATGGCATATTATTCCAGTCAATTCCAAAACATTTCTCATAAGTCTGGGTGGGATATTTCTGCATTTTCATATTCCAGTTATGGTGCATGTCATGTGTGAATAGGGATTAGGCTGTGCTGAGTGGCACCTAATCAAGGGTTCAGATATGTCAGCAAATCCTTAAGTTAGGCTCTTAATGGCATGGAATCAACAATGCTTCTCAAGTATTGGTGGTGTCTGAGAAATGGGTGAAACACATTTCTGTCCCATTCGTAGAGTGGTCCTCATAGAAAGGTGCCTGCAAAAAAGTTGGCACATAGTACCTGGAGCTCAAGACAACAGACAGCCCAAGGAAGGGGGCTGAGCTTGCTATTTATCTGTAGTTTTGAAGAGATCAATTAGGAAACACTGAACATTCAGATTTGTGTGTTATAAAAGTTGAATATTTGTGCAATATTTGCAGTTACAGAACCCTACGTGAAAAAGTAAATAAAAATTAGTAGAGGACTGTCAAACTGGGTCTTGAGTAGATGGAAATGTTGAACAACTCTGTAGACAAGTTTCCATGAAGTTCCTCAAGGCTTTTCTTAGAAAGAGGTTGTGGTAATTTGAATAAAAATGGTCCCACAGGCCCACAGGGAGAGCCACTTTAGGAGGTGTGGCCTTGTTGAAGCAGGTGGGGCTTTGTTGGAGGAGGTGTGTCACTACGGGGTGGGCTTTGAGGTCTCAGAAGCTCAAGCCTGTCCAGTGTGTCACTGTCACGTCCTTCTGATTGTTGGTCCAGATGTGGAACTCTCAGCTACCTCTCCAGCACCACATCTGTCTGCAGGCCACCATGCTTCCCACCACGATGACAATGCATTGAAGCTCTGAACTGTAAGGCTGCTCCAATTGAATGCTTTCCTTGATAAGGGATGTCATGGTCATGGTGTCTTTTCATGACAATTGAAACCCCAACTAAGACAGTGGTCATAGTCAAACATTGCAAACTATACGAAGAAATCAAATGGGAGAATTGGGAGGCAAAAGAGTTGAAAATCAGAGAATGGCCTAAAAATATCAAGGGGTTTGAAGATGATACAAATACTTTCATTCACATAAATAATTTAGCTGAAAACTGAATTATTTTTAAGCTTAATTTAAATATGTACACACATATACTATATACATATACACGTATACACATATATACATATACACATACATACATATACACACACAAATATACACATACATACATACATACATACCCTGATGTTGGGGACCAAATCCAGGTCCTTGTATATGCTAGGCCAGTTCTAGTAACTGGCTCCCATCTCAGATTTTCAGGGTTTTAAACAGGCTAATGCTTTGCTCTGAGCTTAAGAACTGACTTGAATATCAACACTGAAATATAACTAAATACCAATCTGGCCCTTTAAAACGTAACTTTGGAAGATGGAAAACATCAAAGCAGTTGAATTAGAACAGGCAGCCCATTTTTCCCAGTTAATTAAACTGGCTGGGAAATTGTCATAAACATTTGTATGTGTTGATATTTCAGCTGGGGCTCTTGTTTTATTCAAGGGTAGAGTTATTATCCATTTGCCTTGTTAGTAAGGGATGTCACAACCAAGACAAAAATTATTTTTGTATCCCTCTATTTCGTCTGAGAAGCAGAACAGAAAGGCTTCACAGAAGTTTTTAACTTAAAAATATTCTGAACTCTTTCTGTAACTGCCAAAGCTAATGGGTGAAAGGACCAGACAGTGTACTAAAGCCTCAAAATTCCTGTACATGCATCCGTAACTCTCTCTTAGGGGAGTAGTTGTAGCATGTATAATAAAAAGACATAGACGGTTATCAGGGTTTAAGATGAAGATCAGATAAGCAAAGCAGCCAGACAGTAGCTCTTACCTCTACCAACGCTGAAATGGAGATCCCGTCTTCCCTTTGTCTAGAAATGAAATCTCTTCCTGCCTGCAATGTGGCTGGAGACCAATTGCCACACGAGACCTTTTGCTTCTTCTTTATATACTTCTCTAGTGCTGGGATTAAAGGCATGAGCTCTGTTTCTCTTTTAGACTGATTTTCTCTTGTGTAGCCCTGGGTGGCCTTGAACTCAGAGAGATCCATCTGCTTCATCTCCTGAGTACTGGGATGAAAGGGGTATGCCACCACCATCCAGCTTCTATGGCTGTGGATAGCTTTGCCTTCTGATCTCCAAGCAAGCTTTATTAGATCCTAAACAATATATCACCACAAGTAGTCCCTAAACTTGAGGACTTACAGATGAATAAAACTTCTAAATAAGGTTGGGTTGGCAGTAAAGAGATGGCGTGGCAGTTAAGAGCATTGGCTGCTCTTCCAGAGGACCCCCATTAGGTTCCTAGCACCCACATGGTAGCTCACAACTGTCTACGGCTCTAGTTCAAGGAGATCCAGCGCCCTCTTCTGGTCTCCTCAGGCACAAGGTTACTCATGCACTACATTGACAAACATGCAGCAAAATGCCCAACCACATAAATAAAAATTAAAAAAAAAAATTTAAGAAAAGGTATTTAAAAAGTTGCATAGAGTTTCCATCTTATGTCTTGCTAGATGAGTAGACTCACAAGTGGTATCTCTACTGACACAATCTTATATTTTAATTAGGTTAAGTTTGACCATTTCATACACGTACATATCGTACTGTGATCGTATCCAGCCCCATGAGCCTCTCTGAGTCCTTCACATCTGACCTTCTTCCAGGCCAGCCCCCATGATGCTTTCATACCCCGTTTAATCACTGAGTTTAAATGGAGTTGCTTACACAGGCATCGGTAGGGGAGCTAATTACTGGAGCACGGACAACTTACTCCTAGTTATACCACTAGGGGGCGGGGGGGGGAGAAAAAGGGTCCTACCTCTTCCTGCCAATGGCCATAGCTGTGCACAGTTCCTTGGGGAGGGGTGGGGCATCATAATACCTCCTGTATTAATGATGGAACACACACACACACACACACACACACACACACACACTCCTGGCCAGTTTCCCCTCCGTCCTCTGTTCCAAGTCCCTTCCCCACCCCCTCAACCACTCCTCATCACTTTCTGTTTAGGAAGAGGCAGGCCTCCCTTGAGTATCAATAAAATACGGCATATCAAGTTTCAGTAAGACAAAGCACCTCCCCATGTAGTAAGGCTGGGCAAGGCAACCCAGTATGGGGAGGAGGGTCTTAAAAGCCTGTAAAAGAGTCAGAGACAGCCTCTAGTCCCACTGGTAGAAGTCCTATAAGAGACTCAAGCTACATAACTGCAACATATATGTGGAGTGCCCTGGTCAGTCCCATGAAGACTCACTCCCTGGTTGTGTAGTCTCTGTGAGCCCCTATGAGCTCTGGTTAGTTGGTTCTCTGAGTTTTCTTATGGTGCCCTTGACCTCTCTGGCTCCTACGATCATGTCTCCCCATCTTCTGCAGGATTCCTCAAACTCTGCCTAATGTTTGGTTGTACATCTGCCTCGTGATGGAATTTCAAAGAGCTCAGTGTTGTGCAGGTCTTGTGTAGATAGCCACAGCTTCTGTGTGCTCATGACTGCTATGGCCATCTCATGTCCAATGGAAATCTTCCTCACTCCCCACTCTTAGAATCTTTCATCTCCCTCTTCTGTGTGTTCTCTGAGCCTTGAATAAGGTGACAGAGATGTTTCAGTTAGGAATGAGCACTTATCAGTCACTTATTTTCAGCACTCTGACCAGTTATGGGTCTCTGCGATAACCGTAGCTCATCACAAAAAGTAGTTTCTATGACAGATGCTGGACTCAATGTTACTCTATGAATTAAATGTAAATATTTTAAAAGTCTTTTGATGACATTTCCATTGAGCAAAACATCAGTAACTCTTCCCTATGACCTGTGATTTCTTCAGCCCTGGGCTTCTGACCAGATTTATAATACCAGTGCTGGAAATATGCTCTTTCCTATGAAGTGGGCTCCAAATACATTCAGAAAATGGTTGGTTACCTCCAAAACAATTATGCCACCATCTGCACCACCTCTTTCTAGGTATTTTTAACATCCAGGGGTCACACCTGGTAAGACTGGTTTTCTTTCTCTTCCAAAGCCTGTGCCAAAGCACCTCCTGCCATTATGAATACAAGCTAGAAAGCAGGAAACTTCCTGCTTGATTCCAGCTTGATTTCTCTGTGTCCTGTATCCAAAATATGTGCTGTATTCAGCAATGTGATCTTTACCATTCATTTCTAGTAGGCAACTAAGAGCAATGCTAATAGCCTGTGTTGTGCCAGGAGCCTCTGTGTCCTCCATGGCCACAACTCATAAGGAAACACCCCATACCTAGCAATGGGATTTTTGCTTAAATAATGTTATTTTTACAATAATATTTTGACACAAAAAGCTAACAAAAAGCATAATCTAAAATATATTGCCCTGAAATTTGTATAGAAGTACTTTATGAAAACCATTTTAACATCTTTGCTTCTCATGTTTTGTTGTTGGTCCTGCACTCCAATGCAGCGTCCACCAGCCTGGGGGCGTAGCACATATGCCTGATTCTGAAGCAGATGCTACAGAATACTAAAATCCATATTCATCAGGCGGATACTCAGCTTCGACATAGACAGGCTCTATTATCTGACATTTACCATTATAATGAGGTCAACAATAAAATTATTGAAACGTTGGGGCTTCTTTGTGGCTACTGTAGAATTTGACAGGTGTACTCTCTCATTCCACCAACAAAACTTTGGTTTTTTTCTATTAATTTATTTTTTACATTCCAATTCCAGTTCCCCCTCCCTCCTCTCTTTTTCCTCCCCCCACCTCCCATCTGCTCCACAGAGAGGGTAAAACTTCCCTAGGAAGTCTACTAAGTCTGTCCCATCATCTTGCTGAGGCAGGACCAAGGCACCTCTCCATCCCACAGCCCCGTGTCTAGGCCGGGCAAGGTATCTCTCCATATAGAATGGGCTCCACAAAGTCAGTTGTGCATTAGAATTAGATCTTGGAACCACACTGCCAGTGGCCTCATATATTGTCCCAGTCACACCATCGTCACCTTTATTAAGGGAATCTGGTTTGTTCTTATACAGGTTCCCCAATTGTCAGACCTGAGTCCGTGATCTCTCACTAGCTCAGGTCAGCTGTTTCTGCGGATTTTCCCATCACAGACTTGACTTTTTTGTTCATATTTTTGCTCCTCCCTTACTCACTTTGATTCTACCCCAGGAGCTTGGCCCATTGGTTAGTTGTGGATCTCTGCATCTGCTTCAGTTTGTTTCTGGAAGAGGGTTCTAGTTTCTCTGGGGTTATGGATCGTAGGCTGGGTATCTTTTGCTTTATGTCTTAGGAGTGAGTACATACAATATTTGTCTTTCTGGTTTTGGGTTACCTCATTTAGAATGGCTTTTTCTAGTTCTGTCCATTTACCTGTAAATTTTAGGATGTCACTGTTTCTTACCTCTGAGTAGTACTCCATTGTGTAAATATACTACATTTTCTTTATCCATTCTTCAGTGGAGGGTCATCTAGGCTGTTTCCAACATCTGGCTATTACAAATAATGTTGCTATTAACATAGTTGAGCAAATGTTCTTGTGGTGTGAATGTGCCTCCTTCAGGTATATGCCCAACAGTGGTATTGCAGGGTCTTGAGGTAGGTTGATCCCTAATTTTCTGATAAATTCCCATACTGATTTCCACAGTGGCTGTACAAGTTTGCACTCCCACGAGCAATGAAGGAGTGTTCCCTTTCTCCACATCCTCTCCAGCATAAGCTGTCATTGGTGTTTTTTTATTTTATCCATTCTGATAGGTGTAAAGATGGAATCTCAGAGTTGTTTTGATTTGCATTTCCCTGATGACTAAGGATGTTGAACATTTCCTTAAGTGTCTTTCTGCGATGTGAGATTATTCTGTTGAGAATTCTGTTTAGATCTGTACCCCATTTTTAAATTGGATTGTTTGGTAGTCTGATGTCTAGTTTCTTGAGTTCTTTGTATATTTTGGAGATCAGCCCTCTGTCAGAAGTGGGGCTGGTGAAGATCTTTTCACATTCTGTAGGGACTTGTTTTGTCTTGTTGACCATGCTCTTTGCTTTACAGAAGCTTCTCAGTTTCAGGAGGTGACATTTATTAATTGTTGCTCACAAAGTCTGTGCTATTGGTGTTCTATTGAAGAAGTGGTCTCCTGTGCCTATGTGTTCAAATATATTTCCCACTTTCTCTTCTGTGAGGTTCAGTGTGGATGAATTTATTTTGAGGTCTTTGATCCATTTGAACTTGGGTTTTGTGCATGGTAATAGATATGGATCTATTGAATTTTTCTATATGTTGACAGCCACTTATACCAGTACTATTTGTAGAATATATTTTCTTTGTTCCATTTTATATTTTTAGCTATATATTGTAGTAAAAAAAATAGGTGTTAACAGATGTGGGTTGATATCAGGGTCTTCAATTCGATTCCATTGGTCCACCTGTCTGTTTTTATGTCGATGCCAAGCTCTTTTCATTACTATAGTTCTATTAGTAGAGCTTGAAGTCAGGAATGGTTATGCCCCCAGATGATTCTTTATTGTACAGAATAGTTTTGGCTATTCTGGGTTTTTTGTTTTTCCATATGAAGTTGATAATTGCTCTTTGAAGGTCTGTGAAGAATTGTGCTGGGATTTTGATGGGGATTGCACTGAATCTGTAGATTGCTTTTGGCAAGATTACCATTTTTACTATGTTGATCCCACCTGTCCAAGAGCATGGGAGATCTTTCCACTTCCTGATATCTTCTTTAATTACTTTCTTAAAGACTTGAAGTTCTTATCATACAGGTAAAACAAAACATCAACAGCTAGTATGCGATCCTCTATTTGCATCTTGCAAAAACAGAAGATTAAATCCTTAGCCCTCATTGTTTTATTCACTGGATCATTCACATATACAACAAACTTTTATTCAGAGTCTCTAGGTCCCGAGGCACTTGTTAACCCATAGTGGTGTCAAGATGAATAAAAGCCACAGATATTTTTGACTGATTCAAGACTATATAGCTAGTTAATGGAAGAGTTGGGGCAAAGCCCAGGCATTTTGACTATAAATCCTATGCTGCTCTGGAAGTCATGCTGCCCAGTGTGAATAATTCTCCTCTACATATAGCCTTAACTCCTTGTGTGAGCTCCGAGTTTCCCATTTGACTGGATTAAGACCCATGGACTTTCAGATGGCTCTGATTAAGTGTGCCTTTTTTGGACATTTGTTAAACATGTGTTTAGGGTGACTGAGCTCTGGAACTGTATCAAAGGTATAAGTGGGAAAAGAGTCATAAAGATCACTAGGGGAATCTCTGAGACTGTAAAACAAAAAGCCTGTAGCTAACCATGAAGTACAAGCCCTGAGCTGCCTCCCTCCCACCATCCTAAGCAGGTTCTCAAGGCATATTCCTCTTGAGATGTGTAGGCATGGGTATGTGTACTGCCCCCTAGGAGATCTACTAAGCACGTTTTATTCTGGAAATACTTTAGTTAACCACCTGCTTCTTTCATTTACCTTTTCACTCGCCTTTTGTTTGCCTTTTTTAGTATCTCGTCACCAAGTTTAAAGTCATAATTTCAGGATGTCTCAGATTCTTCTGTTCATATGCTCAAAGGGTATTCCTAGTTTTCACTCACCATCTGTGATCGGGTTGATGGGTGTCATAATTGTTATAATAATGGTTGTTACAATTTTGAATATTATGTATATGTGTTATATATGTAATATTTGTGTATGTGTGTGTGTGTGTCATATACAGAATGACATCTCCCATCAAACCTTTGTAGGTATACCTGTTTCATAAGCTTGCCATACTGAGACTTAGAAGCCAGAGGCAATTTATAAGTAGATTTATTTGTAATATATGTATTTTTAAGACAGTTTTAGAGTTAAGATGAAAGAAGAAAAATCACTTTAACATCTCTTAATTCCAATATATTCTTTTCAGTGGTCTGACTAAGCTATTTTTTTCTCCTGAAAGAAAATAATTTGTGTCACATAGAAAAACACTTATAGGATGATGTTGGATTCACCTTAAAAGCTATCAGTTCAGAAGAAAACATTCAAGAAATCCATTGCCCAACATCATTCAAGGTGGCTACTTATGCATATAAATGCTTATCCCCAAGTCCCTGGCAGGTGAGAAGTTACGCAATTCCCTTTGCTCTTTTCATAGACTATACAAGGTTCTCTGAGGGGAATACATCTGCCATCCACTGCGCGTGAACTCCACAGCTTGTCTGGGTCAGTATTTACTCTCTCTAAGGCACAGAAGTACATCAGTAGGTTTTTCATGATTCGGGGAGAGCTGATGTGTCAACCAAGTCCATGTGGCTCTCAGCTACATCCCAGATTTCACCTCAATGGATACTGAATAGGTATACCTTCAAATAGCCCTATCTCATGCAAAACCTGACTTCACAGTCTTCAAAGATGCCTTGTACAAGTTAGACTGTTGGTAAATATTTGTTCAATAAAATAAGAATTAAATGAATGGAATTGGGCTCTTGGCAGCCATTGATTGTTGCCATCTCCTCATCCTATGTGCTGATGGCATTTCTACTCTCTAGCCCTGGCATGGGTAAGGTGAGAGGGCTCCATGCCATAAGCTTGGTCAATAACTGATGCTTCTCTTTTAGCTTTTTCACTTGGCTTTTTCTAAAATATAATAAAAAGCCTACCCATTTGAAAATTACAGGAACGAGATGGAAAACATGTTCTCCAAAACAGCTATTGTTGTAAGAGCATCCACCCAGATTTCTCCATGAGAGTCATTTTTCAGCTTGCTCAAGCCCTCCATCCTTTACTAATTCCTATTGATTTCACCAATTGAATAATAGTAAGCAGAAGGTAAGCTATCAGGTCTCCCTGTCACCAAAATAACAAGGACCCTGAATTCTAGCATCCCAAGACCCTGACATTAATGATGTCCACTCTTCTATCAAAAAAAAAGTAGAAGGAAGTACATGCTCCTGTGGGGAGGGTGGACCCTGAATGAAACCTTCAGGAATCTTCCAGGCAGTTGAAATCATGCAGAGAGGTAGCTAGTGCCAGCTCCTATCACATTGTGCAAACATGTGGTCTGTAACAAGGATGAAGAGGGAAGAAAGACTGGACGTGGGAGGAGGGTTCAGGAGACAAGAAACTGACCGAAAGGGCACTGTGTCCGAGACTGACCTTCCTTGCTCCATACGATGAGAAAGCTCTAATGCTTCAGGGATTTATCTGACTAACAAGCTCTTATTTCAGAATGCAATTACCCATGGGATGATTAAGTCTGCAGTACTGGGGATTGCATTAAACTCAATTAAGTCTCCTGTAACCTGAGTCCTTATTTTGGAACAGAGAATTTTAAAAGTGCACATTCTGGATTAAAGAAAGATGAATGATAAAACACTCTTGGACAGCATTTCCCAAATCTGCTGCCTAAGAGCCATCAAAGGACTTTGTGAAAATCACAGATTCTCTGTCCCTTCTCCTGACTTCACCTCACTCTGACTCAGGAGTGAGGGCCAGGAATGGACGTTTACAAAAGCCTTCTGCGTCATTCAGTGATGCTGCTCGGGCACCAGCTTGGAGGACATCCAAACCTTGAAGGCTGGCCCATTGCCCTTGACCCATCTTAACAGTCTGTTCATCTGCTTGACAAACACTAAACTTGATCTTGCATCAGTAATGGTCTGGACAGGAAGCATACATAAACCAGAATGCCAGCTCAGTAATTACAAGAAGGGGTAGCTGTTCTCAGAGATCAAGATGCTCACGTGTGCTATGCAGAACACCCGAACAAGGGAAGTATTCACCAGACAGTTGCCAGCTGTTGATTGGTGGAAGCACATTAAAGGGCTACTCCAAAGGCATTTCCATGCAGGCTCCAGAGAAGCATAGTGACTGACCTTGGGACTGGGTACCCTGAACTGGATCTCTTTAACCTTGGCCCCAAGTGGAGAAACACTGTCAAATTCTTGCCCCATGGTATTTTTCTTTTCTAGATTTTATGACAACCACTGTTTCCTCGTTAATGGTTTTCTCTCTTCATTGATGCATCTGTGGCCACTTTTAATCAATGTATCCACACCCACTCAAATCTCCTGGGTGACTCCTTACATTGGTGGTTCTCAAACTCTTGGGGGTCAAATGACCCTTCACAGTGGTTGCCTAAGACCATCAGAAAACACAGTTATTTACACCACGATTCATAATAGTAGCAAAATTACAGTTATGAGATAGCCACGAAAATAATTTTATAGTTGGGGACACCATGACAGGAGGAACTGTATCAAAGGGTCGCATATTGCTCTACTCTGATTTGATGCTCAGTCTAGGGGAGTTTATACCCAGTGTTACTTCCCATGGATGGCCGAGGGAACTGTGTAATGAATATAACTTAAGTAATAAGAAGATCCAAAAATGTATGAGTAGTTTAAGACATTAGACTAGAGCAAAGGGGTGGAAAGTGACTTAGGCTGAGAACTAGAGTGTCCTACTTAGGGTTACTATCGCTATGATTAAACACAATGGCCAAAAGCAATTTGGGGGCAAGTTGAGGAGAAGAGCGTTTTATGGTGTACACTTCCAGATTGTAGTCTACCATCAAAGGAAGTCAGAACAGGAACTCAAGCATCACAGGACCCTGGAGGCAGGGGGGGATGCAGGTACCATGGAGGCAGGCTGCTGCTTACTGGCTTGCTCAGCCTGCTTTTTTCCCCTCACATAATATTTTTTTTATTGATTGTTGATTGTTTGGGAATTTCACATCATGCATCCCATCACACACTCATTTTACAGTCTTCCCAAATGTGCCCCCACTCATCTGATCCCTGCCCCAAAAGGAGGAGAAGGAGAAGGAGGAGGAAGAGGAGGAGGAGGAGGAGAAGAAGGCAGAGGAAGAGGAGAAGGAGAAGGAGGAGGAGGAGGAGGAGGAGGAGGAGAAGAGCAAGTCCACCTTGTGTTGCTCATATGCTCACTGGAGCATGGTCAAACTCCCAGTGGCCAGACTTAAAGCAAACCGAGTCCTTCCCCACCTGCACCCCTACCCCAGAAGCCTTCAATTCAGGAGAGCTACACTTCAGCATTCTTACCAAAAATTTTAAGACGGCTTTCTGTCTAAGCTGTTAGTTTTGTGGGGTTGGAGTTGGGGGAGGGGTTATCATAGAAGCCTTCCATGCTCCTCTTTCTCCACTGTGAGTCTACAGTCATTAATGCTACTGAGGAAGTAGCTTCCGTGCTCTTTACTGTGAGTAGGAGCACAAAGCATGGCCCTCCACGTGGTTTCTGGCGATAGCATAGACCACAGACATCCACATGGCCTCTAGCCTCAGCAGGAGCCACAGGACCTCAGCATGCTTTCCAGTGGCCGTGCCAATCAGACATCAACAAGGCCCTCTGCTGAAACATGGATTATGAACACCATCATAGCCCTCAGCAAAAATACAGGCCTAAGATATCAACCTGGCCTCCAGGGCCACATGGGCCATAGGCACTAATATAGTTTGTCCCTGACGGTAGCCTCACCTATGGGCTGTGAATGGGAAGTACAAGAATCCAGTAGTTGTTCCGTCCCTAAGGCTGGAGGTCTCAGCGGGTCTTCAGGATATGCTGAAATCCTGAAGACGTAGACTCTAATGCCAGCAAAGGAATGCACTTATTAGCAAGATTAGAGCAAGCAAACAAAGGACAATCGCTTCCTTCTCCCACATCCTATATAGGTTCCAGCAGAAGGTGTGGCCCAGGTTAGATCCGGATTAAAGGTCTGTATTAAAGGTCTGGATTAGAAGTAGACCTTCCTACTTCAAATTAGGCAAAATTCCTCACATGTATTCCCTCCATTTTGGTGTTTTAATCCCAGATATAGTTAAGTTGTCGGCCAAGAACAGCCACCACTCTCATCAATCACTAAGAAAATGCTCTCTAGGCTTAAAGCCAGATTTTATGGAAGCATTTTCTCAGCTGAGGTTCTCATCTCTCAAAAGACTCTGTCCTGTGACAAGCTGACATAAAACTAGTCAACACGATTGACTCTTTGTCAGCTTGACACGCAAACGTATCACTTTTGAGTCATAACCTTTTCTGTCTTGTTCAGCCCCAAGATCACAGGCTAGTTTCAACATTACATTATAAACATTTAAATTTTTAAAAGTATCGTTGTCTTTAAATTTTTAAACACTTAAAAATTCAGTCTCTTTTAAAATACCAAGTCTCTGTAAAGTTCCAAAAATCTCTTTAAAAGTTCAAAATTTCTTAATTGTGGGCTTCTGTAAAATCAAAAATAAATTAAGCACTTTCTTACCTCAAGAGCAAAGTACTATGGCATCATCATGACCTAAACAAAGCAAAACAGTCTAGATAATTTGGTCTAATGTCTGGGACTCACTCACAATCTTCTGGGCTCCCTCAAAGGGCTTGGGTTGCTTCTCTAGCTCTGCCCTCGGCAGCGCACACAGCTTGCCTTCTGGGCTCTGGTTCACTCTACTCCACTGCTGCTGTGCAAAGTGGTCATCCCAAAGGTCTGGCATCTCCAAAATGTTGGGGGTCTCTTGCTGCAACTGGGCCTCACTTTCACCAATAGACTCTTACCGGTTCTCTTCAGGGACTTCATCCCTGCTACACAGTGTCAAACCCCAGCTGCTCTCCATGATGACTTCATACCGTCAAAACCAGTACCACCTGGGTGACTCTTACACGACCAAGTTCAGCTGCCAGCACAAGATACAACCTTGACCACCTCTGGAACACAGCTTCTGTGTGCTGATCTTGAGGAAACACTTCTCAGAATTTCACCTCGGTGATGCTGGTCTCTTCTCAATCACAGCTGATTCTTCAGCTCCAGCTGACCGGCATCCATTGTTCCAGCAAAGCAAAGGTTTCACTTTAGTCATTGTCTCTTGTTAATCGCACTAGCTTCTTCATCCCTGGCTGACCAGATACCACATATTCTTTAAGCAATGGCTCTGTAGAGAGTCTATGCTTCATTCTTCGCAAGCCAGGTGGTCATCATCTGTATGCTCTCAACATTCTTATCTCCTAAGTTCCTTCAGAACAGCCCACTGAGCTCTCAACACTCAAGGGCTTTTCTAGGCCAAACTTTCAAAGTTCTTACAATCCTTCCAGTAACAACATGGTTAGGTCTGTCACATCAATACCCCACTATCTTGGTACCAATTCCTGTCTTAGGTAGGGTTACTATTGCTACGATAAAACAAATGACCAAAATCAAACTGGAGAGAAAAGGGTTTATTTGGCTTATATTTTCTCATCATAGTCCATCATTGATGGAATTCAAACAGGAGCTCAAATGGGGTAGAACCTGGAGACAGGAGCTGATGCGGAGGCCATGGAAGGGAGTTGCTTACTGGCTTGTTCCTCATGGTTTGCTCAGTCTGCTTGCTTTCTTATAGAACCCAGGACCACCAGCCCAGGGGTGGCCCTACTACAATGGGCTAGGCCCTCCCACATCAATCACTAATTAAGAAAATGCCCTATGGACTTGCCTATAGCCCAATTTTATGGAGGTGTTTTCTCAATTAAGGGTTCCATCTAGCCAAGTAAGGCCTTGCATATTCATCATATTAACAGGCCCTACCTAACTATAGGAATCAGTATGTGGTTTTGTAAGCTTTTGTTATGAATAATTATTAGGTAAAATATCACCAAGATAATTTTAAAACTCTTCCACTACTAAATATGAGGAATACTAGATAAAACAAGACAAATATTTATACATTTACTCTTTTCAATGACATAAGTTTTTTTTTTTTTTAATGAAGAGATGTGCTTAGAAATTCCCCAGGCAGTAACAATAACATGAGAAGTAAAAGCCACTGAAACTGAAATCATAGGTAAATGTACTACAAGGAAGGGGCCTGCCTGCTGAACCCTGCCTGCAAGCAGGGATTAAGTCTTCAGCCTGGAGGCAGGAATATGAACTGAAATCCAACATGAAGCCGGATGATGCAGCGCAGAATTAAAAACAATTGAACAGGAAACGACCCATCAGGTGCAGAAAGGGGTTAAAAAATATTCCACAACTCCCTCTGGTCTCCAAATTCTCGCCTCTGGCATCCTGGAACCTTTGTGTAGATGTGAAAGTATATAGTGTGGCAGTCACAGCTGCTGCCTGGCGTGGCATGGCCCCCAATGCAACACTTGCCGTGCAGAGCACCATTGCCACCCCCAGGTGGCTCTGCGGGGGTTTTCAAAGATTAAATCCCAAATGAAGGCAGATTGATGCTATACAATAGTAAAACGTATGAGAAAATCATAACTATGAAAGAGAATCAACAAATGGCAAGAGGGTGCATTTGGAGCTTTAAAACATTATTAACTCATGAAAGAGAATTAGATTTAGAAAGGTTTTAAATAGGACTTAAGGGAGAAAGTGGGAGAGTCTCTGAAGAAACGATTGGGCTGTTAGGGAACCGAATGAAGTAGAACTTTTAGAAATCAAAATTAAACAAGAGCTGAAAGTCTATGGCAGAGAAAATAGCCATACACCATAGATCTAACAAGCCACTTGTATCCAGAATATATGAAGATGCAAAGACACTAGGTCTCTAGGACTTTGCAGGTACAGCTCCGCTGTAAATCAGTTTGTGGTTTTAGCAAATTAAACACACAATTGCATGACAATCAGCCTGTCTGTTCATAGAGAAACACAGCTCTATGTAATCTCACAAATACAGACATATCTTACTTGCCCTTCAACAGGAGGAGGAAACAACCTCTGGCCATACAATAAATGCTACTTAGCAATGAAAAGAGATGCAATTAGATTGTTCTTTATATCACAGTGCTATGTGAAAACGGCTGCCTCAAGAACCTCATGCACTGTGCATTTCCATTTTTGGTGATCTCTCAAAGTTACAACCAGTTAGAGAGGGAAAACAGATGAGTGGTCATTAGGGGATAAAGAAAGAGAAGGCAGTATGTCTATGAAGGCGCAGAAATGAAGTCCTTCTGTAGTGATGGGTCAACTCTGAATGTCACTTGTGGTGGTACTTATATGAACCTATAGGTTTAATAAATGTTATCAAAATCATATACACAGATACTGATATATGAATATAGGCAGAAACTGTGACATCTGTATTGTAACAGATAACATGGTACCAATCAACATCTTGACCTCAACATTGAATTATTATAGGATCACAATGGGGAAGCTGGATTGTGAGCAAATGGAAAATGTATCTATTATTTGTACAACTAATTATGACATATATATATATATCAATGAATAGGTTATAAGCCAAAAAGAAGAGAGCGAGGCTGTGGAATAATCCTTCTGTACACTGTGACTAGGTTTTACTCCCCTTGTTTAAAAAAGAACAGACTGGTCAGTAGCCAGGCAGGACGTATACGTGGGACAGCCAAACGATTAATAGAAAGTGGTGAATTTAAGTTGTAAGAGATTGTTAGTACCCTCAACTAATGTCTGTTGGAAACAGGAGCAAACACCCATACATAAACACTGAGTCTAAGTAGACCCCAGATGCAGATGGAGAGGACAAGACCATGCTGCAGAAACACATAGACAGCTTACCTGAACAAGGAGGAGCTAACGGCCACTAGACTGATAGCTGGGAAGCCAGTTGGGACTGACTCAGGCCCCCCTGAATATGAGTCTCAGCCAGAAGGACTGAGCAGTCTAAGGGACCTCAGACAGTGGAGCCAGGATGTATCCCTGGTGCACAAAAGGACTTTGGGAGCACATTCCCCATGGAGGGATAACTGCCTTAATCTAGAGACAGGAGAGAAGCCCTAGTCCCTACTTCACATGACCTGTCAGATCTACATGACCCCAACTGGATGGCATTCACCTACATATGGAATTGGGGTGGGGGGCTGGGAGGGGAGGGTGGTTAGAGTGCATGTGAGAGGGCAGAGAGGGTAAAAGGGAGGGAAGGAGGGAGGGAGGGACTGAGGAAGGGAGGGAGGGAGGGAGAGGGAACTGGGATCGACATGTAAAATAATAAATTAAATTTAAAAAAATGCTTTGACTCCAAAAGTTAAGTTCAAGGACAAGTTACTGGGGAAAAGGATTTCTATTTTTGTTTCCACAGAAAATGAAAAGATGTGGATTCCTTCCAGACTAATGTGGTTTGATCACGCCAGACCGCCTGAAACAGAGTACAAGGTGATCCTATATTCAAAACTGCTGGACAAAGCAGCCCTACAGACTACAGCCAGGATTTCTGAATCTTCTTCGAATCCCCCATGACAGCGCCCCTTACCAGCAGGAAGTAGTTTGGAAAGAACGACGCCCAAATTCCCAAATATTGTGTATAAATGTTTGTTTTCATTTAATTGGACTTTGTTATATAAAATAAAATAAAATAATAAAATAAAAAAGAGATAGTTAGTAATAAGCTTGAGATATTGGCCAAACATTTGCAATTAATATTAAGTCTCTGTGTTGGTTACTTGGAATAGCTTTCGGGACAGAAACTTCCAACTACAGAGAGAGGCTGGCAAAGTGATTTAGGGGATAAAGGCACTTGCTACACAAGCCCAGTTTGGTGCCCTGTGTTCCTCTGGCCTCTACACAACTGCGGTGGCGCACACATTCACAAAATATAAGGAGCCCCCACAAAAATAATAATTTTAGGGGAAGAAAACAGAATCAATGGACTGAAAGACTGATTTGAGAAAACCATCTGAGTTTATCTCAGGGAAGTGAAGAGATGTAAATATAAGCATTGGTGGAGCAGAGGACAAACCGAGATGCCCGACATAAACCTAATGTGGTTGTCATTGTCATTGCATAGATCCCAGGCCAGTCTCAAACTTGTTATATGGCTGGGGATGACCTTAAACTTCCGGGCATACTTGCAGAGTACTGGGATTACAGGTGTGAGCTCCTGCACCCAGTCTCTGCAGTGCAGGGGATTGAACCCAGGGCTTTGTGAACGCTAGGCAAGTACTCTAGCCACTGAGATACATCTTCAACCTCACTGATGAAGTTTTATAAAAGGATAATTATAAAAAATAAAGGAAAGAGAATATTTCAGTACGTAATGGTTGAGAAACATAAATTTTCTGAAAGCTATAACCCTGAAGATTTCAGAAGCACGGCCATTTATAAACAGAATTAAATATATATATAAATATATAAATATATATATATATATATATATATATATATATATATATATATATAACCCCTAATTTGTAGTGACTAAAGAATACCAAAGAAAAAGAGTTTAAAAATAACTTGTGAGTTTTGTCCATTGCTCATCACATTTTTCCCCCAGTGGAAACAAAAGAGAAAAAAAAAACCCATCACCTGGTTATTCTCTTGTGTTTCTAAACTCCCTAAACCAAATGCACTGAAACCTAGACCATCCAATGCTGATTACTTGGGGGAAATTACAATACACCCTGTACTGTAAAAACAGTGCAGTATCAGAGGGAGCCATAAGCATTGAGTAGGCAGGCACAGGATTCAAGACAGGCAGAAACTTGAGAAGCACATGCTAGGCTCTGGAGTTTCACTTAGCTTGTCTCCACTGTTATAAACACTGAGTAAAATCAGCTTACTGATTCTATCCATGGAGTGCGAAAGGGTGCAGGCTCAGTCCAGGCATTCCTCCTTCTTTATCTATCAGCACAACACTGAGCTGAGAAACGAACTCAGTGAAAGATCACACAGCCCCTGTCTGTCTTGACCTCTTATGACCAGTAGTTATAAGGTCTCAGCATCCCAGGAAGTTTTAGCGGGAATGTCAACCCTGCCTGTGGTGACTTACAATGTGGAGTGGTGGGGCTGACATTTGGAAGCCCAGGTTCTCTCTTTTAGAGTTTCCCCTTTACCCATCTCTAGAATGTCTAAAATTGAAAGCACAGTATGTTGTTTGTCTCATAAGAAGTAGAGTGGGATCACTCTATAGTTCACAAATGTAGATTTTTTTTACCAGCATAAGCTGTAAGGAGAATGGAAACCACTGCTTCATGCATTTTGCATAAACATTAATTGGGTGCAATCGCTGTCAAATCAGAGACGGCACTCCTGGAGAAGAGGCTGAGGGAGAAGCAGCAGCAGCATATCGAATCCTTGCTGAATGAGTACATCAGGCATGCACAGAAGCAGACACATGCGCACTGAGTGTGCACTTAACAGTGTGCAAGAAATGGACTTCCATGCACAGGTGCTCTTACGTGGGACTTCAGTGACTGTCCTCATTGGAAACCTTCTATGTATTGTCTCAGCCTGTGGTTCTGACTGACAGACTGTCACAGGCTGCAGGTAGAGTGATTCTGATCTTCAGCCCCAGGACTATGAATGAGCTATCCAGGGAGCAAGGGTGACATTGCTTTCCGTACTTTAGTGTGTGGACGAGAAGTTCCCAGGAGCTACGGTTGGATCTGCTTTGTTCTGAGGTCATGCTGATGTCATGCAAAGAAGATTCTAGAGATCACAACTTTTCCTTCCTTCCTTCCTTCCTTCCTTCCTTCCTTCCTTCCTTCCTTCCTTCCTTCTTTCCGCCCCTTTTGTCTCCCTCCCCCCCCCTCCCTCCCTTCTTCCTTTCTTTCAAGATTTGTTTTACTTTTATTTGTGTGCATATGTATATAGGTATGTGTAGGTGAGTGCAGGTGCCTGTGGGGTCCAGAAGGGGGCACTGCATTCCCTGCAGCTAGAGTTACAGGCAGTTGTTAGCCATCTTGCTTCATTTCTGGGAACTGAACTTAGGTTCTCTGCAGAAGCAGTTTGTGCTCTTAATTGCTGAGCAAACTCTGTAGCCCCCTCCCCCTTCCCTCTCCTCCTCCTTCCTTCCTTGGTGCCTGGGATGGAACTCAAGGCCTCGAGTGCTCGATAGTTGAGCTACATCACCAGCCCAACCAGAGGTGAGTGGGGTCTTTAGTTGCATATACTAACTGGATGGAATAGCATTGTGATATGTTTATCCATGCATGCTCTACACTTTTGATTGCATTCAGCCCCCCCCCTCTGTTGTACTTTTTCTCTGTCCCCCCAGGTCCCTTCCCCAATAGCTTGGGTGAATTTTTAATGAGGTGAGGTTTGACCTACAATTCACAATAGGGATACCTAGGCAAGACTTTCACATCCTTATACTAATTAGCATTCGACCGGACTGCTTGCTCATCCTTTAGGCTTTCACGAAATCCTTCTCTCTTCCTTCTACCTCTTCCTTCATTTGTTTTCTCTCTTACATAATTTATTCAAATCACTACAGTCCTTGAAAAACCTGCCATTAAATAAAAACCAGGAGAAATGGAAAGTCACTGGCAAATGTAAGGAATGACTAGCAACTCTGACTAGCCAATAAATGTGTGTGTGTTGCTCACCATCACACATCACACCAATAGACTACAGCTGGCTGACATGGCAGCTGCTTTTGAAAAGTAAGCATTATGGCAACAAATATTCTCAACTGACAAGAAGGTACTCTCCTCCCCCAGACTTCCCAAACAGATACTTCTCATCTGGTTTTCCCAGGCAGTATAGGACTGGCTCCTTCAGGCCCTTGCTTCCTACACTCTCCAGCTGTTATTTCTGTGCTCTGTGCAGCTGATAGATTTCAGCTACGAAATTGTTTTTTCTTCCAGATACCTCACTTGTCAAGGGACCTGGTCCCAGGTTCTCACATTCAGTGTGCAAAACAGAAATGACTCTTGTGTTCTGTTATTTGTGTTAATGTTGTAGCAACTTCTAGGCCCGATCAAAATTTTCAAGGATGCTAAATACATTTCTATGGACCATCAACATAAAGTGTGTAGAATAAATGAGAAAATGTGCCTCAAGCTTTATCACAGCCATTTAAAATTATTTGGGGCAAAGGCTCTTGAGATTGAAGGCAGTGCAATTCTGTTTGACTGGTCACCAAAGCAGTGGACAACTGCTGAGTGCTAGCTGTCCACGGGCAAACAGGGCATTCCTCATTTGTTTTCAAGTCACCCTTTGACTGACAGAGTGACACTAACAGCCAATTTCACAGATAAGAAAACCAAGGGATAAAGAGGACAAGGCATTTCCAAGTTCCCACAGTTAGAATGTAAGATAGCCCCATTGTGAATCCCGGCATCCTGGTTGCGGAGCCTACATGTGAACTAGACCACGCCCTCAGGAAACTCCCTTTTCAAGCTCCTCGTCATACACGCTTTATTCTAGTGGGAGAAATAAATAAGAAAGGTAGACATCTCTTTCTCCCACTTCATCCCAGCCCCCTGTCAACTCCCCAATGTCTCATTCTATGCTCCACAATCACAATAAGTAGGAGAAGTCCCCCAAAGAGTGCCCAGCTCCAGACAGCTGCTTCCCAAAGAATCCCTACTAATCGAAACGACCTGGTCTCTGTCGTCTAGATGTTTATAATTTAAACTTGCAACGATCCAAGGAGGCATAGAACAAGAGCATACAGGCGGGAGAGAAAAACAGAGCTTCTATCAACTTTATGGCCAATTTATGAGATTTAAGACGTGTAACTGGCAAGCAGCCTTCGGGGACTGTCCAAAGTCAAGTTCCAAAAGGGTTTGTCTCCTTGTAGTGACAGCTGTGAAGTGACACTGTGTTTGGAATGCTTGGGTAAAGCATCTTACAGTCTTATGCATCGTTTTACCTTTCTTTGGTCAATTTCACTGTAATTTTCCATTAACTCGCCTTCCTCCTCTGTGTCTGCTTTTATTACTTTGGTCCAGATAACGGTCCATTAAGGGCCCTAGTGGAATGCTTGTCTTAGAGCCGCCATTTGCACTTCATCAGTTGAGGTGAGCACAGGCCTGATCATCCTGCATCCGGCTCCCTGTGCATTGCTCTGCAGTTGCACACAAACATGATTTCTGTTTCTGCTCCTGTGTTATCACAGATGTGTTGATATGGTCTCTAGATGAAGAGAGAGAGAGAGAGAGAGAGAGAGAGAGAGAGAGAGAGAGAGAGAGAGAGAGAGAGAGAGCAGCCAGCGGAGCTGGGGAATGGGAAACATGGTCGTATGCAGAGTGAGGGAAGGCAGAGCAGGCAGGGCCTCTATTAGACAGAACAGAACATGGATGGCAATGTGATGTGACCCATGAACACCCTGAAGAGCATGAGAAAAGCTACCTCACATCACCAGGCAGAGGAGGCCCAGAGAACAACTTCAGTGAGTGAAGTTCTAGGGCAAAGCCTAGCTGTGGGCATCTTCAGACAATGAAGGTGGCCAAGGGCTCCGCTGCCCTCTGCTGCTGGATTTGATTTAATTAAACATGGTAGGTTCTGGGAGAACCCACAGCCAATCTTCCACAAATCAGGTACTTTATACTTTTAAAGTCTTCACTTGTTTTATTACCCATTCTTACGCATTTTTTCAGGTAAAATGAAGGCTAGCCTACGGTTAGTGATGCCTGCAGTCCTAGCAGTTGAAAGTTTGAGTCTGGCAGATTGCAGGTTCAAGGCTAACCTGGGCAACTTAGAGAAACTATGTCAGAAAGAATGGAAGGAAGGAAGAGAGGAAGGAAGGAAGGAAGGGAGAGAGAGAAGAAAGGAAGAAAGAAAGAAAAAAGGAAGGAAGGAAGGAAGAAAGAAAGAAAGTAAGGAAGGAAGGAAGGACAGACCAACCTGGGGATGAGGCTTAGTGGATGAGTGCCTGCCCAGAATGTGAGGGCTTAAATTCAATCTCAGGACAGAAAGCAAATGTGAAACCCAGGCCTGAGCATGGCGGTATCAGCCTATGATGGCCAACACTCAAGAGGAGGGAGGAGGGAGGAGATGGGGTGGTATGTTTACAGCAGCCTGGGGTACATAGTCACGACTTGTCTTAAAACAAACAACAGAACCCAGAGAAATACCGTAACTTCATAAGATACACAGAGTCAAGTCATTAGGGTATAAGTTCCACCAGGACTGGAGCCACCATTCAAGTCACTGCCATCTCTGCCTACGTCACAAGCTTGGAGAGGAGGAAGACATTCTAAACAAACAAGGAACAAATGAATGGAGCCCAGTGGCTGAATCAAGTCCCGTGTCCACGCATATTCCAGATACAATGCTTCACACACAGACAAACTGCAAGCAAGGAATCGCCCACCTACCAACTGGTTTAGATTTATCTTACAAAGCAAGACCAGAGCAATGTTAATCGGTTGAGCTCAGCAAATAGTAATTTATTTTGCAAATTACCTCACTGATGAACCAGCGAAACATTCAAGTCGATCTAAGGTGAATTCGTCTTTTAAGGAGTTTGACTTTTGAGGTCATGTGTACTACAAAGCTTACCAACAATTAAGTACGTATGAAACTGGAGAAACATATTTCAGGAACGAAGAAGGCCACACCCACCCCAAGAGACAACCTTAGCCAACTTGTTTCAAATTCTAGAAAACAATCTTTCATGTCATTCTGGAGAAAATTATTTTGGTAAGGTGGCATTCCTGCATTTTTTTATTTCGGAAAACAAACTCAGGAGAAAGAATATCACTTGAAGCTAATTAGAATTTGAAAGGAGATTCACTTGTAACTTTATTTTGGATATATGTTTTGAAACTTTTTAAAGGAAAAAAAAATCTGAGAGGCATTTTCCTAATAAGGAAAAAGGTTGCTACACTCTTTTTCTATTTATGTTTTCTAATTGTTTCAACTATGAAGCTTCTTTCATTTTGCCCAAACTGAGCTCTGGGCAGCAAAGCTGGGTGGTCCTTTGAAAGTACTGTGGGAGGGGAAATAATTTCAGCTGTCTCCGGGCAGACAGGAGGCTGAGGGTAAGCTAGGTCTTCCAAATGTTGGTTGTCCTGTCGGTCAACCAGGACCATATCCACTGTGAAGGTAAGTTTAAACATAAAAGGAGACAGTTAAAAATTTTAAATCATCTGGTAAGAAATCTAAACTCGCTGCAGAATGTAAAGTATTATCAATGCCCCTTTTCTAAAAGGTGCTTCTTCTGATTCACTCGCATCAGAAAGATCTTCGGGCAGTCAAAGCTGCCCTGGATTTTCTTCTGCTCATCCTTCTCAGGAAACAGACTTGAACCACTTCTCAAGAACCCTGCAGGAAGGGCTTCCCTTAGGCACTGAGTCAGAAGGCCTGTCTTCACCCCTCTTTGGAAGCTCTTGGGTGTCAGTGACTGCTTCCTGGGGGCTTGCAGGTTCCTGAGCTTTTGAATCCCCAGAAACTTCCAGAATCATTTGTTCCCTGTAGATCTGAGAGTAGGGGAGAGATTCCAAACGTCTGTTTGTATATTTCCCATTGGAAAATTTAAAGAAGGAAACCATGACCAACAGACCAGGGAAGCCTCTGACACCTGAACCCTGGTCTTTGGCTTTTTCAGAAATGAGCTGAGCGCGCAGTGTTCTTCTGAGCCCCGTGGAGGAGTACTTATGCTTAGAAGCAGGCTTGGCTCACACTCAGCCAGTTACTTTCCTGCTGATATAAACAATGAGTCTGCTTTCTCTCCCCGTGCCAGGAGCCAAATCTCCAGCCTTGGGTGACACAACCAGAGCCTCCCTGAGCAGCACAGCCCTTAAGCTGTTCAGAGTTCAAGGGCAAGATATAGCAGACCACAGGGAGAACACAGATCCTGGGAAGCCTGGGTGTTAGGACCTAGGTTCACAGTTGAGGATTATCTGGAGAACGGTAATAGGCTATGACAATCTTTGCCAGTCATCATCTGCTACAATGATTAAAAACAGTTGGTCTGGAGAGATGTCTCAGCCATTAAGAGCTCGGGGTGCTCTTCCAGAGGACCTGGTTTCAATTCTCAGCACCCACACGGCAGCTCACAACTGTCTGTAACTACAAGATCTGACATACATGCAGGCAAAATGCTAATGCGCATAAAAGAAGTTATTTTAAAATGTTTAAACATAACAACAATCATAAAACAGTTTCAGTCTCCACCTTTATTGTATGAGATGTGTTTAAAGACCCCGCCATCTTGAAACGCTGAACAGTACTGAGCCTTGCAGACCCTGCATTTCATTCTTTCCATAGACTTTAGCAATCTCAGCATGCTAATCTCCTTTCTGCCCTTATCAAGCCAAGAACTTTCACCTTTTTCACTTAGAGAATCACTGTACAGTTTCTCTTGGGCATGTCTGAATTACTAACATCGCTACTCAGCTTTGGGCCATTGCTAAGTAAAATAAGTGCTACTTGGGCATGTGTACTTATTTATATTCCGAGACAGTCCATCCAGGGTTAACTACTGACGTGTATTCCATGGATATGCTATATAAAGATATTCCATCCCAGAAGGGAGGGAAGGCAATGGCGTGTTTCATTATAATACTCAGAACAGTACACAATTTAAAACACATGAATTGTTTACTTTTGGAATTAAGTTAACACTTCCTTTTTTGGTCCATCTTTTGCAGTATGTAAACTGAGGCAGAAAGGTCTATATGCAAAAGATTCACCGAGTGCTTTCTAGTTTTCAGAGGAGGTGTTAGCCTTTCTCATTCACCTGTATGTCCAGTCAGTCAGCAGCAAGGCTGTGTGCACCCTCTGTGAACTGGACGCTGTGCAGTGCAGGACATGAGCTGGGCCTTAGGTACCCAGTTCCTGTCCCCCTGGTGCTTTAACACTCATGGCCTGCTTGGTAGCTACCTAGCCAGGGTAAAGGGCTGTCTCCCCTTTCTCAAGAAGCCATGCCCCTGCCTCCAGTTCTGACGTCAATCCATAAGGTCTTTGTTGGCTTCTAATTGCACCAGCAGCACAACAATGTATCTGGGTGATTTTTCTTCTCATTCGGGGGCAAAGGCCAGTTCTGAAGAGATGAGATCACTTATGAATGGCATGAATTTCCTGTGCCTTCCAAAGCGGGTACCTCCTAAGGGCTGGCCTCTGGCGCTGCATGACACAGACCAGTGAAGGTTGGAAGGGGGTTGGTTGTGCGCAGGGCTGCGTCAGCGCCTCTCGGAGATCAACCTACATCATGGTGCGTCAGCTGCCCACGCGTTACTTAGGCCCAGGACGAATCTCTCTGACCTCCTTCACCGGACTGTGCGCGGCGTGTGTATAGCTTTGATTAGTGTGTGTTGGGTGACATTGATTTTCTCTGCGGCAGGAAGCTGGGTGCTCTGCGCAGACGCCCTCTGCCTGTCGAAATCAACGGGGTTAACAGCCCCCCAGCTCCATCTGTTGACTACTTCGGGCAACTGTCATTGGCTGTCTGAGAGTCCTCCGTCCAGAGGCTCTGACTCTTAGCGTTGTGGCTTCGACATTAATTTAGAAATAAATTATGCATGACTAATCTTTGCATTGCAGGCAATGTAATTTAGACTTTGTCTTTAATATTCAGAAAGGAAAATACGGATGCCTTTATTTCTTATTCATGTTAAAGAGGCAGACTGTGTGGCTCAGGCCAGATAGGAAAACAGCTACTGCTTGTCACCTCTTCTTCTGGGGACAATTAACCCTCGTTGGGAGTCTGTTTCTGTCTTCCCTTGCTTTGCCCACCTTCATAGAGTCCCCAAAGCCATCATCTTCCAGCCCCTGTGGGGGTCAGATCTCCCTCCCCTGGCAATCCCCCACAACACCAAATTGATGGCTTTGTTGCTTAGTAAGGATTTTGTTTATTTATTTTTTGTTTATTTTCTTTTCTGTAATTCTCCCAGAATATTATCCTAGGTGTTGCTCTGCATATCAGATTTCAACCCAATCAAATGTTTTGATGAACAATGGACAGGTGTCTGCCAGCCTTAACTAACCTCTGCTATTCTACAGTAAGCAGGTACCAAGGATGAAGATGGAATTTTTCTTAATTTGCTTCTAGGTCAAACGTAACCTTCACAATCTGGATTGACATACATAAGGTGAATTACATAATGAGAAATTCTTGGCCTATTTCCTCACCACCGCCACCACCCCACGAAATTTAAGAAATGCTATTCTCTTCCTTTCTGGAAGTCAGTTGGCTCAAAGCACTTTAGAAAGCATCCCTTTTCCGTTATCTGTGAGCCTGTGCCCTGAATTAGAACAACCAGACCTCCACTCACAAACATTTGCATTTTCCAAAAATAGATTTGGACCACCCAACTCGCACAGTGTTTATGAGATTTTAACGGCTCTCTCTGGAGTACTCGGAGATCATCTCCTTTGACTCCTGGGTAGGCATTATGCACACCGATAACTTTAAAAGTAAATAGATGAGTGAGTGGTGAAGGTGGAGAGTTTCCATTTGGGATTTCTTCAGAAGTCAACCGAGTCCTTGTACTGCCTCTCCTTGGATCCACTTTCCTTGGCCATCAAACTTGATCTGCCTTTTGTTTCAAAAGCATAGCCGTTGACTATGGAATCAGAAGGTAGGCGGTGGCCTGGCCTGTGAAGTTGGGTGCACATGGATTTGAATTCCAAGGCACTTCTGGTATTGAGCCCGTGGTGATGGAGTCAGTGACTTGTTTGGTCCCTATTTTGCTTAGCTGCAATATAGGAAAATGAATACCAATTTCTGGGGATTGCTGGGAAAGTTAAATGGCTTTAGGTAAACAAAGTGCCTGATACAAGCACCCAGCACTTTTTGTGTATTTATTTTTTGTTTTCTCTTTTTGTGTATATTTCTTCTTGTGCATTTGAACATCACCATATTACTAGGTTCAAAAGAGATGGTACCAACTATACACCATTCTACTGACAATGAGAAATGATTCAGGAAAGATGTCCCTAAACACATTTAAGCTGTATCCACTGGCAGAAAATTTCCCCAATAAATGTAAGACATGAGGGGGAAATGGCATTTTTGTTCTTTGACCTCCATTTTGTGGAATAATTTCATGTATCTGATCTTGTTTGGTGTTATAGCTATATGGTATTTTCTCCTTAGACTGGCTGTAATTCATTGAGCACTACTAGATGCTATTCAGACAAAACACTAATCCGTCAGAGGGGACATTATACTACAAATACAGCTCAGAGAAATTAAGTGACTTTTCCCGGCCTCACAGCCTGGCCTCAGAGCCGTCCTGACTTCAGTGGCAGTGTGCATGTATGTGTGCATCTTTCCAAGGACTGCTCTTGGATCTTCCACTGGCTTGTGAGCTTTTCCCAGGCTCTACACACCTTTCTTGGATGTGTGCTCCTTCCCTTCCATTGGGCTACCTGTAAGCCACAATATGTTTTTGTGAATGGCTACCAAAGTGGTGGAAGAAATGGTCCCCTTAGTGTTATGTTCACCTTGACAAAACTACCCTTGTAAGGCATTTGAAAATCCATTAGGCATCAGTAGGCATCATGTATGTTCTTTCACCTGGTGGTCTAACCCGGGTCCCGTCTACATCCTCAACCTCCATTCTTCCCGGTTTTCATCCATACGGTATTGCTTCTGGTTCTAGAAGAAGCCATGATTTTCCAGTCTTAGATCTTCATATAGTGCTCCATGTTCCAGCCACATCAGTGCCTTCCCAAAGAGAGTCTGTCAGCTCTTCAAGTCTTAGCTCAATAGAAAATTCCCAGAAACACTCTCTGACCATTTTAGTTCTCTATTCCTGTTTAACCGACCTCAAAACCCACTAGCTTAAATCAGCCATTCACTTAGTAGTTCATGATCTGCAATGGGGTTGGGCTCACCTTCTACGTCGTGCAGCACTGGACCAGCTTGGCCAGGTTCGGTCTTCACTCACATGTCCAGCTATTGCCCTATTTTATAGAGTCCTTTTCTCAAGTGGGGCTCCTTCCTCTCACATGACTCTAGCTGTGTCAAGCTGACATAAAACCAGCCAGCACAGTGTCCTTTCTTTTACATTCTACTAAGCAAAACAAATCACAGGGTGAACCCAGACATAAAAGAAGGGGGAAAGACCTCCTCTCTTGGGATGAGTGCTTAAGTCATCAGGATGGGAAGTTGATGGTCATCTTTGCAGCACATGCTCCTAAAACTGTCTCTTGTATTATACAACCTACCAACCTCTTCTCTGTATAACTAAGAACAGATATAAATGCTTACTCAACGGTTGCCATTCTCTCATCACCTTCCACACTGGGCATGAAAAGCCATTAGAACAAGAATCCCATGCTCATTACTAACGAACCAATGTATGTAAGTACATATATACATAGTAAATTAATTAATAATTGAGTGCATAGTAGATGAGTGTGCTATATATTCTAGGCACATGCACACATTGTGTAAACAAGTTAGCATCTGTGTATAATTTAAATCAAAATCTTGTGGAAATGTCTATCCATGTAAGAGCAGGAGCTTGGGGAGGCCAAAGGCATTGTTTCCTCTTGGCTTTGGAGTTACAAGAGGTTGTGAGATGCCTGATGTGAGTGATGGGACTCAAACTTGGGTCCTTTGCAGGAATAGTGTGTGTTTTTAACTGCTGAGCCACCTTTCTAGACCTGTTCCCCCCAAAAAACAAACAAGAACAACAACAATAAAAGACATTTATTTTGAAACAAGGCCTTGTGTATGCCATGCTGGCCTCAATCTTACAACATATACAAGGTCCAAGGAAGACCTCAAACTTCTGATCCTCCTGCCTTCCACTACCTATGTGGGATTATAGGCCTGCATCAACATGTCTGCTTTATGTAGTCCTGGGATTCGAACCCAGAACATCCTACATGCTAGGCAAGTATACTACCAGCTGAGCCACACCCCCACCTTATATGCAACCTTCTTTTCTTGATGAGCATGCCTTTGACATTTAAAGTCATATGGCTCTTCCCTGTTCTCTGGAAACATTGACAAACATCTCACAGAGACGAAAATTTAACAATCTCTAAGGGCATAGAAGAGCTTAAGTTTTTACAAGTGCTTGGAAAATTCTGGCTCCTCAGGAAAAAGCAGCAATGGTGTTGTCAGCAATTTGTCTTAAAGTTGTTGCAACACGCCTTGTTTTTTGGTGCCTGGAAAGTTTTTGCTGCCATGTTGGAATAAATTGTCTTACTGGTGTTTGTCTGTGAGAAGATGTTTTAGGAAAATCCCTTTTTTTTTTTTTTTTTTTTGTATTAACAAAAACCAGAAAGGGTTTTTTGAGAACTTCAAAACCAAATGTGGCCATGCAGCATGCATGGGAGTTTGTTTTGAAAGGTCGTATTTTAAATGCTAAACTAACTGCAGACTTATGGGAATGAGAGAAAACTTTTAGAACCAGAGGAGAGTGAGCGAGTAGGGAAAAATCAATCACTATGCATTCCTTTTGATGCTGTTTTCCAAGAAGACAGAACAGGGTGTGAGACCCAGGAAAACTGGGTCCATTTCAGCCAGAGAAGAACTTGAAAAATCTGGTTTTAATGCACAATGCTAAATGTGTGGCCATCTCTGGCTGTTGCTATCTCTTCTATCTCTGTCTTGCTTGGCCAGTCGATCCAGGCCAAGGAGGATGACAGGGAAAGAAAGGCTGGATCATCTCCATGTCTGCACTGACTTCTTCTATACTAACCATGTGTAGATGCCAGGAGTGCTTTTGAGCATCCCTGAAACCATGCCTGTGGGCATTTTCAGAAAACAGCTTTGTAAAGAAGAAATCTGAGTGGCTTGAACTCACCACCTCCCAAAAATACAGACATATATACATATATCTACATGTTTGTGCATGTATATGTAGAACTCCCTTTTCATCAGATTGAAAGGATAGTGTTGTTAGGAGAATGAAAGTAAGTATGGCCTCTAAGCCTGTAAACCAAGCATGCGGTATTGTCTCAGCATAGAGGGTGTTCTCCATTTGGATTTCCAGGCCTGAGTCCAGCATGTATGTCTTTATAAATACCTAGGAACAATGTCTCTGAGCAACTCTTATTAACCAAAATCAGCAAGTCTGGAAGCAGAATAATGGCTTTAGTTTCAGTCCTTGCTACTCAGGAAATCTCTCCCATTCTAAACCGCTCCCCCATCATGCACCTTCCCGGGAAAAACAATAGTAAGCCTTTTCCCTCACTGAAGAAGGAATGCTTTCTTGTGCTCAATGTATTGAGTATCAGAGACAAATAACTTCATAAATTCCATCAAAAAAACATCATAAACTTGCTGATCTTTCCAATTAAAACTCACTGATTTTTTTTAAAAGAAGTGTTTTCAATGGCTCCTAGCACATCTGTCTCGGGATAGGTTGCCTAGCAACCTACCTCAAGTCAGCCCTATTCCTTCCTGCTCGTTTCTCTACTGTGATTGTTAGAGGTGCCTTTCCTGTTGTGTCGCTCTTGCAACAGCGGGTTTTGAACACTTTGTACCTACACGGATGGCTTGGAAATGGATCTAGACAGCCCTTGAAGGCCAGTGTCATCTGAAGCAGGATTATGACAAGATCCTTGCTGGCTGCTGCTTAGGAGACTGTGAGGTAGCTATAAGCATGAGAACCCCACAGAAATCAGAGGGCAGTGCATGCTCATGATAAGTCATCAGAGTCAGGCTGGCTGTGCAGGCTCTGGGGACACTCAAGGTGCCGGCATACTGAGGAAGCAGTGAGTATGGAGGAAAAAATGTAAGTGCTTGGTGGATGAGCACAGGCTGAAGACACAGTGAACCCAAAAGCTACCTTTTCCTCCAGTGTCTTCCGTGAACCCTGTCCCCAGAGACAGGAGATTCTTGAAAGACCATGTCACTTCTTTTGAGTCACAAAAACCTTGTCAGAAAGTTGACACATTGGGATGGCTCCTAATGATGTCTCCAAATGTCTGTGGTGCTCCTGCTCTCCCACAGGGTTACTTCACAGCCAGACTGAGCCCTGTCGTTCCTCTTCCCACAGGTCACATGACCAGCCTAAGCTGAGCAGTGGTCCTTGGCTGAAGAATCAGAGAAACTCACTGGAATTCTGTAAGCACGCTTCCAGCTAATGTGTGTAACTTGTCTTCACCAGGGGAGGATGAAACCACGCCTTAGAGTTAAATCAAGACGAGACTATGACCTGATGGTAATCAGGGCATCTCTAAGGCCAGCCTTCTCTCTGACTGGGTTACATGAACTATTCAGTACCCCATTTTGGAATACTCAAGTTCAAGTTGGACCTCTACGACTTGCAATTTAGGGAGCCTTGTGCAGTACTGTATTGCTAGGGAGCCCTTGTTCTGTGGTATTTCTACCTCAAACTTTCAGACAAAGGAATTGAAGCTTAGAGTTTAGTTTGAATCCCTCATCACCACACACAGAGACACAGACACACATGCAGGTGCAAGGTTTTCAAGCTCCATTTGAGACTAGTGGGTTTTTCCTTTATACAGTTTTGCCTCCCAACTAGTCCTATAGGCATTCTGGCAGGAATGAAAATACTCAAGAGACACATGTACCCTCCTGTTGGTTATCAGTCTACTGAGACAATGTGTCTAAAGAAATTGGAATTTTGCCAGGAATCTCATGGTAGGAGAAGAAAAAGCCTGAAGCCTGGCACTAGCCCCCAGGAAGAGAAGTCACACGGTACTGACAACTTGTCAGCCCCGAGAGTGCTGATGAACAAGACCATGCCTCGATCGGACTCTTTAGCTATGGGTTCTGCTTGATCTCTATTTAAACCTAAGCCTCGTGCTAACATCCTAATGGTAGACTTGGGGTGGGGGTGAGCAATCGGGTGTGGCCACACCACATAAATCTCCTTTTCCTTCTTTTTACTATTTTGTGTTTGCTTATCTAGATTACTGAAGACAAATGGCCAAGCCTGGCTTATTAAGGCTATCCGGGCTCAGCTCCGAAGGCCAGTAATTCTGGTAGCAGTTCCGCAATTGTTGTTTTCAAGAGGAAGCAGATAGGGATGCTCCATTCTCTGTGCTTTACCCACAGTCCTTTAGTGAAGCCATCTGTGACATTGTCTAATGCCCAGTGCTATGAAAAGCATATCTGCTCATTTTACGAATGTTCTCTGGCTTCTCCAGATGGTTGCTCTCCTGCTTGCTCCAGCTTTGGAAGTCACAGTATAGTCAATTTGCAACCTGTCACACAAGGGAGGAAATGGATGGAGACTGTGTTTGGGAACACAGATCCTTATCAAGGACGGAGGGTAGGAATGTCGAACGGTGTGTTGAGGGCTCCAACACTCCTCAGAGCAGACCCCTGCTTCATTAAGATGGGGCCCTCAGAGACCGCAACCCTGAGAGATCATAATAGCTGTTCCCATTTGTGAGCAAATTATGTCTGACACAACTGAACATCCGGGGGAAACAGGGTTGAAGACGAGAAGTAACCATACTGTGCCCTTCCGCTTGCTAGTCTCTTTACTTGCACTCTGTAAATCAGTGGACCCTACTCTGCCTCACACAGCGGGCCACCACTGCAGCACACAGTGGCTGAAACAACTCCCAAACATCACACATAGGGAACAGCTGGGTCTTGGGTTTGAACCCAGATAGTATGACCAGGGAGCCTGTGCTTGTCAGTATTTTACTCAGCGATTTGAGTAAAGAATTACAGTCATTGCTCTAATGGTGGTCCCATCTGCAGTAGCGGCAGGTGACAGTCAGGCCTGTTGGGCCCATTATGTGTGTGTCTGTGTGTGTTTCTGCCATTATTCTTTCATATCACTTGGCAAAACTCTTTCGAAGATGGGTTAAATGAGCAACTCTTGTGTATGAACGGAAACACTTGTGATTTTAATGATCTTTCTCTCCTGATGTCTCACCTCGCTAAAATCCCAACCATGTGCCATAATTGAACACAAGCTTTTCTTGGTGTGGATGCTCATGAGGCTTGTTCAAAGGGCATCAAAGCCTGCATGTTCATATCTACATCAGCACTAGGTCCCTCTAGAGAGGGTGGCATAGTGTGTGTCTGTAGGGGACCCATGCTTATCAGAAGTTGCTCTATTGTTTGTGTGTTCTTCCCTCAGCTTCCTTCTTATCCGTCCAGGTGACATTTGCTTTTGAAGCAGACCTTTACCACGCTCATATGTATCTGTCAGGGGCATTTCTAAGCCAACACCCATAGATTTTTTTTAATGGATGTATCCAAATGGGGCTAGAGATGAGAAGCAGCTTCTACCATTCAAACCAATAAACCACTACAAGTTCCAGGCAAAAAATATAACTCTCTGCATTTAAAAAAAAAAAAAAAAAAGCCCCCGTGGTCCCACAACAGGCATGGTAAATGCAGGCTCACAGATGCTCAAGGTTTAACTCAAGGTAACAATTGAGTGTTTGGTTCTATTCAAGGTATTACACTACCACTTCTAAGGCTCAGGGAGCATGGGGGAAAGCCACAGAAAGAGCATGAGGCTGACGATAAGGAGAAGGGCTGAGAAATGGCATTTCCTGAGCATTGCACAGCTATTGCAACCATGAACTTAACGGTCGTTTCGGTTACTCTCACTGGGCCTGAACCAGACTGGCCCTGTCAATAATCAGCCCGTGATGGGGAAGGGGTTCATGGGGCTCTTAGCCTCTGCTGAACTGTGGCTAGAGATAGATTCTGGATGAGTCATCACCTTCAGTGCATATACACTGGTCAGCCCAATAAGCCTCTAGGTAGCTCCAAACCCATGGCCACACAGACCACAACACAAAACAGAGAGACATGGAAGTGGGAAAGAGATTTTTAGGGAGGAGGGGAAATTGACAGGGGTGGAATAGAGATAAAAGAGCTGGGTATGAAAACAAATAGAATCCATTATATAAATATATGGAGTTGTTGAAGAAAAAAATTTGTTTGGAAATTAAAATTTTCATATTACTAAGAACAAAACAGAAACATATGAGGTAATTAGTATATATACCTACATTTCATACAACATACATAGATGATAAAGTACACCATAAATGTATATGTTTATAAAATGGTTTAAAGCTTTGACTTCAACGCATGGAAGGACGAATTCCATACTCTGAATAGAGGAAATAGCCACCATGGACTGATGATTCATTTCTACTTGAGATAGAAGATGATAACAGATCTGCAGCACATTTAACTGCGCCATCAGGTCTGGTCTTAATCAACTCTCACAAAAATGTTATCCAGTCTAGAAAAGTCAACAGTATGAGTTTGAAGGCAGTTCTCTGATTGCATGTGTCTTCTGGCTTTGCAATAAGTAGCACTACATTGGTAACCTACAGCCAGCCATCACGGAGCTGAAATGCCTGTATCACAAACCTAGTGAAGAGTACAAGTCAGGATGCTTCCCACCACCCAGTGGCCAATGGAAGAATCTCAAATAAAATGTGATACTTCCATGAAAACCAAGCCAAAGTGAATTAAAAATCCCTCAGTAGTCAATAAATGAGTGGTTTTTTTTTTATTTTAGAAATAAATTATTTAAGTCAGCATACAAAGCAATGAGTTTCATTATGGCCTTTTCATGCATATATGTCATTAACAAATAAGGTGTTTACCCAAGAAGGAATATGGCTTAGAGCTAATGTCTGTCATGAAGAAGATTTATCATCGACTTCCTGCATGTCTGGCTAATTGCATTTTCTCAGCTCTCCTTAATTATACAGACCAGATGCTTTATGATTAAAAAAAGACACAAGAGAAGAAAGAGCCTCAAAGACAAATGGTCTGTGGCAAAGAGTCATAACCTGGAAGAACAACAACAAATTAAGCAGCCTAGTCGCTGTGACACTTCCCTCACTGCGGCCATCTTCCGCATCCAAGTTTGTGTACTTGGGGGCTGGACCCAGGGCCTTGTGCAAGTCAGACAGGTGCTTTACCATTAAGCCACACCCTAGTTCCTAGTCCTGGGTGCCTGGTGCAGCCATAGGCATTTCTGTTTGATTGGAGCTGACGAGTTTCCAATGCTTCACTTTCTGGATGCCTCTTTCCTTTCTAGAATAAGCAACAGAGAAAACCCATCAATACCAATTTTCTCATTCTTTCATGGAAAAATTCATCAGCTGGAGAATGCGCAGTGCTCATTTTTTAAGATTAAATTTTAATTATACAAATAATAAATTAATGCATTCCTCTTATAAAGAACAGCAATGGCACTTGGAGCTGAGGGGCCAGGGCTCTCTGTGATCAGATGTGTGTGTTACACCAATGGCTCTGTTTTTAGGAAACACAGACGGGCTGGTGGTGACTAGAATTGAAGGACTCTTGTCTGAGTACCCCTGAGAGAAAAGAGGAAGGTGCATTGGCATCATCTTCATCATTAATGCCACAATCCTAGCCCTCTCTACTCTCCCAATGTTACCAACGTACCCCTCTCACAATACCTTATGTGACTTTGGTGCATTCTTTACTGGGTTGCTGGCCAGTCGTGTCTCTAATGTGAATGATTTTTACTGAGTCTGGTGGCGAAGACAAGGACATGAAAATGGCATTCCCTGCTGGGTATTCTGGAGCAGCTTAGCCTGATGGTCACTTTGAATGTCAGCTATGCATTTAGGACCAGCGATTTCAGAGTTGGGCTGAGTGGAAACCAATGAAGTCACCAGGCAGCTGGACATCAGTGTGTCAGGCATCTTGGCAGTTTTACTAAGCAGTGGCACTGCTTTACTAAGCAGTCCTTACTGGTAAGGACTGGTAGGCAGTTAGATCAAAGAACACAACCACAGTCTATAGATTAAGGCCTTGGCTCTACAGTGAGAACTCAGTTCAAGTGTCTCACTTAAAGATTTGGAGGTGGGGTGTCCACGTGAGTTGACTTGTCTTGCTGATGAGCATCAGCATGGCTTTGTTTTTTTGTTTGTTTGTTTTTAAAGCATTGACAGTATGTCACCGGACTCCTGGTGACAGTGTAACCCAGCTAAGTAAGTCAGATCAGGCCAATCTTCGGTTTGCTTCTTTCCTAGAGATACCAAAGCTGCAAGAATTATGACCACTTTGCAACCAAAAAAGAACTTGCATCTTATAACCCAGACCTACGGCTGGCCCACGAGACACGGAAAGTAAACTCCACTCCCTCAGAAACTAGAGCAATGACTGGTCAGAGACGTTTTTATAGTTTGGCTGGATCCAGAGGGCTGGTTGTATCACCTTGCTGGACAGAAATATAATTATGCAATGTCCCATCCCTGGGCTTTCCAGTGATGATTTAGTGAAATTAAGGAAAATCAAACCAGGGAGTGGTTAGTTACTCTGTCCTTCGCCCGTTTGACTCCCAAGAGCAATGGAAATTAAGGGAAAAGTATCAAATAACAGTGACCCTTTGCGAAAGCACTTGTGATGTCGTTGGTGCTGGTGGCAGATGTTCTCACAACATTGTTTAAGTCCCCTTTGAAGACACCTTTGGTCCCTCACTGCTCTCAATTTTCCCAGGGTTAATCATGAGTTCCACTTTATATTTGCTTAGAGGTGTTCTCTAATATTTATGTAGATGACAACAGTCTTATGGGGAGCAAACCTCCCTTAGGCCCCTCAGAACAGCCTTATGAAATGGTAAAGCCCTGGACTTAGTTTAGTAAGCCTGCAACTGAATTCTAGATCTGCTGTTTCTTACATGGCCTGCTTTGGGTAAGCAATATAAGTACGCTGCAAAGAAAGAGTTTATACACATCTTTCTTAGCCATCATCCACCCATCCATCCATCCATCCATTTGCAAATACTCATTGAACTTCTAAGCACCAAAAAACCAGACAAAGCTTTGGCCTAAGACAGCTTATAAAGCAGTAACATATAGTTTTAATAGATAAAGGTGAGGAGCATGGAATGGGAGGATGTGGTATTCATGGACCTTAGCACCCAGGGTTCAGGGAAGATCCCCCTGGATTTGGTTAGACCTAATCTTCAACTTGAGGACTGAGAGAAATTATGCAGGGAAAAGACTGGGGGATAGGTCAGTGAGCAGAGGTGGGAAATGGTGGTGAAACAGTTTTATGCCTGGGTTTATTCCCTGGGTTAAAAAGACTAGTGTGCATTGTAAAACAGCGAGTTTTAAAAAGTTTAATAAGATAAATCCACCCAAGAGAGAATCTTCAGGAAGAATAGGAGAGATGAGGTAAGTAACTAGCAAGGACCAAGTGCCATGTGGACCTGCATCCGCGGGGAGCCTGCCTGCGAGACCTGGAAATGGGAAGGATGACTCGGACTTCCTCTGCCAGATCCATCTACCACCTGCTCTCATCTCCTTGATGTCTCCTGTGATGGAAGCTCTTTGAGACAGTCTCCTGTGTCCCAAGAGGAAACTCTCACTTCCCTAAGATATGAGTAGGGATTGGGAAATGGCTCTGGAGAGGTGTGGACTGCCCAAAAGATAGTGTGAAGTGAAGTTAGTCAGGGTGGGGATGAGGGCAGTGCCAAGGGAAATCACCATAACAGGAGCCAAGATGCTGGTTGTTGGCACAGGCAGCCTTCCCAGTTCCCAGAGCAGGCTGACCTTAGCAGAGGAATGGGCAGGCGACATAGGCCATGGGTGTCTGAAGACCCTTACAGGACTGGTGCCTCTTTTCTAACACCCCATGTAGCACGAGCTCATGATACCCAAGCCTTTTAGATCATGGTCTACTGCCAGGTTGAAGAAATAAGAAGAAAAGAGGTATGCAGAGATAGTTTAAGTATTAACTCTACAGATGACAAAATCAGAAGTGAAAGAATTAGTTTGAAGTAGCAAGATTACCTTTTCTGTCCTAGACTGGGAATAAGGGACTTTTTGGGATGTAAATTAAGTTCCAACACAGGAAAACATAGATGCTTGGAAACACCAGAGTATGACTGAGATTGAACTCCAATACTTAGAAAAATAAAGACTTCCACAACAGAGCACAGCAAGGTAGGCAGGCTCTCAACATGAGTTTTCCATGAAGTCTGTCCCAGGCTCCGGGTCACACAATTACTCCAAATGCATCACTGATGCTCAATGGGATGTGAAAAAGGCATGTTTTGACTGTGAAGATATAGGGCCATTTCTAAGGCTGTTTGTGTCTGCCATATTCCTATAGGTACCTCTCATGCACTTTTACCAAGTAAGTATTAATGGGTCAGGAACTGAGGTAGAGGGGCCTGAGCATAAGTGACCTAATGTTTCAAACTCAAGTCCTTGCATAGATTCTTCTTATTTTCACGGGAAAACATTATCTAGCATTCATCACTGTGCTGAGTGGAGTACTGTGAATTAATCAATTGCTTAATGAACATCTCTGCCATTTCCTCCTGCTTCAGTTACATGCTCATCTCATCATGGTCCCACAGCAATTATCATGCTGCCTTATAATTATGTTTTGTCTGGTGAACTGGAGAACAGAGACTACTGTCTTCTGTTTGTGGCTCCGAAAATATGCAAATAGAAAACATGCAAAGTGAATTTTGAACTGGTCAATCCTAGCTTGCTGGGCAAGCTGCAGAAATCCAGGGAAGTGACAAAGCTGCCCGTCTTCTGCCTGCCACAACATGCCAGAACCATGTCACAAGCCTGGATAAACTCCTGGACATCATCAGTGGAATAGTAGATGGAATACGTACCATCACATTAAGGTATTTTGGTGTTTTCGTTCTCTCTCAACATAGTCCTCAAAATTTTGGTTGGTGGGGCTGGGAATGTAGGTCAGTTGGTAGAATACTTGCCTAGCATGCAGGAAGTCATGGGTTTGAGCCTTAGAATCCCACAAACTGTGCCTCAGAACTCCGTCTCAGAACTCAGGAAGTAGAAGGACGTGGTCCAGGAATTCACAGTCTTCATCAGCTACACAGGACAGCTACTCAAGGCCAGCCTAGATAAATGAGACCCTTTCTCAAGACAACAGTAGCAACGAAGAAATTTAGGTGACCGATTAATACTGAACTTCACATAGAAGATGCACAGTTCACATAAAATTGTCAGGAGAAAGTGGTCTGCCTTGTCAGCAGGGAGAGGAGGTCACTTTCTCACCTAGCCAAGGGGTAACAGACTTTGTAAAAGCCATGGCATGTTCCACAGCCAAAGAGAAGCCTGAGTTTCATCCAGAACATTCGAATGGAAGCAGCAAAGAGGCATAGAAAAAGACAAAAACCCAACCTTTTGTTGAGAGCAATCATTGATGGGACCTAATTCCAACATTTGAGAAACATTGCCCTTAACTGCAATGGTTAGCAGCAGAACCAGACAATAAATTGATAGCCTGCCAGTACAATTTTTATACTGCTGTTGTTACAAATTACTGCCAATGTGGTGGCTTACAACAAGACATATTTATTTTGTCACAGTTCAAGGAGTCAGGAATCCAAAATTCAAGGTGTCAGCCGCGGCGTTCCTCCTAGAGGCTCCAGGGAAGACCCCACATCCTTCCTTACCTTTGGCAGCTTCTGGAGGCTGCTTGCACCTCTTGGTTTGGGGCCCTCTCCTGCATCACTGTTACCTCTGCTTCTGTCATCGCATCTTTGATGAGACGTATGCCTCCCGCCTTCATCTTACAAGGACCCTTGCAATCGCACTGGGACAATCTGAACGGTCAAGAGTAACCTTCTATCACTAACACAATCACAGCAGGAAGTCCCGTTTGTTTGTCTTATTCCCTGGGGGCTGAGATGGGCATCTTTGAGGGCCATTATGTAGCCTGACCCTGGGTGAGACATTTGAGGTCCGGACCAAGTAGAAAACGAGCAATCAGGGCACTTTCGTTTCCCGTTTCCCTTGCACACCTTGCTCTACGTTAAGGTCAGAGTTAAAACATAACTGAAAGAGAAGTGGGGTTGGGCCCAGAGGGACATGCAGAGTCATATCACATGCTGGGACGTGTGTGCTGTGGCCAGGGTAACCAGAGGAACTAGAGAAGTGTATGCTGGCAGCTGTCATCTGTTACACCCGGCTCTGTCAGCGTATCGGAGAGCACACAGTAGAGGTAGGTGTCAACCCGCCTAAGCCCAAGACAGCTGCCCTGGCTAAATGATGGCTACGCAAGGCACTGAACGTGGCCCCTGATGGGAGATGTCATTCTGTAAATATGTTTCTCTTCTTGGTTAATGAATAGAGCACTGTTGGCCAACAGGAAAGCAAGGTAGGCGGGACTAGGAGACGAGGAGGAGAGAGGAAGTAGTAGGGAGGAAGAGTCAGCATGGAAGACAGAGAGAGCAGAAGGCCAGCCCCTCTCTCTGGTAAGATGAGACCATGTGGAAATACTTAGATTAATAGAAATGGGTTAATAAGTAAGACAGAGCTAGCCAATAAGCAATGATAATAACAGGCCAACAGCTTTGTATCTAAGATAGCGTCTCAGTGTGTTATTTGGGGCTGGCGTGGTGGTGGGACCTGACAGGCTGGCGGGAAACTACTCATAACAGGCCCCTGCCATGGAAGGAGCAGAAAAGACTTCTGCTCTCTTTCTATTGGCTAACTGAAGCCTAGAGGCCCATCTATACACACAGTTTAGAAGGACCTTTGTGCAGTGTATCCACATTCTGTGCACCACTCAATAGTTCGTCACTTGGCAGTGGTTGTAGTTATTGAATTGGCGGGTGTGGTATCACATGCTGTGTTCAGTTAACTATTGTTTTATTCAATAATAGCCCCAAAGTGAAGTGTGATGTAAAGGAGTCACCGGGGCATAAGACACACATAGATCGTTTCTCACACTACGCAGCAACACTCTAGACAGATGGGAAAGACAGCATTGGGTGTGACACTACCTAGGGTGTTAAGCAGGCACTATGAGTCATGGAATACCCCTTGAGGACAAGGAAGGACTGCCTCATGCTGCAGTTAGCAAGAGTAAATGATGTGCGAAGGTTTTTTGGCTGTGATATCTGACAACTTGTTGATCAGTAGATTGAACTAATCTGGCTGGCTAGGCAGATCTGCCCTCTGCTTTCACCAGTACATGTGCACTTAAAGAGGACCTTTCCCAACAGAGGAAGACCATTCTTGAGGCAAGATCTACGAGTAGCTCCGTTCCTTGCTAGACCCTCCAAACAAACATCAAATGTCCATTTGTAGGAGAATGTAGGGGTTTCAAGCCACCAGGATTCTAGATACAGCTAGATGAAGTGCTAGAAAGCAAAAATAAATACATAAAATGTTCTCAGTATAAACATGTCCCCACCATGGTCTTCAAATTACTTCTAAAACCTACTTTTCCATCACTAGGTAAAGTCACAATTGGGAACCACATAAAAGATCGGGAATACCAGGCAAAGAGCTCATTTCTGATTCTCTCATGTATAGTGCATACAATTATATTTACTGTGTGATAGAAATAAAACGCAGGATTAATAATTTTGACAGGAGTTGGGATCTCTACATCAAAAAGTAACAGTAAAATTGAAAAGGAGCTAAATAGGAATTCAACCACTTAATAAAATACAGCAATCCCGGCTCTTAAGAGACTAGTGCAGGAGAACCATGTGTTCAAGGCCATTCTAGGCTACCCTGTGAAACAATCTCTCAAAAATTGCAACAGCCAGGCTATGGGTATAGCTTCATAGTACAGATATACTGTATGATGCTTTCAAAGGCGCAGCAAGACGGTTAGTAGCCATGCCTAAGATTTTAATTCTCAATTATACATGGCTGAAGAGAAAATTGGCAAACTGGAAAGAGAGACAAATAACTATGAGAATGTAACACAGAAAAACAAAGATTACAAAGGAAATTAAGAGACGCCTATGGATCCAAGGAGAAGAACTAACCGATCTTTTGAAATATCAGCAGGAAGGGAGACTAAAGCAGAAGCAACACCTGAAGGGACAGAGAGATATGATCCGCACCACCCAGATCACCCAGATCCGCCCTCAGCTACGGGCAGCCAGCCAGAGGTCCACAGGTCCTCTAGGGGGCAATGTTGCCTAGTCCAGGTGCCATCAGCATGTCAGCGCTGAAACCGCCCAAATGCTCCTAGCCAGCTATGAGCCCCAACCTGACAGCCAGGAGGAAGAAACAGAGACCTGGGATGACTCCCTCACAGAGAAACAGGTTCTGCGGGTCTGGAGCTCAGAAGCATGACCAGATGTTCACAAGGTGACAAAAAACAGGCAGTACTAGAGATCAAGGACTTTCCAGCTTCGGGGACATTAAAGTCTAGTTCTTGGGCTATGGAGGTGATTACAGCATTTTACAGAGTGGTGATATGACCAGACTTGGCTGTCAGAAGAACTGCAAGGTCAGAGATCTGACTGGAGAGAGGCCTGTGATGACTGGACATGTTGTGAGGCCACTGTAAGTCACCCAGGTGGAAGCTGCAGTGTTAACTAAACAAGGTGTCGACCAAATGGCAATGCCTCATGCTGGCTTTCTCATAGACACTTTCAAACTTGACTGTTGACATGGTTCATTGGTCCAAATTGGAAAGCAATTAGGGAGTATACAACAAAAAGTTAAAAATGAACTTTGTAATTCCACTTGTATGATTTATCTTATAAAAGTAATTAAGAATGTACAATTTGTGATTACTTTTCCAGAGGTCCCTGATGAGAGTATGAACACCCATCTATAACTCCAGGGAACCCAGTTTCCTCTTCTGGCCTCTACCAGCACCGGGCATGCATGTGGTTCACAGGCATACAGGCTGTAAAACAAAACAGGACAAAAGAACGTACAATATTCTCAATTATAGAAAAACAGTGAAAACACTAAAATACCCAACACTGAGGAATTGAATATATGCACAATGTTTATAATATTAAAATTAGCATCAGAAATCTTTATTTTCCATCATATTTTTATATTTTTCAATTTATTTTCTCGTGTTTATCTTTTAAACTAATCTATAATTAACATAGACAACTTTGGAAATGAGGGAAAAAATCAATGAAAATATTTGTAATTTATAAAATGACAGGCAAATTCACAAATGAACATAAGGAATGAGTTCACCAAGTTAAAATAATTTAAGCCACATGCTCTCACCACCATGAAATATAGTTTAAAAGTAATATGCATGTTTAACTGTTGAGCCCTGGAGAGATACACATTTCAGATTCATTAGGACTGATCTGAATATTCCCATTGCAGACTGCTCATGGGAACTTTTATCCTGGGCCTTTGCCTCCCTTACAATAGACCCTTCAGAGTCAAAACAAATAATTTACTGAAGGCAGTTCAAAAAGGGGAAACTGTCAGATTGTAGTCGGCAACCAAAGAGTAGTCTAGTCTCTGCCAGTGGTTTCTGACTGCCACGGGGCTCCTCACCAGATAAGGCATTTGGGGTCATCCTCTCTCTTGCACTTGGTGCCCAACATGGCAGTTCCTTCTAAGTGAGGCCTCCTTTAGAGGCTCACCTCTGCCCCCACACTGAAGCTCTTGATGCCCAGATCCGTCCCTCACAGCTGCTCTTCTCCCACCTCTTTGCAGATGTTGTGGAAAAGAGCGATCGATTATCCTATCTTCCTAAAGCCAGTCTTTGTCCCAGGCCTGTCAATCACACCAAGGCTGAGTGTGGCTCTGCTTCCTCCTCGGGATCTTTGGCTGCGTTGGTCCACGAGAGTGGAGAAAGCAGAAGCAGGGAACAAGGTTAGGACGGCTGTGGGCATTACAGAGAAAGCCCTCCGGGAGACACACTTCAGTGAACCAACTCAGCTTTATTTCAGAGTGTAAGGAATATACAGGGTTGGGGGGCCGGGGGACAAACCTTAATTTGCATTAAGTGGCACGTTTCTATCATAAGGCTCCTAGCACAAGTCTTAGTATCATATATGCAACAGGGAAGGCTTCTAGCAAGAATCTGTGCCTAAGGGTCAAGCTAAAGAGAAATCAGCATCTGGTTTAGAGACAGCTTTCAGATAAGGTCAATCCTCCTGGCCCAGGGGCACTCATCAGATAAGGGCAGGTAGAAAGCAGGAATTTTCAATGGGGAGGGAGGGAGGGAGTCTTCGTGTGCCAAGCTTTTGGAATAAGCTGCCAGGCTATGATAGACCACAAGCTCTTCAATGCCTTCCAACAGCTGAGGTGCTGTCCTTGTCACCCTCCAGTGAAGCCTCTGGATGAAAAAAGGCATCTCACATTTGTTTTTCACAGTAGGCCTGGGTTGTCTGTCATGACAGACTTTGGAAACACACAAAAGCCTATCTACCCTAAGTGGATGAAGGTAGGGAAAACGTTACCATGCTTTTCTGGTGAGGTCTTCAACGATTGATCAGAGATTTACTAAAAGTGGAGGGGTTGGCATAAAAAATTACAAAGATTATCTGAAAGAACCCTGGGCAATTAGGGAAGCATTACTCTCATACATGACTCTGGAGAAAAATGGGCTAAGTAATAGTTTATAGGCAGTAAAACATTCGTGTTTTAAATCTATGAAACCATAGTCAGATAAATAAATGGGGTTAAATGCTTTCATTTTTTAAACATAAAAAGCTCAAATAAATTAAATATTCAGTGTAAACAGAACTCTAACTTGACAGCTTCAGGAAAAACTAGTTAAGTTAAAAGCTAAAGCCATTAATTGGCTCAGACAGTTTTCTTTGATGTAATAAGGATAGTGTGAACAAATGCAACACAGACGTGGATAAGTGTGACTCAGACATGAAGGGCACTTAGAGGTTACCCTTAGGAACATTTAATTGAGACTCCTAGAAATGCACATGCTTATACATTTCTACTACTCGGGAAACCAGCAAGAGCCATGAACGCAGAGGCGGTGTGAGATCAGAACAAGAGCTGAAGAGTCTGTTCCCAGACACCAAGGCCTAGCAGGCTGTAGCAGCTAAGATTCATGGTGTTTGACCACGGGTGAATGTGTAAGGGAGCGTGGCCCCCAGAGCCAGTACAGGATGCACCCAGACACCAAGTTCTCAGCACAAAGGAGATTTATTATACCTGAAGGGCAAACAGGAGAACAGGCTGCCTCTGTACCGGACAAAAACATACAGCAGCTGCTGTTTTCTGCAGGAGGGAGTTTTTAGGGAGAAAAAAGGGGGGGGGACGTTTTAGGATGAGTCTCTCTAGTGGGAGTTGGTGAATCCTGATTGGACAGGTTAACCGCTGCAGCCAAATAATGAATTTTGATTGTTGGACCTTGGTTTTTGTCTCAGGAATGAGTCAGTGGCCAAATAAGAGAATGGACTTTGGGGACTAGTTTTTAAATTGTAATCTAATGGCTTTTAGCAAGGGGGAGCAGAGGGAGGGAGAGGGGGAGGGAGAGAGAGAGAGGGAAAGGGCAAAACCTGTCGGTGCCATGTTGGCCATGCTCAGGTCTGTGAGAGAGGCCTTCAGAGGGGATAAACCAACACGGGAGAATAAGGGTTGGGAACAGACCTGTACATGACCAGAAAATGATTTGATGTTTTGCAGAGGTAAAGGATGGTAAACGTCTCATGATATATGCCTAGAGCCTTATCTCACAACAGCACAAGTGAGTTCCAGGTGCATGGCAGATGTAAATAGGAATCAAAGAGAAAAGCTTTGAAAGATGGTGCAGAAGCTTTTCGTTACCCTAGGATCAGCAACTGCTTCTCAAAGGAGTTAGTCACTGTTCAAGAGTTATTCACCATGAAAGAGAACACAGAGAATTACGTACTTCTCTAAAACAAGTACTTCTGTTCATCAAAAGCAGTCATTAGCAGATGAAAAGACTTGTGTCTAAGTTCACAAAGAGCCAATCAGAACACAGAACCCAGACGAACAGATGAACACATGAGCAAAAGATTTTAGGATGCTCCCCCGAAGAGAATACCAGAGTGCTTGATAAATATTCAGGACAGCACTTGCTCTTCAGGCTTCAGGGAGGAATGTAATAACCAATTCAGGGTCAGGAGGACAGCATGTGTTAGAGCCTAGACTGGAACCAGTGAGTTTCTTAAAGTTTTGTTTGTCCCTTCCCAATAACATTAACAATTCCTTGCCCTCTTGTCTTTCTGTCTTACCAGGAGTACCTTATCTTTCTACTTCACCAGAAAAAATTCCTACCATATTTTGAAGACCAGATCAATTTTTGTCACCTTAGGTCTGTCTGCCCCAAGACTTGGGCCTCTTTCCGCATGTCCAGCTGCTTCCAACAGGGATCCAAAACTGAGCTTGCCTGTGCTGACCCAGCAGGTTCTGTAAATGATGGAAGTAGTGAGTGACACATCGGGAAAAGAGAAGGGGCAAGCCTGGTCTACAGGGAGGAGTAAGCAGCCAGTCTCACCCGACATTGCAACTGAAGATACGACGTCAAGAAGACAATGTTTGATTTGTGTATGGAGTCTTCCTTTGCAATGGTGCATTTGCAAAAATGGGGGGGGGTGAAGTAAATGGGAAAATTGCAGGCGATAGGATGTCTGCGAGCCAGGCATGGCTTGAATTTCTGCTTAAGGCCAGGCAGAAGCAAGTACTAAAAGCAGACCAGGCTTTTGGAGTGAAAGCTTGCCTCTCCTGAGAGGTGTTTCTAGATCTGGCAAGAATGGGTCGCTCCTTAAAATCTCACATTTACATCCTTACTTTCAGTGTCCCTGATACCTGCAGGGAAGAAAGAGAAGAAATATGACAGGTCCTCAAAGCCCCCAACCCTCAGTGTCCCAGGATGCACTAGGAAACCATTCCTCTGGAGTGGCATTTGAGACAGGCCCAATCCTGCCACACTGGGGCAGTATAACCACACCCTCTCATTGTTCTACAGCCACCTGGGCTTCCACAGCCCCAGATCCCTGGAGAGAAGCCCTGCTTGATGGGAACAGAGCCTGCAGATGGGCAGGCATGGAGAGGGCCATGCATGTATTTGGGGCACTGTGTTCTCTTGTCTAGGACAAAAATTGAAGTTGAAAATAGTTCAGTCCATGTGGTGAGAAAGGCTCAGGAGGGGGATTAAACAGGGAAGCACATTAGCATTAATAACATTGGTGGTTTTCCTCCAGGGAGCCCCAAATTGGCAGCTCTCCTTTATAAATGAGCCAGGTAAACACCTTATTCTGCCTTTGAGTCTGCCGTGGCTCAGAAACAGAAACCATCTAAGCGGTATCTTCTTTTATTAGCAACAAAAATCCAATTTCTTTTTTCCATTCAATACAAGAGAGAACTGAGTGAACAGACCAGAGCTGATCAAAAAAAGCCATTCCAAAAGAGTGTTTTTGGCCAATAGAATGAGCGTTAGAATGCGTTTCACACAGCACCAAAGCAACGTGGAGAACTGGGCTCTCATAACCAATCAGAACATCCAGTGAGGCCATTGTGCAGCTGTGGGAAACGAGACTGGCTTGCTTTGTTGATAAACTGACAACGAATAAGAGACAACGGCACTCACCTGAGCAAGAATAACTACTAAAAAACAACAAGTAAGCAAGCAAACACATGGAATGATCGGCGATCTTTTAGTACTTGTGTCAAGCTGAGTTTTATGTTGAGAGTGGCAGTAGCCAGTGAGAGGGAAAAAGGCCTGATTAGAGAGGGTAAAGGAAGGACCAGGATGAGCCTGAAGAGTCAAGTGTGTGTGTGGGGGGGGAGTGATGTCTGGGGGGGGTGTTGGAGCGAGAGACTCTGGCTAGGGGACCAGCTGGGGGTGTTTGTAAGGCACTGGGAAGAAGCTCAGGAAGCGGTCACAGCACATGATGGACGGATCGGTGCCCCGGGGCACTATTATTACTCTCTACACACCTTGTCTCTGGTCCCCTTCCTTACAGAATGACAACCCTGGTTTGAATATGATGTCCATGCAGCATCTGATGACTGCATTCCCAGCTGCTCCTTCAGCTAGATGTGGGTGCCGTGTAACCAGGTCCTCGTCGGTAAGGCAGAAGTAGGAGTGTTAAGTAGGTCACTGGAGGAAACCGTTGACTCTCATAAGGAGAAGCTCCCTTGGGCCTTCCTTCCATGACAGCACATAATTAGCTTACTAAAGAGGGGGCCAGTGAGATGGCACAGCTGGTCCAGTTGAAAACATGCTGGGCACGGCAGTAGACGCTTGTGATCCTAGCTCTTGGGAGGCTGAGATAGAATAGTCTGAGTTAGAGAAGAGTCTGGGCTACACAGTCAATATCGGGCTAGCCATGTATATAACATGTACCCGTCTTAAAAATGAAACAAATAAACCAAAACACACACACACACAAAAGCAAAACCATACAACAATACAGCAGCCACGCCAAAGCAAGCCCTGGAAGAAGCCCAGTTACGTACAAGAGTGGCTGCTGCTCTTCAAGGCAACAAAAAGCCTCTCTTGCTGAGAAAGATGCACTGTGTCAAACCATTCCCCCAAGTTAATATGTGACCTCAGAGCTGAGGCCCCAATCAACAGTAATTAAAGAACAAGTCATTTCAAGAGCAAAATGATCCTTGTGGGGACTGGCAGGGCTGTCACCTGGATCCTACACCAGCTTTATTTCCAAGTGTGGTTGTTTTTCTTAAACCTGACTTTCTTCTTGCTGAAGGAATAGGTTAGAGCTGTAGCAGCTATGGGAATGGAGTTCATGAACAAGGACAGCAGGTCAGAACTGGAGGAGGAAGCAGCTATCATGGCTACACAGCCGCCCAAACGGCCTTCTTTTCAAATGAAGATAAGGTGAAGCAAGCATCTCTCTAGCTGAAGCCACTGCCAAGTGCTCTCAAATCTAACTTCCTGTTATGTGCACTCAAATCTGGTTTTCTGAAGAGGCAGGAGACAGGGGGAAATGCAAAACTATTTAAATAATGAAGGAAATCCAGTAGTTGCTCAAAGAGATTCAGGCAGAAAGGTCTGGAAAACCTATTAAAGGAAGTACCGACCTTCCAGGTGTTCAAGTCACAGACAGGTGAAATTCTTCCTTCATACTAGTTTGTAGAAGCAATTTTACTTCAGGCTTGAAAAGAATACTGAAGAACCAACTAGACTACAGACACACTAGTAAAGTTAACCTCAGAAACTAGCAGGATGACGCCGAGTGAGAGATTGGAATATTTATTAATTTACTTACATATTCCATGAAGCCTGGTATTTTCTCACTATAATTCATTGTAATTGCATACCCATATGTTGCTTTATGCTTTAGATAGTACATACCTGATGCTATATGTACTTATGTTTTACTTAACATAATTTTTCTCCTAAAAGATTTTGGACAGCCATGAAACAATCTATCATGCATGTTTGACTTATCACCCAGGTTTTATTATCTACCTTGCACAAACATTGAGTTTCTACTCCAAAACAAGTTTAGAACACATAATTAAAATACCAGTACTTATTATGCAATGATCTTTTGGTACACTGTGACAATGTGTCTTTGCCAAGGCACAATCTGATTGGTTTAATAAAAGAGCTGCCTGGACAATAGCTAAGCAGGAAGAGATTAGGTGGGAGATCCAGACTAAGAGGAGGCTAGGAAGAGGAAGGGTGGAGGTGCAAGGAGATGCTGAGAGAAATAAGATGAAGATGCCGTGCTGAAAAAAGGTACAGCCACGTGGCAGAGCATAGATAGGAAATACGGGCTAATTTAAGATGGAAGGGCTACACAGCTAAGCACTGAGCCAAACTCCTGGAATCCAGTTTCAGAGAGGGAGGAGTGATGAGCAAAGGGGTCAAGACCAGGCTGGAGAAACCCGCAGAAACTGCTGACCTGAGCAAGTAGGAGCTCATGAACACCAGTCTGACAGCTGGGGAACCCGCATAGGACCAAACTTGGACCCCTGAACAGGGGTGTCAGCTAGGAGGCCAGGGCAGTCTATGGGGCCTCTGATAGTGGGCACAGCATTTATCCCCAGCGTACGAATGGACCGTGGGAACCCATTCCCCATAGAGGGATACTCTCTCAGCCTAGACGCATGCGGGAAGGCCTAGGCCCTGCCCTAAATGATGGAACAGACTTTGATGATCCCCCATGGAAGGCCTCACCCTCCCGGGCAGCAGAATGGGGAGGGGGGAGGGGGAGGATGGAAGGGAGAGGGAACCGGGGTTGATATGTAAAATAAGATTGTTTCTATGTTTCTAATTTAAATTAAAAATGCAAAAAAAAACTATAAGGGCTAGTTAGTAATAAGCCAAAGCTATCAGCCAAGCATTTATAATTAATAAATCCCTGTGTGGTTATTTGGGGAACTAGCTGCTGGGACGCAGAGAAAGTCCCCCTACAACTACCTACTTGATACATTCACACCACCATATTGCTCTGCTATGCCCCCAAGACTGTGACTGACATTTGTCTACATGCTGAGAGAAGACTCTAACTTCCTCCTTAAGAACTGACATTCCCCTCAGTGCTCAGAGAATTAGGCAGAAGACGAGGAACCAGAAGAAAGATCGTAAGAGCCAGCAGGATGGGCTACTCCTAGGAAACAGTGTCTTCCAGACACAACAGGACTGATGCGCGTATGAGTCCCACAGCGGCTGTGGCAGGATGATTACAGCCAGCACAAGTTCAAGCTACACAGGGCGGGGCCCCAACATTAAGAGGGTGAAGTGGACATGAACTCCCTTCCCTAACCAAGAGGCTATCTCTAGTTCACAACTGCTACAAAGGAAAATTTAGTTTTCCTCAATGGAGTCTCAATGAGTGTGTGTGTGTGTGTGTGTGTGTGTGTGTGTGTGTGTGTGTGTGTGTGTAGGACCCATACTTAGCCAGAGATGGCCAACACAAACTAACGCAATAGTAATTTAATTTAATTTTATAGGCTTTTGTCTCATAATGCTTTGGGGTATTTTTGTTGTGTTTGTTTTGTCTTACTGGTCTCTTGCTTGTGTATTATGTGTCTTAGCCAATGTTCTATTGCTGTGAAAAGACACCATGACCACAACAGCTCTTCTCTTATAAATAAAAGCATTTAATTGGGGTTTGCTTGCAGTTTCAGAGTTTTAGTCCATCATCAACATGGCAGAAAGCATGGTGGTAGGAAGGCAGATACAGTGCTGGAGGTGAAGCTGGGTAATTCTACATCTGCATCCGAAAGCACCAAGGAGGGAGAGAGCAAGGGAGGGGGAGGGAGGGAGGGATGGAGGAAGGGGGAGAGAAGGGGGAAGAAAGGAGGGAGGGAGGGAGAGAGAGAGATGAAGGAGGGAAGGAGGGAGGGGAGGAGGGAGGGAGGGAGGGATGGAAGAAGGGGGAAAGAAGGAGGGAGGGAGAGATGGAGGAAGGAGGGAAGGAAGGAGAGAAGGAGGGAGGGAAGGAGGAAGGGGGAAGAGAAGGAGGGAGAGAGGGAGGAAAGGGGGAGAGAAGGAGGGAGGGAAGGAGGGAGGGAGGGAGGGAGAGAGGGAGGAAAGGGGGAGAGAAGGAGGGAGGGAAGGAGGGAAGGAAAGATAGAGAGAGCCATTGGGCCTGGCTTGGGCTTCTGAAAACCCAAAGTCCACCTTCAGTGAACACTTCCTCCAACAAGGCCACCCCTCCCACCTCCCTGATCCTTTTCAAATAGTGCCACCTCCCTGATGACTAAGCATTCAAATATACAGCGAACCGGAGCCATTCTTACTCAAACCACCACAGTTTGCCTGTTTGTCTTCTAAAGAGAGAGAGAAAGGTTATTGATTTGAACAGGTAGGGATGTGGGGAGACTCTGGGAGGACTGAGGGGAGGGGAAACTGCTCAGAATATATTGTATGAACAAATTTAAAGGTCCTGGAGATGGCCCACACACAGAGGCAGACAAGGGGAACACAAAACTTGTTGCTGGGAATGTTGCACCGTGGAAGCTGTTCCCAGAAAGGTGCTTCAGCAATGACTGGGGCCTTGCAAGATGATAAAGGAAAGACTATTCCAGTGCAACATGGACCACCCAGCTCTGGACTGACACTTCTTGCTTTCTCCTTTTCTACAGTCTCTGCCACGATCATGGAAGACAGAGAGAAAGAATCTCAAGCCTTCATCTATGAAATCTTGTCCTCTTAGTAAATACAGTTCTTGTGTAAATAAGAAAATATCCAACAAGGCATGCAACTGCACTACAGGTCTGTAGGCTGGAGTCTGATGCTTGTTTTAGAATTAAATTCTATTCCTTGTGTGTGATGAGCCCTTAATGAACACTGAATGCTGAGCCGGTTCTATGTGATTATTTCACAGCTGTCCAAGCTCAGCAGGAGCTGCTGTTTAGAATTTTTAAAATCATTTAAGAAATGAGCCCGAGGGCGTGGGGTGGGGGTATGAGCTCCTAAATGGACTACGTACACCAGTGCCTGTCTTGAGTCTGGGGTCTCTCTTCTTGCACTTTGTTCTCTTCTCTGAGGGCCCCACACTTCTTCTCAACTTTGAAAAAAAAAATCAGATCGAACCAGGGAAAATTATGAGAGAAAAAGAATTGAGCATGGATGTTACAACCTTATATAACAGATATTTTTATATCACAATTTAAAACTAATGCACCATTCATTTAGTGACTATATTTGCTTTTGAGAGCACAGTGCTTTGGAGTCACATGCTGGGCAGGACTGCTCAGACATCTAGTCTACCCTAGGGCTTTCTCTCCACCTAGGCTGACTGTGTCTGTGTTCTCTGCAGTAGGTGCTAATAAAGCAATGCACCCCTTTTGTGGGTAGACAGTGAGAAGCACTCTTTGTCTCCTTTTGAGTTTGAGATCACAATCAAATAAAACAAGAAGGCCAGACACATGTCCACCAGAGACACCGACCACCCCTTGCCTATTTCTTCAAGCTAGCCAAGCAATCAACTTCTTGGTAGTGAAGAGAGGTTAATCTTTGTTTGTTTCTTTGTGTTTCGAGACAGGGTTTCTCTTTATAGCCATGACTGTCCTGGAACTCATTCTGTGGACCAGGCTGGCCTTGAACTCACAGAGATCAGCCTGCCTCTGCCTCCTGAATACTAGGATTAAAGGCATTTGCCACCATCGCCTGGCTGAGCAGTTAATGTTAATTGGCCATTTCCTTCCAAGAGGAAGAAAATTGTTCTTTCAACAGAAAGAAAAATTCTCTGATCCTTAAAGGAAGGGAATTAGGCCAGCAAGGAGAGGCCATGGGCAAAGAAAGCCCAGAACTGAGATTCTCTTGGGTTAGGACAGAGCAGGCTCAATGAATGTGAACTGAACTGTCTCCCACACAGATCAATTAGGAATTGTACACCAACTTGTGTGATGTAGGAAACTTTTGCTTATGCCACTTGATCAACCAACCTGCCTACACCTTGGGATTGAACACCATCTGTTGTGATTTGAATGAAAATGGTCCCTATAGCCCCATAGGAAGTGGCATTATTAGGAGCTGTGGCCTTGTTGGGAGGAAGTGTGTCACTGGAGGTCTCACGTGCTCAAGCCTGGCCAATGTGTCACAGCTCCTCCTACTGCCTGTGGATCCAGATATACAACTCTCAGCTCCTTTTCCAGCAACATGTCTGCCTGCATGTCATCATGCTTTTATCCACGACAATAATGGCTTAAACCTCTGAAACTGTAAGCCAGCCCCCAGTTAAATGTTTTTCTTTATAAGAGTTGCCATGTCCATGGTGCCTCTTTATTTTTAGAGTAAAGCCAAACTAGATTAAGTTCTATGTATAAGTAAATTCCTGTTTCTCAAGGATTTGGCTATTCCTCGCCTGTTACCTTAACTACAAATGCTCTTGCATTGCCTATTACAGGAAACAGCAGCCATGCCTTTGTTTTCAAAAGTCATTATGACCACTTTGTTATGTTTATGTTATGCTTCTGCGATCCCATCCATTTGTCAGCTAAATCCCCCATTTGAAAACCCCCTACCCCTGAACTATAAAAACCCTTCTCTTACCCATGTCCAGTGCTGATCTCTTGATCTCTGGTTTTGGGGAGAGATGATCTGGGTCTGTGGCCTTTCCCCTTGTGGGATAAACACACTCTGTCTTCTTTTGTATAGAGCTATTGCTGTGATAGAGCAGGAGCCATTATCTTGCCTGTGAGTTACAGGTGTTCATAGTCAAGCCTCCATCACTATGTTCTTGGAATGTGCCATACTTAGAGACAAGGGAATAAAGGAATCCCCATGTAATATTCAAGAGGCCCTGGTATCTGATCAGCTATAACAAGGCAGGAAACAGTAGCCCAGGACTCCCAAGAGGGCTTGTCTGCACTGAGAACAGGGCAGACTGAGAGCTGGAAGAGATGAAGGGTCACTCTACCTCTTCCTCAGCAGGGCAAGTGGCCTACATGAAAAGTATAGAGAAAATCAGAATGCAACAACAATCATCAATAAACAGAACAGGCCCTATCCACAGACATAACTTGCTAGATGATAATAACACACCCTTAAAAGAATTCCACAAACTCTTTTGTGTATACGAACTTATGCAAATGTGTGCGGAGGCCAAGGCTGACCGACATCAGGTGTCTTTCTCAATCATGCTTCACCTTATTTTTCTGTTGTCATGTGGTCTGTGTGTGCTTACGTGTGTGAGCATACACATGAGTGCACATACCTTGGAGGCTGCAGTTTGAGTGTGTTATTAGGAATTATACTCCACTGCTCTACTACTTTATTCAATTAAACCTGGAGCTCACTGATGTGGCCGCTCTCTCTAGGCAACTTGCTCTGGGGATGCACTGTCTCTGCCTTTCAAGTCTGGAATCGCACCCCACTACTAAACCCAATCAGCATTTACATGTGTTCTGAGGGTCTTAGAGTCAGTCTTCATGCATAAATAGCAAGCACAATAACCATGGAGCCATGCCCCAAGTCCCTCTACCTGATTTTCTGAGACAAGACTCTTAACTGAGCCTAGAGCTTACCAAGTAGGTTTTCTGGTTAGCCCACAAGGCTCAGGAATCCCCTGTACCTTTCCTCCCCAGTGCAGAGATTAGAGGTGCATGCCACTGTGCCTGGCTTTTTACATGGGCTCAGGTCTTTATGTCTTCATAGAAAGCACTTTATTGAACACACATGCTCACCGCTAAAATAAATCCTAACCTTCAGAAGTTTAACATGACCAAAATACAGTTTTGTTTTGTTTTGAAGTCATTTGGGTTTTGCCATCAACTCCTCCCTTGCCTACATTGCAACTGTGCAGGGGTGGAGAAGAGAGGAAGGGGAGAGAGTGTTGATCAAACTCACTGGAGAGGGAAGGCATGGCCAAAAGCAGGGACGTGGGTGGGCAGGGAGGAGGGTGTGAGGGCGCTGGCATTTATAGGGTGAAGAGGAGTTGAAAGAGAAGTTTGTAGATTAACCATGAATTATGATTTCTATCTTTTCAAAATTTTACAAGTGAGTAAAAGTGACACCCCTATTTATCTAGGAATCATTCCAATACTGGCTGTGCTTATGTGAGTCTATCAATGTGGTGGCTTGAATATGGCCCCCACAGGCTCAAAGCCTTATGCTTGGTCCCAGTTAGTGAAAGTGTCTGGGAAGGATCAGAAGGTATGCCTCCTGTGTGTGGGTCAGAAGGTATGCCTCCTGTGTGTGGGTCAGAAGGTGTGCCTCCTGTGTGCGGGTCAGAAGGTGTGCCTCCTGTGTGTGGGTCAGGTAGAAGCTCTCGGCTCTCAGCTACTGCTCCAGCACCAGGGCTGTCCACCTGCTGCCATGCTCCTTGCCATGATGGTCATGGACTCAGCCTTTAACACTATACACCCCAATAAACTCTTTCTTCTATATGTTACCTTTGTCATGGTGTCTCGTCACAGAAATAGAAAGACAAGGTATGACCTAAACAAGGTAGCAAGGCTGTCCCTTCTGTGAACAGGTTAAAACCAGAAAATGCAGTCGCTCTGATTATTTAAAATACTTCCTTTATGAGTCAAAGCCAATCATGTGTTCACCTCTCCGTAATCTATGTCTTACAAAAAGTAATATCTCCTACTTTTACTATCCATTTGGAATTAAGCACTTTTATGCAAGGCTATTATTCAAGAATATAATTAAGGTGGCTCAGCTGTTAAAATCTAGGCTCGTAACCAAGAAGAATATAATTGATCATATAACTTTACTGTAAGAGAATCACTGAAAAAGATTTGTTTTTAAAGGGATGCAGACAAATGTACTACAAACATCCCAGACATGCACACGTATGCAATGTCTTCAAATGGCTAGAGTTGACATGTACACATTATAACCACCACTTTCAATATGTAAAATTGACCCATTAGCAGGAAATTGTGTTAGCTAGATTTCTCCTTGTGTGACAGAATGTCTGGCGTAAGCATAATATAAAGATGAGAGAGCTGTTCAGCTCCTACAGGATCTAGTCTGAGGTGGCAGGAGGTATGCTACACTTGGTGGATGGGAGGCAGAAAAGGAAGAAGGGATGCTGGACCAGAGATAACCTTCAAAGACATAGACATAGACCTCCCCAAACAGTGTTGCCAGCTAGGGGCCAAACATAGTCCACAGGCCTGTCAGGGACACCTCGCATTTAAACCATAACACTGCTCAGTGCAGCACGGAATTCTTTGGAATGTCTCCATGAGACAAATTCTCAAGCAGGTCAAGGGGGAGTGTAAAGAAAGTTAGTTCATGGTTTCCCTGTTGTATCAGAGACACCGGGAGAAAGACATGATTCACGAGGTAGATGTCGAGAAACAAATCATCTATGCAAAAGGCAAAAATTGTTTTCAAAAAACATTTCAAAATGAATAGTGCAAAGAACAGCTATATGGAAACTTGTAATTGTTCAACCAAGACAATTTAATGAGAGGGGATCGTGAAACACCAAGAGGAGTGGGGGACTACTGGGGCTAAAGGGTTAATTTGGGACAGAATTGGGAGAGGGAAAGGACAGGTGGGTTTGCCAAGACTAAGACTACACGAATGGAAATCCGCTCATGTAAGTTACGGGCTGCTCCGCTGTGGACGAGTCATCTACACCAAACATTTCAGTCCAAGGCTCAGAGAACATCATGGGAGAGCCGGCAGAAATAGTGAAAGAGATGGCAGATGAGGAGAAGAGCTGTGAAAGTGCACTTCTCAAAACATCAACTCACAAGAGCTGTGTGTGGGTACCCATACAAGATCAAGCCAGCCAAAATCCCAGCATGGATATGGGAGAGGCCCCAAGGCTCCATATCTGCAACGGAAGCTTGTGGCAGTCGGAGCGGGGACAGTCATTTTTCTCTGAGAGTGTAGCTATCAGTAGGTTGCCCATGTTTCAGAGGGTGGTGCATATGGGCAGCATCCACTCAGGAAAGCCATAGAGTTGGGGGATGCTGGATAGAGCACCAGTGGGAGCTGGAGGAAGGTAGCGGTAGATGGGTGTAATCAAATACATTGTGTGACTATGAAAGTTACAAAGAATTAGTAAACACTGTCATCAAAAATATTTCAGTATCTTTTCCCTCCAAGATTAACACTTCCTCTCATTTGGTGTTTAGACATTATTTCTTCAAATGTGATTTTTCTGCTTTTTACCCCCTCTAAGACTGTATTCCAATCACATATCTGTTGGTACACTGAATGACATGCATACCAACTTTCCCAAATTACATCTAAGATTTCATCTTCTTTTTTCTCTCTGTTCTCCAGACAGCACTGGCTTACTGAACTGCCTTTATGTTTACAGGTTCATCTTTAATTTTAAGTCTATTGTTGGAACCCTTTAGTGAGATTTCATTTTGGCAATTATAGTTTGTAACTCCAGCTATTGGTCCTTTATAAACACACACACACATCACACACACACACACACACACACACACTATGAGTGTGTTATGTGTATGTAAAAGTTTGTGTCTCTATTGATAGTTCTGTTTGTCTTTACACATACCTTCACTGTGTGTGAAGGGTTCTCTGTCTATCCCTGGTTGCCCTAGAAGTTGCCCTGTATCAGTCTGGCCTCACACTCAGACACAGGGTTAAGGGTGTGCCCTGCTGTTCTGTTTAAACATGATTTCTGGCTGGGCACAGAAATGCACACCTATAATTCTAAGCACTTGGGCTGAGACAAGATATCTGTGATATTAGTTCACCTTGGTCTACATAATGAATTCCAGGTCTGATAGGTCTGTATAGCAAACCTTATCTTGAAAAACATAGCACGGTTTCTTTCAGTTCCTTGAACATATTTATGACAGCTCCTTTGGTCTTCGTCAAGTCTAGCATTTGGGTCTTTTCCTAGGCAGTAACAGTTGCATACTTCTAAGACATATGCATGGGCCACATTCTCTTTCTTCTTTGCAAAGCTTTTGATTTTGGCAGCAAACCTGACTTTCAGTGATAGACTAGCAGTGTTAGCTAATAGCTCTTTCCAGCCCACCTCTGGGGCTGCTTGCTCCTGTTTATCCAGTGACTTGGCTGCACTGTCTCAGGGAAGCCTTTGTTCCAGTCTTAAGCTTTTAAGTCAGAGGATATTCTCAGCAGCTAATCTGTGTCTTCCATCAGAGAGCTGGGAGAGGCAGGGATCAAGTCCCATCCCAAGTACCATACTCTCACCATCTGAGATTGACAGATTTTCTTGACTAAATATTTATTTGTCTGCTGTATGTCCTCTATGTTCTCTGGACAGTCTCCAGGGTCTTTAAGTAGTTTCTTCCCCCTTAAATAATTTTCACTACTTAATGTTATTTCACTAGGGAGCATGTTTGAAGAATCTCTTTCCACCTCTGGAATGTGCATTTGTTGTTTTAGCATAGAGAAAAGCACAGTTCAAGTCAGGTTGGAAGCCAGAGAAAAGAAGTAACTGGGAGGCAGAAAGAACCCGTTGGTCACGGTTACTTACCCCATGGGGATGTTGCAGTCCAGCTCACTCTGGAGTTGGCCCCCTGCTTGCCTGAACCAGCAGTGGCCAAGCTGTGAGCAGTGATGGATGCCAGCTGAGCACCATTGTGAGGCAAGTGGTATCACAGCTGGTTTGTTCCGATCAAAGAATAAACATGTGTCTATTCTTCTCTGGGTTTCAGAGAGAAGGCAAAAGCAAGTTGGAGTGGCAACCAAAGACAAATAAGTGGGCTCCAGAAAGAATGGGAAATAGTGGTAGGAGACAGGAGACAAAGTAGGCTGCAGAGAACAGGCATAAATAGCATGGGGTGGCGAAGCGAGACAGGAAGTGGATCCGGGGGAGACAGGAAGTGGCTCCGGGGAAAAGGCAAAAGTGAGGGGGGATGGACGTCTCCTCAGGTCCAGAGTAGTTGGGGATGAACTGGAAAAAGCCAGGAGCTACATTGTGAGCTGGTATCTTTGTGAAATATTCACCTGCCTACTCAAGACTATACAGCAATAGTATCAGATGGCCACACTGTGTAAAACCTACAAGAGGGGGAATTTTGCCAAAAGGGTTCAAATAAAGAGCATGAAAAATAGCCAAGCTCTAGTCAGTTTTCTTCCTTCCTCCTTCCTCCTTCCTTCCTTCCTCCTTCCTTCTTTCCTCCTTCCTTCCTCCTTCCTTCTTTCTTTTTCTTCTTCCTTTTTTTGTTGTGTTGTGTTTTGTTTTGTTTTCTGAGACAGGGTTTCTCTGTGTAACAGCACTGACTGTCCTAGAACTTGCTCTGTAGACCAGGCTGCCCTGGAACTCACATAGATCTGATTGCCTGTGCATCTGGAGAGCTGGAGGTAAAGGTGTGCACCACCTTTAATTCTATAAAAGAAGCCTAACAACCAAATATTAGCTTAGGTTACTTATAAAAAGAAAAATTAAGATATTGTCTTAAAATGTTTGTGTATATTTAAGTGTTTGTTGTTACGCTGCTGAATGGTAAGCATGTTACATAGTGCAATTGAATTATTTTAAATGTAGAAACACACAGCAGAAGACCCAGAAAGATGAATAGCAAAAATGCCTGCCAGAACATTTTACCTTGACAAGCACTTAGTATATATTATTCCAGGCTGTGTTCACCCAAAGTCTATGAAGGAAGTACTATTTCGTATGCATTTCAAATAAGGAATCTGAGGCAAGGAAAGGCAATGTGAGACACAGCTCTAGACTGTCTCTTCTGGGGAGGTAGTATTGGTTCATGACTGCTAATTTCGAGAGGGCTAACAGCCAGCCCATTGACAGGTGCAGCCAGCGCATGAGCAGTGTGACATTGGAGTTTGCTTTAACAACCAGCTGTTTGCTTTTTCTGTGATTTTCTTTTTCTTTTAGACTGATTTTCAACCTTTGTGTATGAGTGCTTGCCTGCATGTGTGTCTGTGTCCTCCACACATGGCTGCTGTCTACCAGCAGAGACCAGAAGAGGAACTGGAGTTATGGACTGCTGTGAGCCACCATGTGGGTAATAGGAAACAAACCCAGGTCCTCTGCAAAAGCAGCCAGTGCTCTTACCCACTGAGCCATCTCTTCCGCCCTATTTTCCAGGGTTTTTCTGATTTTCTGCAGCCTTAGAGTAATCAAACTCATTCCACATGGAGATACATATACACAAATTTGTGTCTTACTTGCTGCAATAATTAAAAAGGACTCTGCTGGATATGGTGGTGCATGTGTGTAATCCCACAATTTGGGAAACTAAATCAGGAGCAATGATGTAAGCTTGATGCTGGTCCATGCTACCCAGTGTGTTTCAGGCCAGTCTGAGTTAAACAGTGAGACCCCACCTCAAAAGCAAGAAAGCAAGGGGTCAGGGAGAGAGGGAAGGAGAAAAGGAAGAAGGAAAAGAAAAGAGAGAGAGGAACAAATTTTAACATAAAAATTTCAGTGGTTACAAATGTTTATACTGTAAGCATGTTATTATTTGCTCATCTTGTGAAAAAACTGGACTCTAAACTTGATAACAAAATATAGGAAATTAAATGATCTGGATTGTACACACACACACACTGGGGGCAGGGGGTAGGTGTGTGTGTGTGTGTGTGTGTGTGTGTGTGTGTGTGTGTGTGTGTGAAAACCCTGACCTAGAGGAAGTTAGGAAGACAAGATGGAGAGTTTCCTCCAGGAGGCCTCTTCTGTAGCACTATTGGGAAGCGAACAAGGGGAAAGAATGTGTGGAGGGAAATCTGGGCCTGAGTGCCCAGGGCTTCTTGTGTGCATTCGATCTGCTGGCTACAGCATGCCCAGCCTTATTCCCTGTCACCAGGCATGGCCATGACTGAAAGTGTGGGCAGCCACTTACGGATTTATTGTTTTCCTCATCATGGAAAACTTTCTCTTAGTTTCAGTGTTTGAAACTGGGTTAATTTCCATTTTACTGAGAAAGAAATCACCCTAGGTGACTTTTTAGTTTCAGATAGAATCTTCCTAACACTGGTTTTAAAATAATAATAATAATAGTAATAATTTTACATCCTGGCCAGTTTCCCCTTCCTCCTCTCCTCCCATTCCTTCTCTCCCACCCTTCTGTTTCCATCCCCAAATCCACTCCTCCTCTGTTTCTCTTCAGGAAAGGGCAGGTCTCCCATGGGTATCAACAAAACATGGTATATCAATTGCAGTAACCCCCCCCCCCCCCCGTGTATTAAGGCTGGACAAGGAGACTCAGTATGAGGAGTAGGGTCCCAAAGCCAGTAAAAGAGCTTGGACAGCCTCTGTTCCCACTGCCTTACACTGAGCTTTAATCTGGCTTTCAAAAACAATATGGGGAGAGGGAACGGATCAAATGTCATACATGGGTGAGCAAACACATTAACTGAGGGGCGTGGTGACTAGTAACCTAGGAGCTAGGGAAATACAAGGGACAGTGAGGATGTTGGAAGTGCATGAGGACACAGTAAACACTGCAGTGTTCTCTGCTTTCCCTTATTACCATGGAGATGATACAGATTTGCAGTAACCAGGCAACAAATGATGCTCTGCATCCCACCTTCCTTAGCCCATTTACAGGGATAGGGCTTGCAATGGAAAGCATCAAAGAAAAACTAAGGGTCTCTGAATGTTAAGAAACCCAAGAAATAGAGGAAAAGTTTGACCCGCAGTGTCTCCAACTCATTTCTGCACATGGCACATGTATATTCAGAAATAACTGAAAAGCACCTTACACAGCATGACAACCTTCATCTGTAATTTCAAAGGGATTCAGATGATCACATTTCAGTGAAAAATGACTCATGGGAAAAGGTGCTTAATACTATGGTTGTCACAAGATACCATCTCATGCCTACCCAAATACTAAGATAAAAACCACTTATACCAGTATGAGTTAGGAAAGATTTAGCACAGAACAACAGGAAATATAGAAAGCTATATTGTCATTTGGGATACGAAATGCCTCATATTAACTTGGGAGAGTTTTTTTAGAGTTTCTTTAAAATTCAATATACTTCTGTCCTGTAACTCTATTCTGTCTTACTCAAGTAGCAAGAAAAACTAAAGGTTAGACCCAGAACAAGACTTATTTAAGGTTATTTATTTACAGGACCTATGCTCATAAGAGCCAATGACAGGAAATAATTGAAACATTTCACTAAGGTGAGTAAATAAATTGTAGTATAGTCTAACAATGAACTACTATACAACAACAAAAAGATCAAATAACTAATATACATATGTAAATCTCAAATATAGGCTGATGTGTAATTCTACATCCTAATTTCTATGGTGACAGACATCAATGTGTAGTTTCAGCAGGAGGGAAGGGATACTGGTGTGTTCATATTATGCCATTTATTTACTACCATACTGCTAATTTCTATTTCCCTAAAAATAACTTTGAACAGCATTAGATAGGTATTTTAATTTGTAAATGTTGGATGTTAAGTTTTAAATGAACCTCAGACTCTGAAGGATTGACGGTGACAAATTAGTGAAAATGAACAACTGTGAAGGACCTTGGTGGCTATGGACTAGACTGTTACTGCTTCTCCTTGGGTGATAGTCTTTCATTGGCCTGGGAAGCTGGAACAATTGCCACGTTTAAACAAGAAAAACAAAAGACAAATAAAAAGACCTCTGGGTAAGATGGCAGACTAGAAGCTGCCTCCATTTGGCCCGGTAAAGGAAAAGTCAGAATAAGAAAAAGCAGACTATTCTAGAGAGGAAGAGAAGCACAAATGCAGTCGGGGGGAGGAGGGGAACGTCATGCATTGCTGGTGGGAATATACACTTTTGCAGCCATTAGGAAAGGCAGTGTGAAGGGTCTGCAAAAACCTAAAAATAGACCATGCATATTACCCACCTATTCTGTTCCTGGATATGGGTATTGGAAGGACCAAGTCAGCATGCCACAGATACTAGCACATCCATCATTATTGTTTGCTACACTGTTCACTATAACCAGGAAATGGAACCAGCCTAGATGACTATCAACAGATCGTTTTTTAAAATGAGGAACATTTAAAAACAATGCAATGTATTGAGCCATCCAGCACAATGATCTAGGCACGCCCACAATGCCACTGCTTAGGGGGATGCAGCAAGAGGCTCGGGAGCTCATGACCGTCCTTCACTATATAACAAGGTTGAGGCCAGCTTGAACAGTATGAGACCATATCTCACCAAGAAAAAATGCAATCATCATATTTGCAAGAAACTGATGGAACTGGAAATCATTTCGTTAACACAGCAAGCTAGACTTAGACAAATAGTACATGCTTTCTGAGGGGATTCAAAGGGAGTGTGCATCTGAGGGACAGGAGAGACGGGAGGACAGAGTGGGGGAGGGGAGGGAGGGGAAACTGCAGTCAGGATGTAATATATGAGAGAGAAAAAAGCTCCAAGGAAGAGCACTCAATTGTCCAGGGCCAAAGGGTCAGCCCTGAAAATATGCATACAAACATATGTACCGAACAGTCAGTTTATATTTAGGAATATGTATTTTGTATATACACACACATATACATATATGTACATATAAATATGTGTGTGTGTGTGTGTGTGCATGTAATGACTGTGAAAAAAGAAGTCATAAATTCGAAGGAGAGCGAGGTGTATATGGCAGGGTTTGGAGGGAGAAAAGAGAAGGGAGAAACATTATAATTATAATCTCAAAAATAAAAATATGAAAGAAACTGTCTATCCATAGTCATTTCTTTAAAAAAAAAAAGTATGCTAAATGATAGAATCAAAAAACTCATATATTACATACTAAGGAACTTTTCCCACTTCGTATGTTCTAGAAGTCTTTTAAGCGCAAACATAGATCTGTATGCATTTACACTTTTAAGGCATGTGACGTTTCAGTGTAGCATTAAAGGCTAGAGGATAGCTTGGCGGTGGCACACTTGCCCATGTGAGGGCTTCATGCATAGACCTCCTTCTTCAGGGATGCCTTTCTGCCTGACAGCCCTCATCTCACCTGTAAATCTGTGCTCAGGCATCAGTGTCTCTAATGAGGTTGCCCTTACTTTTCAGGGCCGCCCTTGGCACAGCAGTAAAGAGTTTTTGTCTAGATTACGGCTGGAACTTGCACTTACTTCAATTTCCCAATTACAGAAAAGTAATTATTCTTTAACACAAGAGTCATTTTCCTCCCAGATAAATTGAGTTCCCTGAAGGCAGACCTTCTGTCTTAGCCACCTTTATCCTCAACAGTATCCTTAGTGCTGGGACGATAGATAATCGCCTATATACATTTCACCAAATGAAACGGAGAACTGGGAGCTAATACTTGGACACTGCAATACTTTACTGAGTGGCAGACACTCTGGTTCGACCCTGTACAGCCACAATTTGGTGCATAGTCTCAGGCACACTCCACCTATCTGTGGGTGGCTCCGCTCCCTATGCACTGCGCTAACTGCTGCACTACCTGAGTCATTGCTTCTTCCTGTGGGATTTTCCCGCTTGCTTCTCAAAGACTCAATTAACGGCCACTCCTTGGGCCTTTCTGATACTGAGGGAATCATTCTGGATGCAGGGAGAGGCTTGGCAGTGTGGTGATGAAACACTGTGGCAGGCTTTGAAACGCAGATCTAAGTTTGTGTGGTGTGTGATGCTCACCGGGTTACCTAGTCTTAAGTGCTTGTAGGGAACATAGCACCCAAGCTCACCTTACTGCTGACACTGTTTAGATCTCGGAGCAAAACCAACTTTACCCTAAGTGGTTCAAATGGACTATTTACAGAAGTTTGAGCAACGGCGAGGGAACAAAGGTTGGTGGGGCATGCAGAACTCACAGGACTAAGGAATTCCATGCCAAAGGAAGGGAAGGGTATTCCTTGATCCTAATGAGACCTGCTACCCTAAAAGAGGAATCTAGCTAAGGCTGGAGCTACAGACCCTAGCAAAGAGGAAGAAATACCACAACAATCTACTCTCTGACTAGCTGCTGGTGTTAGCTGTTGATTGAAGCAAAAATGGCACTGGGACACAAGTGAGGCCTGAGGGTAAGCTTGCAGAGTTGGATCCCTGGAAGAGACCAGGCAGAGACCATGGGAGAGAGGTTATGGGGCCTGACTAACTGGCACTAGGATTAAATAAAAACACATCATCAGCACACTTCTCTGAGGGCCTTCCATACCGCAAGTGCTCAGGAAACAGCTACTGTTACTGCTAAGACAACTGCCAGGCCAAGGCCCTTCCCAGCTCTCTCTGATGCCATCGTAACCCCCTCCCTGACCAGCAGACGCCAGACATGACTGCAGACAGCATGGCCTGCATTCCCTGGTCTACTCAGTCTCACAGATGTTTCTCCTCACATCAAGGCCTAATTATCTCTGTTCTTCTCCAGCTAAATTAGGCTGTCCAACCGGCTCCCATGGTTGCAGTGAGGGAAAAAAAAAAAAAAAAAACCTGAGCAAAGTTCTTCGGGAAAACTGTCCATTTGGGCAGTTGCAGACACTTCCCCTTCCTTTTTATCTAACAGGCCAAGGCAAAATGGCCATGCTCACAACTGTTCACCTGTTCCTGCTACAGCAAAGAACATAAAAGCCTCTCACGAGGGCTTAAAAGGGTTTTAAACCCTTTCCTCCTCGCTGCTGGGCACGCTGCTGCCTTTCCTTTGCTGTGATCTCACTGCTGTCACCGGCCCAAGACATCAGAGGATCTGATGCTCCCTGCCCTGATTACAGCCTCTAACCAGGGTTTCTTTCCCCCCTCACATTCTCCTCTTTAGGGCTTGTCATGGCTCCCATTCTTCGAGCATTCTCGCTGCAAGTCTGGGCTCTTCAACACTGCCAGCAAATCAGCTCCTGCCCTTCAAAAAGACAACTTGATTAATCACTGTAAATGAGGTGAATATTTGGCTATTTGACTTGTTGGCACCTGGTTTGTTGTGAGTGCCTAGGGTCTGAGGCTTCTCGGGGCAGAATCTATTCACTAGCTTCAGAGCAGGGTAGTGAACCAGACAGCATTTGGTGACTAAGAGCTGCAGATAAGGTTAGTGACATTGGCTTAGAAGAGGAAGATCAAGTCTCAACGTTCAGGTGGCAGTATGTGAATTAAGGTGACAAAACCCTTGAGAGTTAGGTGTAAGATTTCTTCCCCAGAGAAGTGGTGGTGGTGGTGGGAGCTCCCTGAACACCTCTCACATGGTGCACAGTAGGGCACAAGGGCCAAGAGCCCTGTGCTAATGCTTTACTGCAGAAGGGTGAGGGTGGGGGGGTGCTGAAATTGATGTTTGGGTCCAACTGACTCATTTACATAACTAAATCCTTCGGGTCTCTCCCCAGTTTAGGAAGCCATCTCCCTAGGAATGGGAGGAGTGTGTGTGTGTGTGTGTGTGTGTGTGTGTGTGTGTGTGTGTGTGTGCGCGCGTGCGTGTGCGCGCGCGCGCGTAGGGTTAATTGGTACACTAGCACTTCAAGTTGTTTGCATCAAGTCTTCTAGTTCACGTTTTTTCACAATTTTGGCTGTTAGCTGCAAAATGAAATGACTGTTACAAGAATAAACCAATTCTTCTGCATCTGAGGCAGTGTCTTCTAATGGAGGAAAGCCAGATATATTTTTGGAGTTCACATAGGCTGTTTGGCTGTATAGTTTCTACTGTAAAATAAAAGTGAACAAATTTTATTCAACATTGTACTGACTCAGAGAAGAAACAAAACCCATGAATGCTACCCTGGAAAGACCAAAATTTTTATGGACAAAGTTCAAGAAGTACTGCAACAATTAGGTGTATAAGTTATGAAACTATATATTGGCTAAATAATTCTACCTCAATCGTGTGGTTATTAAAATGTGTGCACTGTATAATCATTGGTAACTAGTACATATTTTAATTACATGAACATCATTCTTGATATATTTACTGTGACGATTTGTAATAGGAGTCTTGTTTAGACAACAATGCTGTGTACTGTTGGAATTTCACCCAAAGTAAATTGAATTAAGAACTGGACAAGTAGAGTTTAGTGGCATTAAGTTTGGCTTTCAAAGTAAATTAATTCTGTACACAAAATAAACGACCTTCAATCACAATGTCAATTCCCAGCATCTTCAGTCACTTGGTTCTTTTTGGAAGTGGTTATGACACCACACCAATTCAACAAGATTCAACTTGCAAATCTGGAGAATTCCAGGATATCAAATGTTATTTATGAAAAAGGTCTTAGGCATTCAGCTTAAAAATACACCTTTCAAGGCCTTCTTCCTATACTCAAGAACAAAATCACCAATAAACCAAATTCAGAAATGTGGTTGCCTAGTGAAAAGGGGATCTCCATACAAACAGTGCTAACCTTTTTTTTTTTTTTTTTTTTTTTTTTTTTTTTTTAATATATACTAAAACAGAACCAGGCCTGGTGATACAGGCCTGTTACTCTAGCTATTTGGAAGCCTAGGACAGATATTAAAGTTCAAAGCCTGCCTGGGCCACTTAGGAAGACGTTGTGTCAAAATCAAAGTGTAGTATGTATGTATATATGAAAAATGTAGTACTAACCAAAAAAGAAGGGGGGGGTAGAGATATGACTCAGTGACATAGTACCTGCCTAACATAACTCAAGGGTCTAGGTTCAATCCCCAGTATTACAATAAATACAAAATTGTCATAGTGAAAAGTTTGGTCAACAGCCAAAGACCACTCTCCAAACTTTTTACCGTGCTGATTTTGCATTTTTTAGGACTAGGACAGTAAAAGAGGCTCCTCCCCGATAAAGTTATGAAGGTCTATAAAACTCACCTGTATTTGCATTTGTAAAGGTGAAACTGAGCCTTAACCAAACTGTATTCCTAAGAAACTATCCAACTAAAAATCAACTTACAAGACTTGGTTTGAACTAAAAATACTAACAGAGAATGGACAAAGTTAAAAAATTACTTCAACAATTAGGCATTCTATCCTTAAAATGGAAAGGCTACTCATCAAATAAGAAACAGACCATGAAACACTCAACATAAAATAATCTTTAAGAAATAGTGCACTAAAGAGTACACAACTTCATTTACATGAAGTTCTAAAAAGGAGGCATTATTATGTTTGTACAGGGTAGAAGTGTTATTTGTGGGTTAACTAGAATGGAACATATAGTCACTTTCTAGTATAATGGGAAAGTTCTTGTTTGGTGGATATTGACATCCAAACCTCACATTACAAATGCAAAGCCTTTTAATTTTATTACTTATTGGCCCTTAAGTTGAATGCATAGAAGGCATACAGTGAATGCTACTGTTATTAAAAACCCACACAGGCCTCTCAGAAAGCAGACGTAAAGCTTTAATTCACTGTGGGCATTCTCTAACCATAGACAGCATTCAGAGCAAGTGCCATACCACCATTCCTTTTAACTAGTTCAGGGCATAGTACATGAAACATGAAGCACTTACTAAATATAAATACAGAAATCGGATACAGGTAAGAAAATTTAAATAAAACAAAATTGAAAGACTAAAACCCATGAAAATTTACACAAACTGATTTTACTTCTAGATATCATGTCACAATGACAAGTAACAATAAAGTCACAACTGCTTTTAAATAACAGCATCTAAAGATTTTTGAGTACCTAGTTATTTTCATGTACACATTGCATTTTCATTTTTATACAAGTAGGTTGGCATCCAGATTGCAGACAAAACTTCTTGGGTAATGAGGCCTACCATCCGTCCGTTCATGAGCACAGAAAGCACTATTTATATTCACTGTATTATCTGAGACATCTGACAGCATGTAACATAGACCTCAAAGTGGTGATATTAAAAACAATTCCAAACAGTACTAAAAATGGGGTTTCACAGACCCAGAAAGACAAACATGGTATGTATTCATTCTTTAAGTGGATATTAGTGTAAAGCAAAGAATAACCAGGCCACATTCCACAACCCCAGAGAAGCTAGGTAAAAAGGGGGCCCCACGAAAGGAAAATAGTTATGATCCCCTGGGTAAACTTGGAGGAGAGATGGGATGGCAACATGCGGGATCAAGATCAAGTTGGGGGAGTAGAGGGGTAGAGCAATGAAAGAGATATCTTTTGATAGAGGGAGCCATTATGGGGTTAGAGGGAAACCTTGTGCTAAAAAATTCTCAGGAATCTACAAGGATGACCCCAGATAAGATTCCAAGCAATAGTAGAGAGGGGGTCTGAATGGGCCTTCTCCTTTAATCAGATTAGTGACTACCTTGTCAAAGTAGAACATACATCCAGTAACTGATGGAAGCAGATGCAGTGATCCATAGCTAAGCTCCTAGAGTTCAGCTGAAGAGAGGAAGGACAGATCGTATGAAAAGGGGGGGGGGGTCAAGAACATGACAGGGACAATCACAGAGACACCTGACCCAAACTAGTGGGGCTCATGGACTATAGACTGACAGCTGGGGAACCTGAATGGGACATTATTAGACCCTCTGAATATGAGTGACAGTTATGTGACTTGATCTGTTGGGGAGGTACCAGGCAGTGGCACCAGGACCTAGCCCAGATGCGTACAAGGGGCGTGAATGGGTTTTTGGAGCCCATTTCCTATGGTGGGATACCTTGCTTAGCCTTGTTACAGGAGGGAGGGGCTTGGTCCTGCCTCAACTTGGTATGCCAGACTTTGTTGGCTCCCCATGAAAGGCCTTGCCCCCTATGAGGACTAAATGGGGGAGGTGGGGAGAGAGGGATGCAGGGGAAACTGGGGATGGTATGTAAAATGAAAACTAAATTTTTAAAATAAAACAAAAAATAGGGTTTCATACTGTAGTGTACATTTTTCATCCTGATATCTCTGAAAGCATTAGAATGTGTCTGTCCCCCTCCAAAATAAAAAGTAATATTTAAAAAATTGACTTTAAAAAAATAAAACCAAAAAGTACTTCAGAAAACAAATCCTAAGATGTTCTGAGTTGTAATCTTCCTGAATCTACTTCATTTCGACCTAATTTTGCAACCAGTACTGCTATATAATGATTTAGGAATCACAATCCCCAGTCCTTGACCATGTACTTCAGAACTGACAGCATTCTTAAAGGAATCCTACATTCCCAACTAATTACTCAACAGAGACTAATCAAGTTTTGTATACATATACAAATCTATGTGAATTTTAAGCCACAGCTATTTTTAATAGTGATGAAAATATATGCACAGCTGTACATAGATCACCATTAAATGCAGGAACAAAAGTATCATTTGATGCATATCAAATAAACTCCTAAAAAGCCTACTTGAATGTATTTTCATTTACTTTGATACAGTATTAGAAAGGACAGCACATAATTATGGAGACTGCTGCAAATACTTGATGCTAAGTGTTCTGTATCAGGCATGCAGATTACTATTTAAGAATTTCTCATGTATATATCTTAACATATATTACAAGCTACAGAGTATTTAAAGCATTTAGTAATTTTAATTCAAATTTTAACTGACCTAAGTGGGGACAAACAAAAAATTTCCTCAAACTGTCATAATACAATATTAAAATCTTATTGAGTTGATATTTAAACTTATTACATGTTATTCTTAAAATTTCAAAATTCATGGAAACTGCTATCACAAATAAAAATGTATGATTTCTCAGCAGCAGTCTGTTTCCTTACCATACATCCAGCTTGCCAAGACTTTGGGGACTACAAAGCAGTGACATGCTGGTAGCTACAGGTGACAAGAATTAAACAAAGCAGTCTCTTTTCATTCTGGGTATCTTTATTTCAAACTAAATAAAGCTTTTCATGAATACAAACTGAAAAAACACATTTCCCTTTATTTAACATTCACTCGAAGGATAAATAAAACTAACAACCTTTATTGTCTTTTAGGTGTAGCAAAACAAAACTTCTCAGTTACACTAAGGAAATCATGTGTGAGGAAGAAAGGGCTATTTAGAATTATTTGTATATGGGAAGAATATTTTATCATACAATCAACAAAAACTTAGAACCAGATTTCTTGGTTCATGGTCATTTATGGCTTAAAGTACTAGACCTGAAAAATACTTCAGGCTAAAATAAGTGTTTGTGAATAACATATGGACTATGTTTTTTAAATCATGTAGTAAATATTCTCGTGTAGAATCCTTATGATGAAAGGCATATGCAGATGGAATTTTTTTTTTTTTTTTGCCTTTACTAATACTCCCAGAAAGACCCTTGCTTTTGACCTATTCAAGACCTTATCTGCCAATCTTCACATTCTTTGTTAAGTCAGTTAAAAGACACCTGCAATAAGGAACCAAGCTGTCTCAAGTACAGAAACCATGAGGACCAATGGGACAGAAAAGACACTCATGATACCATCTGTTGCAGTCAATCTGGAATAATGGAGTAGCTAGAGTATCAGATGTGAAGTGTTTAGGAAGACCCATTGGAATATTTACTGGATTGGTTTCTTTCAAAAGTCAATCTGCCCTTCGAACTGGAGAACTGCCAGGGTAACAGCACTCACTGTTCCTGGTTTTGATATGCTCCTACAACATGAGAATTGAACTGAACTACAATGATTGTGATGTCATCTCTATACATGCGAGCAAGTTCTTCAGGAAGACTAAGCATTTTAGAGAGGCGCTCATGATCGACAGCTCCAAACTCATTGTTGCCTACCGCATGGCGAATGAGATGGGTTGCTGCATTCTGATCCTCAAAGACTGATGACATCTTCGCTCTCCTTTCTGTTAAAAGGCCATGCATCTGTCCCAGAGTCACTTTGTACCCACCAACAGCTATTGGCTGCTGTTGATGCATACCAGTTAAGTACTCACCCACAATCCTAACCACATCCTGTCTATGCATGGTCTCCCACAACCCATCAGTTGCTAACACTAGGAATTTATCCTGTGGCCTTAATCGGTGATAAGTTACCTCTGGCTCAGCAGTGAGATAAGGAGGTGTATGATAGTTGGGAGGGATAAACTTGGTATATTCATTATCATTCAACTGGTCTGGGCCAGACTCTATCACTCTCTTCTGAAGGTCAATGCTCCATTTGAACTTCACATCTCCAAAAGCCCTAAAAGGCATCAGCAAGCCAAGCAGTCGATCCTGCTTCACCACACTCTTGGCCTCATTCTTTGGGTGTTCCAGTTTCAGACGTTCTAATTCTCTTTCATTCTGAGCGTTGTGGTCATTAGAAAGTGTGACTGCAGACCAAGAGCCATCTTCTTCTTGCACACCAAGCATGGCTCTACTATCGCCAGTGTTAGCCACGTGGAGATCAACACCATCTACATGGGCCACACAAGCAGTAGCCCCAGAAAATGCCACCCGAAGCACCAGGTAATTGAGAAAGGAATTAGGATCACCAACTTGAGCCTCCAATGAAATGTCATTATCAAGTCTCTTGAAAGCATTAATTAGAGCCTCCTTAACATCAATATCAGCTGATTCTCCAGTATTGAGGTCTATAAGCTCTTGCCAGTAAGTCCTCAAGCTATTGAAATACAATTTGGATGCCTCCTTACTGAAGTAATCATTGGGGTGCTTATGCCACTGAAGGATAGGTAGCAGGGCCCGACCACTCTCTACAGCATTTTCAATCTCTAGCAAGGTCTCATGGGGTAACAAGGAAACAGCGATATAATAGAAGAGTCTTTCACTGACTGCCTGGGAACAAGCACAGCCTGCATGACCATCAAAAACGCCCAAGAGCATCCCTCTGGTCTGCAAGCAGGTTGCTGCACTTCTCCGGTCCTCAATGGGTGCATTTGCAGGCAGCTGATTGCTGTCAAATCCAAGAATGGAACTGACATTTTTGCCATCAAATTCTGGTACTTTGAAACTGTATTCATTAGCTTTAAGGATGCTGTTGACTTGTGGAGGTGTGAGGTAAAATTTCTGAGGTGTGGAGGCATATCTCCTTCCTTGAGTATACTGCCACCAGCTCTCCCTTGGCCTACAAAAGGTAGCATATGCTGGATGGGGTGTGTATCTCAGGCGATTCTGAGGAATGTACGGTGGTGAACAGCAGAGATGCTTGTGATGGCAGTAACACGCAGTGCCATAGATTCTGCTCAGTTCACAGTTACGGATGAGAGGGAAAAACAGTTGAGTCGGTGCTGGCATGGCATCAGAGAACAGCGGTAGGCTGGACGTTCTGACTGGGATTCCTAGAGAGCAATTAAGACAGATACACACACATAAAAGTTACACTCTGGATGATTTGACAAGCTTTGCTCTATAGAAAATACTTAGGGAATTTACATATAGTAGGTATATCAGTAGGCTAGGTTAATTTTAACAGGGTGTTTTATGGTAATTGCAAGTCTCAGCCATTCAGGAAGCCAGGACTGAACTACACTTGAATTTCTCTTTTTTCTTTCCTTTGTTTGTGTGCAGTACAAACTGCTCAGCATACACATATATCTATCTGGCTGGAGAAAGCTGAGAAGGAAGTTATGTAACATTGTGCCGCAGCAGCAGTCTACCTGCCCAATCACCCTTCTCTCTCTCTCTCTCTCTCTCTCTCTCTCTGCTGTTTTAAAAGGGGCCTTAGATCTCTCATTTTGTTAGCATTTGACTACACATGGATATCACTAAAAGTGTTAACATAGCCTTAACAAATGAATATTTACACATTATTGGTAAATGGTATACATATACTTCTATATTAATACAATGCTCATTTTAACATACATAATACATTTTGGATATAGTAAAATTAAAACAGAAATTCAGTGGCTGGTCTTATAAAGCTTTCTTCTCTATGCCATTGTGCCAGTCGATCAAGCTGAAGAGGTCTGCTCTTCACCAACTGATCCTGGAAAAGGCATTTTAAGTGAATACAAAGAATCAGGTACTCTAAAGCCTCTTTAGGATTCATGCTTTTATGTTTGATGTATTCAGGCTCTGAAATCAAATATAGGCTTTATTGATTCATTGCTGAATTTTGCTATGCCATTTTTGATTTTAAAAATTCAAGTATTCTTAACTATAAACATGGTTTTGGTAACATAAAGTGATCCCATTTCAGAATTTAATTAACCTGCTACCACTATTCCCTGCTTAGTGGTCATAAAGGCAAGCTACAGAAATATTATTTCATCTACCAGAGATCCCTATTTACTCCTTGGGGAATGTTTTCTCTTTCACTTAAAAACAGGCATCTACCTGTCATAGGAAAGCAACAAAGAACCATAAATTAAGCCCAAGGTTTGGATTATAACAGTATGGCATTATGAGTATCCTGAAGATATATTTTAGAATAGGTGTTTATCTAGAAAACTTAAGTGAACATATATCACTATTTCAAATAATGCATAAAAGAAAAAATCTTCAGTATCATATTTCTCTGAATTCCTAAGACATTGTCTCAAATACTCACTTCAACTACAAGAAACAGACTTTAGAACTGCTTTAAATAAAAATTTAAAAATGAAACAAATTTTATTGTCAACTATTTTTTCCAAAAGCTGAATCTACTAAGGAAAAAAAAAATAAGGATCACAGTGTTAAGTAATTTTTATATACTTTTTGTTGGGTACTAAGGAAGTAAAAAGTGAAAATAAGGGAAGAGAGAAAACCAAACATTGAAAATCCATCCATACTTGTGTCTGCTTTTGTAGAGCACCAAACACATGAGCTGACAGAATAGCACCTTTAATAGTGAAGTACTGACTACCAACCAGAGACTTGTTTCTAAACAAAGACAAAAGAGCACCATAGAGAGGACTAGACTTTCTGGAGTTAGATTCCACACGTAAGCCTTCTGAAATGAGGAAAAGAAATCCCTAACAACAAGAATTTACCAGGACTAACCACCTAAACAACAACAGTTGAAAAAGAACACCTGAAAGTCATCCAAAGGTTAAGGGTACAGGATTGAGCCAGATATGCGCAATGTGTTGCCACACCACAGTGGCTTGTACATATAAACCATACTTCTTACTCATGCATGTATGCAAAAAGCTATTTTATGCTGCAAATGCTATCATTAAAAATGAAAATATAGGTTCAATTTTAATGAAAGTAAATTTCCTTCAGAATCTGTAAGTTTGTATTAATTTAAAACTAAGGGGGAGGCAAAGGCATAATGGTTTAGGGAACATCTATTGATGGTGTAATGTGTCTAGGAAACCTTCACTTTGCTTAGGTTTCCCTGTTTTGAGAGTTTGTCTGCTTTTAAAGTCAATCAGAAATGGATGGAATCTGGTGGCAAAAAGCTCACGGTTCATGCAGCAGGTGCTCTGAATATTTCAAATTCAAGCACTTTACAATTTTCTTCACAGAAAAAGTATTTGAGATTAAAAGTCAAAATAGCAGAGAGGGTAATTTATTTTCAACTGAATCTTTTCAGTTATTGCTGCTTAGCATATGGACTGCATTCCAATTCTTCAGCTCCTAACATGCTTTCAGAAGGCAAATTCTTAGGGAAGTTGGAATTCATGAAAGTTTGCCTTGTAATTTAGTAAGTATTCTATCAGGTCAGAACTAATTACATAGTATTTTCATCAGACCAGAAACGGTACAAGTCAATACACTATTAAATGCTTTGATAAACCATCAGCGTGTGACAAAAATTCTTAATATCCTCCTGAACTGCCTGCGATTCAAGAGAAAACCTCTGTGAAATCCTGATAAACTTGCTAAATTAGCAGAACAGAAGCTTCCTCATTAGCCAATAAAAATATCAAGGTATAGTCGTTGGCAAACTACAATAATCCACATTCTTGTTTTTCTTTTTAAGTTCATACACCATCATGGCCCGGACTTGGCAACACTGTATGCAGCATCTCAGTCCTGGGCAGATTTGGCCGATACTGGCAATGACTAATAAAAAGATGCACTGAGACCAGAAACAGAAGAGCTCCCCCGTCCATTCTTTCCGATGTGCTCGGCAAAGCCTGTGCCAAGAAATTATTCCACTTCATCAACCAACCCTCTGTCCAAATCAATTAAAAAAAAATGCTATTGATGCACCTACTCCGGAACTCCGAAGCTTCTCGGCCTTGCAAAGCTCTTGATGTACATGAAAATAAATACTACACTAGTCATACCTCTGTTTATGTAATCTAATTGCATTAAACACCCTGCATAACGACTCGTGAATTTTTTTCAGCATTTTCTGGAAATGCCTAGCACATCTCAGTATCTACAAGAATGAAGAACCCCCCTACCCTTAAGACACAGGCACCAAAACAGCACTTGTTTGATCAGCTTCGTTTGTCCCTACCCTAAGATCGCACTTACTAAGATGTCAAAGAAATTCTTGTGGTCCAGAGCGCCTTTGTCTCCCTTTTCCTACGGCACCCCTTAATTCCAGGAGAACCCCTAGAGCCATCCATTCATACACAAAACCAGTCACTATCCATCCTGGGTACCCAACACAGGTAGTTACGTGAATACCTACCAATTCGTCTGGGCCCGGGACACACACACATTCTCCTGTCATCACAACACGGAGCCGACAACATCCACAAACCGCGCGGACAGCAGCAGCGACAGCAGCAGCGGCCCATTGAAAGCAAGGCAGAGATGCTCATTAGAGGAGGCGGTGGCGGGGAGGCGGGAGCGGAGGAGGGGCGAGGTCCCGCAGCAGCCCAGTGAATGGGCTGGGAGGGAGGAGAGGATGGCGGGGAGGGGGGGAGAAAGGGGAGGGCAGAAGAAGAAACCAAACAAACCCACCCTGCCCACGGGGCGGCATCACCGCCCCAGGCGGGGGACTGCAGGAGCCCGGGCAGGCGCGGCGCGGCCGCTCCGTGCAGCCGGCGCGCTGAGCCCACGGGCGCGCAGCATCTTCAGGCCCGCCCGGCTCCACGCGGCGCCCGCTTCCGCAGCCCTCGAGGCACAGCCCGCCGCGGGCAGCCGGCGGGACCACGCGGGGCCGAGCGTGTGAGCGGCCGGCCGCGGCAGACACGCCCCGGCCACAGCGGGCGTCCCGCGCGCTGACAGCCGGGGACCGCTCGGGGCCCGCGGCAGCTCGTCCCGACCCGAGGCCCCGCGCGCACCCGGCCGGCCCTCCACCCGCGGGGGCTGCCCGCGCGCGCGCCCGCCCTGACGCCCCCTCCCGGCCCGGCAGCGGCGGACGAGGATACGCACCGGGCCCAGGAGAGCACCCGCTGCGGTCTGCCTCCGGGGGCGGCCGCACCCCTCCGTGCGCTTCCTCCCCTCGGCACCGCGCAGCTCCCGGGCGCGCGGCAGCTCGGCCCACTCCGCCGCCCGGCCTCGCCCTGCCGCCGCCCGACCCCGCCCCCCGCGCGCGCTCGTGCGCTTCCCGCCTCCCGATTGGCTGCGCGAGGGCGACTGGGCGGGACCAGGCGAGCGAGGCCCGCGCCGGAGGGGCGGGGGCGGAAGGGGGCGCGCTCCCTGCCAGTTGCGTGACGTCACGGGGGTCAGACCCGCCCTTCCATTTGGCACGGCCTGCCCATTGGTTCCACGCGTGCGCGCCCACGTGGCCACGCCCCGTGGCTGGTGAAGGGGGGGGCCTGCGCGCGCCCTTTGCCTGGGCTGGCCCGGGGCTCCCCTGGGCGGGCTCCAGCATCAGCGCGCATCGCCTCCGGAGCGGGAGCCGCTTGCTCCCCCGCGGGCGCAGTGCCTGGCGCCTCTGCGGGCCCGCGTGGTGGGCTTGACTGGCCTGACCGGACTGCTCGTGCTAGACCGCGGGAGCGACTCACCCCAACGGGGAACTCAGCTCCCCCGCCTGTTGGTGGTGAGGCGTGGCGGAGCGTCTCCGATGTGTATTGATTGCTTCATTCATTCGGAGCATTAAGGCGGACCGGTGTTTTCCATTGCTATTCTCGATGCCCTTTACTTCCCCGGGCTTGGGCCAGAAGGAAGTTTGATGAAGGAATTCTTACCTTTGTAGAGTAGGCGTGTGCTCGTGTTCTCTGAAGGACTTTGAAATCCGCATTCCCTCCTTGGCCCTGGCTCCTTCCTGGGTTGTGAATAAACAAATGCAGCCAGTATAAGTGGGTAGAACTGGAGTTGGATTCAGAAGAACAGTTTAAGTCAACCCCAGTGATAAAACCCATCTCCCTCTCACTTGGCTCAGTTTGCACTACTGTTCGGTGAGGTTAGGTTTAGGACTGCATTTCCACTGTGTGTGCTCCACAAGACAATTGTTCTATCCTTACCACCACTCACAAAAGTCTCTTTACCGGATAATGGCTCCTTATCTGCATACACATGGATGCTGTTTCCTGGCATAAAAGTTTCTTGGGAGCTGTCAGGTGAATAGCTGTACTTCTGCTCAATGTTAATGAGTTGACTTTGATTTATTTCACACATCTTATAAAGATAAGTTAGTGGACTAAATACAAGAACTGGCAAAGTTACTGTATTTTATTAATCTGAATTATTTAAATTTTTATGCAGTGAAGGAGAAGCTTTATATAAGCAAACTTGTAATTCAGAATTTCTGAATCTTTCAAGGTACGTCTTTGCCCACCCCCAGAGGAGGTTTGGGGAAGAACAGGACAGGTGCCACAGGTAACTCTCCCCAACCAAGATCAAGCTGTTATTGAACTACTAAAAAGAAACCCCAAACAAAAATTTCAGCCCTTCAGTATTCTAATGTAGCCTACTGTCAATCTTGAGTATATCTTTTTCTAATCTGTATTATTCCTTCTCTTTGAATAAAATTATCTTGCTATTTTTCAAATTGTGTGAGTCCTTATTTCCATCTCTTTGGATAACAGGCCAAGAATCTGGAAACACCTGGCTGCTGCCACAAATAAGAATTGTAAATAATGAGATTCCAGGTTTTATACCTCCATTACAAATGACCTTGAAAGTTGTTGCATTAATCAAATTTGTCTCACAACACAATGTTGTCAGTGTCAGGTAAAATTCCCTTTTCAAACTGATTTTCATATCTGCATGGAAAATTCAGACTTGTTTTACTATATTCAACATTCCAGTTTTCTACCAGGATGGTACTGATTTCTCCATCTTATTCTTCAGGGTTCTGAATGACCTGGCTACATTTGAAAATAATGCTGATTCTCAAAAATAAAAGTTATTTGCCACCACTAAATATAGTCAAAAGAATTTGTCATCAAGATTGTATGCCAAGATATTTCTGGAATTGGAATAAAGCCTCCGCAGAGTGATGACTTTGAAATAATCTCAGAGGTGTAAGTTCTAACCTCTAGTTACAAGATTGAGTGACATGCCTCTTGTAACATGGCAATCCATAGAGGTCCCAACTCTTGTGTGCTGGATGAGGTTCCCTGCCTTGATTCTTCTCTGGCCTGCTCTTCCTCCCTTCCTGCATGGAGGCCACCAACTGGGCTTACTTCAGTAGTGCTGTTTGTTATCATGTGACCAGGGCCAGGAAAAATCCTTGGATTTTTCACTGTGACTTGATTGAGCCACCAGAATACCTGTTGGTATTTCAACATTGATAGGTGTTGAAAAGTGACACTAACACAACCTAGGATTGTTATAGAGAAGGAACAGGCAAAGAGAAAGCGGGGTCTTTGAAAAGTAAATAACTATGGTACAAAGAAAGCACTGTGCAAACAAACTAAATGCCTATTCTACAAAATGCCTTTGAGATAAAAGTGCCTACTAACATTTAAGTTGTTCTCCTGGCGCTCAACACATGATCCAGTAGTTTCAGGTTCCAGCCAGAAAGCTTAAAATAGACATAGACGTGTGTAGGGGTGTGAGGTGTTGACTGCCTGATGGTTGCTGTCTTGTGTTTGCTAAAATCAATTAGAAAGAAGAAAGACTGATTCTCCACACTTCTAATTCTCTTCAAGTGTGCTAGGAAGTCAACAAGTAATTAGTAACTAAACAATCAATACTTCCTTTCCCACTCAGTGTTAAGTTGATTCTTGAAATTAATGGTACTTGGAGTCTGTCTTAGTCACTGTTCTATTGCTCTGAAGAGATACCATGACTACGGCAGTTTATATAAAAGAAAGCGTTTAACTGGGGGCCAGCTTATAGTTTCAGAGGGGAGCATGTAGCCCATAGGCAGGCATGGTGCTGGAGAAGAAACAGAGAGCTGCATCCTGGTCCTCAGGCAGCAGGCACAGAGACATTGGGCCTGGCTTGGAGTTTTGAAACCACAGAGACATTGGGCCTGGCTTGGAGTTTTGAAACCTCAAAGCCTGCTGCCAGCAACACACCTCCTCCAACAAGACACACCTATTCCAACAAGAATATACCTCCTAATCCTTCCAAGCAATTCACTAATGAATGAATAAATAAATAAATAAATAAATAAATAAATAAATAAATGAGCTATAGGGACCATTCCCATTCAAACCAACATATCCAACTCCCTAGTCCCCATAGACTCATAGTCATATCATGATGTAAAATGCATTTCCTCCAACTTCAAAGATCTCCATAGTCTTTCAGTATCAATTCGTTTAAGTCCAAAATTATTCTGAGACTTGTTAAGGTTCAAATCCAGGACAAAAGGCTGAGGTGACTACTTAACATATCAAAGTTATATTAAGTTATGCATCCCTCAGTCCCCACCTGTTAAGGGTGTGACTGGCATACCCTGACCTCTACTATGAACTCTCTAGCCCAGGGACTTGCCCCCACCCCCATGGTCTCCCTATGTAATCTAGACCCCTTTTGTGCCTTTGGCCTCTTGGATGCTGCACCTTATTTCCATCTCCCCCCCCCTCTCACCTTTCCCTCTCCCCACATGGCCCAGCTCAGTCTGGTACACTCTGGACTCTACCAGATGTCTCTGCCTCTGTGTATGCTTTCCGTGTTATCTATAATAAGCTTTCTCCTCCACCATACCTAGAAGCAGTCATGCCCTTTCCTTTTTATTTCTTTTCTTTAATTCAAGACTCAAGGCATTTTGTAGAATAGGCATTTAGTTTGTTTGCACAGTGCTTTCTTTGTACCATAGTTATTTACTTTTCAAAGACCCCCGCTTTCTCTTTACCTGTTCCTTCTCTATAACAATCCTAGGTTGTGTTAGTGTCGCTTTTCAACACCTATCAATGTTGAAATACCAACAGGTATTCTGGTGGCTCAATCAAGTCACAGAGAAAAATCCAAGGATTTTTCCTGGCCCTGGTCACATGATAACAAACAGCACTACTGAAGTAAGCCCAGTTGGTGGCCTCCACCCAGGAAGGGAGGAAGAGCAGGCCAGAGAAGAAGACTCTCTTAACTGTAATGTCTTATAAAATCAAAATTAAAAAAGCAGATCACATACTTCTAACATATAGTGGTACCAAATATGCATTACCGTTCCAAAAGGGAGGAAAGGGAGCATAATGAAGAAATACTGGACCAAAGCAAGACTGAAACCCAAATGGGCAAACTCCAAACTCTGCATCTCTGTGTCAGGTGTCAAAGACTCTGGATTTCCAACTCCTTTCCAGCTTTGTTGACTGCAATATACTTCTCTCTTTGGGGTTGTTTCCACTCTCTGTTAGCAGCAATTCTTGGCAGGAATCCTACAACTCTGGCATCTCCAGCATCTTAGGGTCTCCAATACAATCTAGGCTTCACCTTCATAGCTTTGTGCAGTGGCTCTCTGGACCTCCATGTAGGTACCACTTTGCCAAATGCTTGGCCTCAGTGGCTTTCCTTAACCTTAGACAAAAATTCCTCAAACCCTTTATTCCTGTATCCTTGATTCTTAAGTGAGAACACCTGGCTGAAGTAGTAAGCTTTTTTGCTTGCTAGGTTAGAAACAGATACCCTCATTTCATTACATTTGCATAAGCTTTCAGTTGTTGGTGGAGACCTTTGTGACTTAAGCTTCCCTTTTCATAAGTTGGAAGATTAGCTAGATGGGGTCTTGCCCTGAGGTCACTACTTTCTTTATTCCATTTAACATCATAATTTTCTTTGAAGCTTGTAGCTCCTTGAACATGTGACTTGGCTTCAACATCGCCTTTCCTGGTGTTCTTTTTCTCCTTGCCTAACTTCATTGTAGAGCTGTACAAGAATGATCACTAATTACCATGTGACATGGTTAATGCTAGGCTGTCTTGAAATCTCCTCTGCCAACAGTGTTAATCCAAAACTCTTCAATTTAGCCTCTGGTAGATACTTTTGGACAAGGGCAAAAAACAGTCATATTCTTCATAAAAATATCCCAAGAATGGTCTCTAGGACTCTTAACTAATAATATCCTTCCCCTTTAAAAAGCTCTTGAGCTAAGTCCACATCGCTCTCAGCACCACTTTTGAATCTGCTAGTAGGATTGCTCAGTAAGCCATGCTTAAAGTGTTTGTCTTAGGGTTTCTATTGCTGTGAAGAGACACAATGACCACAGCAACTCTTATAAAGGAAAGCATTTAACTGGGGCTTACAGTTCAGAGGTTCAGTCCATGGTGGGACATGGCAGCATGCAGGAAGACATGATGCTGGAGAGGAAGATGAGTGTTCTTTCATCTTGACTCACAGGCAACAGGAAATGGTCTGTCTCACTGGGTGTAGCTTAAGCATATATGAGGCCTCAAAGCCCACCACCACAGTAGCATATTTCCTCCAATAAAGCTACACCTACTCAACAAGGCCACACCTCCTGATAGTGCCACTCCCTTTCGGGGCCACTTTCTTTCAAACCAACGCATTCCACTCCCTGGCCCTCAAAGGCTTATCGCTATATCATTATGCAAAAATGCATTCAGTCCAACTTCAAAAGTCCCCATAGTCTCATGATGGGGATGTCTTCTGTATATATGTTTCTCTTATTGGTTGATGAATAAGGCACTGTGGCCAATGAGTCAGGATGATAGGTGGGATTAGGAGACAAGGAGGATTCTGGGAAGTGTAGACAGAGAGCCTGGAGAAGAGAGGATGTGAGTGAGTTCTCTCTGGTAAGATAAGACCACATGGAAATACATAGATTAGTAGTTATGGGTTAATAATTAAGATAGAGCTAGCCAATAAGAAGTCCAAGTCAATAGCCAACAGTATTATAATTAATATAAGTCTCTAAGTGTTCATTTGGGGCAGACATGGTTGTGGCACCAAGCTGGCAAGAAAGAGTGCTTGCTATAGTCTCATATAACAGTCTCAAACTTATTTAGAAGTCTAAAGTTCAAAGTCTCTTCTGAGATTCATGCAATGTTTTAACTGTAATCCCCTATAAAATCAAAATAAAAAAAACAGATCATATACTTCCAACATATAATGGCACAGGATATACATTAGCATTCCAAAATGTAGGGAAGGGAGCATAGTGAAGAAATACTGGATCAAAGCAAGACCAAGAACCAGCTGGGCAAACTCAGAACTCTGCATCTCCACATCTGGTGCCAACGCGCTCTTCAGATCTCCAGCTCCTTTCAGCTTTGTTGACTGCACCAGACTTCTTTCCCTTGGGCTGGTTCTACTCCATGTCAGCAGCTCTCCTCAGCAGGTATTCCATGACTCTGGCATTTCCAACATCTCAGGGTCTCTAAAGAAATCCAGGCTTGTAGTATCTCATCTGTGGTAACTCCATGTTACAGTGCCAATCTGTAGTTGTCAGTCTTTGGGAACTACTGTCTGTATTAAAACCTGTGTTTGTGTCTGAGAGGGGGAGTGTGGATTGAGAAATGGCAGGTAAAGATGCTAAGGAAAAGACAGAAACACAGAACAGAGTCAGGAGGGCAGTCTAGTGAATACTGAATGCCCCAAGTTTATTCTTTGGTATTCTAATATACCTGAACCAAAAAGGGGAATGTGGTAAAAGTCTTCTTTATCATGATACAAGGAAGAAACAGACTTTCTTACTTAATTCTCCAAACATTTAGTAACGAAGCCTTAGACTAAATATCTCATTATCAGGCCTTGAGGGTTAAAGTAACCTAACCTTAGACCAAGTCTCTTATTATTTAGATAAGATTGAACATCTTATAGTAGCCCCTCCTTAGAGTCTTAGGTCTCATGGCTTTAACCTTGGAAGAGAAAGGAGAGTTTTGAACTCTCTGACCTTAAGCCAAGATGAAGCTAACTCATTTTTATGGACCCCATCAATTCCCCCTTCTAAATTTAATTAATTAATAGCTGTGCTTCTGCCAAAGGACAGATGACTGTGTCTGTCTTAGGTTGTCTTCTTTCACTTTCCAGCCTTACCTGTTATTGGAACACTCATTCTCTCATGTGTGACCTGTCTTAGGTCACCTGGAGGCAAAAAGATCTTACCTGTCTTTGACCACCAGCCTCTGTAATAAAAAAACTTTAGGGGATAGTGCATAACTTGATGCCATGTACCTCTGAGGCAACTTTTCATCATGAGTTCACATCAAGCTTGATAAAGAACATTAGGACAACAACTTTATATCTAATACAGCATCTCTGTGTGTTATTTGGGGCTGGCACAGCTCTGGGACCAGGCTGTTGGGAAAATATACTCGTACAGTAAATATGCTTTTATGGCTACAAAGTCTCCTATTAAAGGAATAAAGGATGATCAAAATAAATGATTTAAAATTTGTCTAGGATGTCTCCAGTAGTTTTAGCTGTATCATCTAAATCTGCCTTCTTAATGATATTGTGTCTAACGACTCATTAGCATCACAGGCTTCACCTTCACAGCTTCACACAAAAGTGAAGCCTGTGATGCTAAAGTTGTTGGCCAGTTACTAATGTTTAATTTAATTAATTAATAGCTGTGCTTCTGCCACAGGACAGATGAGCAGACAGCTAAAACTCTTCTCTGAAACCTCTTGAGCCAGTCCCTCGCAGCGGGATGGAGTCTCCCGGCCAGTGGGCAGGTGATTTCTCTGCATTGGTGAGTTTACCAGGCTATCACCCCATTGTAAGTCAGGAAGCACCTGTGTGAGATGGTCTGAGGTCCACAGCCAAGCACTCACCTTGATTAAAAAACAAAACAAAACAAAAACCAAAACACCTGAGCAGCTAAGACGTCTCTTAATGCTTTGTTCAGGGAATGAAAAGAAATCTTCCCACTAGGCAGGAGACCTTTTGCCCCAACTTTTAGAGAAGTTTTCCTTTTCAAACATCAAAGGACAAGAATGTACAAAGTGTCCACTAGGCCTGCAGACTAGCTGTCCGGCTTGCTTCTGTGGGTCTTGGAAGAACATTTCTGTTCCTTGCATATAGGCCTTCTTATTAGGCTGCTAACAGTATGACAGCTTGCTTCTCCCATAGTGAGTGATCTAAGAGTAAGACCCAGACAGAAGGCTCAGCATGGACCTGCAATCTCCATACAACTGCCAAGGAGATGTCCATCACATAAGCCAACCTTGGTAAAAAATATGGGAGGAATTCTACAAACATACGAATTCTAGCACCAAGGAGCATCCTGGGCCTTCTTGGATGCTACTAACAGCCATGAAGGAGTATTGAAGGCCAGCCAAGCGGCCCTCACAGGTGCCTTGGTGTCAAGCATGCTTGAGTTTGGCACTTGGGCTGCTTCAAGTCCCTTTATCTGACCGACTGGGAGAGAGGACATTAGCACATACAATGATCTGGTTTCAGTCTTCCACCAATCCCTTCCAATCACCAGGGCTGCTGCAATTCCACCCATAAAACTTAGTGTACTTCACAACTTCAATCACTGAGTGAGTTTGACTCTTACATCCAAGCCAGAACTAAAGAATTGGACTTTCACATACTACACGTTTATATGCTTTGTATTTATTAGAAACAATTGATTATATTTTAGTTCCTTTCACATTTATGTGATGGAAAACAGATAAGGAATGAAAAGATTTTATTGGTTCTATCCCTTATAAAAGGAAATTGTCAGTATATTTCAGAATCCCATAATTTTTTTTTTTTTTTTTTTTTTTGTGGAACATATTTCTACTGCATTGCTGAATGACAGCCAGATTCTGTCAGAAAATAAATTATAAAATGATATTCCCATGGTTTCAGAGAACTGCTGGGCTCAGAGTTCAGTTTTCATACCACAAACGCATGACTCGCCAAAAAAAAAAAAAAAAAAAAAAAAAAAAAAAGGCCATGATTAAAGAGCACAGAGTGTTTCCTTTGCTGTCGGCAGCTATCACCCAAACTTTTGGTGACTCCTACTCTATACCATGTCTGCAAATTCGATTCTCATTGGAACACTTATGAGGCAGTATCACTGACAGTGTTTGAACACAGCTCCAAGCCAGTCTCTTAACTGAGGCTGTCTACTGTTCCCTTCAACTCCAGTTTAAACCCATAAAGCCATGGCTGTGTGCTTGTGCATTTGAATGTATTATGCGCATCTCTAGGACTTCTGTGGTTGCCTGGGGCATGTCAGTTGGCAAGTGGTGATCAGTTTGGTATGGGGAAAGAATCTGTTCTTTATATCTGACTGACTATGCAAGTATATTTGATAAATAATTCTACAATGCTTAATGTATTCTGGCCTAATGCTCTGAAAGAAAGAGCCAGAATCTGCGTCAGCTGGGGACTCTCGAGATGGCTCAGCAGGAAAAGGCACTTGCCATCAAGTCGAGGACATGAGTTTGATCTACAGGACCAACAAGGTGGAAGGAGAGAAATGACTCCCAGTTTGTTCTCAGAACACCACCTGGTGGAGAGGTGTGTGCATACCCCCCCCCCCGCCCTAAATAATATACTAAAAAATTAGTTTATGATGAAGCTGTTGGATAAACATTGACAGGGATAATATGTAACAATGTGCAATAACCAAGTTATCCACAAAATGCTCAAGAAAGATTTTTTTCTCCCTGACAGGGGAAGGAGGGAAATCAGCTAAAACTATTCCCTGGATGCCTTCCTAGATTTGGGCTTCTGGATAATAATGGTATTTTTACTAACTTGTGGTAGAATATTTTTTTAAATGGTGGACAATGATTCCAAAACCTCCAAATTCCATAAGGCAATTGATTTCAAAATTTATTTAGCTAAAGGTATGTTCAGCCCAAAAGTTTTATATTGTGATTTCCTTTCTGAGGTCATGATAATAATATGTGTGACAGACTTCTCTAATTACAAAAAGAAACTCAACAGTCTCATTCCAGTGCACTTTGAGGGTTTTCTTAGTTAGGGTTTCAATTGCTTTGAAGAGTCACAATGGCCATGGCAGTCCTTATAAAGGAAACTTGCAGTTTCAGAGGTTCAGTCCGTTATCATCATGGCGGTGAGAATGGTGGCACACAGGCAGATGTGTTGCAGGCGACAGGAAATGGACTGACAGTCACACTGAGGGAAGCTTGAGCATAAGAGACCTCGAAGCCCACCCCACAGTGACACACTTCCTCCAACAAGGCTACTCCTCCTAATAGTGCCACCTGCTTATGGGGCCACTTTCTTTCAAACCACTATGGGCGGGGTATTTTTTATTGATTAAACCTTCAAATCTAAAAAATTAGAGCCTTGTCATTGATGGTTACACCTAGTTGGGGTTGGAAGAGAGATGCACTTGTGCAGAAAGGATACCTGCTGATTGGCCTAGTAGCTTCCTAGCCACATCTGCAGGAATGGAAAATCAATTTTCAAGAAAGGAAAGAGATGTATACTTTATTATGTGTACTCGCTTTTCAGCTCATTTTAAATGATTTCTTTCTACTTGTCTGGTGAGTATTGGTGGAGGAGAACAGACCTACAGAAGTGGAGAACGCGAACTGCAGAAAGCAGCTGGCAACAGAGGAACCAGAATGGGAATATCCCCACCCCAACCTTCTACCAGTAAACAAATTTAAGTTTGAGGAATATATACCTTCCACTTACTTCTATAGTGTAGACTTATAAAGAACCTTTATATACAGCACCTGTTCCTACTCCCAGATTCTTGCAAGGGGAAGGGAGAAAGAGTGGGCCATTGGATCTGTATGTCTAAGCAAGTCATCAGCAACAGAATCTTTAGCTGCCTGTGCCCAGTGTCCTCATTCGACCCTTTGGCTGAGGCAACACTTCCCATCCACTCAAGCATGGACCACTCCAAACCCACATCCATAACTCCAGTGAATGTGTCACCTGATGAGGGTGGGATTCCTGTGGCCGAACTCCGAGGGCAGCAACCTTGCACAAACTTGCCTGTCCCGAGCTCCTCCCAATATAAGCACTTCAGAAACCATCCAAATTTTCTTGAAGACTTGCCAGACAATGGTGAATAACAGCGTTCGTTTCTGCTGTGCACTTGGATTCAGTCCCTGTGGAGACTCAAGCAAGAGGGTATGAGGTCAGGCACGCTTCATTCCGACACACTTGTCTCCACCCTTGCCAACCCTGCTTCCTGTCCTCTGCATCAAAGCTCAGTATCCCTTCACGGGCTTTTTATAAGGAGGTGATAAGTGCATGCACAAGCTGCTGCTCTTAAAGTTTTAGTTTCCAGTATTGCTGTTTTCTGGGGCAGAGGGGGGGGGGTGTATGCCATATTCCAGCGCAGTTTCTGTTGTTTCTTAGCGCCTGTACATGAGTCTAGATAGTTCTGACTGAAGGCTAATAATTGGTTCTTTCAGGCTCCTTGAAACTAACCTAAAAGTACACTAACATTTCTTGGACAGATCATTTCTTTTGATTAATCATTATACATTTAATCAAGGGAACCAAAATTTCTTATCAGTATTTCTAGACAAAGAATAGGAATAACAAGTATTTCTACAAATGACATAGCCTGTCCTCAACCTTCCTACCCAGGACCCTTAGCAATGGAAAGACTGGAGGGCAGTAACTCACCAGGGAGGATGAGTGAATTGATCCTAGTTCCCATTTTGTTAAAGAAAAAGAGCTGGAAAGGTGTGGCCTCGGTGATTGCAGCCCTAACCTGGGGTGCAGCCCTAACCTGGGGTGCAGCCCTAACCTGGGGTATAGCCCTAACCTGGGGTGCAGCCCTAACCTGGGGTATAGCCCTAACCTGGGGTGCAGCCCTAACCTGGGGTATAGCCCTAACCTGGGGTATAGCCCTAACCTGGGGTGCAGCCCTAACCTGGGGTATAGCCCTAACCTGGGGTATAGCCCTAGCCTGGGGCGCAGCCCTAGCCTGGGGCGCAGCCCTAGCCTGGGGCGCAGCCCTAGCCTGGGGTATAGCCCTAGCCTGGGGCGCAGCCCTAGCCTGGGGTGCAGCCCTAACCTGGGGTGTAAGGAGTATTTATGTCTCACTGACAAGAAAAACCCTAAACCATTTTAAATGTCATATTGTGTAGGTCTTTGAAAGGTTTGAAGAATGCCTATCTATCTCAAATACATGTCTGTATATCTAGAAATCTTAACTAACTTAACTATAAGTTTTGACTATTATAGGTAACTATCTATAATCTGTATTAAAGTATACAATATTTTTCTAAATGAGCTGTCTAAACACAATACCTAAACAAGGAGAAATATACATATAACAAAATTGACCTTAAATTTGTATCAATTAATGAAAATCCATTACAAAACAAAGTATTTATATCTATACAAGATTGGTTGTGATCATTAACCATTTATAACCAACCCCATATAAATAAAAACAAACATTTATAAACAATATTTGGGAATTTGGGAGTCGTTCTTTCCAAACTACTTCCTGCTGGTAAAGGGCGCTGTCATGGGGGATTCTAAGAAGATGCAGAAATCCTGGCTGTAGTCTGCAAGGCTGCTTTGTCCAGCTGTTTTGAATGTAGGATCACCTGGTACTTTGTTTTAGGGGGTCTGGCTTGCTCAAACCACATTAGTCTGGAAGGAATCCACAGCTTTTCATTTTACTTTGAAATCACAAGAGATCTGCTTGCCTCTGTCTCTCGAGTGCTGGGATTAAAGGTGTGTGCCACCACACCCAGTTACTCTTTGTCTTTTTAAAACCATTTTATTCTTTTTTTCTCCCATGTCTACATATATTTTAAAACATATTGTAAACCTCTAGAGGTTTGTCTTAATATGAATCTGTATTTACTGTAAATTTTTATCTTTTTCTGGCCATGAGTCTTTAATCTGGTAAACAACATTGCTAAAATGAAAGTCATAGCTGTGTCAGCCTCAGTTTATCAAAGATGGTGGCGGGTACCTTTACTGCCAGCAGTGAGAGTTGTGCTCACTACCTTGGTCTATACTGCCATCCAGCAGCATGTTGCCAGCTTGGAGATGTGGTCACTGCCATTGCCAGCTCTGATACACAGTAATAAATTGTTAGCAGAGTTTCTTAAAAGCTGTGGGGGGGGGGGTTGCCGTTTATGCTGAGTCAGGAAACCTCCCTTAAAGGAGCCACGAAAATCTTTGCTTGTCTCTCAGAAAACAGTCCAACCGAGAAAAATGCTGCTACCAAGAAACCTTGCTTGTCTCTGTTGTTTTGTTTCTAAACCATTTTTTTTTAAAGCTTTTGTTAAATTTTAAGTGGAAATTCTTATTAGCCACATGGGCGCCATATGTAAGGAGTAAGGTTTTTCTGCCCGCCGCTGGTCTTGTACCGCCACCGCGCCAGCCCCAATTAACATATTGAGACTCTGTATTTGATATAATGCTGTTGGCCAGCTACTAGTTCCTTATCAGCTAGCTCTGTCTTAAGTATTAGCCCATTTCTATTAATCTATGTGTTTCCACGTGGTCATCTTACTGGAGAGCCGGCTGGCATCCTGCTCTCTCCAGACTCTTCATCTTGATTCCTCCTTACTCTTTCCTCTTTCCTCCTGTCTCCTAGTCCCTCCTACCTTCCTTTCCTATTGGCCAACAGTGCTTTATTCATTAGCCAGTATGAGAAACATATTACAGAATGACATCTCCCATCACTGGGGTGCAGCCCTAACCTGGGGTGCAGCCCTAACCTGGGGCACAGTCCTAACCTGGGGTGCAGTCCTGACCTGGGGTGCAGTCCTAATCTGGGGTGCAGCCCTAACCTGGGGTGCAGTCCTAACCTTGAGTGCATTCCTAACCTGGGGTGCAATCCTAACCTGGGGTGTGGTCCTAACCTGGGGTGCAGTCCTGACCTGAGATGCAGTTAGAACCTGATCTAGATGGGCCTTGACACCTGTCTGCTCTGAAATGACCATTTGGGCTGTGGGGGGTGAGAGGAACTAAGAAGGGCCTCTTTATTCCCTTTCATCCACTCAAGAAAAGCATATTTTATAATTAAAAGGAGGCAGAGGAGTCAAAAGGTTACAGCTCTTTTGGGAAGCCTGGGGCAAAATTGAGTTGAGCTAACCTGGAAGAACATGACTTCTTGCTACTAATTCATCCAACCTATAATTATTGGACACCTGGTGTGTGCTTGACATTATTCTGGACACTAAAGATCAAACAGGACAATGACCCTGTTCTCAGGGAACTTGCAGCCTAGTGAGGAGAACCATACAGAAAGACTTTCACAGGAATCCCATGATCCTGTCCTCTTATGGCACAGAGATGCCCCGAGGCTTGCCTGGTGCTTTATGCACCCTGAGACCATGTTTAATATTCCCCCCAGAGACCTCGGGATGTGTTTGTGGTACATCGAGTACCAAAGCAATAACTTCCAGTTAAAGCAGAGAGTATTTTTGACCTCTCAGAAATTATTGTCATGGCTGTGAGGATCTATTTTTGTCCTGCTTTCTCAAGTTCACGTTCTCTGTGGTAGCCAGCGATGAAACCGCCACCCTGCTGAAGTAAAATAGAATAAGCTCTGTGTTATCCATGGTACTGCAGTCTTGGCATGCTGAGAAGCAGACTTTGATTTGCCTAAAGTCATTTTGTGCTTCAAGCCCTGCGGCTGCCTCCCTATGGTTTGGATGTTTAGTACATTTAACTTTTAGAATGCCATCTTAAGTTCCAATGCATTTTGGGGGAGCAGGGGTACAGGGGATTGAAACTAGGACAGTGCATCAGTGCAAACTTGGGAAAGACTAGAAAGCTTAGATGAGACCAAAACCTAAATGATAATATTTGGTTGGTAAAGCTGTGAGTGTGCCTTCTGTAGACCAGCTATGGTTGTAAAGGAGGAAGACTAGTTTTAACCTTAAACTCACCTTTACCCCTTGTAAAATCATGGGACTCAGTTTGAGCGAGTTAGGTGTTACATTTCAACTCTGGAATGATGTGTCATGTCAATATTTGCTTTCTTACCCAGACCACGTTTGGGTATTAGGAACAGGCGCTCTCTCAAGTCTGCAGATTACTCATTATCACCGAGAAGGCACATTTACAATGGGAAGACCTGGCCGATGTCACCCTAAGAACACATCCAATGTCATTGGTGTTGGTTAGGGACTGGAAGGCAGTAGGAATGTATAGCTCAGGAGAGGTCAACTTTGAACCCAAGAATGTCTTGATATTTAACCCGAATCTAGTTACAAAGCAAGCAGACATATTCAGATTGTGGGACACTGGTCTTTGATTGAGCAGGTTGCGTAGCTCCCTGAAAACTGTCTACTTTGTGAAAGTCAAAGGAATAGAGACAAAAGGGGGGTGTCGAGAAGCTCCAAAGTAAAAGCTAGCAAAGAGACATGATAGGTTGGTCACTGGCGGCTGCCTGCAATGATAAGGGAAGGGAAGAGGGTGAGGGAGGAAGGAAGAAAGCATTGTCTGCTAAGGGCCTTAGGGGACAGCTGAGAAATGGGAACACAGTCTTTTTAATCACGCAATAGTTTTGTATTGGCTTGGATTCCTTGACTATTCATCATGAAGGAGAACGGATGTCTTTGTTCTTTGGAGACACCCGTTGAAATAACTTACATGGAAAGTGCCACAAAGTCAGAAACTTTCAAATGAAAGAAACGAGTCTGGATATGTGCAATGAAAAGCGAGGGAAACAAGCATAAGATCTTAGCGAATGGAGATAAAAGGAACACACACTTGAGAGTTCTTTAGACATGTCTGTAGGCCTAATGTTTTTTAAATGGTAGACAGAGATGTGAAAAGTCCATTTGAAGGCAAGTGTTGTGGGATGCAGAATATTAACAAAAAAGGTGAGAAAACCCAGACAGCTTACAGGTAAGCCTCAGAACAGTAGAGCCAGGAGGGCAGACAGGACTATGGAAAGAGAATCTCAGAGACAAATTCTTCCTCCTCAGCCGTCATCTACTCTGTGAGAATGGGCTGTTTGCCTGAACTCTCTTTCTTCATTTTTGGGTTGCCTAACAATGTAGCACAAACCATGTGGCTTCAAACAACAGAAATGTATTGTCTTACAGTTCTGGAAGCCATACATTAAAAACGGAAGTGCCAACCAGTTCCTCTAAAGCAGGGGATCCTTCCTTACCTCCCCCTAGCTTCCGGCAGGTGTCATCTGCCTTGGTACTTCCTTTTTAAAACTCGGATTCTTCCATCTCTGCAAGTCTTGCACGGTGTTCTCCCTCATGCAGTTCTGCTCAGAGGGTTAAGGACATGAATCATACTGAATTGACAGCCCACCTAATGATGTCATCTTAAGCACAGCGTGTGCAAAGACCCTACTTCCAAATCAGGTCACATCCATAAGCTTGGATATCAGTATTTAAGCATATCTTTTGGGTAGACATAATTCAGCCCATGTACATTTCCCTATTTATTTTTCCCTGTCTCTGAGCTGTTGAATCAAAGTCAAGAAACTGAGTTTCCTGAGCTCTGGGTCTGAGGTCTTACATACGCTCCTGCATTCCAGCGTTACTCACCTTTGGGCAACAAAGCCATCCAAGAGGCTTAAGAAGGAGCAGATCCCAGGACTTGAGGAATACACAGTTTGATCTTTTGTGGACACCCTTAGCACAAGTAAGCAGTTATATTTTGTTCACACCACCCTCTTTGTTCTTATTTTTATTTGTTCAGATAATTGTTGAAACTTTTTTTCTTGATTGCTTGTAATTCTGAAACAGCATTTCATGTGTCCCAGGCTGGCCTCTCGTTTGCTGTGTAGTAGAGAGTGATGGTGAACTTGTAGTGCTCCTAGCTTCACTTCCTTAAATGCTAGGATTCTAGGCCTCTGTTCCACACCTTGTTTGATGTGGTGAGGATTGAACCCAGGCCTTCATACATGCAAGGCACGCACTCTACCAATGGGACTACATCCTACCACCCCATATAAGTATAAAGATGGGATTTTAATAGTTGAAAAATACTTTTAAGTATTGGAAGGCTGGGGATTGTGTTTTTCACCCCAGAACTTCAGAAGGCAAGTTCAAGGTCAGCCTGAGTTACGGCCTTCTCTCTCTCTCTCTCTCTCTCTCTCTCTCTCTCTCTCTCTCTCTCTCTCTCTCAAAAAAAAAGCTCTTTTTATTTTTATTTTTTTTAAATCTTAAGTGATCTTTAAATGTTGTACAGGCCATCAGCTAGAACAAATTAACAAAGAAACCAAGACTCCCTTCTCTGTCTCTGTCCTTCAACCTAAAATAAAAGGCAAGGTAAAAGAGGACACTCTGTAAAGTACAATGTACTGTCTAACAGTCCTGCATCCCTCCTTCTGGGTCAGCTCTGGGCATCCCGGGGCGGAGAGACTTTGAAGTCCTCAGGGGACTTGCAAGCAGAAGCGGGGGACAGGCACAAATGAAGATGAAAATCTGTCTATACTTTCCTGATGATCCCGGTCTTCAAAGACCACAGTATGCCAAACCACGGAGTTGGGAAAGGACACCATCCTATGTGACATTCTGTTCAAAAATGCCTGCCCTTTGTGCGACCTCAGTTGGATACCAGGTTTGTAACCAAAGCCAGCGGTTGTGTCCCATGTGGCAAGTGGGATTTGGAAACTGTGAGTAGAAACCACAGCCACGTGGAGTCCTCTCCAAAATTCAATGTTTCATTTCCCCAACTTTCAGAAATGATATAGATAAACTGTGATTTAATTATAAAATACCTTGGGGCTAGAAAGATAATTCAGTGGTTAAGAGTAGCTGCTGTGCAAATATAAAAACTGGAATTTGTATACTAGCATCCATGTAACAGGCTGGGTGTCCAGTAAATACCTTAAGTCTGTCTTTTGCCAGGGCAGAGGCAGGAGAATTGCTGGGGCTTTCCGACTCAATGAGAAAACGGGACCTCTAGGTTTCGGGAGAGATCCTGCTTCAAAAGTAGTGGGTGGGAAATGATAGAGGAGAACACCTGACACCCCTTCCCTTTACAGTGTCTGTGGGACATCCCCATGTACCACACACACACACACACACACTTTTTAATGTTGAAGGGTTGTCCTCTGGGAAACTGCCATTTGCCATTAGGAATTCACATTGCCGTTATTATCCTGGTCTCGGCTCGCCATTCCCTCAGCAGTGGGAGTTATGGGTCTGTCGTCAGCATTTCAATTGTTGCTTCTTACTCACAGGGCCTCTGTCTTAGCCATTGAAAGCTGGATGGTGGTCTGAAGGCAATTTCCTTTAGTATTATAGCAGCTGCAGTTTTTATGGCTATCTCTGAGTTTGCAAGTGATTTCAACCAATACTGAAAAACTAGTTTATACACCTTAACTCTTTTTTTAAGTGTATATATCTCTTCCTCAAGATGGGATGGAAATCATGCAAAGCGAACACACACATAGTGTATATCTTGAAAAATAGGCCATCACGATGGTAACAACACACAGCATGGCTAAGAAGCAATGTGACACGGGTATGCAACGATCAATCATAGTTCCCTATGATCAGGTGTCCCCTGTCTCTGGGATTTGCCATGTAAAAGAGTGGGTAAGAAGATGTGGTCTTAAACTGTGAGTTTATATGGATTGTATGTTGCAGGAATTAGAATCATCTCATCAAATTACAAATTACAGTACCGAAAGAGGATCTTCTTTTCATTGTCTCATTCTGCTATGGACAGTTATTCCATTAACTTCACATCTGTTGTGTAACAGCATAAAACAGACTGGCTAGAATCAGCACACTGAGAAACTCAGGATCTGGCTATCAGCTGTTAGCTCTTAGCTTGGCTTGGAGATTCTTCTGAGGGTCATACCTGGGCTCACCGTGTAGCTACAGGCAGCTGGTGGGCCAGACAGACCAGGTTGACCGTGGATGGCTCCTTTAACATGCCTGGCAGTTGACTTACAGCACAGAGGAACTGTCTGCATCATCTTGTAGATGACGTCAGGCTCTTCACCGTCTGCTGGCTTCCAGAAACAGAAAGCACACAACTCCCAGTGTACACATACTGCCAAAGCCACTGTTTGTGCCACATTTGTGAAAGTGAAGCGTATGAAGAAATTCACACACTGGGAGATAAAGTACTATGATCATTTCTTGGAGGGAGAGATGGCACTATATCAATAAGTTGAAGTATATGCATCATTTTTTAAGACAAGGTATGTCCATGTAGCCCATGTTGACTCCGAATTCCCGATTCTCCTACCCCACTCTCTCAAGGGCTGGGGTTAGAGGTCTGTGCTATTTTATAGCATTTTTAAATGTGGAAATGAGGAGCCCATTCTAGTAGCTTTACCTAGGAGCTCCATGGCATCGAGTCTTGCCTGAAAAGAAAGACATGGGAGTAGGTTATGTGCATGGCACCAAAAGTCTCCTTGGGGAAGTAAGAATTCACCCTACGAATGGAGAGTCACCAGGTTGCCCAAGGTTGCTGTTGGCAATAAGAGGTAGCAGTCTCTCAGTGTAGCACTTCCCTGTGCCACAAGGAGTTCAACCCCCGTTCTTGAGAAGAGGCTGTGATACAAAGAACGCATTGGGCTTTCAGTAAAGTATCTGGGGAAGGTAGGGAGAGGGGGAAGGGAATGACCATCAGACAAGTACATAAATTTAAGTCATAATTTAAAGTAGGAGTGAAATGTTTCATGCTTTTTAGTGTTTGTTTGTTTGTGTGTGTGCATGCTTTGCCTGCATGTGTATCTGTGTACCACTTGCATTCATTATTCCTGCAGAGGGTGGAAGATTCCCCAGGAACTGGATTTATAGACAGTTGTGAGCCACTATGTGAGTGCTGGTAATTGAACCAGGGTCTTCTGCAAGAAGTACCCAATGCTCTTACCTGCTGAGCCATCTTCCCAGCCCTGAGAGTGTTTTTCCTACCTCACTGTAGTTTTATACGTGTGAGAATGATTAAATGTTATTTTACAGGGTGTACATGAAAGAAGCCAGTGTGTCCTGTGTGCAAATCTCCGGTCCTTCCTAGGACTTTTGCCCCAGATTTTGGAATAAATTCTGTAATTCATCTTGGCTTAGTTAAGCAATTGACTTTATGGGGAGGGAACTATATTAGGAAGGTCACACAGGAAAGGAATGGGTTCCTTACTTCCTATGGTTGCACAAAAACAAACAAACAAACAAATAACAACAAGAAGGAGTTTTGAATGATGTACAGTGTGGGTCCATATTCCAGAACAAGAATGTGATCCCTTCCTCCTCCTCTTTCTTTTTCTACTCCTCCTCCTCTTCCTCCTCCTCCTTCTCCTCCTTCTTTTTGATTTTTCAACCCTGGTTGTCCTGGAAATCACTCTCTAGACCAGGCTGGAATATGGAACACTGTAATGGAGAAAGTTTAGCCAAAAACTTAAAGCAAAATCCAAGAAAAAAGGCATTTAAACGTCAAGGATAGACATGATGATCCTGGTTGTTGAATGCCCTAAACTCCTTGCTAGTCAAGCCTTCACCTTGTTCAACTTTCAAAATCTTGAGATTAGGGGCTTTCTGAAGCATGAGAAGTAAACATTATTTTATTTCAAGTTAGTCCTGGTGATTCCAATTCTGTTATTGTGATATGAGTCTGGGAAAGAAATGACCACAAAGTATGTACACAGGTGGCTTCTGGGAATGGCTTCCTTAACCGCCTAGGGAAATGCACCGCTTTGGGCAGGTTCTGTGAAGCAGTGACCTTAGGCTGCTGGCTCCACGAAGAGATGAGCTTGGGCTGGTGGCCCTTTCTTGCAACCCAAGAAGTGTTGGCTGACAAAACCAATCTTTTGAGGATGTCACGGTAAGATGTAAACAACTTGTATTCTTGATGTCACAAAGTCCCAGGCTTGGTGTTAGTTGAAGTAATAGCTATTACTTAAGTCAGTTCATTCAGGGTTATCTCACTCACAGCCAAATACATTACTAAGATCTGCACTATTTAAGATCTGTTTTCTTACTTTTTAATCAGAAAATGTGGGCTTAAGCACCCTGTTCTAGTATATAAAGGCTTTGTTGTATTTTTTAAAGCTTTTAGTACTATATGATCAAACTACTTAAACTGGGTGAGCGAAAGAAAAATGCTGAACAGATTTCTTTTTGCTAGAATCTTAGTTCTGCTCTAGAATTTCTCAGCTATACACAGTCAGAATTCCCTGAGGCATTCTATATGCTGGAAATGATGGTCTGAACAACATCCTAAACCCATTAACAGGAAGCCCAAAGTAATCCTTGTTCCATTTAGATTATTTTTCCAGTTACTAAAATCAGCTTGGAAATCCTTGTATATAGTTTACTTCAAGCTCTGAAACAGAGAAAACTAAGAACATCATAGCAGAATAGTTAATTCTCTGGCATAGGAAATAGTGCATAAAAACATGAGCAGTAGCAAGTACCAAGGGTTGTGAAACTTGTTTGGGTTCAGTCACGGTTGAAGTGTGAAGTGTCTCCCACAGACTCATGATTTGACTATTTGTGCCCTAGCTAATGGCCTCTTTTTTTGGAGGTTGTAGAACTAGGTTTGGGCCTAGCTAACAAAGTAGATCACTTGAAAGTCATAGGTGGCCCCTAATTCCAGCCCCACACTCTGCTCCCTGATTTGCCTTGGTGCAGGGAGCCTCCATCCAATGTTCCCAGTGCTGTCAACTCTACCCTGTCCTCCTTGTCATGATGAACTAAGACCCTGTCAAACTGTGAGCTGCACTGACCATGGTGGTTCATGATTGTAATCCCAACAATTGGGAGGCAGAGGCAAGGAAAACTGACACAAGTTCTAGGCCAACCGGGGTTACTTGAAAAGTTCCAGGCAAATCATGGATACATGATAAAAACTCAACTCAAAAAAACAAAACAGGCCAAGGAGGTTCAGTGGGTAAGTGCTTGCTGTGCAAGCACAAAAACCTGAATTCAGATCACCAACACTACATAAAAAGCCAGCTGAGGCTCCTGTGCTGCAGGTAGGGACTGGTCCCACCCCTCATTGGAGAGCTGTTTTGGGAAAGCTGGTCCCACCCTTCACCATGGGCATGGGAGAGCTGGCTCCACCCCTCGCCTGAGGTGGGTGGGTGATCCCAGCAGCCTGTACTGACCAATTCAACTACCACTGAGGCACACATCCAGGGTTTTGAGTTGGCACTCCCTGACGTGTACGCTATCTACCTGTGGGCGCTTGTGAAGGTACTGTCCCTGCAGAAATGTTGCCTCAGGATCTCTGTGACTCTGGGCAAGAGCAGGATATTGGAGAGGAATGTAGGTGGGGATCCAGCATTGATGGTGTACCAGAAGCCAGAGACCTTGACCTTGACCAATGACACACTACACAATGAACATTGAAGTAAAGCGGAGCGAATGCACAGCAGCCCCCAGGGCCGCTAGGATGAATGAAGGGGCCACGGAGAGGTAGGGAAGATGAAGGACAGAAGGGGGGGGGGTTCGCTTGTTTGTTTGCTTTTTCGATGTTTGTTTAATTAATATCATTTTGTTTGTGTTTCGAGACAGGGTTTCTCTGTATTGCTTTGGAGCCTGTTCTGGAACTCGCTCTATAGACCAGGCTGGCCTTGAACTCACAGAGAGCTGCTGCTGGCATTAAAGGCGTGTGCCACCGCCGCCAGGCTTTGATTAATATTCTTATTTGTAATGTATTTGTGAATATATTTATATATAAAGTTTCCTTTTGGGGAGAATGCCACAAAGGTGAAGGGCAGGTAAGGAAGGGCTGGGAAATGAATGGGATGGGGTGCATAATGTGAAATTCCCAAAGAATCAATAGAAACTTATGTTTAAAATGACAAAAAAACCTGAAGCTATGAGCCAAAATTAATGTTCCCTTAAGTTATTTCTATTGGGTATTGTAAGGAGTATGGTTTTTCCGCCTGCCGCCAGTCTTGTCCCGCCTCCGCGCCTGCCCCAATTAACACACAGAGACTCTGTATTTGATATAATTCTGTTGGCCAGGTACTAGTTTCTTATCGGCTAGCTCTGTCTTAAGTAGTAACCCATTTCTATGTATTTCCACGTGGTCTCCTTACCGGGGAGTGTGGCAGGCGTCTGGTCTCCCCGGTCTCTCCATGCTGACCCTCCTTACTACTTCCTCTTTCCTCCTGGTCTCCTAGTTCCGCCTATCTAGCTTTCCTATTGGCCAACAGTGCTTTATTCATTAACCAGTATGAGAAACATATACACATAATGACATCTCCCATCAGGGTATTGTCTTAGTTAGGGTTTCTATTGCAGTGAAGAGACACTATGACCATGGCAACTCTTAGGAAAGAAGGCATTTAATTGGGACCTGCTCACAGCTCACAGTTTTGGAGAGTTAGTCCTTTATCATGGCAGGGAGTGTGGTGGAAACATTGTAGTACATGTGGTTCCAGAGCAGTAGGAGAGAGAGAGAGAGAGAGAGAGAGAGAGAGAGAGAGAGAGAGAGAGAGAGAGAGAGAGGGGAGGGGACTAGGCTTTGCATGGGCTTTTGAAACCTTAAAACCCACAAATGTTTAACACCAACAAGGCCACACCTACTCCGACAAAGCTACACTTCCTAATCTTTCCCACCTAGCCATTCCCTGAAGACTAAGTACTCAAATACATAAGCCTATGGGGAACATTCTTACTCAAAGCCAGGTACTTTGTCATAGGAACGTAAAAGTAACTAGTGCACTACCTTTGAGTCATGCTTAGATTTCTTGGGGGAAGGGAATACGACAACAATGGAGGATCCAATTATATTGAAGACAAAGGCATAGGAACCTGAGAGGCGCCCATGTCCTCAGCTGAGGCTGTGGATTAGCAGAAGGATGATGCAGCATGTTCCCAAGGAGAACGGCAGGAGAAATGCAGGGATCTACAGACAGGCGAAGGCAGACCCTTTGGTCTCTCCCCTCTCCTCCCTCCGTATATACGCTGCCACCAAAAAGAACTCTGCTCTTCACCCACCCCTTTGATTGCTGACTTTGGACTTCAGCGTAGCTTTCTAGGCTTCTCATGTTCTGTTCCATCCTTACCGATGCTCTTGCACACCATGAGTCCTTTTTCCTTCTGCCCAACAGCCTTTGCTCAGGCTAATCCCATACCTCATATGTCTTTTCCTTTCATCTGTCTATGAGCTTTTTCTGAAACCTGCCCTAATACGGCTACCTACTTCTACATGGTCTCTTTGATAGAGCCCCTTGTCCCTTACCCTTATCATGCTCTCTCCTTCCGTGTGTCCCAGAATCAGGGAACAGGAGACAGTGTTTGCTCGGCTCTGCAACAGTGGAAACACTATGGCCTCTGGAGTCCTGTCATCTGAGTATTGTGCCAATCCCTGCCCCAAGGACTCTGGCTGTCTACCTAAATACCAGCCTCCCTAACACTATTCTGTAATTGCCTGTGTACCTGTGTATTTCACATTTGGCTGTCCCCTCTTTCAGATACATGTCTGTACTATCCCTGGCAAAGAAAATGGTCTGGAAGCGCCCGCGACCGTTTATTGTGGGAAACAAAGTGAACTTACTCATCCTGGTTGCCTTTCTTCTAAATGTTGTGACCTTGGAAAGTTACATAACCTATCTGTGATGTTGTCTTCTCACAAACTGGGGTAATCACACCTACTTGTAAAGGTTATTGAGGTGATCTATATTTCGGGGAAAAGGACTATAAATGGTGTTATGGGGGAGCAGAAAATGAGGGAAGATCTGTGTCACAGAAGTGGTAACAACTTACATCATAATGACGATAGCAATAATAGCTAGAAGTTTGTCAGTAGATGTCACCTGCTCAGGGTTTCATACCATTAGCTCCTTAATTACGCAAATAGGAAAACTGGGATCCAGAAACAGAGAGCCAGCCCAAGTGGCCGCATGAGATCAAGCCTAAATGTTACCATTTCTGCACCCACGGCATGGCAGTTGCTCTCCTGGACTCAGCTGTCCTCACCTGACATGGATTCTTAACAACTCAAAAGATAGCAAGCACAGTGGGTCCTGCGAACATCAGAGGAAAAACCAAAGGGGCCTCCAAGAGTGCGAGGGAGGGGCTGGAATTCTGCTTGGGAAGTACAAGCTGAGCTAGCCACAGGGAGCTAATCCAGAGAGAGGTCAGGAGAGAAAGAAAGGGAAGGGGTGTGCGGAGCTAAGAGTGGCCAGGCAGGTGATGGAGACTGAGATGCGGTTCTGTAATATGATGAGGTGATGATGGGCCAAGCCTATTTTAGGCTGCACATGCCCTTACTTCATGGTCAACAGAGGGGAGGCCACCAGAGGTACAGTGTGTGTGTGTGTGTGTGTGTGTGTATGAGAGAGAGATAGAGATAGATAGATAGATAGATAGGTAGATAGATAGAGAGAGAGAGAGAGAGAGACATACTTCGATGTTCAACCTCACAAACCTCTCCAGGGATCCTTTTAATTTTCTCCCTCTCCAAATTTGTCCTCTGTGATTCCCAGTGACTGTAAGAGGTTTTGTGGGGAACACGTACAGACTGTGGGATCCGGGAAAGTGGGGGGGGGGGCAGTGAGCGAGAAAACAGCAGTGTACTGGAACACGGCGGATGAGCTCACCCCCAGTTACAGGTCTCTCTTCATCCCCCAAATTTTACCTTCTTGCCCGTCTAGAGCCGGTGAAACTTAGAGGCAGGCGTTGGGAGTAAGTTCTTCTTACACAGGTTTCGTTACTCAACTATATTTGAGTCAGTTTACTCAACCATGAAATGGAAATAGCGAGGCGGCGTTGTCTGGGCTAAAAGACAAGGACCGCCTCTGGCAACCGTGGTGCCTGGCGAGTGGAGTTGTAGCTCCCTTTTGTTCTTTCTGGGGCCATAGCAGGGATGGTTCCCTACTCTCACGTGACTCTGCACAGTCGGGTAGATTGAATCAATAATGGGAAATTCCAGACTGAGGACTTTCTTCTAGACTGGAATGAAGCGACCCCAATCTTTAGGAACTTAGGGACACATTGCTCCATAACTTTAGGGCTCTTTTAGACCTGGTTGGGCTGGGAGCACCCTTATGTATGGGTGCATGTCAGGGAAGCCCCGCCTGATTTCGTCACTGCCCTCTATGCCCCCTGGGGTGTCGAACTGTTCAATTTCAATGTGCCTCTCCTGCAATGTACAGATTATAGCTATAGCCGGAAAGCTGGTGGAAGGTTACATCTTTCTCTCTCTTTATTTTTAGTTTTTGGGAGAGGGGACTTAGAATCTGCTGGAAGCAGAAGGAAATTTTGGGCATGCTCAGAGGCTGCACCCTGGGAGAAGGAAAAGGCGTCCGTTACTGGTCGCCTAGATGGAAGCCCAGTGCTTATCCAGCCAAACATTGCCTGTCTGTATTTGCCTATCACAGTGATAGGTAAGCGTACTCCATGCCCCAAGAGGCCCCAGTTAGGACCTTCCACAGGAGACCCTTTCTTTCCCAACCCAAGCAAAGAACATTGTATGGCATGATTTCCTAACAGCAGTTCATACTGAACAAAAATAGGCATGAGTCAAGAATGATCATTATTCCGATTCACAAACCCGAGTCTCTTCTTATGGCATTTGATTTAATCAAATAAATGTCTCCATAAAGTGTTCTAAGAGGCAGTGCTTTGGAATTGGGCATGTCCCTTCACTGGGGACTTTTCCATAGTGGAATGTTTAGGAAATCGCTCAATTGGTAAGGACTGTAATAGAATCCCTCATGACGTCGTCTCCTCCACCCTTCACACTATCTAGCAGCTCTACTTGAGAAGTTCTATTATTTTTTAAAAACTCCTCTTAGTTTTATCAGATGGAGTTGACAAAATATTTTGCCAACTTCCAAGGCAACTGATGGAAAAGGCAAAGTTGTTGCTGTTGAGACGCATCCTTGGGAGGCGTGTGGGAGCCGGAAGAGGGTCACATGCCCTTGGTAGAGCGCAGAAGCTGATAAGCTTGTGTGACCCAGGCAGGTCCCATGACTCTGGAGATTTGCTTTCTTCTTTAAGCAATGGCTGTATTCTGGAAGCTATTCTATCTGCCTATACAGTTGTGGGAAGACACAGGGGAATGTCTGACAAAAGGTTTTGAAAGGCCAGAAGTCATGCTGATGCAAGGGACAGAAATTACCCTGTTAGGGCCCTATGCCCTCACCCAAAGCTAGAGAGGAGACTTTTATTTCTCGACAACTTCTCTCTTTCTAAGTTGAAATGGTTAAATTCTGTAGGGTTTATGGGACAAAGGCACCAGCCCCTCTCACTGAAAACGAAACAGCGTCTTTTGATATTCACACAAGTCTGAATCTCATCTGTGTACCTGCTTTTGCTAAAAGACTTCTCTACGCCCTCTGGTTTGGATTCGGAAAACATTATAGCAAACATCTTTTGCTCTGTGGCTTTGCAGAGATGCCTGCACCCACATAGAGCCAACCACCTCAGAGTTCTGATTTCTGCTCAGAGGGCCAGATGTAATGGCTCCAGCTGAAGACAATTTCAGGAAAACTATAGGAGCTTACAAAATATGGTGCTACAAGGACTCTCTGTATTGATCTCTACATCCATAAGGTCAAAAAGCCTAAAGATAGAAAGTTATCTAGGCCAAGATGTGAAAATTCAGCTTCAAAAATAGGTTAAGTAATAGTTACATAAATATAGGTTAACAATGGCAAGCTGCTTTGTGTAAAGGCTCTTCTGACTTCTGTCTATCCAATGTCATCATTAATACTGCCAGACATTCCATGAGCGATACTGTATGTGGAATAATAAGTAAGTGTGAGGCATGATGCTAAGTAGTTTGTATGTATTCATCCATTTGATCCTTGCATAACTCAGACACAGGCATTTCCCCCATTTTACAGAGGAGAAAAAGAAGCTAGGAAGTATTCATTGCTTCCCAAAGTTAGTGTCAGTATTCATAGTAGCCCACGGAATGCAGAAGAAGAATTGGTGTTTGCTGTAGCTACCCATTCTGTTCATATACAAAATTGCATTTATAATTTTTTAAAATTAAAGATGAAATTACATTACTCCAAACTTCAAAGTGTTCTTTGACCCATATGTGGCTAGAAGGATGGCTCAGTGGTTAAGAGCACTGACTGCTCTTCTAGAGGACCTGGGTTCAGTTCTCAGCACCCACAAGGCAGCTTACAACTGTCTATAATTTCAGTTCCTGGGAACCCAACACCCATGGCCACATACCAATGCACATAAAATAAAATAAAACTGACTCAAAACTTACCCTCAAGTCCAGCCTGGCTTTACATTAATGGACTAACAGAGAGAGCCCATGAGACTTCAAGGCCCTTCCGTTTGCCAGGCTTTCTGACCAGATGAGTCATGGGAGAGGTCTGCAGCTTTGGCCAGGGTGGAAACATTCATTTCCCCTGTTGTTCAGCAGCGCAGCAGAACAGCAAGACCAGCTGCCTTTATATCCAGTTAAGTATTTTCTTTTCTAGTCTTAGCATTGCTTTTAACATAACGAAACCAACTTTTGTTATCCCCGCTGGAGGTTTGTCCTAAAGATCCTATATTTAGGCATTTTCTCCTCTTGCTTAGTAGGAGTCAGGATAAGAAACTCACCAGGCCTAGACTGTCAGCTGCCAAAAATAAATGGCCCTGATCTTTTAGTCTGCACTTTATATTTTGCCAAGCTTCATTACAAAGCCTGACTACACTATGAAGTGTTTTCATGCTGCACAAGTTAGAGGGCCTTTCTTTCCAAACCCTGAACATGTGTTTAGTTATCATTGAAAGAACAGAGAATTTTTCCTTGAAATTCTATCCTGTTTAAAATATTAATTTCACATTAAACCATGCTATCAATGGATGTCTCACAAGTACCAGACAGAAAAAGTTCTGGAACTTTCCCCAGCATGAAATTAAAAAGAGAGGAAGGCCAGCAGTTCCAGAAATCACCCAAGGCTCTTAAACCTCTTAGTGTAACCATTTCCTCCTAATTGAAACCTGCCCTCCTGGGGCGGGGTGGAACACTTGGAAAGTTACAAGATTTGGATGGCTCCTTTCCAAGACGATATTGCTTGGGGTGGTGTGAGGGCGGGGTGGAAGCCGGTGACTAGGACACTGTCTTCAGTGTAGCTGTGGCATGTTAGGCAGGGAGCCCTTAGCGATGCAGGTTTCCTAAGTCATCACTCATGCTGGGGTGAGCTTTGCAATGATGTGGCTGCTCCATCCATATCAACCCTATTCCTACAAATAACCCCAATAAACTGATGGGTTCAACACAGACTTCGCTGAAATTGTTTTCTTTGATTGCTTGATGCCATATCTGAAATGAACAGACGTTTGCACGCTGCTCACAAGGAACTCATACAACAATGGCCAATGAGAAACTGGTAAGAAGTTTTAAAACATAAATTTTATGAAAACAGCATCTGTGGTTGCTAGGAAAGACAATCAGGGTGCTTATTTCACAGGACATCTATGCTGGTTAGTTACTTGATTTGACTCGAGGGTCATCTGGGAAGTTGAGAAGATGTGCCCATTAGATTGGCATTTAGACAAGTCTGACGACACTGATTAATGACTGATGGGAGGTAGCCCATTAAGGGTAGCACCATCCCTGAGCAGGTGGTCCTCCATTGGAGAAGAAAACAGGTTGAACAAGCAGCATGCCATCATGGCCTCTGATTCTTCCAGTTCCTGCCTTGAATTCCTGCCTTGACTCCCTTCAGTGATGCACTGTGACCCGGATGTGTAAACCAGTAGACCCTTTCCACCTCCAAGCTGCTCCTGGCCATCGTGTCTTATCATATGAACAGAAAGAAACTGGGACAGCATCTAAAGCGAAGACTGCCTTGGGGCACGCCAATTCTGTGGCCTCAGTTCTGCTCCTTTTGTGTCTTGCATCTTTCTAGCTATATTTTCACTCACTTATCTATTTATGTTCAGCGTTTCAGCACTTAGGACCTGAATTCCACTTATTTTCTAGGTCCTTGGGATCCAAAGCTGAGATCGTAATGATTGATGCCCTTTGAGAAGCCTTCTATCTGTTGATAGAAATAGGTAGTATATAGGTGACATGGAAAGATTAATCCCTGTCGCAAAATAAACGGAGCAGAGCTGAGGATGTATCCCATTGGAGATTCAGGGATGGGCATGCTGATGAGGGGACACTTGGACTGAGTCTTAAATGCTAGTTAGCATTTATCCAGTCACAGAGAGAATGGGGAAGGGCACAGCTGATAATGGGGATGGTGGGTATGAGAGGCCAAAACGTATTAGAGATAAGGGGAATTTAGCATGATGATCATGTGAAAGGTGGGTAAGAAAAAGATGAAAGATGAACCATATGCTGAATTCAAATTTCAAAGGGTCTTTAGGATAGGATTTAGGGACCACAGAGGTGTCTCAACGGAGGTCCTGGTATGCCTAGACACTTGTTGGAAAGGTAACTAAGTTAGACAGGAGGAGGGACCGTCTTACTCTAGTGCATGAGGGCTATCCAAAAGTAGGAGGAGACAGAATGATAATAGGCTCACACATCCTGATGTTGGAAAATGCTGACCCAGACCCAGGGAAATCAGTGGTGTAGCCTAAGGGTCAAGAGCCTGGAGAGTGGATTATGTAAGCTCCAAACTAAATCAGGTCCAATAGGCAGACTGGCATCCAACTTGGAGACAATCAGGCAGAAAGAAATAACTATTTCTTACTAGGTGTCTTTGTTCTATTCAGGTCTAGAATCACCCAACTGTGGAGGACAATTTACTTCACTTAATGTATGGATGCACCTGTTACCACCACTTGGAAACATTCTTGCAGACTCAGTTCATCCAAATGTCTGGGTAACTCATTGACCCAGTCAAACTGACATACAACATTAACTGTTAGAGGGCCAATGAGATAGCTCGGTGGGTAAGGTTGCTTGCCATGCAAGCCTGGTGACCTGAAAATGGTTTCCAGAGCCCAGGTAAAGGTGGAAGGAGAGAACAAACCCCACAGGTTTGTTATCTAACCCCCAAATATATGTTAATGTATGATACCCACCACTATGTACACACACACGCACACACTCACACACACACCATCACAGCCAACACCTCCTATTCACCATTTTCCTGGTCTCTCCTAGTTTTCTATTGTCAGGGGCCTCTACCTCAAGTACCTCTATCTTCATCTTTCTCTTCATTCTCTTCAAGCCAGCTCCTAAATTAAAACTTCAAGACTCATCTTCGGCTATTCTTCTATTGTAGGAAACATTTCCAGACATCATTTCCCTCCTCGGCCTCAGTTGAGAACAGTGTCCATGGGTTCCAGCGCATCCTCCTGAGCTCTTGTGTCTGTCCCTCTGTATTACAGTAGCAACAGGACATGCACTCTCTTGTGAAATGCCCGTTAACAATACACGTTACCTATTACCATCATTGTAAGCAGTGTAGAGGGCAGATATTATGAAGCGCCTCATTCACTGATAAGAAAATCGATTCAGGAGACAGAGGTCGTCATTTGCTCAAGGCCATGACTGGTAAGAAACAGAGTCAAGGTTCCCAGCCAGGTGACTGTTCTCCTTATACTGTGCTCCTTTCTGTGCTGTGTGTGTCATTCCCCAGACAGCGTGTACTGGGGCAATGACAGCGCTTTTTATCTTTTGCAGTCATGTCATTGGGCACACTGCCTGCATATTCTATATTGCACATTATATGCAAATGCATAATGTTGCATATTAAATGCATTCTAGATTGCAATAGTTCTCAAGGATGTACACCCTTGAGCAGTCCACTCAGAAACTAGATATTTGTTGATGGTCATAGGAAAGAACAGTGTGAAAGAAATCACACTGATCATGTCTGTCTGTTACACCCACACTAACGGCTGCTTTTCAGGTCAAGTCTGGCATAGCCCAAGTAATGAAGCCAGCCACAAAGCAAGAGACATTCGGAGACTGAAGAGGAGACAAACTCTTCTGTGCAATGCCAGAGGCAAGTAAAAAAAAAAAAAAAGCCGTGACCATGGTTACTGAGGGCATCATCTGTGACAATAGGGCTCTTTTCTTGGCTCTTCTCCTTCATTCCTCTGGATTTACCCTGTGTTCTGTCCACTGGGGCCTCCTGGGGCTTTCTTTGTGTTGTAAATTTTCTTGGTTTTCTCTGACAATCTCACTCAACTTTTCCCTGCAGAACTAATTTCTCTGGTCACTGTCCTGACCTTACATCCATGCCTCTATGTTAGTATAGTTTACAGTTTAATGTGTATGCCTCTACTTCCAGAACTAGACTGAAGGTGTCTCTAATGCAAGCAATTTACCCTCTTTAGCTTCTATCTAATGCAGAGACTGCCTCGAACTAGGCACTCAGCAAGGATGAATGAACAAGTTCTACCCTTAAGAGTGAAAATACAAGCAAGATGACCACTAACAGAATGATCTTGTAAGTCAATCACTCTTCAGTTTTTAAGTAAACATTTAATGGAGTGCCAAGAACAATAAAGAATTCCATTCCACTGGTGGGTGCTATGTACCTGTAACACAGAACTTAGATGAAGTAGGAAGATCAGGTTTTTGTTAATGGTGGATGACTCTATTTTAGTTCAAATCAACTAGGCAGCTCACAAACCAAGTTAAACCTGCAGCCTCACCAACCCAACATGAATTCCTCATCAGTATATTATAAACAGCAACATCTTCTTCCAAAAGACTTTATGATGATTAAGTGAATATTCCAGTCTATCGATGCTGCAAGGTTCTGAGGCTGTAAGCAGATGCCAGGTCCTCTGATATGGTGGAGAGAACAGCGTGGCAGTTGTGCTGGGCAAGATGAAAAATGGAACCCCTGGTGTTGGAGTGATGGCTCAGCAGTTACGTGTTCACACTCACATAGAAGGCCAGAGATCAGTTCCCCATGGCTGGCACCTCACAACCCACTGGAACTCCAGCTCCAGCTCCAGGAGGCCTGATGCCCTCTCCTGGACACCGCAGAACCTGTTCATAATAAACAGTTAAATTTAATAATAACCACAAGGGCCTCTCATACCTTGCATGATCTCACAGCTAAACAATGTTCACAGAGCAGGCTATGTGGGGGCCAGAAGGACTGCAAAGTCCAGGTGGGTCGCTGTCTCTAGCATTCTGGCCTCAGGGATGGGATGGAGGCAACATGGTAGGTGGTGGCGTTCACCTGTCCCGTTCTTGGAGCATGAACATTCCTCTTGTGAGGCAAGGGCCTTAGACCACCCCAGCACCATTTTATATGCCATTCATGCAGTAATATTCCTCGCTCTGACTCCATATAAACATGTTAATGGGTGAGATATTTCATAACAAAGTACCACAAAGTGAGTGTCTCACACCACACACATTATGTGCACTCTGGTTCCAGAGGAGACCGTATCCAGGTGTGACGAGGTGGTCTCCTCTCCTGAAGGCTGTGGAGGAAGGATCTGGCCTCGGCCATCCTTCTCGTCCTGCAGAAGGCTGCCTTTGCTTCCTACCTCCTTGTGCCATCTCTCTTCTGTGGGTGTCTGCGTTGTGCCCACATTTCCCCTTTTCATGACACCAGTCGCATAAAGACTCCATCCCACAGACTTGATTTAACTTGACCACCTTTGTAAAGGCTTTAGCTCCAACATCCTTTCTATTTTGAGGTCACGACTCCAGGCTATCTTTTCTGGGGGGTCACGATTCCATCTACTTGCCAAAGAATCTTGTAGAGATAATGTGGTTTGCCTGAAGGTTCTCCTACATGGAGAGCATGTGGGTGTCAGTGGTGGGAGCACTTCTCACTTGCAGCGGATGCCTTGTGTTGGTGAAATAGAATTAGAAACAAAACCTCCTACCCTCAGAACAGCTCTTCTCAAGAGTGAAGGAGAGAGGAAACAGCTTTGTTACCGAACAACACTAAAGTCGAATGCACACATGTCATGAGAAAGCCGCTAAGACAGAAGGGAATATTGCTCTTTACAGACAAGCAGGGGCAACTTCATCCCACACATGTTCTCAGCATCAGCGATGCCTAGGCCTCCTCAGTTAAGAGGACTTCCCAGGACAACTTGCCATGTAGCTATTGTTAATGCAACTGCTTTGGGGCCATCGCTTTCTTTCCTCCCCTGAGATATTTATAAACCTTTTAAAAGGTTATGTAAGCCCCTTGATGGCTTTTCAACCCAGGCATCTCCTTCCCAAGGACTTGAGAGAGAAGTCTTTGAAAGGCAATGGTGGGGGTGGGGGTGGGAGTGGGGGAGGGGGTGGCAGGGAGATGATAAAAGAGCACATGTAAGGTCCTGAGCCTAAATTTCCAGACCCTGTGTTCAAGTTGAGTGGAGTAGCGTAAACATGGCAATTGCAGGGCTCCATGGAGGAAATGGGCTTAGAGACAGGAGGATTCCCAGATGCTCCTGGGCCAGCTAGCTCAGCTTACACAGGAGAAAAGCAAAGCTAGGTGGAAGAGGAGAATCAGTACCCAAGGTTTTTAACGCCACACATTCGAGTCAGCATACACATGCCTGTGTTTACACACACGCACACAATACCCATTCTCACTCACACATAAATCACATGCATACAATTTTAATAAGTAAATAAATAAAAGGGTAATGGTCAAGAATGACTGTGACCTTACCAGTCAGGAAATGGAGAAATGGGAGCCTATACCTCTATTAAAATTCTCACTTAAAATACAGTTCCTCATCTTACTTTTTCTTTCTCAGTTTTATTTTTATTTATTTTGTGTTGTACTGTAATTTCCCTACTAAGCTAAGTGAACTAATTTCCTGCTTGTCCTTCATGAAGCTCCATGCTCTCTAGCAGTGAGTGGCTCCAATAGGCGGCCTGGAGTGTCCACCGTTCTGGCTTATGACTAGCTGGATTCTTTAGGGTCAAGCCTGTTCACCGATGTAAACTGGGTATAAAATGGCCTCCACAGCACTTGAAATTCTCAAACTGGAAGTCCCTTCTCGCATTTACACCCCAGCTGAGGCAAAAGAGTCTGAGTTTATACCAAATGAGAATAATGATCCGACTGTGTTCTTACAATCAAGGAACAAGTGTACTTTCTGTTCACCTTAGATGAACTTCAGGCGATGGCTCCTAATGTAATAACAAAGTATAAAGGAGAAGTTTATGGCTGATGTGGTTAGGAAAACAGATAGGCAGTATTTAAACATACAGAGGGACAGAAAATATCAAAACTCAGCAGAGTACCCGTTAAAATGCTGTTTGCAGCTTTGTAACTTACTTAAAAGGCAGAAGCCAGGTTCTTTCTTTGTCAAGACACCTTCCCGAGTCCTACAGTACAGCTATTGTCAAGATGTTCACTCTTTCTCTGGTTCTTCATGCCTTCACTGGTCTGAGGTGTACCAGTGCTGGCCTTTGTCAGCACAGACCTCTGAGAGCCAGGGTGTGGGCTGGTGGATGGTTAGAGCTCAGCTGCATACAATGGAGCTGTAGCCCCACCTGCACCAAAGGAGCTCCCACCTGAGCCTTGGGTCCACTTCCACCAGGAGGAGCATTTACCGGAAGCTTTGCTCTGCTTGTGCCTGAAGGAGCGATCAACTGAGCCACAGCCTCCAACTATACCCATTGCAGAGAGAGAGCCAATGAAGCAGAAGCTCCACCTGTACTGATTAGGGAAGAGATGAGTAGACAACAAAAATATAAAATGGAAAAAACTGTTTATCAGTTGAGATGCTCCTCACCTCAAAAATGGATAAAGAAAATGTGGTATATTTACACAATGGAGTACTATTCAGCAGTAAGAAACAATGGCATCCCAAAATTCGCAGGCAAATGGACAGAACTAGAAAAAAACATCCTAAGTGAGGTAACCGAAAACCAGAAAGACACATATAATATGTACTCACTCATAAATGGATAGCAGACATAAAGCAAAAGATACCCAGCCTACAATCCCCAACCCCAGAGAAGCTTGAACCCCCTTCCAGAAACATATGGAAGCAGATGCACAAATCCAGAATTAACCACTGAGCCAAGCTCCTGGAATACAATTGAAGTGAGGGAGGAATGATAATGTGAACAAAGGAGTCAAATCCATGATGGAGAAACCCACAGAATCAGTTGAGCCAAACTAGTGATCGATCTGACAAATGGGGAACTTGCATAAGGCCAAACTAGACTCCTTTAATATTGACGACAATGGTGTGACTAGGGCAGTAGATGAAGCTCCCAGATGATCCTTTATTGTACAGGATTGTTTTGGCTATCCTGGGTTTTTTGTTTTTCCATATGAAGTTGAGTATTGTTCTTTTAAGGTCTGTGAAGAATGGTGCTGGGATTTTGATGAGGATTGCACTGAATCTGTGTAAATTTGACTTTTTTTCAATTTATATCCCCTTGATCTCCTTTTGCAGTCTTATTGCTCTAGCTAGAATTTCAAATACTATGTTGAATAGATATGGAGAGTGTGGACAGCCTGGTCTTGTTCCCTGATTTCAGTGGGATTGCTTTGAGTTTCTCTCAGTTTAGTTTGATGGTGGCTGTTGGGTTACTGTATATTTAGGTATGTTCCTTGTATCGCTGACCTCTCCAAAACCTTTATCATGAGGGATGTTGAATTTTATCAAAGACTTTTTAAGCGTCTAGTGAGATGATCATGTGGTTTTTTTCTTTTAGTTTGTTTATGTGGTGAATTACATTGATGGATTTTTGTACACTGAGTAAACACACAAAATAAAGAAAGAATTTTAAGAGCTGCAAAGGATAAAGGCCACAGGTGTCCTTTCCCAGAGGAACTTTTTGAGATCGTTTCTGGAAGCTTCTGCTGGAAACTGTTGCTGTTGTCTCACCTGGCAATCACTCCTCTCCTGGGCCTGAAGCTGAGGCCACCCTCTGACACTGCTTCCAGGTCTGAAGCTTGTGGCTCCCTTAATGTTGTTTCTAGGCTTGGCTTCGGACCACATTATTGTTTTTAATAAGGCAAAACTATTCTCTGATTGCTTAAAGAATAACTTACCACATTTCAAAGAAATGAATGCAGGAAGTCGTTGACAGCTACTTCCTCAGATCAGTGCTGATATAGAATGCAGATCACATTAGGTATTGAATATCCATTATTAAAATGTTGTCCTTGTGTAAAGATGCTGTCATCTGTCAGCATGATGGCTCCATCATCAATAAGTCTCAAACGTTGAAGGATTTCTTTTTACTTATGATAATAATCTATCAGTTTATTTTAATGGAGAAGCTGAGCTGTGTTATACACAGTGACGATTATATTGCTGATACTAATGTGATTTTCCTTCTCAAAGAGCCCAGAGTTGGATTTAGGGTTAGACAAAGGGTTACTCAGGAAGCAGAGGCTCCTGAAATACCAGCTGCTGCACCAAGAATCAGTGCCTGTAGACTTCTCGAAGTGTCCAGGGGCAGGAGGGCTCTCATAGGCAGCAGCTTCTGGAGAGTAGCTTTGAGCAGGCCTTTGGAAACAGCCCACAGTGAGAAGGATGTCCCCCACTGAGGGATCAGATTCCTCTCTGACTCTTCCCAGACATTTGTTGTCAGGTTCTGGGTAAGTAGAATCCAGACAATAAACCCGAGAGTTTCTTTATCATTAGAATAGCTAGCTTTGTGGGTTGCCACAATAAAATCTCAGGCCTGATGCTCTTGTCTGTAAATGTGGCTTATTGTGGGGTTGGGTTGTCCTATTTCCTTAGAGTGATAAAAACAAATCTGCAATTTCATGAACATAGAGAGTTTCTTCCGAGGGAGAGATTCAGAGAACTTGTCAGGCCAGATGGTTTGTCTAGGTAGAGCCAGAAAAAGAAACCCAGTATTCAGGCTGTGCGGAGAGCTTAGCTGGGTGAAGAAGCTGCAAATCTCAGTCTTCGTGACAGCATGAGCTGCCAAGTGTCTAGGAAGTGGCCCCACTGAGCTTGTCCTGCTGTAGGTAGACCCAGGGTAGGAGGTTGTGCGGAGGCTGCCTGGCAGGCTTGCCATAGCTAATCTGGGTTGTTGACTAGCTCTGTGGCGATTGCCTTGCTTCCCTGCCATCAGAAAGGTGGATTTGGGTCGTCTTTGCTCAAATTCCCCTTGCTGCCGAACACAGACTTCAGACTCTTAAATGAGGGTTTCTGAAGGGAGGTTTTATCATTAGCGGTGGATTAGGAGAGCAAGACCACTATGGAAATTATGGGAGTAAGGCTGGGGAGGCAGTTCAGCCAGTAAAGTAGAGCGGTTTAATAAGGACCAGGATAAACAATTAGGCCGAACAGATGTTTATCCAGGGAGAAATAACTCACAACATAGACAGGCGAACACCAACAGGTTCCTGCTTCCAAGCATTTCTCCGGAAGTCCTCCTGGCAGCTAGCAAGAGAGCACTCTCCTGCGCTTCCTCCAATTAGTTCCCCAGGTAACTTCGGCCCCTGGCTCCACCCCCAATGGGTGTGGTCAGTGCCACAGAAGGAGACAAAGGGAATATCCCACTACAGTAAAGCACTTGCTTTGCAAGCATGAGGGCCTGAGTTCAATTCCCAGAACCCACATAAGAAACAAAACAAAATTTTTAAAAGTGTGTATAATCCCAGTTCTGGGGAGATGGAGGCAGGCAGATTCATGGAGCTCACTAGCTAGCCAGACTTATCTACTTAGCAAGTTCTAGTCCAGTGAGAAACCCTGTCTAATAGATAGGTAGGAAGGTATGTAGATAGGTAGGTAGATGTATACCTCCCCCTCCCCCGCCCCGTGCTACAATCTGTTCCACTAATTAGGTGAAGGCCTAGAGATTCAAATAAGAGACAAGACAACGGGTCATTTGTGCAACAGGCCCGGAATGCTGTTTAGTGAGGGGAAGGAGCGGGCTTATAAACTGACTCACAGCACGGTGGAAAACAACCCAGGGTCAAGAGTGTGAGTTTTCAGGCTTGGTTCCTTCCCAGCAGATGTGTGGTAGCAAAACAGAAAGAGGACCAATGACAACTCTGGGACAAGATGTTCCAGCCAACAGCTTCAGGCTTGCTCAAGGTGCCCCTGGGGTCCACGCAGGGCCCTACACTTGAGGTTATGCTCTGGCCTACATACATACATACATATGGGTGTGTGTGCAGCCACATTCACAGACAAATATGAACATGCACTTGTGCAGATGCACATACATACACACTCAAAAATAAGTGGGCCAGTTAGGACACAGGCAAGCTGTATTACTTTCTACTCTGTCGTTATGAGGAACGATGTCTACATGATATCCAACTACAGTCCAACTATAGTCTTTGTTCCTCTGCTAACAAAGAGCAAACTAGAATTGCTGGTTCCTTATGTCACTGTTTCTCAGTGGATGGATTCAACAGGCTTCTGTTGGCATCCCAACCCCTGATGTTGTTCTCTCAGTTTGCAGCCTGCAGCCTAATAACACTTCTCTGGCTTCCAGATGGTAACAGTTGGGGAAAAGTGGAAAGAACGCATCATTTGTGATACATTGTGGTGAATGGATGCCATGGGCCACACAGACACAAAATACCAGTGGATAAGCTCTTGAAGACTGAGGCATATTGCATTTGTCTTGCTCTGGACTGTGTAGATGTGACTGTGCATACAAGGGAAGTCAGCCCCTTGAGGCAGCTCCCAGCTGACAATCAGGGAAGAGGTCAAATGACTTTGATGTCTGTAGTTTGAATGGGGTATGTTCTCTCCGAAACTCAGCTAAAGTGTAATCTGCATTGCAGGTCATTAGTGAGGAGGAGAGGATGCTGATGAATCAGGCCTCTGGGAAGAGTCTAGGGTTAGGAGAAAGCAACTGAGTAGAATCCCCATTGTTAACTATTAGTGGTTTTGGAGAGAGAGAGGGGGGGGGGAATCAGAACACACAGACACACACACCACACACACACACACACACACACACACACAACTGTTTCTGGGTACATGACACCTGTCATTGCTTGGGGATGCTGCCAGGGAGGAAGCCACCACCATAAGTTACAATATACTTCTTTTCTTTAAAAATGCACCCTATCTGTTATCTTGTGGTATCAGCAAGGGAAAACTGGCCTAAGACAGAGCTGAAGCCTAGGTTAAACTTGGAAAGTGAGAAACTATATCAAATAATTTAGAGTGAAGGATTGACTTAAGCGATGGCACAGAGTCAGGCAGTGAGTTCTCATTCCTGCAATGAACATCCATCGGGACTTTCCTAGGTACCGATCCTGAATCCAGAAGACAGATTTCTGCTTTCACGGAGCTGCCACCCCAGCAGAGCAGATCAACAAAAACACGAAAGATTAAAGACTGCAGCAAGCTAGGTGAGGTGCATGAGAAGAGGAAAGGGAGAAAGGGTAGAGCCTGGTTGGAGGGGTTTCTAAAGGGCAGCATGCAAGGATTGAGCAACACTCAATCTTCTGTCTTTAACGTATATGGGCCCAGGCACCTTTCAAATGTTTGCCTGAGGGACCATCCACAAACCAACAGCATTAACCTGTGCTTATAATCATTTGGAATTCACAGGGTTTCAAAAATGTCTTTTACTGTGTGAGTGTATGATGTATGTATGTGTACGTGTCAGGGTGTGTGAATGTCAGAGTGTGTGTGTATGTATCAGGAGGTAGGGGTGTGTGTGTGTGTGTGTGTGTGTGTGTGTGTGTGTGTGAGGGTATGTGTGTATGTGTGTGGGGGGATGTATGTATCAGGGTGTGTGTGTCAGGGTGTGTGTATTTGTGTCAGTGTGTGTGTGTGAGAGAGAGAGTGTGTGTGTATATGTGAGAGTGTGTGTGTATGTGTGAGAGAGTGTGTGTGTGTGTGTGTGTGAGTGTGAGTGTGTGAGTGTGTGTGTGTCAGGGTGTGGGGGCTGCATGGGTGTGCCACAGATTGTAAGTAAAGGTGAAAGACTACTTTCTGAAATTGGTTCTTTCCTACCATGAATTTCAAGGATCAAATGCCAGTCATCAGGCTTGTACATGTGTCGAGTTTTGTCAACTTGACACAACGTAACATCACCAGGAAAGGGAATCTCAGTGAGGATTCACCTAGGTTGGGTTGGCCTGTGGGAATTCATAAATGTGGGTGGAGCCATTCAAGTGCTGGGCCCTGGACCCAGTAAAAAGGAAGGAGCAGTTCAAACACTGGCAGGCATGCATGAATTCATGGCTCTCTTGTCTCCGGTTGCTATGTGACTAGCCCCGACTTTCCCCCATGGATGGACTGTTCTGGAACTGTACTAAACCCTTTGTCCCTTAAGTGGCTTTTGTCAGGAAACGACGCGACCCCTTTTTCCTTCTGAACTATCATGCCAGTCCTGTTCAATGGCTTAAGTGCCATTTCTAATCCTTAGCATAGACTTGTGATGTGTCCTCTCCCTTACCTCGAGTAGCCCTTCTGGGGTGGACTGTCTCTCCACTGTCTTCTTCCCCATCCCCTTCCCCCTCAGGAAACGGAATTGATTCCAGGGAAGATGGAGCCACCACACCCACCAGCCAATCTACATAGCACACACCTAGATGGGACTGTGTTCCCAGAGTGCTGGCATGTAGCACACTAAGCACACATCGTGCATGTCTGAGACTCCTCTTCAGGCAGACATCAGTGATCCTGGGGAAAATCCACCTTTGGTGCACCTGGTTGACACTACAGCAATAGCTAGAAACTTCTCAGGCCCCACCTCAATCCTGCTGAACCGGGAACTTGGGAGCAGGGTCCCCACCTGTTCCTATGAACTGAGTAAATGATTTTGATCCTTGTTAAAGTTTGAAAACCACTGCCTTGTTTAATTGTCTCAGCTAACTAGTTTAAGGCAGTTGTGTTGGGTTTCTGCCTCCCTAGTAGGACTCTGATGATGCAATGACAAAGGCCACTCTAGTTGTGTCCTTCGTGCCCCGGGAATCTGTTTAGGGTGGGGAGGAGGGTATGCTTTTGCCTCTGGGTGAAATTTTAGAAGAGCCTCATTCTCTTTGTCTTTTTCTTCTCTTCAAGGTTTTTGCTTATTAGGACAAAACATGCACACGGTTTTATCCTGCTGACATAGGTCAGGAATGTTAAACACTCTCAAAGTGTTGTGAAGTCAATACCATCTTTCATCCCCAAATAAACTTTGCTACCAGGAAACAGTGGCTCCCTTTACTTCCCATCCTTGGTGCTTGGTAAGTGCCATTCTCCTTCCCTCCTTTGGGGGTTCATCTACTTGAGGCCCCCTGGTGACTCTCTCTCTCTCTCTCTCTCTATATATATATATATATATATATATATATGTGTGTGTGTGTGTGTGTGTGTATGTATATGTATATGTATATATGTATATGTATATATGTATATATACACACATATATACACACGTGCACGCGTGCACACACACACACACACACACATAATGTCACCCATCATTTTGTTGGTGACTTCTTGCATGAGGCATAATGTTGTCAAGATTTGTCCCTCTTGTCCTATGGATTAGGGTTTCTTGTCTGGTGAGGGCTGAATGGCAGCCTGCTCTATGCACACTCGACATTGTATTTACCCATCATCCATCAGCAGATGCTTGGGTGGCTTCCAGCTCTTGCCTGCCAGGAAGATGCATGCACAGATGTCTGCCTGAATCTCTGCGTTATTGCAGAGATTGCCACGGCTGTTACACAAACCACTCTTACTCTCTACCCTCTTTCCTTCCTGTGCACTGAAAGCGGCTCTGGATTCTTGGAATATTTTTCTCTTCTCTTCTCAAAATCTTTCCAAGTAAGTCAATACCCTGTTATACAAGTAAAAACAGTAAAAACACATGCTACACCCTTGTTATAGTTCTTTAAGTGTGAGTCATAGCCCTGCCCTCAAAGAGGAAGGGAAACTCACAGGCACTTCGGAAGCCCAGGGAGGGCTGGCCCCAGAACAGGCTTTATGTGTCCCTATCTTATAAAATTGGTGTAACAACTTTGCCAGAACAAGGACTCTTATCTTTTACAGATGAGGAAACTCGGTTTCAGAGAAGACAAGTAGCATCTCGCATCCCACAGCCCCGGATTAGAATACTAGCATAGCTCTGTGGGTCTGTGGAGCAATTACAAAATCTTTTCAACCTGCTCCAATTTCATGTCCAACTGGAGAGATGGAACTAAGTTACAGAGTACTGATGACACCATTAAAAAAATATTTGTCAAGATTTATTTTAATGTTATGTGTATGGATGCTTTACCTCCATGTATGTGTGTTCACCATGCATGTGCAGTGCCTTTGGGGGCCAGAACAGAGCATCAGATTCCCTGGAACTGGGGTTACAGATGCTTGTGATCCTGTAGATGCTGGGAAATGAGCTCAAGTTCTCAGTGAGACCAGCCCAGCACTCTTAACCACCGAGGCAGCTCTCCAGCCCAGTGACCACGGATATTAGAAGTAGGAATACTCATCCCCTGGTTGGGCAGTATTCTGTATTGAAGACTGAACATCCTCCAGATTTCCAAGAATTGGTGACATTTATATCAACAGCAGTTAAGAGTGAAAACATTCCTAGGGTAAGGACTCTACTGGAGAGAAGGTAGGGAGGAGAGAGTTAGCATGAGCTATGTGAGAGGCAGCAATTGGCCCTTCCTAAGTAGAAAGTACCTATTACAGAACACTAATCAGTAAGTTTAGGACAGAAGGTTCCATGGATATTAGATCAAAATCAGAAATGCTTTCTGAAAGCAGCGTAGCCTAATGCTTGCACTAGGGAGAAGAATGCACTTGAAGAGGCCTTATCCCAACTGCAAGTCATGAACAAGTCATTAAAACACGCACACATCCATTGTTTCCTCATCCATACAGAGGGATATTAGCATCTACTCTGCAGAGCTGTTGTGTTTGCTCCAAGCCTGGCTCATAACCGCTTGGCGATACCAGCAGTTGCTGTCGCTCTCACCAACATGCTTATGCTCAGCAGAGTGTGCCTACAGAGAAGCGTGGCACTTCCTGACTTCACAAGTATTGACCCAGAGTGCCAATTGAGGGCAACTTCTTGACAACAGAAGTCAGTCTGGAGTATAGAGGTGACATCAGTGGCAAAGGGGACTTAGATGAGGCTTTATCATTACCCAGAAGTGAAACTGTAAACAGGGTCTAAAGAAGATAGAAAAGGTTGGGACAGAAAGTGAAGGGCTAGCAACCTACCAGATCATGGGAGTAAAGCCTTAAAGAGAGGAAAAGTCCAGGACAGTTTCACATTCCCAACAAGACAGAGGAGGAGGAGAAGGAGGAGGAGGAGGAGCAGGAGGAGGAAGGGGAACAGAAGGAGGAGGAGGAGAAGGAGGAGGAGGAGAAGGAGGAGGAGAAGGAGGAGGAGGAGCAGGAGGAGGAGGAGAAGGAGAAGGAGGAGGAGAAGGAGGAGGAGGAGCAGGAGGAGGAGGAGGAGAAGGAGGAGGAGGAGAAGGAGGAGGAAGAGGAGCAGGAGGAGGAAGGGGAACAGAAGGAGGAGGAGGAGGAGAAGGAGGAGGAGGAGGAGGAGAAGGAGGAGGAGGAGGAGGAGAAGGAGGAGGAGGAGGAGAAGGAGGAGGAGGAGGAGGAGAAGGAGGAGGAGGAGGAGGAGAAGGAGGAGGAAGAGGAACAGGAGAAGGAGGAGGAGGAGGAGGAGGAGAAGGGTGCTCACAGAACCAGGAACCAACAAACACTGAGTACAGTACGAGAGCTGATGGTCTAGGAGACAGGTAGGCACCACAAGGAGGTTGTGGTTTTCTGTTTTTTTTTTTTTTTTGTTTTGTTTTGTTTTGTTTTGATTCTGAGACAGGGTTTCTGCTCTGGAACAGCCTTAGCTGTCCTGGCACTCACTCTGTAGACCAGGCTGGCCTCGAACTCACAGAGATCCACCTGCCTCTGCCTCCCGAGTGCTGGGATTAAAGGAAAGGTATGAGCCACCACCACCCAAGGAGGTTGTCACAATCCATTCGGAATGTTGACCTTGGCATGATGATAAGACAGGAATGTTGACCTTGACATGATGATAAGACATTGAAAAGTGCAAAGAGCTTTGTGCTTTCACACACAGAGTGAGCAGCTGATCCCAGAGGCTCTGAGGGGAATTCAGCATGCCTGAGAGATACAGCCCAGGAAGTACAGGGCAGACCTACATGAACTGATAGCAGTGCTCCACATGCTAAACATTCATATTGTTTAAACAGCAGAAAAGCAGGGTGAGTGTTTTCTTTTGTGGGAAGTCACAGAGACCTAGATACCACAGACCTCACACGGTCCTCCTTCATTTACCTAGTCCACAGGATTGTTCTGTGAGACAAAGTGCCAAGCGGCCCGTGCTTCTGGGTGAATGGGGGAAGAGAGTTACTGAAAGTTGTGTTTTTCCCATGCTGGGGAGTATTGCCATTTGCCAGCATATTCCTCACGTGTTAGCCATAAGATGAGACATTAATGCAGCACTGATTCTTGTGCTGGAATGCTAGCACATTGTCTGGAAATTCTCTGTCCACTTCCTGGTTGCTAGGCTACTCATAGGAACTATTGCATTATAAATCCCTTCAAGGGTTCCTGTGTATCCACCATGACTTTAACCATGTTCCATTATTTTCTAAAAGACAAAATGGAATTCATTTGGCTTACCTACGGTCATGTGGCTTTAACCCCTTAGCTTTATTAATTTGTCCATGCTCATGCTTGTGTATGCACATGTGTGTGTGATTGTGTGGTGTGTGTGTGGTGTGTATGTGTGCGTGCGTGTGTGTGTGTGTGTGTGGTATGTGTGTGTGTGATTGTGTGGTGTGTGTGTGCGTACGTGTGTGTGCATGCGTGTGTGTGCACGTGTGTATGCATGTGTGTGGTGTGTGTGTGTGCGTGCTTGTGTGTGTGTGTGTGTGTGAACACATGCACTCCTGCACTGGTGTGCATGCTTGCATGCCACGGTGTATTTGTAAGGATCAGAGGACAACTTGTAGTGATTCTCTTCCTCCGCCTGCAGATCCTAGGGTCGAAACACAAAGCATCAGTCCTAGTGGCGAGCACCTTTGCCTGCTGAGCCATGTCTATGGCTGTTTTGGCTCTTTAGATCAAATTCTGTCTCAGTAAAAATTACCCAACCTGAAAGATACTCTTATAGTGAAATTTTCTCTTGCTTTTGAACTATGTCTGATTATTTCTATGTAAATCACAGTGCTGATCATTTCTCTAAGGTCTTAAAACACCAGAATGCAGTTCATTTCTTATCTGAGTGGAATGACATGCATCACTAGTTGAATTTTGAAGAGAAGCTCATTGAGATTCTGAATTAAAGGAGATTGTAAATGAAAGAGATTACATCTTCTGTAAGCACTGTGACATCTCCAAAGGGGCCTTCCAGTAGGATGGCAATTTCAGGACCACACTGGACTGTTTGAATGACAAAATTCAAATTAGAAACTTTCACACCACTAGATTTTCTGTTTGATGAAAGTTGAACTAGCAACCTAGGTGAGATAGAATACCAAGCCGACTGATGATGTTTTCAATTTTATTTATAGACTTTGAGTAATACATTTGAGGTTTACAAATAGTGCTCCTTATGTGTGCTCCTCTCTGACCCTAACACTGTCCATCAAAGAAATGCCACCATTAGTTCATTTAGCTCTTCTGCTACAATAGTAGTTATATAAGGAAGAGACCATATCTGCCCAGTTCAGATCCTCAGCACAGTTCCTGGGTCAATTGTAATGATCATACAACATAAATTTGACTATTTAAATCAGTGAATGATGATAATAGGCTACTTCATGTCACACAGAATACCCAAATGGATTTTTGAATATGTCAATGCAATTGTCAGCACCATCTACTAGAATCAAAGACACTTAGGTCCATAAAGCCTCTATGTGCCATTTGGTGCGGAGGTTGCTGACTTTAGAATCACCTTGGAATGATACAAAGTTTTCACCTGAGTCCAATCCCCAGACATCCTGATGCAGTTGCTGTGGGTTGTGGTCCAAACTCTGGAAGTCATAAACTTCCCAGATGTTTAGAACAAACAGTTAAATTCAGTTGTCCTGATCTATCATAACCTTTTCCTCTTGTGGATAAAGAAGTTGAGATTCAGTGAGTTTAAGCAATTTGCTTTTCAGCGGGCTTGTGGCAAAGCAGATAAACTAAGTGCACTAGCTCTCAAGCCAGTGTGCTTTCTGCTCTACCTGTGTTTCTCAGCTTGGCTCATTTCAAGCCACTTGCTCTTTTTAAAAGTATATATTTATTATACAGGTTTCAAAATGTGTGTATACTGTGGAATGGATAAATTGAGAGAATTAACAAATGCATTACTTTCACATTGATAATTTTGGTCATGAGAAGGCTGAACATTTGTTCTGTCTCTGTCTCTCTCTCTCTCTCTCTGTGTGTGTGTGTGTGTGTGTGTGTGTATGTATGTGTGTGTGTGTGTGCAGGCGCTCAGGCCATATGAACAAATGGCAGTCAGAGGATAATGTAACTTGGGGAATCGGTTATCTCCTTCCACCATGTGGGTACCAGGGATCAGACTCATGTTGCCAGGATTGGCAGTTATTGCCTTTACTTGCAGAGCCATCTCTCTACCCCCATCCAAGCATACAATTGATCCTAACAGGAATTTGTCACCTTTGACCTCTGGGTCCTTCACTCTATCTGAAGGAATTTGCATTCTACTTTCTAACTCTATAAACTCAACGATTTTGGATTGTGTGAGCACACACACACACACACACACACACACACACACACACACACACCATTTCTTAATTCATTCCTGAACATGTTCTTGACACTATATCTTGGCTATTGTGACTATGCTGGATATAAGGCAAGGTACAGACAACTCTTTATATACTGGTTTCATTGGCTTGGGTTAAATAACCAGAACAGAACCCTAGGTCATAAAACAGTTTTCTTTTTAGAGTTTTGAGGATGTTATGGATTTTGTGACCCATGGGAAAAGACCATAGCTCAATCTAATTATTATTAGAAGATTTATTGATTAGCTGATGGGATGAACAATCTCTATGCCATATTTGAGATTGCCATGAAACAGGGGTGTGGAAAAGGACCTTAAAGGAGGGACTACACACAGACCTTCAATATCTACACAAGCAAGCAAACCCTGTTCTGTTCTGCCAAGTTAAGTGGTGAAGGCAACTCAAACAATCTTTGGGTATCTGCATAAGCAAGTTATAGAACGAAAAACCCAGTTAGTCATATAACAGATAGATTGTCACAGCTGTCTATTTTTGGGTGGGGTTACTGAGTCACAGTCCCTGGGAACTATCTGAACACGTTTGCTGGGTCAATCAATCCTTCCATTTTTTATAGAACGCAAGCTTACTGGCTTCTTCTCCTTCTCTTCTTCTTCCCCTTCTCCTTCTCTTCTTCTTCCTCCTCTTCTTCCTTGTTCTTTGAGGCATGAAACATCTTTGTCTGCTGGTCCCCAAATGTTGTCTAATAGACACCGGCCCAGTGACCTGCCCCTGTCTGCAAAAAGCCAGCCAACGAGATCTGTGGCTCTATCTCGAGGCATGTGATAATACAATCATTTTCCTTTCAACACACTGGTTGGAAGCTCTCCCCTGCCAGGAACTGAACACTTTAATTCTGTGATTCATCAAAGCTTTTCCCTATGCATGGTGTCAAATAACCTTTCTTTTCAGGAGGTCTGGTCCAACAGCCTCCCAGACCTCAGGATGAAACCAAGGGGCACGTACATGGTGTGCAGGAGGAACAAAGGAGATACGAATTCAAAGCTGAACCTCACATTACATAATGCCTTCTGTTAGAAAATCCATGACCCATAAAACACTTACCTACTTTGTGGGGTTTAAATAAAGCCGAGTGGTGTTCCTTTTTTACAGTTATCTTTCTGTCAGAATTCCAATTATTCTATGACTCAGTGGGTATGTGCCTAGCTTTTTGAAAACTCTTTTTTTTATTATTTTGGATGAGAATGAAGAAGTTTTCATATGAACTTTGTAAAGGAAAGTTTATACAACAGTGGACTGCTGTATCAAATATGTACACATTTTACTTCACGGTTGAAAGAAAATGTTTAAAGTGGTATTTTAAGAATTGAAGCTTATCCTTATGCTTTGGTCTTTCTATCTGAATGTGCAGTAATTCATTCCTGTCTAGAAACTGACTGAAATCTGTGACAAGGATAGGGATAGTCAATGTCACCTTGCTTAGGCATTAGGATACAGAACGAATTAGAAGACTAATCAAGGAATACACACAGGATAGGCATTTCCCCTGGCTTTCACAAGTCTTGTCTGCTTTCCCCTGCAGTACCGCTAGCTGTCCAGCCTGTAGACTTGCACTGTCCCGGGCACTCGGCCGGACTGTCCTTCCCAGAACCTGTGCACACTGGGGTAGCCTGTGACTTGCTCTGTTGGAGGAGTCTGTTCAGAATGAGGTTTTCCTCTCCTCTGACCCAGTCAAAGTTCTGTGTGTCTCTCTCTCCCCCACTCTGCTCACTGGGTGGCACAGGATCCAAATAGTCCTCTAAAGAGACTTGCAGTCACAAAACAAGTGGCCACATGCCTATCAATCATATGCATGTGACTGTGAACTTGGGGAAAGTGAGAAACAACATTTTGTTATCTTAAATCACTAAAGTTTGGGTGTCTATGTCTATGTTTTTAGTAGTAGCTATCAATGCATTACTTGTTACTGCTCTTTCTTGTTCTTATTGTTTCTCATGATGAGTTCCTCTCTCTGTGTCTCTGTCTCTGTCTGTCTCTGTCTGTCTGCCTCTCTCTCTCCGTGTGTGTGTGTGTGTGTGTGTGTGTGTGTGTGTGTGTGTGTGTGGTAGTCAGTGACTGGTAATGAGCGTCTTCCATTATCACTCCCCATCATTCAGTTACACTAAGGAGCTCCAGGGACCCACACACAATCTCTACATCCCTGGGGCTGGATTTCCAGATGTGTGCCACTGTGCCTAGCTTTTACATGGGTGCTGTGGGTCCAAACTCAAGTACAAACACTTCCATAGTAAGCATTTTACCCATGATCACCTCCCTAGACTGTATGTAGTTCTTTCTTAATGGCTAATTGAACGTGTCTGTCCATAGGTGGATGTGGGATTTAAATCTTCACTGTGTGGAAATGATAATCAGACTTGAGACAAAGTTTAATCAATTCAACTTCTTATATAGTTTACAATTTAAATACTTGAGGTAATTTTCATTGACTAACTGTTTGAGTGGATATTAACACAGACCATGTAACCCCCTTTGTGAGAACTTTGATGAAGGTGGCTGTTACCACACTAGTGAGCCAGCAGATGTGTCCATGACAACCCTTTGCTGATAAGCAGGAACACCAGTGTGCACCGACTTGCAGATCAATGTTCGTCTGAGCACTCAGCTGACTTTGAATGGCCATGCGGTTTCTGGGCTTTTCAGACTGGTGTCAGGCTGTAAGAGTAGCTGGAAAGGCATTGGAACTGCTTATGACTTCCTAAAGAATTCGAGCTTCAAGACAGTGTTAAAGAGCAAACAAAACACCCAGCTAAGGTTCCCTTCCATGTCTGTGACCTTCCTTAGGACCCTGTAACCACATTCCTCCAGCCCAGCTGCAGTGTGGTTGTTAACCCTTTCTCCTCTTTGCTTCTTATCCAAGATGGCAGGTAGCTCTGAAACTGGCTCCAAGGTGGCCCATCCAGAGGCTATCCTGCAAAGTGGACCCCAGGCTACTCACTCCGGATTCAACCAGAAAAACTTCATTTTGATGTGCCTTGAAAATAGCATTTTGACATGGGAATTTATTTTTGTTTGAGAGTGGGAGACCCCCATGGCCTTACAGGTTTCATATTGCCTCCTTAGGTTGCATAAGAATACCACATCAACGCCTAGTTTTAGTCTCACAAACGCCCAGTGGTGTCCTTATCTGAATCTACAGCGCATCACTTCCTGAGCCCCCCCCCCCCACAGTCCCACCCACACTCCACCATCTTCACTTGCTGGATGTCTCATAGACACCTCCTCGGAGTATTCCTGGAACAGAGCACTTCACCCTGCCTACACTTCCATCTTAACTGATGATGTCATCATCTTCCGATGACTTAGCATAAGACTGTGAACCATACTGACCTCTGTCATCTCTCTACTTTCTCCACCTCTAGCCAGTCCTGTGTGTAAGCTGGCCTAATTATCTCTTAATTAACTCCTCCTGTATCCCCACTGCCCCTGCCTTGCTGTGGGATCTGGTCATTCATCTTCATCCACCCTCAAAGACACCAAGCAGCTCAGACAGCAATCTTTCCCATGGCTGCCCTGACCATTCCTTAAACTACAGAAATTATAATAGTTGCTATTTAGTTGCAAATTTGTAGTTAACAGACTGCTTTCTTGTACATTCTCGCACTATTTTGTTTTCTTTTTAATACGATATTTTGGTGATTTTTGAGGATTTCACTTAATGTATTTTGATCATATTCACCTTCCACTCCTGTCCCTAACTCCTCCCCCATCCACCCCACCTTCCCACCCCACCCCTACTTGTTGTCTTTTTAAAAATAGCCTAGCAAGTCAGTGTGTGCCAGGCCGCCCGTGGAATGTGGCCAGCCTGCCTGGGCCACTCTGACTCTCCCTTCCCTAGAAGTTATCCACTCTTCATAGTTCCTCAGATAGGAGTGCGGGCTCACGATCCCCTCCCCAGCTCTGTCCTAGAATGTCAACTGGCTTAATCTTGAGCACATTTCATACAGGCAATCACAGTGCTGTGAGTTTGTGATTATAGAGGTTTAGTTTGTTCAGAATAAACTGCCTGGCTCTGGTCCTCCTCAACTTTTGGCTCTCGCAATCCCCCTGTCCCCTCTTCTCCAGTGTTCCCTGAGACACTGTGGAGAAAGGGTGTGATCCCGTTGTAACATGGGAATATCACATGGCGGAGCACTCCACGGACTGACACTTGTTTTCTGTACTTGGACCAGGTGTGTGTTTCTGCATTAATTATGTCTCTGATGAGGCCTGAGAGCCGCACTAGTCTATGAGTACAGAGAATGGAATTTAGATGAACGGTTGATAGCATGCGTTAGCAGAATAGTAGTAGTAGTAGGCTCACTCCCCAGAGCCTGTGAGCTCCCTGACCATGGGATGTTGGCTAGTAAATTTTATAACATTCTAACAAGAAGACATTGCCATTATTCTAATTTAGAACAGGAAACAGAGGCTTAAATTATTACATTGACCAAGGAGTCTTGTAAAGATAGAGTGCTGAAATTTGAGCCCAATTCTGAAGATGCTGTATGTGCCCATGACACTGAGCCTCAGAGCCAAGCATGTATCACCATGTCCTTCAGGAGGATTCCAAATCATCAGTCCAGAGGAGATCATTACAGTTGTGCCTTACACCTTCTTTATGGACTTCCCAGACTGCTTGAGTTGGAACTCACATTCTAGTGTGAAACCTTAGATCAGCTATGAGCACACACCCAGCCTGAGCTCCTTAATCTGCAGCGTAAAGCTAACACTAGAGTGTCCCCACCAGAGCTGTCATGGGCCTTAAACAATCAAGGGCATGTCATGCTCCCTGTTCTTTGCTTGTATTGACATGCTCAGTACTGTTGGATGCTGGTACCAATTTAACAGTCTCGTTGTGTTGGCTGAATGTCAACTTGACACTAGCTGGAGTCATCTAAGAGCAGGGACCCTCAAATGAGAAAATGTAGGCAAGCCTGTAGAGCAGTGGTTCTCAGCTTGTGGGTCATGATTTCTATGGGTGCTGTATATCAGATATCCTGCATATCAGGTATTTACATTTCTGTTGATAACAGTAGCAAAGTTACAGTTATGAAGCCACAATGAAATAATTTTATGGTTGGGGGTCACCACAACCTGAGGAACTGTATTAAAGGGGGTCAGCATCAGGAAGGTTGAGAACCACTGCTGTAAAGCATTTTCCTAATTACTGGTTGATGGAGAGGACCCAGCCCATTGTAGGCGGTGCCACACCTGAGCTGGTGGTCTTAGGTTCTATACCAAAGCAGGCTGAACAAGCCATGAGGAGCAAGCCACGAAGCAGCTCCTGCCTCTGTGTTTGAGTTCCTGCCTTGGCTTTCCTCAATAGACTCAAGATATGTAAGCCAAATAAACTGTTTCCTCCTCAAGTTGCTTTTGGTCATGATATTTCATCGCAGCACCAGGAACCCTAACTAAGTGGTTCTGATGGGAGATGTCATTCTGTAAATATGTTTCTCATACTGGTTAATAATAAAGCACTGTTAGCCAATAGGAAAGCAAGATAGGCGGGACTAGGAGACAAGGAGGAAATAGGAAGTAGGAAGGAGGAGTCAAGATGCAGAGCCCGGAGAGAGCAGTGTGCGTCAGCCGGCTCCGAGTAAGAAGACCACGTGGAAATACATAGATTAACACAAATGGGTTAATAACTAAGGCAGAGCTAGCCGATAAGAAACTAGTACCTGGCCAACAGTATAATATCAAATACAGAGTCTCTGTGTTAATTGGGGCTTGCGCGGTGGCAGGACAAGACCGGGTGGCGGCAGGCGGAAAAAACCGTACTCGTTACATGGTTCATTCACACCATTTCCTTTCCATCTTCTACCTACAGGCAGGCCAGATCCCAGTCTGTTATGAAGCCTTAAAAATATCAGTTGATGACCAGGTCTCCCCACAACACTGTATGTATGTATGTATCTGCCTCTATCGTTAGACACATGGTCAGACACTAAAGTTCTTAAGATCAGCATAGAATTTCTTCTGAGACTGGTCAATGGCCTCCAAGAATGCCCCTGCCCACAGCAGATGTGAATTGCTCTCCCTGCACATGCTTCCAGTCTGCCTTTTGCTCATTTCTCATATCTCTGCACTGCCTCTGCTTGACTCCTCCCACTATGACTTCACGTTTGTCCTTGAGACTCTTTCTTGCTCCAGCTTGCCAGCCCTGACTCATCTGGGGATAGCTATCAGACCTCAGTGCCAGGCCAGGGTGCGTCTCCAGGCAAAGCTCTTGCATCTGCTCTCTCTGTGTCCTCTGCTCATAGCTTTTTTGGTGCTCTCAATACCCAAGAACTGACCAACAGTGGTTCCAAGAAGATGATCACAGCTCTCCTCCTCACTGTTGTGTGTTATTTCTTTGTCCTTCTTGTCCGATAGCTGACCTCTGCCAGGATGTAGAGACCCTGTCCTAGATATCAGTAGATCCTCCATAGTGCCTGGCTTAGAATAAGCTTGTATTGAATAATCGATGATTGTGTAGGCTATTCCTTCCCAACCTAGTGGCAGTGGATCCCCAGCTCTGTAAGTTCTCAGGACCACAAGGAGGCATCGCATGGCACACACCCCACAGCTCCCATTACACAGCCGGTTCAGATAAAGGGATGACTGTGAGTTTTAGAATTTTCATCACAATGTGAAAGCATATTACCATCACACCGATGGAAGACATTTTCATACCCTTTTCCATTATACCATTATACAACATTTCTATAAGCTTGGATGTCACCAACATCCTTTACTCATTTAACTACATCTTACAAATATTTCAAAATTAATGATCTGCTTTTTACCAAAGTGATTTGTTAACCTCCCACTTTAGTTTTGTTCATTAGTTCCCTGAAGGAAATCTTTTCTGATTTTGTAGTGTGTGTGTGTGTGTGTGTGTGTGTGTGTGTGTGTGTGTGTGTGTGTATGTGACTGTGAGCCACTTATTGTGAAGTGTATATCACAAAACATTGATTAAATTGAAAAACACAGTGCCCTTTTCAGCTATAAGCTAATCTTATTTTCTGTTTGATTCAACTGACATGGCTTTCATTGAGCCTAAAGTATTTTTGCCTCTAAAACAATAATAATGCCAGTGTGTCTTTTCACTCCCAAATGTCTGTGGTATGTGGTTCTAAGAATTTAAGACCCTGATGTCTCCTTGTCTCTGATGATCTCAGAATTAATAAAATAAAATATTTTAAATTGCTATTATTTTATTAAGACAAAGATGCACTTTGAAATGACTAATTGTTAAAACACCTAAGGTCATACCACGTCTCACCTACCTATAACTTAAAAACATACACTTTAGGTGAGATACTACTAACTGCCTACCTAGGCAAAATATTCTTGATGTTGAATGACACTACTGGATATCATTGTTAGGGATGACATTTGGTACAAGCTTTACAGAAGGCAATTCGATTATATGTGTCACCACATTTAAAAATACATCTTTTAAAAAATATGTTAAGTCTTTTCAATCTTTGTAGAAGATTCTCCTAAATATAGAATTGATAGAGGTCTAAAGTTTTAATTAAATGGTAGTTCTCAGAATTTAAAAAAGGAAACAAACTCATTAAATGGTTGTAGACTAGGGACTAGGAAGATAGCTCGGTTGGTAACATGCTTGCAAGACAAGCATGAGGTCTGAGCTCATGTGGACACTCACATAAGGATCCAAGTGTGGTCTGGGTTGTGAGCCTCACCTTGACAGCTTTGGGACCCTTTTCCTCCTGTATGGTTGCCTCGTCCAGCCTTGATATGAGGGTATGTGCCTAGTCTTATTGTAACTCGTTATGCCAAGTTTGGCTGATTTCCCCAGGAGGACTGCTCTTTTCTGCGGGGAAACAGAACTGTGGGTATGGGGTGGGGTGGGGCATTGGGAGGAGGGGTGAAGGGGAAGCTGCAGCTGGGATGCACTATATGAGAGGAAAAGAGAGGAGAAGGAGCCAAGTGTGGCTCATGTGGGTGTAATCCCAGCCCTGAGGGGACAGGAGGGTCAGTCCACGATGCTTGTAAGCCTGCCCAGTATAATTCAGTAAGTTCCCAGCTCAGTGAGTGTCTGTCTTAAAAAACAAGGTGGGGATTGACTGAGGAAGACACTAGCTGCCACACACAGGCACACACATGCATGCAAATACCATACAACACACATGCGAGTGCGTGTTCACACACACACACACACACACACACACACACACACACACACACTGAAAAAAGTGTGTGAATTGACCGAACTAGCATTTCTTAACTAAAGGACAGCATATACTTGGGGCTACTGCTCTCCAAATAGTGTGTGCCGCAGTAAACACCAGAGAAGAGACGCACAGACTCTTTTGGGAAAGCATTATTTTAGAAAGGACCACTTTCCTGCATCCTTTCCCCAGCTCCATTATAGGACAACCGAAGTCAATGGGACATCTCAGAATTTGAAGAAGAACTTGGATGGTGAGAAAATGAGGGAGGTAAGAGGGTTACAAAGGCAGAAGGTAAGAAAGGAGGTCAGGGGCCAAGGTAACCCAGCTGAGTAGGCAGGTTCCAGAATTCCAAGCAGACTCTCTTGCGCCACCTTCTGAGCACCACGTGTAAATGCAACAAACGGAGATTTCATTCTCATGGAGGGTACTACTGCTCTTTTAAATGATTAGTATAAAATCAAGAATTTTAAGTAGCAAACAGGGAAAAGGCATAATGTTGAAAGGTGGGTTGGAATTGTTTAGTATTTGCTAACATGAATAGATACTTATGCAATATATGTATATATTTAAATGAGAGATGCAGGAAATAAAAAAGTACACAGTAAACTTATTACTATATACATACAAAACAAGGCATGTAAACAGACATACATATCCATAGACAGACAAGCTGTGGATTGAGACTCTTAAGGGACTAATTGAATTCTAGACACTGCAATTAGATATTATACAACAGAAAACAGACAAAACCCTTTGTATACAATCTTCATTCTCATATGTGATATAACGTCTACCAAAATCAATTAATCATTCAATATTAAGTTAATCATATATAAAGTGTATACCACATATAGTTATCATGCTAGAGATATAAGCTCGTGAGCAAATTAAGGGGGCACGGTATCTGTCTCGTTCTGAGGGGCACATGGAGCAGGTTAAGTCTGATGCATCCATAAAGGAAACCGTGGTGACAGAGAAGGACCCACAACCCGGTTACAGCGGGTCTGCGGTATCTCCTCAAAGTTTGCAGGTAAAAGAGGAGGGGAGCGGCTGAGACAAGAGAGTCCCCCCCCCCCCAGAAAAAGACCATGATGGTTTGGAAGCTCTAAGAAGGAAGGTAAGCGGGGGAAGCAGACAGACAAACTGCTGGATGATTGTTGATTTGCCTCAAGAACTTATTCTCTGCCTGTGGTGCCTAGAGTTGCAACGATGGAATAGTAAGGAACTATTGAACTTGACCTTACCTCTCAAAGGTCATCCCAATGCTTTCAAGGCCATAAGTGGGGGTTGGCCCTACTGTTTACTCTTCAGGGAGAAACCAATATTTACTTGCTTTAAAATAAACCCCAAATCAAACAGAACTCCTAACGACCATGGTCTTGTTATGCTATCCAGTCTGGGCTTTAAATCACAGCCTTATAGAGCCTTTGTTCTTATGGAAAAATATGTAACATAAAAAAGAAATAAAAAATATTCTTACAGATAGTAATTTGTTTAAAAATCAATTTCTGAAGGATATTTAGTTGTGTGGAATATGCTTTTCCTTCAGTGTTTTGAAAAGGAAGCCACAAAACAACATATGCATGACATAATCCCATTATGCAAAAAGTAAATAAAGGCATATATTATATATAATATAAAGAAATGTGGGAAATATGCTAAACCACAATGTAATCTTGAGTACCTAAAAATTCATGGCATTTTTCTTTTTTATTTATACTTTTCTGCATTCCCTAAAACTTCTATAAGGAATATATACTATTTTGTAAATTGAAGGACATTTAAATGTATAAGAACTATATTTAGAGGCAGAAAACAGTGTCCTAAGGGTTAAGAGTCGCTAATTGTCCTAATGAGGTAGAAAAGACATGGGTTGTTTGGAAGAAATCACCTGACTTTGTACAACAGCTTGGGCAGGATTCCAGAATCTGATTTTTTTTTTTTGCCTCTAATGATCTGAATGATAATTTCTTTAGCACCAAAGAAGGCTCTATCGTTTGATAATACAGCATAACTTTCCCTATTTCCAAACAAACCTTACCAGGGAAGCTAATATATGTGAATAGATTTGTGTGTATAATCATGTTATTTGCATATGACTCAGCCCCTCCAAGCCAGTGGTTCTCAACCGATGGATCTCAACCCTTTGGGGTGGGTCACATATCAGATATCCTGCATCGCAAGACATTTGCACTACGATTCACAACAGCAGCAAAATTATAGGCATGGAGTATCAACGAAATACTTGTATGGCTGGGGTCGCCATGATATGAGAAACTGTATTAAAGAGTGATGGCAGCATTAGGAAGATTGAGAACCACTGTGGAGTCTAAGCCATGGTTGGAGGAATTCTAAGCCACAATGGCGGCATTAGTCAAGTAGGGTAAACAACCTAACTTACATCAGTCCTGAGGGAACTTTCCAGCGAGGGGCTTGCTGGTGATCTTGGGTCTCCCACAGCACTGTTTCCCGCCTCCGTTATCTGACTCACAAATGAGAGGGGCTGAGTGGCCACTGCATAGGCTCAATAAGTCTAATGACTTAGGGCATTTGCTCCCTGTTTGTAAAATAGACGGTATCCTAAAAATAAAGTGGAGACCAGTCTTTGAATACTAATAACTTTAATCCTATGGGGTTTACAAAGAAAGGCCCGAAGAAACAAAGCTGGTTTTCTGTTACGGCATATCTGGAAGGGACTTTTGATGAGCCACACAGAAGCTATTCTGGAAAGAAAGGGCTCTGCAGAGAGGCACTTATATAAAGCATAGAGAGATATTTTAGTGGCACAGGAGGGGAGGCTGTGACTGTATGATGCCATTAGTCCTTTCCTACACTTTATTATTATTTTTAAAATTATTCTTTCCTCATAAAATACACCCTGACTGCAGTTCCCCTCCCCGTACTTCTCCAAGTCCCCCCTCCCCCAGATCCACTGTTCCTCCATTTCCCTTCAGAAAAAAAGCAGGCTGCCCAGGGATATCAGCCGAATGTGGCATAACAAGTTCCAATAAGACAAGGCACAGACCCTCATATCAAGGCTGGATAAAGCAACCCAGTAGGAGGAAAAGGGTCCCAAGAACAGGCAAAAGAGTTAAAGACAACCCCACGCCTACAGTTAGGAGTCTGACAAGAACACCAAACTAACAACCATAACATATGTGCAGAGGACCTAATGCAGACCAGACCCATGCAGGCTCTGTGGCTGTCACTTCAGCCTCTGTGAGCCCCTGTGAGCCCCTGTGAGCCCTGCTTAGTTGATTCTGTGGGCTGTGTTCTCCTGGTGTCCTCCACCCCTCTGGCTCCTTCAATCCTCCCTCCCATCTGCTGTTTTCCAGAGCTCCACCTGACATTTGGCTGTGGGTGTCTTCATCTGCTTCCATCAGTTGCTGGATGAAGCTTCTCTGATGACAACTGGGTTAGACACCAATCTATGAGTACAGCAGAATATTACAATATTATTACTTTCCTACAGTGTAGACCCTTCAACCCCACCTTCAACAATACACAATCTAGGGAACAACAGTGTGCTTTTAAACAAAGGCAGCTTTGAGGTATGTCCTTTATCCCCCATTTCCTTGTAGTTTATTCTCCATTGGCAAATTTTACAAAGAATTAAAGAGGAGTTGAGTTGGCACTCTGTGGCACTTTTCCAACATGTTCACTTCTAAAGCTAAGTTTAAATAATAAGTACGAATTGTTTCTGTGAAGCCAGGACTTTTTGATTATTAATGGAAATGTGTGAGCAATTGTCCTTTGTGTATAGGATTTATAATAAGATGCAGAAAATACTCGAATAGTACAAGGCCTGAGGAAAGGGCTCTGTGACTGAGCACTTAGCATGCTGGTACCCTGAACACACACACACACACACACACACGCACACGCACACACACACGCACGCACGCGCACGCACACGCACACACACACGCACGCACACACGCACACACACACGCACACACACACGCACGCACACACACACACGCACGCACACACACACACGCACACACACACGCACGCACACACACACGCACGTGTGCATGTTACTGGTATAAGAATTCCTCCTTAGGAGAACTTGCCTTTATTAGGAAAATTCAATTCCTGCCTGAGACCCCCCTTCCCTCCAATCTGCAGAGACTGGGTGTGGCTTATGACGTCATAAGGAGATAGGTCCTGATGAATCTGGGAGAAAGAAAGGAAGAAAATGAGAGAAGAGATACTGGATGCCATGCTATTGGGAGCCTTTGGAAGGTTCAAAGTTTTTTTTTTTTGTTGTTGTTTGTTTTGTTTTGTTTTGTTTTGAAAATCACCAAGAATTTCTTCTGGAAACTGTAGAGAAACTGAAGAGGCAACCAACTATGGTCCCATGTAGGCAGAAGTCCTTGGCAGGGCTTGGACAAGGCCAGGCCCAGAGGGAGCCCATGGACAGACAATAAGCATGGGTTAAGAGCGCAAAAGCATGGGGACAAGAAATGTGAAACACAGAGCTATATGGAGAAATAACAGGATAGACATGATTTTGAGGGAAGGCTAGGGCGAGAGAGCTTCAAGAAGGCAGCTTGTTCCATTTGGCAAGGAATCAAGATGCCAATCCCTGGAGTGAGAAGGAAAACTATTTGTCTGTTTCTCTTTTCTTTTTTAAGATTCATTTATTCACTATGTGTAGTGTTCTGCCTGCATGTGTGCCTGAATGCCAGAAGAGGGCACTAGATCTCATTCTAGATGGTTGTAGCCACCATTTGGTTGCTTGGCAATTGAACTCAGGACCTCTGGAAGAGCAGCTCTTAACCTCTGAACCGACTCTCCATTCCTATTTGTCTGTTCTTGAATGGAGTGAAACGTCTCTAGAAACTGTGTCTTTAAGTATATTCTACAAAACAGAACCCGGTTCCTACTAGGAAATGCATTACAGTGGAGTAGTATCCTGACTGCTAATTGAACATCCCGTAAACTGTAAATGTAGTTAACTACATGTAATAAAAGCAAAGCAAAATGTGAATTTACTAACCACCTAAAACTTTAAGATGAGTCTTAAGTCCCATAAAACAGACAAGGATGTAATGTGTGCATAATTTTAAGAGATAATGGTATGTCAAAAGGTAAATAGCCATAAAATAACCAATGAAACATAAATTTAGTGTAGAGTGATAGTTATAATAAAAGGGAATTTTGTTTGCCTTCTCAGTACGTAAATGTGGTTTTATGGGGTGATAAATATAACTCTTAAAAGCACCATTCAAGAAAGTTCTAGTTGTTGCTGTCTTGGGACTGGATGAATGTTCCTGAATTAAACAGTGTTTCTTGAAGCCAGGCAGTTTAACTGAGTCCTGTAAGGAACACAGTAAATATAACTTACTGTTTTTGTTATGCCATTGTGGAAGGTAATAACAATAACTATTTTTTTGGAGCACAATGAATGGCAAATTGTTAAATCAAGCTTCAAGACTAAGAAGTCTCTGAAATAAAAGGTTGATTGAACTGTGACAAATGATACCATGTCATCGAGCCACCAGCAGTGGGGCCAGGGGGCAGGCGGGATGTCCTCTGGATCTAAGGTGCAGGGTGTTGTTGTATCATGTTTTGGGGAGAAGAGGCACACATGGTTGAGCCTGAGCCTACATCGGCTGTGTGTAAGAATAACAGGTCAAGGTCCTGTGTAGGAAGTTTGTCCATGAAGAGGTTTTGCTGCTTCTTGATTGACTGTGCCTGGAAGTCTTGATGGACAGCCTTCAGCACGTTGGAATGAATGTCTGGCAGTCTTTTCTTCTGCAGATTTAGTTTCATGTTGTGGGTTATAATGAACCTCTTTTGTATCTTCTGTATCATCCCTCCTTTGTCTGGCCTGTAACTCAATTTAGGGCATTAGAAAAAAAAGAGGAGAGGTAGAGTATGACCAAGCCACTGACACTGAATATTAAACTATTCTGACCCCAGCCGGAAGGAGACCTTTCCTAAAGGAAAGGATCTGCTCAGTGGTGTGGGCGTTGAGATCTGCCTTGGGTCTCTCTCATCTGTTACAGCGATGCAGTGATGGCTTTGAGGGAGGCTCCAGAAAAAGATTAACTACTCGGTGCATTGAACCATGTTTAACTGGCTACAAAATTCAATCTCAAATGAAGTCTCACTCTGTGGCAAAGGGGGAGGCCAAAGGCACCGATTAGGTGGATAAAAACACTGAGGGTTTTTTTTTTTTTTTTTTTTCTTGCTTTGACTTTTCTGCTTGATTCTGAGCAAATCTTTTCTCTGATGTCACTCAGTGTCAAATGGTCCATCTGAGCCTCTGCAGGCCTTTTTACACATTGCTTCCACTACACAGAAACCTTCAACCTTCTTTGTAATCCACAATCCCTCCCTTCTGCCCATCTTTTGTCTGAATTAAAGTAGGTTTTTCATACCCCTTCCCAGACCACTCAGACTCTTCCGGAATTCTAATTTCATATTTTCATCCTTGTACTCCATAGATTTCACTTCTGGTGGACAGAATATCCCTTCCCTTAAAAACAAAAACAAACAAACAAAACCCAAATGGCCTACACCCTAAACCCAGAACCAGTGAATACGTTCCAAAAGTGACTTTGCAAATGGGATGAAGAATGCTGATATGGGGAAATTGCCTGAAATATCCAGTGGGTGCAATATGGCCTCGGGAATCCTTATAAGCAAAAGAGAGGCAAGAGGGTCAGGAGAGAGATCTGAGGAAACTCTGTGGCGGCCTTCAGATGATGGAGCAAGAGCCACGGGGCGCAAGCATCCTTTAGAAGCTGGCGAAGGTAAGAAATGGAGTCATGAAGACAAGCAGCCTGGATGACAACCTGAGTCCTGTGAAGTGATTTTCATCAGGCTTGGGTTACCCAGCACCAAGAGATACTTCTGCGAGGCACAAAATCCTGGTAATGTTACAGAATTAACAAAATGAACACTGTACTGACTCTAGTAACGTGTCCCGGTCTTCCCTTTCCCACAGTTTCCTAGCACAGTTACTGGCATTCAGAAGCACAGGGTACACAATTGTAAATGAACTGGGCTAATTGGTATTACATTAAAACGAGTTGAAGGGGTTTCCGTAATCATTAGGTAATGAGCTTTTCTGCATTCTGAGATCAAGCTTGTGCTGTGGCTCTCTTCCTCGGTGGAAGATGACGGTGTTAGCATCCAATTCAAAACCTGCGTTCACAAAGCACTGACAGTGTGTTTGCTAGCTGAGCTTTCCAGCGCTCCAGGGCAGTAAGAACAGAGCCAGCGGAAGTGAGGAGGGATGGCAGGATGATGAAGCTGAGGGCCGAAGGAGGACGGTTTCTGTAGACTCTAGTTCAGTGAGCACACCATCAACGGAATTTTTCTTTTTCCTTTTTTTTTTTTTAAGAAAAGCCCCGCCCCATCCCGAAAACAAAAACAAAACAAAACAAAAAAAAAAAAAAAACTCCCGCGCTCTCTCCTGCCACCTGCTGTTGTCTCTGGGGAAGTCTTCGTGCCTCTAAATTTCACAATGGTCAGATTACGATGACTTTGTGTAGTGGAAATAATATGAAAGTTCATTTGTTCTACAGAGCTCTGACAATACATGGTAAACTTTAGAAACTGTTGCCATATTGGTGGCAGCCTGGAGGTACCTTCTGGCTTTATTCTGCACTCTGGGTTCACTAACATTGGGGAATCCTTTTCTGTACACTTACGGTTATCTGCATGTAACCGACTCATCTTCCCGTACACTTCAAATCTGCATTAGCTTACATATAATGCCTACTACAATGCAAGTGTCATACATAGTTGATAGACTGTATTGTTTAGGAAATAAGGTGAAGGGAAACTCTTCTATGTGTTCAGATAGGGCCCACATAGCTAAATCCTTGGATCTCAGACTTAGAGGGCTCAATATGTCTACTTGAATGTAGGAAAAGTGTGGTAGTTTCAGTCACCATGCAAAAATATCTGAAAACTCAGAGGAAAGATGGATTGAGTCCAATTTCTGAGATGCTATTTCACAGTTGACTGGAATGACTGTTTGGGAGGCATGCTATGCTATAAAGCTGTTCACCTCAGGGCAGCCGGAAAGCTGAGACAGGAAGAGGCTGAGGACCCTTCAGGGGCACACTCCTAAAGACCCTCCTGATAACCCACTCATATGAATTCAGTGGGTGAAGCCACTGAGAAGTTAAGACTTGCATGATCCCGTCACCTCTCATTAGCATCAATGCCAGAGAACCAAGATTTCAGCACACAGGTCACAGTTCATATCCAAAGCAGCTAGGAAACTTAGCTTGGCTAAGCTCTACGAGATTGAGATTCAGCTTGGTGTGGGGATTTTTAATGACATGACAATGCTTTTCAATCCCATCTTCTTCCCACCCCCCCCAAATGGACTGTTCTGTGTTCCCTTGTGTGATAGACAGCCAAGAGCTGTGAGGGTAGCTGTGGTAGTGTGAATGTAATTGGTCCCCATAACCTCACAGGGAATGGCACTATTGGAGGTGTGGCTTGGTTGGAGTAGGTATGGGCTTGTTGGAGGAAGTGTGTCATTATGGAGGTGGGCTTTGAGGTCTCCTATGCTCAAGCTGTGACCAGTGACACAATTCACTTCTTATTACCTTTGGATCAAGATGTAGGACTCTCAGATCCTTCTCCAGCACCATGTCTGCCTGCATGATGCCATGCTCTACCATGATGGTAATGGATTAAATCTCTGAAACTATAAGCCACCTGAATTGAATGTTTTCCTTTATAAGAATTGCTGTGGTCATGGTGTCTCTTCACAGCAATAGAAACCCTAACTAATACAGTAATACTTGAACATTCTATCACTTTCTAGAAACAGAAGGTGCAGTGTAGGGTTGAATGAAAGTACCAGTCAGAAGAACACAGTGGGGGGGGGATCTAAGAAAAAGGCAACCCAAGGCAGGATGATTGGTTTGGGAAAGCAGCTTGAGTGATTTCAGAGTTCTAAGCCAGCTGGGTGATCATCTTGTTCTGTGGCCCTGGGATGATCAAGGCAGAGGACAGTTACCCCTTGAGGAGGGGCTAAGGATGAATTAGTTGGTATATTGTACTCCAGGCACACTTCTACCTAACCTCACTAGTTCTAAGCATTGGCTGCAGAAGGAGCAGAATCTCCCAACAAGAAAGATTAAGATGCTAAAACATCAGAGCATAATAAAAAAAAAATACAGAAGATGTGTATTCTATTCAAATTACCTGTGCCACCCCAAATAACTACATGCTTCATATGAATATACTAGCTTCTTGTTTTGGATGTACTTGACTTTGGTCTATCTTAAACTCTCATCCCAAACATGCCTTGTAGGAGGCTGAAGCCCCGATGATCCAGAGGCATAGTTAATACGTTTTAAGTTATATCCCTGTGGCTACAACTGTACCTACTGGTTAATATCCCCCCTCCCTCTATCAGTGATAAGAACCTTATGAAGGCTTAGGAAGTAAGGAGAGGTGTTTTTGTGAATGAATGAATGAATGAATGAGCGAATGAAAGAAATCCTTGTTATCAATGATAGAGTATCCCACACCCCCTCCTTTGCTCTGCTCTGTATCATGAGCCAGATCTCCAGCACTGGATGGTGAGAGCTTCTTTCTTGCTACCCTTCACCTTGTGCCATGAGCCCCACTGCTGGAGCCTTGGGGTGAGGCCGCACTGGCTGGCGAAGGCTCAACATCTTCATCATCTTCATCACAGTCACCGAGACCATTAATCTGAGTTTCAGTGTCACAGGATTCATTCATTAGCAAGACGGAACATGCATTTCGAGAGACTTTAAGCTAATAATAACTATTATTGCTAAAATTAAGAGCTTCAACATTCAGATGCTATTTTAAGATTTTGCTTTGTGTGTGTAGTGCTGGGGACCAGACCCGGGATGTCATGCATGTTAGGTGTGATGCCTCGTCTTGATTGTCAACTTGACTACATCTGGAATAAATGAAGCCTACAGGGTTGTGCACACCTGTGAGGGCTTTTTCCTAACTAAATCATTTGAAGTGTGAAGACCCCCTTCTAACCTGTATCTTGAGGTAGGAAGATCCGCCTTTAATCTGGACCACATGTTAGGCGGGCAGCTACAGAAAGGAGCAAGGAGCCTGGCACTCCCTTGCCTGCTTGCTTAGGCTCTCAGTCCCACTAGCAAGCCCATGTATTTACTAGCATTAGAGCTGATTCTTCGCTGAAGACCAGCTAAGACATCCAGACTTGTGTAATGAACAACTACCGGGTTCTTGGACCATTTCTGGACAAGCTGGACTTGCTGTAAAACATGTTAATAACCCTTTCTCTATATTCAACACACACACACACACACACACACACACACACACACACACACACACACACACATTCTGTATGTAAGTCCTGTTTCCCTAGAGAACCCTAACTACCATTGAGTTACACCCCAGGCCCCTGTTGTAAGCATATTTTAATGTAAGTCAGTATCTTAATATCCAAATCTTTGGGACACCCCACGTGGTGAGGAAAGGATAGTCTTTCTGGTAAAGATGTAGTGTTTTTCACAGTGAGGGGGTGAGGGAAAACCCTCGTTTGAATCCACAGCTGCTTCTGGTAAACCGGGTACATCTTCATTAAGCCATTCTGCTTACTGCTCTGACTTCCATTTACTCTGCCCGAGAAGATACTGGTCAATATATACACACAGGAAAAAGGCACCAGCTTCCTGCTTAAAAGTGTTTGAGTTAAAAGTCATGGTGAATTCAGGTCCCCAGTGTGGCCTCCTCCAATAGCAGCAGCCTGTTTACACAGGTATTTTGGGGACTGCCCATTTCTAAGGATGATACAAAGTACACCACAGCTCCCAGGAGCCCCTCCAGGGCCTGCTTCAGTGTGAAGGGACGGGGTAGAAGACCCAGCCAGGGTCTCCAGGGACTTAACGTGGGGCGGAGACCAATGGCTTCCACACTGTGAGACAGGAGCACAGGATTGCACCAAGGCACTAAATACACACAAAATTAATTCCCAGTGGATTTTAACTATATGGCTTAGGGCTTTTTTGTTGTTTTGTTTGTTTGTTTGTTTGTTTTTGATCACAGGGTTTCTCTGTGCAGCCCTGGCTGTCCTGGAACTCACTTTGTAGACCAGGCTGGCCTCGAACTTGCCTGTCTCTGCCTTCTGCGTGCTGGGATTAATGCATGAGCCACCACCATGTTACTTCAATGGTATTTTGAATTCAATTTTTCCCTTATTAAACAATAAGTTACTAGGCCAGGTGATGGTGGTGTCATCTTTAATCCAAGCACTTGGGAGGCAGAGGCAGGTGGATCTCTGAGTTCCAGGCCAGCCAGGTCTACAGAGTGAGTGCCAGGATAGCCAGGACCTCACAGAGAAACCCTATGTCCAAAAAGAAAAAGAAAGCAAAACAAACCAAAAAATTTAAGCTATTGACATATGAATCCTAAATTTGCTTTCAATAAATTGGTCAATATAACATGATATAGTTATAGTCTGGTATTTATAGTATTTACTCATAACTTAAAAGCAACACTTTGAAAGAGCACTCTTTATTAAAATGTGTGGGAAAATCCTATATTGAGAAAAAAGTCACCCAGCTTATAAATGTAATGACGAGAGGTTCATGATGGACTGACTGGATTTGTACCAAATCATCCCATGTCTAATAGAGCCCTGCGTGCTGACAAAGAGGCGACTTACCAGAAGGAAGCATGCTGAGTCAGCAACAACACAAACCAAAAATTTAAGTACATTTGAAAATATCTATTTATTTAACCATAATCATAAACAAAACAAGCAAATACTGAATAGTAGCTTTGAACCTAGACTCAAACAGAATTGTAACTGTGGGAAATGTAGGCAGATCAGTTCTGAAAGGGTGACAGAGATGGAGACTAGCTTACCATCAAGGCCTGAGCATGGCAAGCAGCACCTGGCTCCTGTTTCCCGCCCTCCCTTCCCTCCCTCCCTCCTTCCTCCCTTCCCTCCCTCCCTCCTTCCTCCCTTCCCTCCCTCCCTCCTCCCTCTCTTCCCTCCCTCCCTCCTCCCTCTCTCCTTCCTCCCTTCCTCCCTCCTTCCCTCCTTCCTCCCTCCCTCCCTTCCTCCCTCCCTCCCTCCTTCCTCCCTTCCCTCCCTCCCTCCTTCCTCCCTTCCCTCCCTCCCTCCTTCCTCCCTTCCCTCCCTCCCCCTCTCTCCTCCCTCTCTCCTCCCTCCCTCCTCCCTTCTTCCTCTTCTCTCCTTCCTCCCTTCCTCCCTCCTTCCCTCCTTCCTTCCCCCTCCCTCCTTTCTTCCTTTCATCTTTTTCTATGTCAGCGTTAATGTAAATTAAACACAATACATAATGGGGAAATAGTACTTTTTAGTAAATTAAATACAACATACAATGGGAAAACAGTATCTTTAACTATATCTCTTATTTTAAAAACGAGCTATAAAAATAAGTTTTTCTGTAGATAAAAAAAATGAAAGAATAATATGTATCACAAGTTTTAAAAAATATAACTTGACATCACGGCTGTACCACAAGTTTTGCAGTCACAGATTAGATGAGAAATCTTTCATCCACTAGTGTTTTGGTTGCCAAATTCTTTTGTCCTACTGTATTGCGGATAAATCGAAAAATCTGGAAAAATAAAACAGATGAGAAGGAAATTAAATACTCTTTAAAAATTAAATATGCTTATAAATTTAAAATATTTAAATTAAATTAGTTAATTTTCTCAACCATTTCTTGTCATGAGTGAGATATTTTAATTACTTGATGCAATCATTTTAAAACTATAAAACATTAGGAAATGCATTTATGAATTAATATGTACCGCTCAGGCTCACAAGAATATACCTTTGGTTTTAATTTTAATTAAAAATAAATTTAAAAAGAGAATATGCCTTTAAATACTTAAGGATTTTTTTTGTTGTTGTTGTTCATGATTCTGGGTCTCTATTCAGGGATAAACCATGTATTAACTCATGCCTTCTTTTATGCAGGAGGGTCTTTAGGTGCTAATGATAATTTCAAGCACAGTTGGCATTTGTTGAAATGTCCACTTCAGATGTTTTACCACACAGGTACTCACTGTGCACACAGGTGAGGCTGTATGAACTGGTGTACACCCCCGAATGGCACCTCCCATTGTTTGGATGGGACTCGTATAAAAATCAGTGCTCACTTTTGGTATGTGTGAGAGCGGCAGTAAAGTATCTTCCCTATCTTCCTGGTTGCTCAAGGAACTTGCACCCTTCCCTGGATCCTAGCATTTATTGTCCCAGGGACAGAGTGCAGAGTGTGCTCTGCTAAATGCTTTTTTTCATTTCTTTGGTAGGGTTAGTCATATCCTAAACATTCCCCCAACCCTACTGTACATAGAGGCTCACACATTCTGTTAAGAAGGTAAACATCTACACTTGCAACACTTGTGCTTTAGAAGAAACCCATTTCTTCTAAATGCATTTAGATTTACCTCTTGTTGCAGGTATGTGAGGAAGGATGCTAAGACGAAATTCTGGCAAGCCAAGTCCACAACACAGAAGAACAACAGATCAAAGATAAGGAGCGTGGCCTCATTTCCATAATACAGAACACTGCTGAAAGAATGGCCTTCGTCTACAAAAAACCACGTAGATGTGTCAGACAGTGACAGCACAGACCTGTGCCAGCCTTTGGTGACAGTAGATTAAATATCCTATGCTTTACGGCTCATGTGATTAAGATTAAGGTATTAAGATTTGCCAGACTCAAATGTTAGTCGAAGAACTCAGAAAAACTCAGGAGCAGCAGTTTTAATATCAAAGCAAACATTGATAATTGCTGGTAGTACACTATGAATGCCTTCTAAAGAGCAGTTAGTGAATTCTCTTTCTCTGATTATAGAACCAAAGACTAAATTAATCTTAGAAATATTGTCCAAGATAAAGAACAAAAGTTAAAGCCAGCAAGGCATAGCACAAGTGTTCTAGAACTTCTGTCTCGGTTTCCTAGTTTTGTCCTCTGCACAAAACATACAATTCTGTCCTTTGTGGGATCTGAGCATCCTTTTAAAAGACCCGATAAGTGGCACAGACCCCTTTACCATGAAAACAAACAAAAAATCAAGTAGACATAAGCAAATGCTATCATCAATTTGTAGGGGGCTCAGAGAATGACCAGCACCTCCACAGAAGTCCAGTGAGGAGTCTGTCTTATACAAGGTGGCGGCATCAGGGTACTGGGACCATTCCACCATGTTCCAGGTGCTGGAACAAGGATGATTCTGTTTGTGAAATCCACTGACCTGTCAGCAATACCCTTACGCACTTCTCTACATATGTGTAGGCATGCAATGCTTATATATAAGCAAAACAAAACACCCTAAGCTTACATATTTGCCTGGTGACTGCTATCTCTTCTAGCAATGGCACCATAGGATGGCCCCCTAGCTAACTGTACACCTTCTTTCTCCCAAAAGCTTCTCCCTTAGAGTTCCTTAATAGACATCTCTTCCTAGATGTCTGAAGTTACCTTCAGATACAACACAGTCTCATTCTCTTTCCTCATCTGCATTCCCTGAGTAGGGAAGAGCATCGCTATCATTCACTAAGTTGGAATCATAGCTGGAAACCTGGATACTTTTTGTCTTCCTTTCCTCTTCTTTTTAATTTGTTGTGGGTAGTGGTGATGATGAAGAAAGTAGTGGTGTGTGTGTGTCTGTGTGCATGTGCATGTGTGCATGCGTGCATGTGTGTGCATGCATGTGTGTGTTATATGCACATGTATGTGGGAGTACATATGCCTGTGCATGACTACGATGCATGTGGATGCTGGAGGAAGACATCAGGTGTTCCACTCTCTGCCTTACACCTTTGGGACAGGGTCTCTCATTGAAGTTAGAGCTAGGCTGGCAGCTAGTAAGCCCCATACCCCTATGCCCCATCACCCCGCTGTAGCAGTGAGATTGCAGACATGCAATGTGGTCATGGCCCAGCTTTTAACAGGTACTGCTGGTCCAAACTCAGGCCCTCATGCACACCCAACCAACTCCTCGCCTCCTTTCTTCTTTACTGATGAGCTCTCATCAGGCTGACCTGGAACCTGAGGTCTTGCCTCAGCCTTCTGAGTTGATGGAATGGTAGGATGTACCATGCCTGGCTTTGTCTGAGTTTCCTTTCCTAGTGCCCTTTTCTCCTAACATCTCTGGTAAACCCTCGCCTTCTTTGTGTCCACTCCTACTGCCTTAAACTTATTGTCCTCTCCTGGTGAGGGCTGAGCAGAGAAATGGAAGGCAGAAAAAGGAATGGAAACAGAAGAAAGAAAGAAAAAGGAACAGGACGAACGTGTGGAAACAATTGTACTTTTAGACAGCCCTCCCTCGCCCCTCCCCCGGCCCCTACCCACACCCCTCCCTCAGGACCTACCCACACCCCTCTCCTGGCACCTACTCATTCTCTGCTTTAGGGTCTTTATACATGATTATTCTGAAAAACCTTTCAAAGGCCATACTAACTTTAGACAAAAGGGGACTTCAAAAGTTGAAGGTTACGCAGCATTTTAAACTTCACAAAGTTAGCAAGTGTCAAGTTGGCTTTTAAACCTAAGGACAGAAGAGTCTGAATCTTTATTCTCAAAGACTGGCTCATTTCTTTTCTTTTTTTTTTTTTTTTAAACTCTGGTGCCCCAGAGTAGCATTAAATGAATATGCTGTGTTTGTTTTACTATCTGAGATACCATTAATTCTGAAACTTGGCCTTTTTGCTTTCATTCAGCCTTTTATATATCTGATATTTTTGTTATATTTCAAAATAAAACGGAACATAGAAATGACTATAGTTCTATGAGGCTGAGTTAACAAAGTCCTCATTGCTTCTACATAAAATTACTAAAATCAATGAAAAAACCTATCTCAAGCACCGTCACCCCCCCCCCCCAAATGGGGCTCGGGTCCATCAAGGCCACAGGGGTCACCGTTGTAGAAGATGCTCTTCTCCATGGGCTCCATGAATTCTATCCCCAGGACCCTCTCGAGCAGCAGCTTGTCTTTTATAAAGTAATCCATTTCCTTATGAACCTGGTTTGAGAAGACAGCCACGTAAAAAAGTGTAATGAAACAAACAATAAATGTCCAGTTAATGCAAAACTAGAAAAAGAAGAAAATGAGGAATGAATAATGTACAAAGAAAAACTTCTGTAAAATGAATCATGGCACTAGTCTTTATAATAAAAAATATTTTTAGAAAAGTTTTAAATCTTAAATTCTGTGGATATATTTAAGGATAGATATACTGAAAATTGATTTATAAGATGCTTTTAAGAATACAATCACAGTGTAAGAATGCCAATGAGTAATAAAAACATTTTGGTGATATAAAATTCTAGTACAGGCATATTTAAGAGAATCATCATTTGCTACTGGGCACATTGGATTCACATCTTTCTTTTACAATATCTAGCTTTATCTCTAAACCATAAATTGATAGTGACTATACATTTTTAAAAAAATATTATTCCCAAGTATTAATGAGACAGAAAACAAAAACAGTAAGAGGTTCCCTGACTTTGCTGATTGAAAACATAACTGAATTCCCATTTAACTTTTCAAAAGCAGATGACCTTTGCTTACACAAAGACATTAGTACACATACATGATCTTGCTTACATACAGACATTAGTACACATACATACATGATCAATGAAGGAGCCAAGAAACTTATTCATTGCGTGGTATGCTTTTATACTTTGTTCAAAGGTGCTGGCTGATGAACTCAGTAGTCTGGCAGGCCCATTTCTCTAATATGAAAAAGAGAAGTGTACAAATATAACACACTTTATGCTTTGGAATTTAAATGACCTTAAGTATTGTAAGCTACATGTGAACAGTCCTTTATACAAACCCGTGTTAGAGTTTCATGAATCCTGTCATAGTGTTGTCTCATCTGATCAGAAACTGCAATCTGAAAAGTCTGACCATCTGTGTTGGGCACCAAACCTCTTTGGCTGCACAAATTTTCCTGAAAAAGTTGAAGGACAGAAATGATTATGAAAGGCCTTCTCGAAAAAAGAAAAGCATGTCACTTCTCTCTAGTCAGTATCACATGTCACAGGACTGATTAACCTCGTGCAATTTTGCTCATACTGTCCTCACTGTCTGCCATGACAGTCATCGTGGGCCTACGAACCACACACCTCAGCCTTCCATGGCACCACCCTGGCCTCCCATTCTAATAGAAAATACTCGAGCACCTACTTCAGAGATTTTACTATGAAGATAAACCGACTTACATAGTAATCTCCAACTCTTACATGTTTTCTCCTTGTGTTAAAAATCTACAGTCTACCTAGGTGGTGATGGTGCATGCCTTTAATCCCAACACTCGGGAGGCAGAGGCAGAGGCAGGTGGATCTCTGTGAGTTCAAGGCCAGCCTGGTCTGCAGAGTGAGTTCCAGGACAGCTAGGAATATTACACAGAGAAACCCTGTCTCAAAAAACCCCAAAAAATAAAAGAAAAAAAATCTAATTAGTTATTCATCTTTTGAATTTTTCTTGAGTTAAATCCATATAACCAGTCAGAGACTAGGAAGTCCTGGGAGGTTCCTGGCATATATTACTCAAAACATTTTCCATTTGTAAAAGCTTTTCCTGATAACAACTGTTTTTATGAGGGCCCATTCTTTAGTGTTATTGCCATTAGATTCAAAAAGGTACAGTAAGTCGAAGAGGGAAAGCCATGGTTTTGGATATCAATAGTGCTATCACATTTGTCATAAACACTTTACCCAAATTTGCTTTTATTTATGACTGATATGTATGTACTATGTTACTAAAGTAAAATCAATTTCTACTCGATTCTTATGGCTTTCTATTTGTTGTGCTTAATTCCTTAGTTGGGCATATTTTTTTCCCCTCAGGGGCTTATGGTTTAATTTGTAAGCGCTAAGAGAGTTCTCCAAATTCAGGAGCCCCTAAGGCTTTCTTCTCAAGTGTTCCTAGATTTTTTTGTTTTGTTTTGTTTTTTGTTTTGGGAAGTTATCAGGGTATACAATAGAAAAAAAACAGGACTTAATAAAACAACCACCATTGTCATTTTTTGCTTAATAAACGTTAACGTCACAACCATGAAATCAGATTTTTTCCAAAGACTGAACCAGGATCCAAAGTCGGCATCTTGAGCTTCATTGCTTTGCTTCTGAGGCTTCCCTCAGTCCACAGCATCTCTCACACACACCATTTCCTCTTCTTTCCACTCACGCCGGTGGTTTGTTTGAAAGCGCTCAAGTCATTTGTTCCCTGGCATTATGCACTGGATCTGCTAAGGACTTCCTTCAGTGCTGTTGAAGTTGTTCTTGTAGTCTTCGTTATTTCCTATAAAACTGTGATTAGATCTAGAGACCTGGGTACAGCAGGCTCCTTTTTCACTTCCTGTCAGGAAGTGTACAATGTCGGCTTGCCTCATTTGTAACTCACTGAGGAGGAGTCAGTGTGTCCCGAGTATGGTACCCTGACCCTTCATTAGCAGTGCCCCTGGCGGGCACTTGTTTTAACATCCACTACACGCAGCACAATCTCACTCATCTGTAATCATTGTAAAATGCTGACTTCCTAACATAAACACCCAGTTTCTTCCCTGCTGAGGAGGAACCTTCCTGCTCTATTTGATTACTCTGAAGTGTAGTTCACACAGAAACTACAGGACGAAGCGAAGTGTGACTATTAATACTCAGGGTCACGAGCGGGTGTCCCTGGCTCCTTTGAAGTCAGCTGCAAGCATTTCAAGTCTCCATTTTAAAATAGAGAAGATGTAGAATGCTTTCTTACCGTTTCTCTTTTGAGATTCATATTCATCTCTTCCATGTTGGTGTCTGCATGTCCATGGACTGACCTCCCATGAATGTAATACCCAAAACATCTATGGGACAGCAGAAACACAGACACCTACAGAAAGAGAAGCAATCAGAGGCTCATCCAGAAAACTACAACAGTACGTTTTGATTAAAACTGCTCCCCTTTCCCCAAAATAATAAGCACTAAATTCTCAGGAAGTACATGAAATAGAAAGCAAGGTAGTGAAGATGATAAAGGTTTATTTTACTAGATGGAAACAAGACCGGAGCTGTTTTCTAAGAAAGGAAGACTGTACGATGAATGAATCATTCATTATTCATAATTAAGGACTGTGGATAAAGAAGAGAAATTCTAAGGCAAGAGTATTAACTTGTGGAATGTCTTAACTACTCTTTGATTAATAGCTGGCTGAAAATTAGGTTAATAATCCAACCATCACAAACCAACTTGTTAAGCTGCTATAGGCCTGCTTTGTGAACCGCATGGATGCATGTGAAATGCTGCTCTAAACACAGCTGTCTTTTCAGAGTGCGGAAATAACAGCTGCAAATGGTGTCAGAAGGTACTCACATTACTCATGGAGCAGAGATCAACGAACTGCCGGATTTTGTCTTCTATGAATCGCTCATAAAAGGCAGCGAAGAAGAAAACCTGCAACAGTAAGTTAGCCTGTGAGCCTGTGAGCGTCTGCCTTCAGGAGCGCCATCTTCTTTAATAACCATGATGCAGTGTTTGGGGGCAAAATGAAGCTCCAAAGAGAATGCAGTGGCCTCCAAAGGTTCCCATGGGATAAAATCCCACTTATCAGTCTGACTCTATCCTCAAAGGAAGGGCGATTTAGAATTACATTAAGAGTTACTGAGGGAGTCCATTTTGAATTTTAAAAACTTATCTTGCTAATGAAACCAGGAAAGATAAAGGCAGGAGGAGTCTTACAAATTTAGTATAGATTAGTGTTGGAAAGAGGACTCAGTATATAAGGGCTTGCTGCACATGCCTGAGGACCTGAGTTTGGATCCCCAGCAGCCACACCAGAAGCCTTGTGTGGAGGCCGCAGGTAACCTCAGAGCCTGGTGTGAAGGCCGCAGCAAACCTTAGCATGAGGGGTGGAGACGGGTGGGACCCTGACTCACTGCGAGACCCTCCAAGAGTACAGTGGACTAACTGAAGGAGACACTGCATGTTGATATCTGGCTTACACACATGTACACACATGTACAACTACATGTACATGTGCACACACTTATACAAACATGTATGTACATAACCCGCTCACACATTTGAATAAATCAATGTACTGGTTGCCAAGACAAATGACTAGATTTGTAACTTTGCTCATGTTTTGAAGTACAGAAGCCATTTAAGAACATCATGGATTTCAAATTAATCTTGAACAGAATAACATCTAAAAACATTTTAGCATTAAATTTTAACTATTGATAATAACTACTGAAATGCTTTTAAGTGTCTAATTATATAGATTTAATAGCAAATACTAGGAAAGGACATTGTAAATTCAAGTTTCAATTACAGACCTTTCTAGATATGTTTCGGAGGAACACATTTCCTAACTGCACTATTTAGAGCTGCCCCCCACTGCCCCTATGCCGACCTCTATTCCACTCTGTTGACTGATGATCTCATATTCCTATAAATATCTTCACAGCATTCTTCACACTCCCTAGTCAGCTTGTGCTAGAGCTTTCCTATGGACTCAACACAATGTCCATTATATACGCCATGCTTAAGTCCAAGAACTGATTAGAGACTCTAGAGCAGCCCATTTATAGTATGTCCTTAAACTGCACCAAATGACCAAACAGTAGTGACAACAATAGCAACAATACGCACACATGCACACACACACATGCAAGCACACACACACATACACACAGACACACATGCATGAGCACACGCACATGCATGAGTACACACAAACACACACATGTACACACAAGCACAAGCACATGTACACACTTACATACACACATAGACACACACATGCACAAACATGCAGACACATACAGACATACACACATGCACACATACACACATGCACACACATACACACACATAGACACGAACACATGCACACACACACAAACACACACATGCACACACAAACACACGTACACACATGCACGAGCACATGCACACACATACACACACATAGACACAAACACATGCACACACACAAACACACATGCACACACAAACACGCACACACATGCACGAGCACATGCACACACATACACACAGACACAATCACATGCACACACACACAAACGCACACACAAACACACGTACACACATGCACGAGCATATACACACATACTTACATATACACACAGACACACACGTACAAGAACATGCACACAGATGCACAGATATACACGCACGCACACACACACACACACACACACATTCTTAAAGCTCACGACGGTACCAACAGTCGAGGTTTAGGCGTGTGAGAGAGGCGGACACTACAGCCTGACTACTGTCCGCCGCAGAGGTGAGATGCACGGGTAAAGCTGTAACAGCACAGGGAGGCACAGGCTATGTGAGAAGGGATCTGAGGAGCGCTTTCTGAGGCAAAGCGGGAGCACAGAATGAGGTTAGGTGGTGACAAGACTGCCAGCCCTGTCCTAAGCCCCTCCCCTGTGCTTCTTAGCTACAGACCTGTCCTTTGGGCAGGACACACAGGCCTAACCGAAGGGCATCAGCACAGGTAGGTGTGGACACATGACTAAGTTCGATTCCCAAAGATACTGAATACAAGACTCTTCTTTAAAAAAGATTTTACTTTAAGTGTGTGTGTCTGCTGGTGTATACACACACACATACATACATACATACATACATACATACATACATGCATGCATGTACATATGCAGACAGGTGTCTACAGAGGTCAGAGAGGCCACTGGATCCTCTAGAGCTGCTGTTACATAGGTTGCGAGCCACACAATTTGCATGTTTGGAACCAAATGTGGACCCCTGTAAGAGTACCCAGTGCTGTTCTAATTGCTTTCAATCACTAACTTGATATGGCCTTGTCACCTGAGAAGGGAGTTGCAGTTGGGGGACTTCTCAGTTGCAGACAGACTGGCCCTCCTTCAGGCATGTCTGTTGGGGACTGTCTTGACTATTAATTGATGTAGGGGAGTCTAGCTACCTTGGGCAATGCCATTCATAAATCCAATACATCCTTTCCTCCCCCAGTAGTTTTTGTCATTGCTGTATGTCACAGTAACAGAACAAGAGTAGCACACTCTTAACAGAGTCATTTCTCCAGCCCCAAGACTTAAAAAAGGGACAGAAAAGCCAGACTTATGGACCAGGAGATGAACTCAGGGATGGAGGCTCCAGCCACCACCCCCCACCCCCCGGGTCCTGATGACAACTCCAAGCCTCCTCTTCACCTGTGCTGCTGACTGCTTCTCTTTTTTGTCATGAGAAGGGGTGGAAGGGAAGGGAATGACTTCCCCCAACACTCCTGCTTTGCTTTGTTGTTACACGTAATGAAATGGGCAATGTTTCAAATTCCATCTTTGTGTGTCCTTCTCTCCCAGTGGTCATTCACTAACTCTCATTAGCCCAGCTCTGTAGCTTCAAGTTTGAACACTGTCACCCATGCAAGAAAGGTGTACATTCCAAAAGTCAGTTCTCAGGCTGGGAACAGGCACAGTTCAAGTGGCAGAGCATGCGCCTGGTACAGGTAAGGCCCTGTGTTCAATTCCCAGCTCCGGGGTAAAGTCGATTCTCAGGTGATGGAATGCCACTTGAATCCATTCCAAAGGAAAATTATAATTTAAACCGACATAGGTAAAGAAAACGCGGTCTAAATAAATGCAAAGAGCAAGAAAAAGAAAGTACCCAAAGTATAGTAGCACATCTGACCCCTTAGTTACATATAAACTAGTCTGCCTTGGGTCTGTATCTACGAAAGACCCTCCAGAGTGAACTCTGAAACCAAACTGCCTGGGTTCAAATCTCAGCACTGGCAACTGTGATTTTTTTTTTTTTTTTTACCCAACCAATTACTCCTCCAGAGCCTCGAGTTTCTGTCTCGTAATGTGAGAACACTACTTAACCCATCCCCAAAGGGTGAAGAACAGACTGCGCAGTTAATGTGTGTAAGGCAATTATTGATTTTCGTGCCTGGACTACGATACACTATAAATAGCTGTTATTATTGCCTTTGTCTAATGCTGTAGAACGCAGCATTAGAGAGACATTAGTACAAAAGCAGGTTTATAAACGGGCAATGTCACAGCACAATCTCTTGTTACCTGTATCATTCCAATCACCAGCCAGATAGCAGTAGCCACAGCATATCTCAAAATGCGGCTGTAAGGAGCTATGTAGTCAGACATGTTTCTAGAAAGGCTAGAGGAGGGATCCATTAATGCTAAGTGTTTGAACCCCACAACCTGAAGGAAAAGGAGAAATGGGAATTTAAACAAACATAGGCAAAGACAACTCTTCCAGACTGCAAATGAAATACTCACCTCTATTCACCTTGAAAAACCAAAATACCCAAGCTTGCAAACAATAGGAAAACCTGGACACAAATTAAAAACTTAAAGCTACCAATAAGTTAAACTAGCAACTTGTGAATATTTAACATGTGCCAGGGGGCTACATTAAGTACTTTCTGTATTTCAAAACAATACATTCCAAAATACATTCCAAGGAATATACTTCCTTGTGTGAAATGAAGCCATAGTTCAGTAAGTTCCATGGGTATTTGATGGGTACATCACACTGACTGCCATGTCTCTTCTCCTTATAAAACAAAGGCTCTGAGAATTTTTACAGTAAGGTGTCTATACAATTGTATTTACTCTAGTGCTTGCAAAGTTAACTGCAGAAACATATAATACCTTTTCAAGTTCATCAGACATTCAAATCCTTTTAACTTCTTTGGGGTTTGAAGCAACCTTAGCCTAGGCTAGGTTGGAACTTTCTATGTACATGACCTTGAATTCTTGGTCCTCCAGCCTCCACCTTCAGTGAGTTGGGGGTGTCCTGTATTGCCACACCTGGCTTCATCAAACAGTATTAAAAACCAACACTGCTTTGCCAAAAAGTAAGTATATGAGGGAATAGAAGTGTTGATTGGTTTCTAAATCCAGCCATTCCACAATATATATGTATATTGTAAACCATGCTGCACACTAAAAGCATATAATTTGTGTACAGGAGATATGCTGGAGAATAACTTAGGGGTTCATGGATGCTGAGTAACTGCTCTGTTACTGAGCTACAGTCTCCTGTGCGCCACCACCCTAGACTCCTTCCTATAACTACTTGGAGACAAGGTCTTGCTAAGTTGTTCAGGCTAGCCTTGAACTTACTCTGAAGCCCAGGCAGGCCTTGACCTCGATTCCCTTACACCTCGATTCCCAAGCAGTGGGGATGTAGCAAGCAGACAGTAGCGGTTGCTTCTAAGGCAGGGGTGGGAATATGGATCATACAGAAGGGAGATATTTGAAGACATACATTACCTAAAAGCTACCAATAGTAATCTGTAAGGATACTGTACATGGGTATACAAGCTCATCAGGGAACTGTGCCACAGACCACTCATACAAAAGCTACTCCTTAAAATCCCAGAGTTCATGGAGACACAAACAGAAGTGGGGTGTGTGTGTGTGTGTGTGTGTGTGTGTGTGTGTGTGTAGGGTGAGGGGGGGGATGCAGGGAAGAGGGGTATGGTGGTGACGGGGGAGGGGTTCAGATGATAAACCTTCCACGTGTTTCTTCACAACTTAGTTACGTTTTTGCTTTCGTTTGCTTTATAGGGAGGATAAAAGGGAAAAGTAAAAGACATTCCCTTATACTGTGTTGACAATATTTCACCACAGGACAATGCTGAGGTTATAGTAACACTTGTGAGGAGCTAATAAGAAGCCGCATTCAGTTGTATCACATGACTATATCACACAGGTTATACCTCCAAAAAGAAGAGTGTGGCAAGCACTTGAAAGAGAGGATTAATTTTTCGCACAGTCTGAATCTCATTCCATTCATTTGCTACAAAGTATGTCCTCCATATGCTCACAGGAACAGTGGCACTCCGGACACCGCCCTCACCTGGGGAGGGAGAAGAAATGAGTGAAGGCTTTTCCCCCTTGCTCTGCAAGGCAGCAGAAGAATTTTGGTACAAACACTGACTTCCGTTACCTTCAACAGCTTTAAGAACTTTTCCTTTAGGCCGCTCCCAATCAATAAAGAAAATATCTATGGTAATCTGGGATATGAATTTATGCAAAAATTGTAGAGCCTAAAAATAACATACAACAAAACACCTGAAAAGTATCAGTATTTAAGACTAATTACAAATGTACACAATTCTTTTCAAAGCACAGCGTAATCACAAGCATTCATCATATACTCTGAATCACCAAGAGTACAGAACTGTCACACACCTACTAATCCTTTTTCCTTCTGTGCTTTCCATAGGAACATGAAGAGGGCTGTCCTTCTTCCCTTCCCTTATGGGGCCCTTGCTCAAATGGCTCCCTGGGCTCTCTAGGCTCTGTTCATTATCTGAGTTTGTAAGGAGTAAGGTGAGCTGCAAATCCTCGTGAACGAGGAGACGCCCATGTGTCTTTTCCATCTCAAACTGAGATGGAAGCAGAGTGCTGTGGAAACACATCTCTCTCCTTTGCAGGAGTGGACGGTTTAAACTCAGTCCTCATCCCCGGGGCATTACTGATCAAAGGGGGAAATCTAGGCAGAGGACGGTACCTGTCCTCAGTGGGTGCAGCAGGTGCTCACTCCCCACAGTGAGTGGGGCTAGGCCATGTGAAGAGCTGGCAGCTGCATGGATGAGCACCCACGCAGGGGTGGTAGCCACAGAAAGATGAGGAACACAGACTAATAACAGCTTCTACAATTCCAGCATTTCCTCAGAGTTGGCTTTTACTGTCCATTAACAAAGAGTCAAAAATCCACCATGGAAGGTATCTTGTCCCATTGTGAACACATTGTCAGATTTTAAAGGAAAAGTTAAACATTAAAATATCATTTTATCAAATTAGTTGCAATTCATGATTGCTCAGGCATATTTATAACTTCTTTGAGTAAACGACTTAAGGTGTAGCTTTAAATGAGATGTGATAAAGGAAGGCACATTTCCTATGTAAAAATTTCATCACAAATCATGAATGCATCTGAACTTAAAAGACTCAGGAGCTTCTTAGCAAGCCTTTGAAATTGAGCAAGCTGCCCTTTGAAACGTACCTTCATAGCGAAGGCACACCCCACATAAGTAACGAAACGTTCTTCCTGAACTGGCATCGGCAGCAAAACAGAGACAGACTTCTGTGCCTAAAAGACACGGTGCATCAACCAAAGAAAGCATAAGTGTGGCAAACAGTGGCAACCCTTAGTAAATGACACACGGGGGCGGGGAGCTTAGCAGCTGCCCTGAACGTGAACAGAAATGTCCCCAGAAGTGTTCTGCTATTAAATCAGCTTGCCAGTTATTCAGATATAAGCATTTAGGTTACATTTAGGAGTTCACTCACTTTGAAGAAAATAAGCCAATAGAGACCGGTTCCCACTGTGACGATAAAAAACACATTGGCCAGATCGCCAGCATAGTACACCAAGAATTTCATAACTGTCTGCAATTTAAAAATAATTACAACCATTAAAGATTCCATTTATTACCTGCTTATTACATTTATTTCTGCTGAAAAGTTGAGCAGAAAATGTTACTTCACTTTCATCATATATAAAATGAGAATAATGAAAGTACTACTTTATTTAAGAACTTAAAGTATAAAAATACTTTCTTCTTACCGTGTGTTTGCATGATCTGGGTGCACGAATATTGACTACCATGGGATGCAATTAGAAGTCAGAGGACAATTTTATGGAGTTGGTTCTCTTCTACCTTTATGTGGGTTTCAGGAACAGAGGCCAGGTCTGATGGCTTGTGTGGCAAGTGCCCTTACTTCACTGAGCTGTTTTATTGGCCCATGAATATTACTACTTCTTATTTGTTTATTTTTATTATTTTAGAATTTTGCAGAGCACAGAAGAGGGTGTCAGGTCCCCTGCAAGTGGAGTCACTGAGGTACTGGTGGCTGTGAGTTGCCCTGTGTGGATGCTGGGAACTGAGGTTGGGTCCTCTGCAGGAGCGTACATTTTTAATCACCGGGCCTCTCTAATACTATTAATAACTGGCCATTCACACCCACAGCCTACCAGTTACAAAGGTCCACTGTGTGACTGCTGAATCTCTCTTCCACTTTAAGAGGAAGTGGAAACTACTTCCAAGTTTCCTTCATTGGGAATCTCTACCCAAATCTATCTTCTGTATTTTCACAGTTATGATTATATGGTATTTTTATGTGTTGTGCATATACTGAACTACACATCTCTGGACCCTAGAGTGAGCTTTCTCAAATGTAAATTAGATTAAGTCACCTTTTTCCCTTAAAAATGTACAACGACTACTCACTAAATTCTTGACCCACAAGATCCTTCACAGTATTGGCCAGAGTCAACTCGCTCCTCGGCTCAGATGCTAGTTTCCACCTCTCGCTCAGCTGTCCACTCGACAGCTCCATCTCCAATGCTTTGTGGAGAGCGACTGTTACCCTTTTGTCAAATGTCCTTGTTCCCCCTCTTGAGCTCTGAGGGCAGGATCTGTTGTAGTCGTTACTGTCATGTTCCCCAGTACCTGGCAGTCTACAACCGAACCCTGGTGGCCACTGTGGCATGAACAGTTTAAAGTTTACCTCAGTGGAAGGTCTTCTTAAACAGGAGCACAAGCCCTTGGCTCTTACTCCTTAACACTATGGCTTTGGAGTCAGGAGACACCCTGACTAAACAAATTACTACAGGACTGTTCTCACGCTCTTGATTTGAAAAGCAGAGATAACATGGTTGTTGAATTATTGCCAAAAAAAGCAGAAAATTTAAGCTCTATTTCACTTTTATCATATATAAAATGGGAATAAAAATAATGTCCAACTACATAGAGCTATATGAAGATTAAGTAAACCATACATATAAAGCTTAAAAAATGTGCCTGTGCACAGTAAATATTCAAATACTATTAGGTAAATTTTTTTAATTTCAAAATAAATGAGTAGTAAACTATAAAGTTAATGAAGTAAAATCTTTTTTGGTATTGAGATGGGCAAGTTTTCCTGAACAAAAAGAACATAATATATATAACACACATAAAATTCTTGTGACTGTGGAAATTAACCAGATGTTAAATGCTAAATATATATTGAATGTTAAAGGTATGAATAATACGTAGCTCATAAATTTGCACAAAAGATTCCAACACGAAAAACCAGAAGGAGATTAATATTTTGAAAAAAAAAAAAAGCTCTTTCATATAAATAAGAAAAGCAAGGAACCTAGTAGAAAAATGAACAAGAGATCTTAATAGTTCACCTAAAAGGGACCCTAAACATTTAAAAAGTATAGAAATGGCTGGAGAAATGGTTTAGCGGTTGAGAAAACTTTCTCAACTGTTCTTCCAGATGCTCGATTCCCAGCATCCACATGGCATCTCACAACCATCCCTAACTCCAGTTCCAGGAGATCTGCTGCCCCTTCTGGCGTCTGTGGGCACAGGGAAGTATTTAGTTCACAGGTATACATGCAAGCAAAACACCATACACATAAAATAAAACTTTTAAAGTATATGAATAACAAAAAAATATAAAGAAAAATAAAGTCAACAACGACATCTTAACATATGCCACTCTCTGATACAAATATGTTAATGTTTAAAGATACCAAGCATTGACAAAGACAAAAATAAAAATGGAGGTGGGAATGTGGACAGACCTTGGGACCCTGGGAAGAAAGCCAAATTCTACGTTCTGTGACCTCAAAATAACTTTCTTAGCTTATACTCCCGAAAAATCGAAGGCAACCTTCTTACTCATCTTCCAGCTATATCTTATGGGAAACAATGTACCTGTAAATCAATCATGGGGCTCCCAATGCGCCTCTTCCATCCTGCCGTCTTCAAAAGAGATGACAGTACAGCCAGCCCTCCCAACACGCCCAGCGCAATCTAGAAAAGAAAACAAACATTTTAGAACTTGCATAGTTGCTCTCACTGCACCTAAAACCCACTGTAAATAGAAAGTGACGTTGCTCAGAAGTTGATGGGGAGCAGTTGAAAAGACATGGAGATAAGCTGTAAGAAATTTCAGTGGCTAAATTTGGGGAAAACCGTGCAAGAAAATGAATAGTAATGGATTTATAAAATCACCTAAACTAAATATCAATGAGAGTATGTTGACTTAAGTAAATAATTGAATAAATGTTAAGGAGGGCAAAAGGAAAGTTCTGCCTTATAATAAAGTTCCAATCTATAAATTCAAAAGAAATGAAGGAAATAAAAAGCCATCCAGCCAATACCACAGTGATACTGTCTATAGGCAAGCATCACCAGTGGGCACCAGCATCAGAGGGCAGCAGCTGTGGAGACCGCTCTGTCAGCAAGCGCTTGCTGCACCATCTCAAGGGCATTATTGTGGGTCCCCAGAACCCATGTAGCAGCCACATAAAAAGTATGGGGCATGTGCCTGTGGTTCCAGTGATGCAGGGGTAGAGGCTGAGGATCCCTGTAGCTTGCTGGCCAGAGAGTCACGCCAACTCTGTGAGTTCAGCTGAAGACACTGTCTTAAAAATAAGGTAGAAACACACACACACACACACACACACACACACACCTGACCCGTGCATTGAGAAGGGCTTGATGCACTCCTGTGGCATCGCTACTAAAACTACAAAACTCAATTTAACCATGGGAAACTTCAAAAAAAAAAAAAAAAAAAAAAAAAAAAAAAACAAAAAAACCAAAAAAACCCAAATTGATGTCCAAAAAAGCTAACTAACAAATGCTCGCAAAGGATCATGACCATGAAGAGGACACACAGAAGATATGACAGCTGAAAGCAGTGTAGATCTGAAAAAAAGATGGAGGAATACCCAAACATAATGCAGGTTAACTGACAGGATTACATACATCAACATTAATTTCCTGTTGCCATCACTGTACTATGGGAAGCCAGGGTAAGAGTACATGGCATATCTATTTTCACAACTATATTTACATCTGACAATTTTAAAATTAAAGGTATAGCATGAATATTTTAACAAGGCAAAAGGTACTCACATCTGTCTGGACAAATGCGTCTCCTTGATTCATCTCATATTTGACTGAGAAGGAAATCTGGTATTTAAAAGAAAACAGATCAGTCATACTAAAATTAGACACCATAAACCTACTTTCATAATGATAAACTTGTAGCTAGATTTTGCCGTAAACACCATCTTTTTAACAATCACTTTTATGGATGTTGGCTTTTTATTCACAGAGAGATATGCTTTTATGAGGACATTTATGCTGCATTAAATCTCTCTCTTGAACATGCATAAAGGACAGAGGGTTTATTAGGAATTAAGGTCACTGACAGTAGTTCAAGTCAAACTAATCATATTTCATTTTCAGATAGATTTTTGTCTCTGAAAAATTATGATTATCTTTGTATCAACAATTATCAACTAGCTAAACAACCATATCCTAAGAAGGCAGATGCTCAAAGGTCCAAACAGGAATCCTGGGGACAGCATAGTATTGAGGCACAATAGAAAAAATCAGAAAAGGCATGGGAGGTGGGAGAGGCAGTTGCCATGGCCACGGGACAGTGAGTTTGGGGAAGGGTGAAGGAGTTAGAAGTACACTATCAGATGTAGCAACGCCAAGGTCAAGATGGCTGACCTCCAAGATTTTCAGAGAAGAAAAATGTCACGATTTGGAGGGAAAACCACTAAAGATTCAAATGGTTGGAAAACGGAAGGAAGTGAGCCGGGGCAAACTGCGGAGTGGGCAATATTAAGGGTGGATCTGACCTGCTGTTAGCTGCTTCAGTGAAGCACCCCAAGAGTTCTACAAGCACAGGAAATGTCACACAGGCCCAGGGTCAGTGAGGAGGAGGGTGTCACATGTCACACAGGCCCAGGGTCAGTGAGGAGGAGGGTGTCACATGTCACACAGGCCCAGGGTCAGTGAGGAGGAGGGTGTCACATGTCACACACGCCAGGGTCAGTGAGGAGGAGGGTGTCACATGTCACACAGGCCCAGGGTCAGTGAGGAGGAGGGTGTCACATGTCACACAGGCCCAGGGTCAGTGAGGAGGAGGGTGTCACACAGGCCCAGGGTCAGTGAGGAGGAGGGTGTCACATGTCACACAGGCCCAGGGTCAGTGAGGAGGAGGGTGTCACATGTCACACAGGCCAGGGTCACTGGGGAGGGGAGGAACAGACAAGAACAGGACAGGAAACAAATCAGAGTCCCTTCTTAGTTATCCAGGAGGAGTTCCAAGGCGTTTGTGTGGGTAAAGCAAGAAGTAAACTTAGTTAGCTGCTGGGGGTCAGAGAGATGGTAGACACTTAAAACTCATGCAGAACTTTCGTAATGGCTGTCATAAGAAATTAAAAACGACTTAATTACATCCTAATTAAAATGTATCTTAGAAAGGTCAAAGCACTGTATTTTTACACTTTCAATAAATTTAAGGTGAATGCCATCAAATCAAGGTAGTTCATAGCTCCCAATGTTTTTTTTCTTCTTTTATTTTAAAACTGTGTGTGTGTGTGTGCGTGCGCGCGCGCGCGCGTGAATGCACAGGCACTGCATGGCACATGTGTGAAGGTCAGAGGGCAGCTTTGTGCAGTCAGGTCTCTCCTTCCCCCTACTGGGAGCTCCCAGGACTGAACCCCTGCCGTCAGGCTTCTGCCAAGCACTTTTACCCACTGAGCTACCAGTAGGTGCTGCTGCTGCTCTGCCTTTATTCCTTATATTTCAGGTTCTCAGCTCTTAGTTTGCAAACTGTGGACAAGAATAATATCTAAAGAAGAGTGTTTGCATTAAAATAAGTAACTTAGTAGGAAGTTTTAAGCCAGGCAGCATTTTCTGTTGTTATCCAGCATGTTTCTGGATTTTCTTCTCTCGTTACAGTGTATGTAGACGCTGTGAATGGATGTTGATCTTACCTAACTGTATTAAGTACTACAGATGAGAACAAGACATCTTTTAGGTTATATTGTGTCCCTCTTTTGTTCAGTGAAAGCCTGGTCACAGCAGGGAGCAAACAGGAAGAGCAGGACCAGCTAGCCAAGAAGATTAAGACAATAACAAAGAGCATGATGGCAGAAATTAGGTTCTGAGTGAGTCCTGGAGGTAAGGAAAGTTTGTCTCCTGCCTCTCGTGTTTCCAGGGGACAGGTACCATACCAATTAATCTTCAGGAGAAAAGAAAGCATCTAGGATGTCCTGCTTCACTGGTGTCCCTCTCTCATCTGTCCCTCCTCCAAGCAGGAATGCTCTGAGGGACAGCTGGAATGGCACTGGCCTTGTCTGGCCAGGATTTTCCAGGCTTAGTCTTTCGTACACCTGCCTTTTGGATGCCTGAGCTCTTTCTCCCTCCTAGGTGGGCCCTCTCAGACCAGAAAGCCTTCAGCTCTCCAGTGAACCGAGGCCGCAGGTCCATTCTGTAGTCATCTTTGCACTACTAGTTCTGAAGCAGATGATTTTTAATCTTCGGGCCTGCTGAAGCGTCTTCATCCAGTGATGAGCGCACTTAGAACCACTGTGATTTCTGAGTGCCTGGTTTAACCAAGGAAGGCAAAAAAAAAAAAAAGCCAGATCCAGATGCTATGCGTCTCACGAGTAACAGGAGAGACAGCAGGGACACTTAGCCACTGCTGTTCCTTCCAGTGAAATCTTCACCTGGGGCTGGAAGAGTGGCTCAGTGGTCAAGACTGCACAGCGCTCCTGCACAGGACCCAAGTGGAGTTCAATTCCCAGTTCCCAGGTTGAAAGAGCCATCCTCAATTCCAGCTCAGTTCCAGGGGATCAGATGGCTCTGACTTCCATGGGAACCTGCACTCACATGCATACACTTGCCTCGCCCCCACTACACAGCACACATAACTAAAATTAATAAAAATGCCACTCATTCGAGTCCTTTAATATTCAAGTTCCTGAAGAGCCCAGCTTCTTTCTCTTATTAGATACCCCTAATTAAGATTTAAGTATATGAAGAAAAAGATTTGCTTAAAACTTTAAAAACATTACCTTTTGACCATTATATGCTACATCAGCATTATATTAATATTCATAATTACAAGGGCACTGACTAGTACAAAACTCACCTTTACAGACTGGCTGTTAGCATTTTTGAAATCAATGTCACTGTAGGCAATGCTAAGTAACGGAGTATATATATTTCCATTTTTTGTGTTGGGTACAAGACGTATGCTATTAAAAGAAAATAAACTAAAATTATAAATATTTAAGCATATTTTTTTTTGAATTTTGTACAGGCTATCTTTATCTTTTAGACTCAATCAGAAGGGCTAGTGAAGGCTAACTCAAACGAAGGGTTAAACATAGCTCATCTTCTTTGGTTAAAAGCTTTAACAGTAAAATACACTGCATCAGATAAGTTTGGAGCGCTGCTGATGTCAGCCTTGACATGCAAACGACATCACTGACACCCTGTGACCAGTCGTCAAGGGGCAGCTGAACGAGCTGTACTACATGACAGACAAGTGGGGCTCTTTAGATAAGAAAGATGAAGTTTTACTAAAATACCTGAGACATCTAGTTCTGGCTTATGCACAATTTGGCAAGTACAATATATTAGTACCCTATAGTTAGTGAACCCAAAAAGAAAAATGCCAGCATGGCTTCCCCAAGAACAAGTCTACCCTAATTAGGTTTGATTTTATTAGGAATTCACTGGCAGACTGAGCAGATGTGAAAACGTAGTACATGTGGATGTCAGCATGATGTATGAGAGGGGATTCTCACAGTGGCCAACTCACACACTCGTCATGAGAATCCAAACAAATAGTGATGAACTAATGAGCAAATGAAGTTCTCAATGTGAAAAACTAATAAACTAATGTTTTCAGAGCATAATTATAAAATACTGGAGTCGGGGGTGGAGGGGGTGCCGCTCAGTTCCAGGCTGCATGGTACCACTCTACGGTAGGCTATTTGAGAAAAAGGGAGATGCTGCTGACCTGGGTCAATCTAGAGGGATACCTGTGAAAAGAAATGGGGATGAGGAGGCTGAGCCCACCCTCATCCCTCAGCTCTTACTAGAGTACCCTTTTCAGGTACAGGAATCAACTTCCTTCCTCTTTCAACCTACAGTAATTCGCAAAGTGACCTAGAACATGAATCTGGGCAATCTCCTGAGGCCCTTTTGATATCAGTGACCCCTGTATCCCTTAACCTTTACTGGCCTGTGCCAACCTAGACATATCTAAGGAAAGTGAGTTATTCAGCTCAGTTCTTGCTTCCGGCTGATAGGCCCCTGGTAAATACTCTCCTTAAGGCACTGCCTCACATACTCCCAAGTCTAAGTTAGTCTTCAGGGACCTGTTTACCTCAGTGATATCTGGGTGGCAATCCGAATGACTCTTGGCTGACTTCCCAGGTCATTTTCTCGTCCACTGACAGCATCCACTAAGAAAATGCGCCGGGTAAGAAGCCACTTGCTGGAGCTACTGTCTTTTATTATAAAAAGGGAAAAGGACATTAGGAAAACCACTTTCAAACTCACAACCCTGAAAAAAAAATCAAGATTAAAACCTAGTGTTTTGTTTTAAGTAAAATGGCCACAAAGAGCTACACCTGTAAGAAATTGTCAGTCTTCTCTTCTCCCAGCCTGGGCCCTATTTTATATCATGCGTAACAACAAAAGAGATTAGCTTGTCCCCAAAGAGGGTCAAGAACAGTAAAGAAAAAGTCAATTTTCAGTCCTTCTCATTTTTCTCAGGATGTCCTCTCATCAAGGGTATGATTCTTCCAGTTCTGAAAATCAAATTTATAAAAAAAGGCCTAAACACAGCAGCCATCCTACCGCTTGATTGTGCCTCGGGGCATACTGTATAAAATCATACACTAAGAGGATCCACATTGTCAGCATCACCGGCTTATAAGGTTATCATATTTGTTTACATCTATTGAGTTCAGCTGTGAGAGAACAGAGTAGAAAGTCTTACCTTGGTTCACAAACATCTTATTGTGTTGAAGATTTAGGTTTAATACGGGAACAGCCCAAATATAATGGTGTTGATCATTGCCAGTATATTCGAGGTAAACATCATAAAATATAGGACTGGGAAAGTCAGCCAGGATTTTAGAAAGAGAGATTTCACACTAGGAAGTTAAATGAAAATAAAAGTATCACAACTCAAAATTAAATTAGAAAGAATATGTTATCATTAAATATTTCTTTTTAATTTTGGGAAGTATCTTTAAACTTTATTATTTGCATGCACTTCCAAGAGACTTCCAAAACATGAATTCCTAAAGGCTCACTCAAAAAAAAAAAAAAAAATCTAATCAGCAAAGAACTTCAGTTTTTAATCTATAACATGAGAAGATCGGCTACTACTTTTTATACTACGTGCATATCAAAGGAGAGGCCTAAAAACTACTTTGTTCTACAGAATGAAGGGCGCATCTTTTGTCTGATGTACAATGATGCATATGACTGGCTTCCCTCAGGAAGGCTCAGTTCATCTCTCAGTGTCCCTACCACTCTATGCTCATCCACTCATTAAATCCATTACAGTCCTTACTGTGTATATGCCGGCCCACTCTGTCTTCCCAACCTTGTTCATGTGGCATTAATTCCTTTCTTACTGTGCTCATCTAACTCATGTAAGTTAGACAACGTGAACATCGTTGACTCTTGGGTCTTTCTGTGTTTCCCCTAGAACCAGTGTCTTATGCGTATCTACACTATAACACATGGACAGTCTCTGCTATTCTCTGTCTACCTAGTTATTGTGTTTACTGAGCTCTGTGAACTAGGTTTATGAGTGGCAACCAGTTACACTGTAGTAATCATGGCTTTAGCTCTAGCAGAACATTTACCTGATGCAGCAATTGGCGGAATCGCCTAATACCACTGAGCCCCATTGAAGCACAGGTACTAAGCCCCTCAGACTCTTGTTTTAGGACAGAATGGGATGCTGCACATCACCAGATAACTTAATACCTGTGGATTCCCCCCGCTCATTGTAGCTCATGTTGTCATAAAGAGAGGATGACAAAACACCTTATAAGTCATTTCTTATCATAAAAATAAGTTCATGTTTATGGTAGAAAATTTGGAAAATATAAGAAATGAAACAAAAACCATCTCTAGTACAACTATCCAAAATTGATCCATAAAAATGTTAATCTTCTTCAGATCAGTTGCTCATGATGGCACCGTTCACTGTGGTTCTGTTCTTTGTGTATGCTCATATGAGTTAAGAAACATTTTTATATGCTACCGAGGAGCTTTCAAATGTTCATGGCTCACAGTATTCCTCTGTTCCATACAGCAACATCAAAGTGTGTTAAGTCATAACAGGAAGGAGCAAGGAAGTGTGGAGAGAGAGAGGGAGGGGAAAGGAGAGAGAGAGAGAGAGACAGAGAGAGAGAGGCTAAGAGAAAGGGAAGAAAATATTGTTATTTTATTGGGATGTAAAATGAAAAGGGAATTACATTTTTAGTAGTCACTAACTTTATTATAAAGTGTTCAAGAGCAGCATTATGCTTAAGACACATAAGCCTAGATGCAGATAAACACTTGACTATAAAAATCTAGTATTATAGAATATTTAAAACTCTGTAGATGCCAGTGTATCTTTTCTGTGTCCAGATAATACAAGATATATTAATTAATGAAATTGTTCATTACCATGAAAAGAATTTCTGATTAAAAAAATATTCACCTTCCATTCCAGTCACTGGAGAACAAAGTGAAAATACAGACACACTCACGTTTTGCTGGTAGGTTGTTCCGAAAGAATAAGCTGCATCTAGTCTTTTCTCTGTATCTGGACAAAGCTTCAGAAGAAGAATAAAATTGATGAGTATCTCTTTCAAATGATTTTTTTGCTGAAAAGTTCCCTGACTCCCGTGTGAACATATGTTCTATTTTCTACTAATTTAATGTGTGATGGCCACAAAAAGTTAAGGGATTGTGGGTGGTGGCTGTATATACCTTTAATCCCAGCACTCAGGAGGGAGAGACAGGTGGATCTCTGTGAGTTTGAGCCTGGCCTGGTCTACAAAGTGAGTTTCAGGACAGGCAGGGCTACACAGAAAAATCCTGTCTCAAAAACCAAAAACAAACAAGCACTTTAAAGAAATTGCAACTTGGAGCTGGCAAGATGGCTAAGCAGGTAAAGGCATTTGCCACCAAGCTTCCGTCCCAACAAGGACCAACATGATAGAAGAGAACTGACTCCTACAGCTGTCCTCTATCCTTCTCATGTACACTACAGGTGTACATGAACACACACACACACACATGCATGCGTGCACACACATACACTCACACACACCCTCACACACACTCATGTGCGTGCACACACATACACTCACACACACTGACCCTCACATACGCATATACTTACACACACTCACATGCATGTACACACATACACACACACTCACATGCATGCACACGTATACACACACACTCACATGCATGCACATGCATACACACACACACTCACATGCATGCACACACATACACTCATACACACATTCACATGCATGCACACACATACACTCACACACTCGTGTACTCAATACACACTCACACACTCACGCATAAGTGCACACACACTCACACAAATGCAATTTTAAAATTCTAATTTAAAGCATGAGGAACACCCTCACACTACCTCACACTCGCCATAAACAGATTCTCTTCAAGCAATTCTCCAGTCTGTCCCTTTTGTCCTTGCCTCAGACAAGAAGTAAAGTACATTAGTAATACTTTAGCTAGGATCACGCTTACCTGTAAAACACCACCTTCCAGAGTTTGCCATTTGATAAAATTCCCTCTTATATCATAGGAAGCAGCAACAAACTTCAGCTTTATGTTTTGATTAAAGGGAAACAAGAGGAAAATAATATGGAGAATATTTTTATTGCTATCTTTTCAATGTTAACACTGTTTTGTTGAAAAATTAAATTCAGCTACATTTATTTGAATGTAAATGAACCCCGCTATCTACACATTTAAACACACCATAAGACAGGGCTGGTGTTTTGCACACGCACACTTCAGAACTAAGAAGGTGAGTGCAGACGCCTCTCTCAAATTCATTACATGAGATGAGTGTGGAGGGAATATATAGCACCTCATTCTGGAAAGTTCAACGCTTAGAGGTAAGAATGAGGAGCTGTGGGGTGCCATGAAATGCTGCAGAGCCCCGGGCCATTTCTGTACGCTGTCTTAAAGGTGAGGGCATATACGAGGAGATGAGTGTGCATTTGGTGATGGCGCCATTCACCTCAGCCCTCCAAGTGCAGCCATATCCACACAGTCCAGATACCCAGAGTGAGACAGCCCAACTCTACACTACGCAGTTTCTATAGCAGGTGATATTTATATAATTGAATACGTACACTTTTAACAGTAACCTTGGAAATTAAGAAGTGTGACCAGTAACTGCCTCTTTTTTCTGACACTGGGGCCTGGGGGATTGTGGGTGTCAAATAAGCACATCGCCACTGAGCTATATCCCAGTCAGTATTTCCTCTCCTAAAGTTAGTAGATCACGTGTAGTCATCCCTCCGGCGGTATGGAGACTGTACCTGGTTTTGTCCTTTAAAACTGAAGTTTGTAGGAAGAGGGGTAGTACTGAGAACTTGAGGTGCCAATCCTGGCTGATCTCCATAAAACAACCAAGGAAGGTTCTGTCTCCTATGAACAGTTAGATTGGTCTTAATAACGGGAAGAAATAGTTCATATTACTAATATTTGCGAAAATAACTGCACGGAGTTCATTCAGAACATTTCACCAATCCACACAGCCTTCCTTACCAGAATGGGATAGAATGGATACTGCTCAAACCAGCAGTGCTTTCAAAGATGTAGTGAAACAGGCGGCACGCGTCAAAGGTGGAGTCGTAAGAGTTCATGTTCATCACACACATATTTCCAAGCGCTTGGCAAGATGTCAGGTTAGCATGCATCTGCAGGAGGAAGAGGGCAGCATCAGCCGTGTAGACCAAAGGGGACAGAAGACCGATGCGGACGATGAAGTAGACGAGACACTTTCAAACACTTTGAATTATGTGTCTGTGGACTTTGCCTGCATGTGCATCTGTGTGCACCATGCCAGCAGAGGCCGGAAGAGGGCTTCAGTTTCCCCGGGGACTGGAATTACACAGTCGTGAGCCACCATGTGGGTGCTTGGAACTGAACCTGGGTCCTTTGCAAGAATAGCCAGTGCTCTTAACTGCTAAGCCATCTTCTCAGTCCCAGAAAATAAACTCTTAATACATGAAGATGAATAATAAGAATACTGTAATTATAAACTTTGGGCAAAATGTTAGCATGACTATATGAAAGAAGTACAAGTATAGAGTATGATATTAAAAATAATAACTATTAGATAGTTATATTTTGCATATTTTTGTGTGTCTTACTTTTTAAAGTTTTTTATTAATTTACTTTTTATGTTCCAATCCCAGTTCCCCCACCCTCCTCTCCTCCTGCTGCCCCCCTCCCCCTCCCATCTGCTCCTTGAGGGTAAGGCCTCCCCTAGGAAGACTACTAAGTCTGTCCCATCATCTAGTTGAGGCAGGACCAAGGCACCTCTCCATCCCCACACCCCTGTGTCTAGGCTGGGCAAGGTATCTCTCCATATAGAATGGGCTCCACTGAGTCAGTTGTGCATTAGTGTTAGGTCTTGGACCCACTGCCAGTGGCCTCATATATTGTCCCAGTCACACCATTGTCACCTATATTAAGGGAGTCTAGTTTGGTCTTATGCAGGTTCCCCTTTTGTCAGACCTGAGTCAGTGATCTCTCACTAGCTCAGGTCAGGTGAATCTGTGGGTTTACCCATCATGGTCTTGACTCCTCCCTCACTTTAATTGTACTGCAGGTGCTTGGCCCATTGGTTAGTTGTGGATTTCTGCATCTGCTTCTATCTGTTTCTATAAGAGGGTTCTAGCTTCTCTGGGCTTGGGGATTGCAGGCTGGGTGTCTTTTGCTCTATGTCTGGTATCCACTTATGAGTGAGTATATACTGTATTTGCCTTTCTAGGTCTGAGTTACCCCACTCAGGATGTTTTTGTTTGTTTGTTTGTTTGTTTGTTTTCTAGTTCTGTCCATTTGCCTGTGAATTTTAAAATGTCATTGTTTCTTACTGCTGAGTAGTGTAAATGTATCACATGTTCTACATCCATTCCTCAGTTGAGGGGGCATATAGGTTGTTTCCAAATTCTGGCTATTATGAATAATGTTGCTATGAACATAGCTGAGCAAATGTCCTTGTGGTGTGAATGTGCATCCCAAATAATCTAATTAAAAAATAGGGTACAGATCTAAACAGAGAATTCTGAAAAGAACAATCTCAAATGGCAGAAAGACACTTAAGGAAATGCTCAACATCCTTAGCAATTAGGGAAATGCAAATCAAAACCACTCTGAGATTCCATCTTTATACCTATCAGAATGGATAAAATCAAAAACACCAATGACAGCCTATGCTGGAGAGGATGTGGAGAACGGGGAACACTCCTCCATTGTTGGTGGGAGTGCAAACTTGTGCAACCACTGTGGAAAGCAGGATGGCGATTTCTCAGGGATTGTAAAATAGAATTTGTTCCACTTTGCTTAAGTAATTTGTTTTTATGAACACCAGAATCAAATCAGTTGAGTTTACTCTTTCAACTTCCTCTCCCAGTTTTCCCTGTTTAGAAAAGGCAACTTCACTTTGTTATTCAAGTAAGAAACTTTAGAAAGAACTTGCCTTTTCCCCTCTCATATCTAACTTGTCAGTGAGTCTTGCTGCTCAGCATGCACTAAGAGGCAGAAGCTCAATGTGCATCTTACCTCTACAACTCCACCCACGCCTATGCTGTCCCTCGCTCAATTTACTTTAACAGGGCTCTAAGTGATCTCATTGCTCCCGGTGTTGCCCCAAAAATCTATGCCTCATGCCACAGCAATATCTTCAAACCCTGAAACCAGATTATGTCCTTCTGTGCAGAAACCCTTCTGGCTCCCGGGAGCCATTCACTACACTTTTGTCTCCCCTTCCAATCCCCCCGCTCACTCTGCTCGCCCCCCCCCCTACTTTCAGCGGACTAAGCATGAGTGAGACAGAGAGTCGATTCTCAGCTCCATGGTCTTTACTGCAGTGGCGGTCTCCTCCTAGAGCACTTCTCCTTCGTATTTACACGGCTTACTAGCGCTGCTTCCAGTATTTGCTAAATACCACTCTAGAGACTGGTATGCCTTTACCACTCTAGGTAACACAGTGCAGGTGAGGCATGCTGGTGCAGATTTAACCTCAGTACTCAGGAGGCAGAGACAGGCGGATCTCTGTGAGTTTGGACCAGTCTGGTTTACATAGAGAGTGAGTTTCAGACTAGCCTAGGCTTCATAATGAGATCCTATCTTAGAAACAACAACAATAACAAAACAACTAAAACCAAATGAACAAAAAGCTAAAACACCCAGCATACACACAGATACACATTTACTCTTTTTGTTCCTTATTCTGATTGATTGCTGTCATACACTATTAACAACCTGGCATTTATTTAGACCAATGTAAAGAGGGATGATAAGTACATTCTGATTACTTACACGAGGGACATTTTCTGTTTTCTGAATATTAAAGCTGAAAACAGGCCCGGCACATACCATGTCACCATAAGATACATCCTAAGTGACACTCAGTTTCTCCAGACAGGAAATTACAGCTGTTGCGCCTTGAATGGGGATCACCCCAGGTGCATAAGTCTGAATACTCGGGCCCAGTGGGACCCTGCTTGGGAAGGGCTAGGAGGGGGTGTGGCACTGGGGATGCCTTGAGGTTTCAAAAGACTCCTTGTCATACCCAGTGGCGTCTCTCCCTCTCCTGCTTGTGGATTAAGATGTGAGCTGTCCCGGCCACCATACCCACTCTGCCTCCAGGGACTCTAACCTTCTGAACTGTCAGTCCAATTCAAAGCTCTCTTTTATAAGTTGCTGTGGTCCTGGTATTTTGTCACAGCAACGGAACAGCAACTAAGGCAACCATCAAATAACCCTGGAGACAATTGCTATGTGTAAACTACATAAGGTTTATATGCTCTATTTCAATTCAATAGAAATACTTTATTCTTCTTATAGAATATGACTAAAGAAATGTATCTACTTAGAAAACTTTTATCTAAGTTTAAAAAGAGATACTATAATTTATCAATGTGAAATAATTTTGAAAGCATTTAAACTTACCCAGCATGCAGCTGCTGCTGCCTGCAAATACTTGGCAAACCATTCTGAGTTTAATAACATGCCCTATAAACAGAAAGATGAAGATAGGTTTAAATTCAAAATAGGATTCCTTACTCCTACGTGTTAGGAAGACATTAATACATATGTTAACTGAGAAACGAATAATGCCATTTTTATTGTTATTAGAAAAATGGAGTCTATTGGAATTTTTAAAATGCTGATCTGTGATTTCTATACAAGTAAAGCTGTGTGACAAAATAATGACATTTAGACAAAGGATGATAAAATACGTACACACTTCTAAAATACAGATGCTAACTTCACTGAAACAAAAAGCAAAATGATAAAGAGGAAAATGATAGTGGCTGATTGAGTACTGAGTGGTTAATGTTTGCTGACTTATTAGATTACTGTAAGTGTATCAAATAAATGAGCGCTAAAAAAATGAGAATAATTGCTACACAATGGGAAAGTTATGATCTACAGAGTAATATCTGATATCTCCAAAATGGTGCTTTGTGTACAACGAAGGGCATCAGAATAACCTTTGGAATGACCTAAAACCAAAAGGCACTTGATTTATCCAAAGGAATACAGAAACACCCGGAGGCCAGGGTGGGCATACATGGTGTTTGTTTGTTTGTTTGTTTTATTGAGCCTGGTTTCATGGAGCCCAGACTGGTCTCAAACTCACTACATTGCCAACTGTGACCTCGAGTTCCTGATCCTCTTGCCTCCACTTTTAAGTGCCAGGCTGATAGAAGAGCGTTATCAAACCTGCTTTCATAAGGGAATTCTCAGAGCTATAGGTATAAACCTCTGGTCGAAAGCTGAGACACTGAGAACACAGGAGTGAGTTACCACCATCAGACACATTAAATCACAATCACGAGGCACTGTCCTCATTTCTTCAACAAGCAAAATTTTCTGCTTTAGCAAGAAGAATAGATGCATAGAATAAGGAAGAAGAAAGCACACACATGCACAGTTAGACTCACACATACATAGTCACACACGCACAAGTGTTCTTTATGATGGAGTCAATGAATAAACGTGGAAGGCTGTTAAAGGAAAGAATCAGGAAGAGATTAGATGGTATGTTAAGAGTCAGTGAAGTATAACCTTTGACATTCTCCTCACACCATCTATGGCCAGACCATCCTGACTGCACCTTATCTCAGAAGCTATTGCAGGGTCGGGCTCAGACAGTCCTTGGATGGGAGAAGTTCCCTTCAAAAAAGCACTCTTCAATTACAAGGGAGGAAATGGTGAGTTTAAGGTTCTCATGGTAACATCATGGCAGGTGTTCAAAATTGACAGTATCAGCGATGGGACAGGCAGACAGACACTGCATGCTCTCTGACAGGATGGGGCAGACACACAGACACCGTACACTGACAGGACATAAAGCACTGAGTTGATGGTGCCATTTTTTCTTTAATGGTTTTCTAGCAAGCACACACTGACTGTGATGAGACACAGGACAGATGCAGGCTGGGGTTATCCCACACATGGGAAGTCTTGGAACCTGAACTGACAAGGAAAGAACAGACTAAGGGCCTATCTCATGCTGGAAAACAAAAAAGGGACATAACCGCTAAAAGCTGGAAATTTCAGGAAAAAGACACCTTTTGAAAACTTATTTCTTTTTTTGTTTTGTTCCCCCCCCCCCCCCCATAGCTCTGGCTGTCCATCCTGGAACTCATTCTATAGATCAGGCTGGCCTCGAACTCACAGAATTCCACCTGCTTCTATCTCCTGAGAGATGAGATTTCAGTTTTAATTATGAAAATGAAATCCATGTAAATTAAAGGGATGAGATAAGGTATAGAGAAAGAACACACTTTTAAATATACTGATGAGATGTCAGACTCATGGTTTTACTTATTTGTATTTTAAAGTCCTTTATACATAAAGCTTTCTCAGTTTGTCTGAAATTAATCGAAGGAAGAAATGCAGGACAACCTTTCTCAATCAAACAGGGGGAAAAGAAAAAGAACCCGAAACACTCACAAGCTCTCCATAACGTGCCGTGGAAATCACACGTTGTCGAAAATTGCCTGTGTTGCTGAAGCATAATCCACCTGCCTTCACAAATAAGAGAAAAAATCTGATTACAGAAAGGCATTATTATCTACTGAATTAAAAATGTGTACTTCATCCCCTTGATTTTCCTTACTAAAACGTGAGGCTCTGAACATGTACAAGATCTGCTGGTATTCACGAACGTTGGTTCACAGCGGACACACCTGGTCAACACAATAAAAAAAACTTTTAAATGTTAATGAGTGCAACTTAACTGAGAACTTATCTTCCCTAAATGACACATTAGCACACAACAAGTCAACTCAGTAATTGACTATATAAGCTTGAAACATTAGTCTGCCTTTAAAGAGTTTTACATCATTATAGCAAAGTAAAAATGAAATTGGCTAATCACAGGGGCTATTTTCTTAACTATATACATGAAAATGTATCGCATGAGTACAGTGAAGATTATAAAACCATTCATATCAGAGCCAAACAAACTCATGTAAATGGTACTAAATCAATGTGTACACGTAGGTATATCAAATACTTTTCAGGGTAAGCTGAGAGCACAGGCATGCGTTTCTCTTCATTTTTAATTTTTTTTTCCCACAATGCACTGCTACAGCCAGGGGTGCTTGGATGACCACAGAGCATGCTGTATCGAAAGTCTCCACACATCCACCCACAGCCTCTTTCTTAGGATTTCCTCATTGCTGATATATTTGTCATCAGACAGCAGAGGCTAAGGGGTGATCTCATTGCCTCTCTCCAGTGTTTACAAGCTCTGACTTATTATACAACTTCTTCTAACCCTATTCGTGGACAGGAGCAGAGTACACAGGTACTGCCACGTTTGAGGGAAATCCAGATGTCTCTCTTGATCTCCTTTTATACAATGTGAGGTTAGTGTTCATTACATTGAATGAATCTGATACTCCCCTGACTGAACAAATGATTAACAAGAGTAATGAATCTGATACTCCCCTTTTGGGTGATAGCACATCTCATTATCTTCTATTCATAATAATCTCAGCCACACACTTCAGTGACTGAACAAATGATTAACAAGAGTAAATGTATTTGTCTTTATATTTTATTATACGCACATTTTAAAAAATGTACAGTTATATATACAAATAATGCACAATCACTGTATACACTTTTGTGAATCAGAAAATAAGTTTGTATAGTGTTTTACTTTGTGTGCTTAAAATGGCTGCCTTTTGTGTATAAATATATTTCCATTAAAATTATTTCAACATGTATATGAAAAAACTTAAAAATAAAGAGAAAAACTGTGCCAAGAGGCATTGGTATATGTATAATGGAGTAAGTATAATGTGTTTAAACCAGAGGAACATGTGGAGAAAGGGATGTGCTTATGAATTTATGTGCATGCGGCAAATAGAAGGGAACAGAAGCAATACAAAATTGGGCTACCAGTCAGTGTACCTGAGTTATGACAATGTTTATTAATATGTCCTTGTGCTTGTTTAAATGAGAATGGCCCCAATAGGTTCATATACTTGAATGCTTGGTCATCAGGAAATGGAACTGTTTGAGAAGGATAAGGAGGTGTGTCCTTGTTGGAGGAGGTGTGTCCTTGTTGGAGGAGGTGTGTCACTGGGGTGGGCTTGTAGGGGTCAAAGACCCAGGGCAGGCCCAGTATCTCTCGCTGCCTGTTGCCTGAAGATCAGGATGTAAGGCTGTCAGCTCCTACTCCAATGCCATGCCTGTCTGCTTCCCACTATGATGACCATGGGCTAAGCATCTTAAACTGTAAGCAAGCCCCAAATTAAATGCTTTCTTTTCTAACAGTTATCATGGTAAAGCAAGACACCCTTCTATGTAACACTGTAATATAAAACAATTTTCAAACCATATTCTATACATACTATTCTATAGCTTACATACAAGTTACATAATAAGGAACAAAAATAGCTGCCTTTTGCTAAGCAGTGACTACAGCACTATGCTGAGTCTTGCATATTTATCCTTAAGTGAAGAGCGTTTTTCCATTCTAAATACAGGGGACTGTGACTACCTAAAGTCAGACTAGTAAAAGGCTGAGGACTTGAACACAATTTTTCATGGGTCTGGGTCTCAGATCCTTTAATGTCCTCTAATATTCTTTTTTGGGACACACAGATGGAACATAAAAACAGGATGACACCAGGGAAGTCAGTTCTCAGTGTCCTACTTACCTGCTGCCTAAAGCGTCTGCTTTTGTGAATGAGTTTTCATTTTCATCACAAAGCTCGCAAGTGGCTTGAGATAACAAAGTCCCACTGACATTTCTTTCCACTGTGCAAAATACAAGCAAAACGGTGAATGCTGTACTATATGCTCTGAAATATTCACATAAATGTATAATTATTAGTAGTATAATAATTCTCATAGCAACATCATTTGCTTGGAAGGCATGTCAAGCATGTAAATATAAAATATGCAAGGAAAATCTTCCCCACTTCAAAGGAAAACATATAGATATCAGTTTCCTAAGGGATTATAACAGTCAATCAACATTTTTCCTAAACAAAAATTTTAACATCTTTCCTGTCATACTGGGATGAGGAAAAATATTTGTTTCATGGATTGATGACCAGTTTCCATAAATGGGAGGGCTTTCAATAACCTCCAAACTCACATACCCCACCCAGCACTAAATTTGAATTTTAGACACAAAACCTACAGAAGCACTTGCACCAGAACACAACAATCTTCATTAAAGATGGTTATTGTGTTTGGTTATATGGTATTTGTTAGAGAAGAACTGATATGTCTAAAATAGCAGAATAGTAATATATACTCATGATTAACTCTTTTCAAGGTATAATGAATTTAGTCGCTGACTTTTGTGATTTTTTTTTTTTTTTTACTGTTTTAAAAATTAAAGCCAGGTGGTAGTGGCACACTTGGGAGGCAGAGGCAGGTGGATCTCTGTGAGTTCAAGGTCAGCCTGGTCTACAAAGCGAGTTCCAGGAGAAGCTCCAAAGCTACAGAGAAACCCTATCTTGAAAAACAAAACAACAGGAACAACACAATTATAAGCCACAGGCAAGGCAGCACATGCCTATCGTCATCCCAGCACTTGGGAAGTGGGCAGGGGCATCAGGGACTCAGGACATCTCTGACTGCACAGTGACTCTGCCAGCCTGGCGTACATGAGACACTGCCTCAAAACAAACAGGATGTTATACATCTGATTTATATGCAGAAAGGGAGGATTTACAAGAGAGATAAAAGAGGGTAGAGGATGCGTGTAATTATAATACATTACATATATATGACATTGTCAACCAACAAATTTAACAAAAAGTAAAAATATTATGTATCTTACTCCTTATATGTACTGAAGAACTTGGACCTCTAACTGTTGTCTGCATTAAGAAAACGTCTTTAGTTTTCAGCTTTATTTTAGGTACTTCTGTGTGTGTATGTGGGGAAGTGCGACCATGCATGGGTGTGTGGAGAACAAAGATCAAATGGATGTCTTCCTCTATAATGCTCAATCTACAGTTTGAGACAAAGTCTCTTCCCAAATCTGGAGCGCACACTTCAAGATTCTGAGACCAATCTGTTGCTAACACACACACACACACACACACACACCACTCTTGCTGCTGGCATTATAGATGTGCGTACACACTTGGCTTTCACACGGGTCCTGGGGAACTATATTCAGGTTTGGCTGAAAGTACTTAACCCACTGAGTCATCTCTTCAGCCCTTCTTTTTTGGGACTTTTATTTTATGAAAGTTTAATTTTTTATACAATCAATTTTATCAATTTTCCCTTCTGTGGCTTTGGAGTTGTTGTTTTTCTGTACTGAGAAAGACTTTACATACAAAGAATATATGTTTATCTTTAAGAATTTTCATGCTTTACAATAAATATTTAAATACTGGGCTTACTTGGAGTTTAAGGATTGAGGTAGCAATCCAACTCACTGTTTTCTAACACCACCAGTTAATCAGTCCCATCTTTACTGATGGCGCTTTTTCATAGCAAATTGGTTGGTGCATACCAAATGATTGGACTCATTTTGATTGTGTCTTAAGTTCCATACATGCTGTTGTTAAAAGCATAAAACACACACAATATCTGACAGCACAGTTTCCTTTCAGAATTTTCATGTATTTTGTTTATAAGTTTGCGAATCTGTGTGTCATTTGGGACAAATAAACCCTGGCAGATTTATTATTAACACCTTTACTTAATATATAGGCTGGTAAGACAGCTGACAGTTTTTATATTTAATCTTCTCAACCAAATATGAAGATATATTTTCATTATTAAAGCATGTTTTTGGCAGGCCCTCCAAAGCTGCAACGGTATTCATCTGACCGGCAGCCTCGCCTTTATCTTTTTTCTGATGATGGCCTGAGTCACATGGCTGACCTCGAGTCAGCTTAACTCAGCAGCAGGGCCCAGCATGGCTTTCCCCTTCCTCCCTCAATCCTCCTCCAGGCAGCAGCCAAGATTTACAGCTTGCTGGCTCTGAGGTGTTTTTTCTTTAAAAACAAACAAACAAACAAACAAAAATGATAACTAAAAAGCCTTCTTTTAAAACTCATTTACATACATCTTCAATGAATTTATCTCATACATTTCTAAAGTGTGTTTCATTTTCTATTTTCTTATATCACATTGTCCAATCACTTGCCTTTTTACATAGAAGGTAACTCCTGAATGTTGATTTTGTAACTTGAGAACCTTTGTGTTTATAGGAACTTTTAATGATAATGATTTCCTTGGGTTTTCCAAATACACAGTGACTTTATACTCAGGTAATGACTTTCCAAAAAACTTTTCTTTCCTAAGAATACTTTTGACTTTTACTTGAGTACAACAGTATCTATCCTTATCCAGACATGCTTACTACTTTTCCCTCTGAGGAATCAGTGTCGTGCCTGGTGATGCACACCTTTAAACCTAGCCCTTGGGAAGCAGAAGCAGGAAGATCTCTGTGAGTCCAAGGCCGGCTGGATCTAGATCTACAAACTAATTCTGTGACCACCAGGGCTATCTAGAGACCTTGCCTCAAAGGAAAACAAACAAACAAACAAACAAAACTAGGGGCAAGCAAGATGGCTTGCAGTACAATCTGTGGTCCCCATGGTGGAAGCAGAGAGCTGACTCCTGCAGGTGGTCCTCTGCCCTCCATACAGGCATGCACCACACAGCACATATGTGCATACACAGGCATGCACTATACAGGTGCACATCTAAATGCTTATTTGCACATGCACACACACATAAATAAATAAATGTAATTTAAAAATTAAAAAAGAGTTACATTGGTTCTTGAGTTGCGATGTAGATATCATGTTTTATTAAGGAAATATACATCTAATGTTGAATCAGGAAGAATTCTTGAAAATTTTCTTGTCAATGTCTGTTGTGTCAAGCATCATAAAATTTTGTACTCCAACAATTTTTACACGACTACAAAGCCATTTAAATCAAGGTCCTTTATAAAATACACACAAATAAAAATTCATCACCACTATTTTATAAATACTATTCTTACCTAATATATGACCAGTGGGACAGTGGCATTTTCCTTCAGCAGTTAAGCCACTAGGGCAAGAAATACAGTCCCAGCCATCTTTGGTAACTCCTTTCTAAAGTTAAAAAAAAAAAAAAAAAAACAAAAAAACAGGAGATTGTCTTCTTAATCAACTTTCTTAATTGATCATATAAATTTAAAATTATTTGTCAGCTTTGCATTGACAAATAGAAAATACAACAAAATTCAAGAGAATTTAATAGATAAAAGCCAGTTATCAGTTTTACTCTTACCTGTTCCACAATGTTCTAATGTTAAAATATTCCAGTTTATTGGCTTTTAAATTTTAAGTTATAATTCCAAGTGGGTTTATGAAATGTCAATTATGTAGTTATTAATTTCATTCAAGAGAATTCAATGAAATACTGGTCTAGTACAATGGACTAACAAAGGTTTGAGTAAGGTTTGACATCATGAAGACTTAACCTTCTCATGTCACATAGTTTAGGACAAACCTGGAATAACATTATTAAAGATACAGTTATGCCTGAAATCAATAGACTAATGTCAAAATAAATAATGACACAAATTAGACTTTGTTGAAGAGACTGACCTTCTTAATAGATGTTTTACATTTGGCCTGCTGTGTAACACGAAAAACTACAATAGCTTCGATAATATCACTGGAAAATAAACTTGCCCCCAAAACTATATTCGGTTCACAGCTTTCATCATCAATCATTCAGCTGCAACTAGAACTCCCAAAACATGAACTAAATATAAATATGGCAATCAGATCCTCAGAACAAATAATTCAGAGGGTAACTGCTAATGCTAACAGATTCTCAGACTAAAATAAGAACATTATAATAAAACTCAGAACTATTACAAAGACTCCTAAAATGATTAGAAAGGAAAACATAATTGTATTAATTGAAAATTAGGCCATGCAACAAGTACTAACTGATTAAATTTCCCAAAATCAGTATGTAACGAAGAGACTAACCAAACTGCAACATATATTTAAATTTTTATTGATGCACCTGGCATTGCATAAGCATTATGACTATCCATCATCCTGTCGGACCACTGACCCTATACGCCTCAGTCATCTATATCAGAGTGTTCATCCTGAATTGTTCTACGTATGTAATGCTGACCTGAGTTACTCTATGAGGAAAATGGGAACAATTTTTTACAGCTTTGGACTTGGGGGATATCTGATTCAAATACTTTCATAACAAGTTTTCATGTATTTTATTGATCTCTCTCTCAAAAAAAAAAAAAAGTACAATAACAACGGAAGCTTAAAGCATGGTGTTGGTGGCACTCGCCTTTAGTCCTAGCACTCGGGAGGCAGAGGCAGCAGATCTTTGTGAGTTTGAAGCATCCTGATCTACAGAGCGAGTTCCAGGACAGCCAATGCTATATAGAGAAACCCTGTCTCGAAAAACAAAACAAAACAAAACAAAACAAAACAAAAGCCAAAACAAAACAAAAAATCCAAACAAACAAAAAACCAAAGGTAGCTTACTAACTTTAAAGTCTGTAGAGAAATGGGGAAGATTATATTGAAGTTTGAGAGAGAAAGATATTTATTACTGTTTTCACAAAAGCTATTTTGAAATCAGTTCTTCATACCATGTTTTCTGGACACTTTTTACAAATAATGGATGGTCCTCCGTAATTAGAGATCATATGATATCCTGGTAGACATACACATGAAGTTCCTGAAAGGAAAACAGACAATTTTGTTCTTAGTAAATGAAACTTCGAGACAGGGAAACTTAACAGGTTCTGAGATCTTAAAGCTAGGAGTAGTGCTGTATGCCTGTAACCCCAACACCTAGGATGAAGAGGCAGGAAGATCAGGCAGGATTCAAGGTTATCCTTGCCCACACAGGGACTGGGAGGCCAGCCCAGGTATCGTCTGCGTGTGTGTGTGTGTGTGTGTGTGTGTGTGTGTGTGTGTATTTGTGTATATATACACATTGGATGGGCCCATGAACTTTACACCTTGGCTTCTTGCTTAGTAAAACAGAGAAAATAACAGTACCTACCTAATAGGGTCAAGACTTAGAAATATGTCTGGTATTTGGTTGCTATTTAAATTGTAATTATTAAACTAAGAAAACTATCTTCTTGTCACTAAACCATATGTGTGTGTTTAATAAATTTTGTCAGTATGTTACTAAAAAATTATTTTCATCCAATGTATCACTGTTACTCTTTGTTTAGAAAGACAGTAAATATTGTTTTACTATTCAACTTGCTCATATAATTAAGCTCTAAGGACCCTAAGTAAAAACAGCACCCATAGGAGTCTATGTACAACACACACCTTCCTTTACAAACGTGGAGCATATACAACTCAGAGCATAGTTTCTCTCATACTTCTCCCGACACTCTGATCTGCACTGCTCAACGACCAAAGAGAGATCTAAAGATGACAGTCAACCAAACTCAGACTCAAAGCATTTAGACTTCAGTAAACAGAAAACGTCTTACTCTGAGTAGTTTCAGTGAGAACTAGACCAATTGATGCAATTTAGGAGAAAAAGTAACCTCAGTCAAAAAAGACATCAGGAACAAACAATAACGATCACCAATAAAAGGGAGAGGTCCTAAGGAAATCTAATAGATGCACAGGTAGAGATTGAGGGAAAAGAGACAAGAGTTCTCTTAGCTTCCAGTGAACATCATACAGCTGTCACATATGGGTTTCAATTTCCTTATGTGTACAATGTACAGAATCTGATCATAGGTACGGTCGCCTCTAACTCTCAATTTCTTGGGGAGTAAGATCATACGAGAAATACACATTTCCTCCCTTTATTTCTTGTCAGTCACCAGGGTTACTTCTTTACTATTTCTATTCTGCTTTTGTTAGGAGGTTTTCCAGGCGCTACCCTAAGGATTCCCTTCCAGGAAATGACCCTTGGAAATGAGTTGCTGGTTAAGGTAGGGTTGTGGGGCCAGGGTTCCCGATCCCATTATTAGTGGCCAATGCAATCCTCCCAGAAACCCCTTTCTTAGGCATGGCGGCTGTGAATTTTCGGAAATACTCTTCTAACAAAATATCGGGGTGTCAAGAGTGTGTGGTGTTGCTCAGGGTCCATCCACCCCAAAGCGCCTCACCTAGGGCATCCCGCCTCTGGTTGGCGCCACAGGGCTCACAGGAGAGCGTAGAGATGTCGAAGTACTGATTGGGGCTGCACGCCTCCGGCCGCCGGAAAGGGAAGGAGAAGCTCTGGGCCCGTGAGCGTCCGCAGAGGACCAAGAGAAGGAACGCGGTGCCAGCCCGGGCTGCAGGGCTCCATTTGACCGCCATGGCCACCGCAGGCCCTGCACGCGTCACCATGGTACCCGCACTCGCCGTACGCAGGCGCCGGCTCGCCGGCAGCCTCCGCGGTGACGTGTGAGTCGGTTAAGCTGATTGGACAACACGGCTCAGGCATTCTCTTTTACCCCTCCTGGTTGCTAGGTTACCACGCAACCGGGAAAAGATTGGTCTGGCACAGACTAAAGTAGGAGCGGCTATTTCAAATGTATTTTTAATGTATTTTATTAATACATGTATTAATCATATGTGATAATAATGTAAACAGTTTAAAATGTATTCTGGAACACAGTTAATTTAGGATGTCAGGAGAAAATACTACAGCAACAGAAAATATGTGGTTAAGTATTGTTTAAAGAAGGTGACAATCACACACACACACACACTCACACACACACACACACACACACACACACACACACACACACACACACACGAGAATTTATCCAGGCAGTATAATTTTTCACAACAGGAAATATGACACACAAGCCTGTGTGAACTGAAGGGGGATTGTCTGTCCAGGGCAAGGAGGGAGGTGGTTGGAGGCTGGCAATGCCTGTCAAGTGTGTTTGGAGTCCATGAGCATTCTTGTCCAGGTGAAGTAAACCCTCATTAAATCTTGGCTGAGATTTTTATAAATGAGGTTGAAGATCACTACAAGTAGCCTTAACTGAGAATAGCAACCCCTCATCTATTGTCACCTCTGTCCCCTTTACCCTTCTATGGTTTCCTTTCTCTTCCCTAAAAAGGCCATTTTCTACATACTTACATGTCTTTCTAAAAGACTCATGTTCACACATTTACGTGTGTGTGCGCGCGCGCGCGCGCGCGCAGGCCCCACACAAGCCACAGTACACACACACACATGGAGGTCAGAAGACAATTTCTTGGTTCTCTTCTTTCATGTACTTGGTTTCTGTGACTTGAACTGAGGTCATTGGACTTCTCTAAAAGTACTTTTGCCCTTTGAGCCATCTCACCATCGACTGGGATCATGTTTTGAGACAAGGTATTCTTATTCTATTTCCATTCTTAGCAGGTTCTCTAACAATCTGATTTTGTGTAGAAAGGACATAGAATTGGTGGCAACTTTGCTTTGTCAGTGTTTCTTTTCAGTAAACACTGCCACTTGGATTCACAATTGTATACACCTGTTCTACGGGACTATGCCTGAACATTTCAGAACCCCATTTGTAGTAGTCCCTGAAGGAAATCACTAGGGCTCATTTCCTGGATTTATCTTTTATATTACTGTGGTGGTTTTAAAGAATATGGCCCCCATAGACCTATAGGGAGATGTGGCCTTGTTGGAGGGCATAGTCACTGTGGGGGGGGGGTAGGTGGAATTTGAGGTCTCAAGCCACATCTGGTGTGGCATTCACTTCTGCTGCCTTCAGATAAGGATGCAGAATTCTTAGCTCCTTCTCCAGCACCATGTCTGTGTGCATGCACAATGCTTCCAGCCATGACAATAATCTCTGAACTGCAAGCCAGTTTTCCTTTATAAGACTTGCTGTGGTCACAGTGTCTCTTCACAGAAATAAAACCGTTTTTATGGTATGTAATTCCCTATGTCCCATTTCCAGATACATATAAATAAGAAAATAATACTATTTCCATTTGAACAAAGTCCTGAGACTAAAATGAGATAATGCACATGGCTTGGAACAGAAAACCTCAGTAAATGTTAGTGGGCTTTTGAGATCCGAGTCATGAGCCCACAACTATGGGCCAAAGCTGGGACTAAATGATCCCAAGGCAAGAATCATGCCTCTCATGCCAGCCTCTGCTTCTGTTTGGATCAACTTGACATTTCAAGGAAGTCACCAGCACTTTTAATACCATTTTACATTGTCCTTGTTTCTCTCAAATCTAAGAGGCACATTCTGTTACTATTCCCTGTTACTGTGGAAGCTTGACCCCAGTCGCTGGCACCCATATATATACCCAAAGAGTCTGGGATGTTATGGTGGAAATTCCACCCAAGCCCCCTCCCCTGTCTCCCCCCAAACTTTGCTGCATCTCAGAAAGCCCACCAAATGGTGATCCCTCCCCACAAGATGCTCAATACTACTAATAAAGAGTATTTAAACTATCCCCCGGAAAACAGGCTCCTGGTTTTCTGGTTTCCTCTCTGGTGGGGGGGGGGTGCTGGAAGGTCATCTGGGAGCCTTGTATTCTTTAAACGTGGACTTTTTGATTTGGTTTGATTTGGATTGCTGTGCAGATGGAGAGGGTTATTGGGGTGTAGAAACTTTTCATTTCCATTTTAGAATAGCAATCCGAAGATGGTCCAGAAACATTTTTTATTCAATTCTTACAGTACCTCTCATTTCTTACTACACATTATTTAGGACATCATTTTCTTCTAAGATTTAAAAGTGTTCATTTTTTTAGAGGGCTTTGCAATCACCCATAAGTACATCTTGTTATTTTCAAGTGATTAAGAAAAACCAAATACAGAGCAGGCATCACAGAACATACTTGTGATTATACTTTTCATTTCTCAATTTTGAGAAGTGCTCTATCCACTGTTTCAGAAATTCCAGATGAAAGCAAATTTATAAAGGTACTTGCCAACATTACAGATGCCTAGTAGATTGATTAAGCATTATTTACTAAGCCCTTGTGTTAGGAATAGTTTTCCCTGCTGTTCAGGTCCCACTACCGAGCCAGCCCCAAATAATACACACAGAGACGCTGTATTAAGATATAATTCTGTTGGCCAGTTACTAGTTTCTTGTCCGCTAGCTCTGTCTTAAGTATTAATCCATTTCTATTAATTTAAGTATTTCCACGTGGCCTCCTCCTATCCAAGAGAGGAAGTGGCGTTCGTCTCTCTCCATCCTCCATCTTGGAACTCCCCCTACCACTTCCGGAATCCTCCTTCTCCTAGTCCCGCCTATCTTGCTTTCCTATTGGCCAACAGTGCTTTATTCATTAACCAATAAGAGAAACATTTTTACAGAATGACATCTCCCATCACTCTTGGCCATTGACATAGTATGTGTGCACCATCTACAGCTGTAAATGGAATATTTCTGTGGCTTTCCGGAATGTTAAGGAGCTTACACCTGTCGAAAGTGAAAGCAAAACAGGAGCCACATTGTTATACATTGTTATTAAGTCTCCACACCTTACTTCTGTTTCCTAAACCCAATGTATCCTGCAAACCAGGTTTTCAACCTAAGCTGAACTTGTGACCTCAAGTTGTATGCCCTCCCCCTTGTCTTACTAAACTCCTGAACCAGTGATATATGGTGATATATGGTTGCCCTTTTGCCTGACACCTTGGTGACTTCCCTTCTGTAATGATTCAGACATTATACTGGCCTTCCCCCTTCACCTGGAAGAATGCACTCAGGAAGTACCCTGGTCAGCCCAGGGTTCCATGGCTACTAGTCTGCATGCAGGTGTAAAGGACCCTTTAAAAGACAGACCCAGCTGGTGGAAGTGGCACATGCCTTTAATCCAAGCACTCTTGAGGCAGAGGCAGGCGGATTTAGGCCAGCCTGGTCTACAGAGTGAGTTCCAGAAGCTCCAAAGCTACAGAGAAACTTTGTGTCAGAAAAAGAAAGGAAGGAGAGGGGGAGGGAGGGAAGGAAGGAAGGAAGAAGGGAAGGGAGGAAGAAAGGAAGAAGGGAAGGAAGGAAGGGAAGGAAAGAAGGAAGGATGGAAGGAAGGATGGAAGGAAGACCCCTGCCCACATCTCTCTTTCCCACTGTTCCCTTGGGGCAGACAGGAGTTTTCCTATCTCCTTCTTCTTTCCTCTCTGTTTCTGTGTCTTTACCTTTTTTCTTACCTCCCCCTCGATAAAACTTTCAATGAGTCAGGTCTATAGGTCTGTTTCCCCATCTGCCTGCTGTCCATTACCCACCCCAGAACAGGGAACCTACCACATTATTCTTTATTCCCAACACCTTCCACATGACATATTCTTGCATTTATCTCTCCACCGGCAGCCTCGAGCCCCAGTTCCTACTCTTCTGTCCAGGTGCTAACAGTCAATTACCCCGACAGCTGTTTTCTATCAACCCTAACCCTTCCTCATAAAAGGGATCTCAAAAGCCAGTGAGGGGCTGCTCTCTGAAAGCCCTAGGGGAGACAGCCAGCTGGAGACTTCTAAATCCAGCTTGCTTCGATCAGGCAGTCGTGGAATTGCTCCCCTTGCCCCCTCCCGTCTAACAGAAACTGCAGCAAAAGAAGGACAAAGAGCTCCCCAGCTTCCTCCTTCCATCTTTTCCCTGAACCCGAAAAGAAAAAGAAACCTGTTAGGTTTGTGTATTTTTGCAGTTGTCTCCTGCAGATGGGAATTTCGGGGGGTGGGGGGCAGGCCCGGGCTCCCGGATTGGGATTGGTTAGGAACAGGGGATGAGCACAAGTTCACACTCGCCGGGCACCGCTTAGCGCTGCAAACGGCACGGGACGTGTGCGCATGCGCTGGCCCGGCACCCGGGCTGCGGGGTGTGCCTGGAGAGCGCATGGGCAGACAAGCTGTACGTCGGTTTGTCCCGACCGACGGGAGGGCAGTGTGGGCGCCATCTTCTTGGGGCCGCCTGGGGGCTCGGCCGGCTCGGTGGCGGCGGCTGCGACAGCCCCTGTCTGTGTGGTGTGTGCGCGCTCAGTGCGCGGTGCCAAGCACTTGTCCTCGGGGCGGGCGGGCGGGCGGGAGGGCGCGAGGCGAAGGCCAGGCAGGCGGGGCCGGGAGCGAGCGCGGCGGGTTCGGTTAGAGCCCGCTGACCCCACTCCATCACTCCCTCCCGTCAGCCTCCCCGAGACGGTGTGTGCGCTTGCTGGGATCTTGACCGCGAAGATCTCGGAGCATCGCCTAGGTATCTCTTTTCTTTGCCATGTCCACGCTCGTGGCGGCGCGGGAGAGCTCCGCAGGCCGGTGTCCTCGGGCTGCGGGGGCGCCGAGCGCATCAGCGAGGCGGGGAGCCGGCCGCTAGGGCGAGCTGGGGTGGAGCTTTCGCTCCTGGGACCGCCGAACGCTAGGGCACGTTGGTTGGGCGGTCCTAGTTAATTTGAAAGCCAATTTGGGCTCACACTCTGGCGACAGTGTTGGATCCGACATAGCAAGTGGCGGTAAAAGAAGGAAACTGATGCTCGGGAGCGTGGACAAAGGCTGTGAAATCGATGCCTTCGGAGTATTCCCCATTGATGATGATGGATGACGTGAGAAGTTTGTGCCTTGTGGATTCGACTTCACTTAACAGTTCCTGACCCGGGCTCTATGTGGTCATGCTATTTATTTATTTTTTATTATTTTGACATCTGCATTATAAAAGGCAGATTTTTATCAGACTTGTAGACTGGGGTAAATTTCCTGCAGGAAAATTCAAGTTTAGAGTTTGAATGTTTTTCATAACTGGGCAGCAACACATGGTTGGGGACATTAGTAAACTGTCTCCTTTACCATGTCTGGAAAATGCCTTTATTTGATAGTTAAAATCGAGTGGATCTGAAATTGGAGCTCTTAAGTTCAGTCTGCCTTTTTTCTCTGAATCTTGATTAAAAGATGCACACACTTAAGATTAATTAAGATGGTGATTTAAATGGAAGGATGGCATGGTAAAATTAGCAAAGTTGTTTAAAATGTGTTATCATTAAATGGATTTTTAGGAATTGGCTTCCTTGTCCTAGAAGTTCATTGTGGCCTGACATTAACACCCTCACTATTCACTTTGGCATTCATAACTAAACCAGGGTTAGTGAGTGTTTCGATTTGTGCCCAGTGGCATTCAAAACTAGAACAGGATAATTTGTGTTTTGATTTTGGTGCAATCTAATGTATCAGCATACTCTTGTGGAGATTTTAAGGAAATAGATTATTGTAAGACATACTTGGAGTCTCTTAGCTATGTTCTAGATATTACTGCCTATGGATAAATGATGACATTGTTCTACTATGGCAAGGGCAAAGAAATTTAAGCATTAATTTTTATTTGGCAAATTAGAACAAACTTTAGGCCTCTTGCATTAGAATTCAATAGCTTTGTGCTTGTGAAACTGCTTAATGAAGATGGCTTATTTAAGACACTTAGATAAGGTGGCTTTGAAGCTAGGATGTGTTGTTAGAGGCATTTTGAATTTGATGTCTACTTATTTCCATGAAATTCTCCAAATTCATGGACTTGTAGCTAAATTTATTTCCTCAAGGTCCAACCCCTTTGAATTTAACAAGTTTATGGTCAGACAAAGTAGTTCTTATCATTTGCTCAAATCAGCCAAGTCAGTTTATATGGGAGTCTTGGAATTTGAATGTTAACAGGTGTTTCAAGGAGCCATTTATAGATTTTGTTGAAGTGTTGGGTGTGGATATTGTTGAAGTTAGGCTTACATTTTTTTCTTTTTTTTTGTACTACAAAGATTCTAATAGTAAATCTCAATTTAAAATGTGGTGTGTGACATTGGTTTTATTGATTAACCATTCAAACTTAAAGGAATATGCACAGTGCTACTTAGGTTTAAGGGAACAAAATTTTATTTGCACATTAATATTAAGTAAAATGATTAATTTGGCACATTTTAAAAGTTATTTGGTAAATATTGTTTGTGAAAGCTCTATATACAAGTTCCTTCAGTACTAAGTTGAGTTTTGTTTTTAGTACTGAATATTGGCAATCCCAATATTTCTAATTAGTCTTTATATTGTTTACTTCTCTATATTATTATTGTTTCTATAATGTAAGTATGTAGGGTAGTATTTTGAAGTGGCTGTTCACATAATAAAATTCTAAAGTTGATACAGTTTTTTGTTTTTTTGGTTTGTGTGTATGTGTGTTTGAGATGAATTTTAATATTCTACTGTTGTAAGGATATTGGATAAGTAGTGCCATTGATTTTATTTCAGCATTTGTTTCTGTATTTGTATATGAGGAATTTGTATTCAAATGGTAGCCGTTGACTTGGATTTATTGCATAACAATTGATAGTTTTATAGTGTTGGCATTTATTTATTATGTCATTTTGAATTGTTGCTTTGTTTGACTTAGTATTATGTTTTGAAAGGGTGGAGACTGGCAAGGGAGTTGGATATAAGTCTGAATTACATGTTTGGGTCATCTTTAGGTGAAGTGATGGAAAGTCTTTAAATATTTGATTTTTAAATTGATGTTTAACTTATAAAACAGATTTTTTAAAAGTACATGCTCAACTTATCAGCCTGTGATAAACGTGGACTTAATGATAGAATTCAGTGAGCTTTGGTATATTTATACATTAATTCCAATGGAGTAGTATAATTTTCTGCATATGTTTTTATTTTCTAATACTTCCCAGTTGTCTGCCTGGCATTATACTTCTTCGTTTGTTAAAGAAATATAATAAAGTTCCCATAGTGCTTTACATTTTTCACTCTGAGAGGTAATTCTGAAATGGATGTCAGGCATTGAGATCAATTACAGAGTTTAGAGATTAATTATATTTCGTTTTCTTTCCACAGTTAAGTTGCTTTTACAGAATTAACAGGTCTTCAAGAAATAAAAGGAAAAGGTAAGACACCAGAGTTTAAGGCTTTGCACCAAAATGTGACAGGGATTAGTGCATCTTTGTACTCATTGCTTCTGTTTGTATGTGGCAGCTGAGTATCCGGAGCAGAAATTGTACACGGGCTTTTCTGAATATGTAAACTTTATTGTGGTCAGTAACAGACAGGCCAGTAGGAGACACATTTCTAAACAACCTGAAAGTAGTTTGGTCTGTTGTGAAACAGCATTTGGCAGACTTACAAAGGAAGAGTTGATATTTTTAATGTTCCAATTGAAAAGGATTACTTTAGGGCAGTTGCTTTATTTGTATGTTTATAGCATATTTGTTTCAAGAATTAGATAAAATCAGTTTTTTTTTCTTTTGTGTGTGTGAACTAGTATCTTGCTTCCATTTATTAATGCTGAAGGAAGCAGGAGCCAGGTAATTATTAAGCTAGTTTGTGCTAAGGTACTGCAAAAATAAGATTTGCTATTATGTGTACCTTTTTGTCTGCAGGTCATTATTGCTGTGGTTTGAGCTCAGCATGGCTGTAGTCATCCGTTTACTGGGGCTTCCTTTTATTGCGGGGCCTGTGGATATCCGTCACTTCTTCAAGGGCTTGACTATTCCTGATGGAGGAGTGCATATAATTGGAGGGAAAGTTGGGGAGGCTTTTATTATTTTTGCAACCGATGAAGATGCGAGACGTGCCATAAGTCGTTCAGGAGGGTTTATCAAGGATTCATCTGTAGAGCTTTTTCTTAGTAGCAAGGCAGAAATGCAGAAGACCATAGAAATGAAAAGAACTGCTCGTGGAGGAAGAGGGCGACCAGGATCAGGGGCATCAGGGCTTAGCAACCTGTATCATTTTATTGATGCTATGAAGGAAGAGGAGAGTTATTCTGGATATGGTTCTTCAATTAATCAAGATGCTGGGTTTCATGCTAATGGTACAGGACTTGATGTAAGGCCAAGAAAGACCAGGCCATCAAAGGCTGAGAACCCTTACTTGTTTCTACGAGGTTTGCCTTACTTAGTAAATGAAGATGATGTACGTGTCTTTTTCTCTGGTTTGTGTGTGGATGGAGTGATTTTCTTAAAACATCATGATGGCCGAAATAATGGTGATGCTGTAGTAAAATTTGCGTCATGTATTGATGCTTCAGGAGGTCTTAAATGCCATAGAAGTTTCATGGGTTCAAGATTTATAGAAGTAATGCAGGGCTCAGAACAACAGTGGATTGAATTTGGTGGTAATGCAGCTAAGGGTGGTGATGTTTCTTGTTTGAGAGCTGAAGAACATTCTCCATCAAGAGGGATGAATGATAGACATTTTCGAAAACGGACTCATTCAAGATCTCCTAGAAGAACACGTTCTCGCTCTCCTCTTGGATTTTATCTTCACTTAAAAAATCTGTCCTTAAGTATTGACAAAAGAGATTTAAGAAATTTCTTTAAAGATACTGATCTGACTAATGAACAGATTAAGTTTTTATATAAAGATGAACGGAGAACACGGTATGCCTTTGTGATGTTCAAGAATCTAAAAGACTATAATACTGCTCTTGGTTTGCATAAGACTGTTTTACAATATCGTCCAGTTTTTATTGATCCAATCTCTAGAAAGCAAATGGTGAAATTCATTGAATGCTATGAAAAGAAGAGACCAGGGTCAGTAGAGAAAGGAAGGCCTGGACATGTTTCACAAAAGTTATTTGAAGAAGGTTACTCTGGTCAGAAACTGTACATATATATAAGAAACTTTCCATTTGATGTCACAAAAGTTGAAGTGCAGCAGTTCTTTGCAGACTTTTCCCTTGTTGAGGATGACATTTCCTTGCTTTATGATGACAAGGGAGTTGGTTTGGGAGAAGTACTGGTGAGATTTAAATCGGAAGAACAGGCCATGAAAGCTGAACGCTTAAACCGCACAAGATTCCTAGGGACAGAGGTGTTGTTAAGACTTATATCCGAGGTACAAATGCAGGAGTTTGGTGTCAATTTTTCCTTTATGTGCAATGAGAAAACACAAGCCCGTTCCCAGTCACACAATAGAGATGACCGTTCCCGTCTGTTTGACTTAAAAGACTCGCCAGTATGTTCACTGGGCCGGTCTGAAAGCATTGGTTACCAGGCAGAAGACTTAAGGTATCCCCACAGGTATTTCCAAGAGTCTGGCAGGCACCCTCCGGAAGACTTCCATCACTCCCTAGAAGACTATAGACAACCCCGGGAGGAACACATCAGGTGCTCAAGAGAGGAAGACTGGAGACGGCCTCTGGAGGAATGGCGATGGTCACCAGAAGATGACTTCAGGTACTCTCGTGAGAAAGATTTTAGGCAGCTACCAGAGGATGATTTCAGATACCCTTGGGAGGAGGACTTCAGACAGCCACCTCAGGAGCACTTCAGGAGGCCACCCCAAGAACATTTCCGGCTTTCCCGAGAGGAGTATTTCAGACATATGGCAGATGAAGACTATAGGCACCATTTTGATGAGGACTTCAGGACCGAAGAAGATTTGAGATATCCTACTGATGAGGATTTTAGGCAGCTCTCTAGGGAAGACCTCAGGGCAATACCAGAGGAGAACCTTGGATTTCCTGATAGTTTTAGATCTCCTGGGGAGGATTTTTGGACCTCACCTGATTTCAGAGGTCATCGTCCTTTTATGAACTTTGGTTACTTGGAAGGTGGCAAGTTTGATTTTGGAAAGCATAATATGGGATGTGTTCCTGAGGGAAGATTTATGCCTGATGTAAAATTACATTGTGGTTCAGGTAGAATAACTCCTGTTAAGATCATGAATCTTCCATTTAAAGCTAATGCTAATGAAATTTTAGACTTTTTCCATGGTTATAAAGTCATACCTGACTCAGTTTCAATACAGTACAATGAGCAAGGGTTACCAATAGGAGAAGCCATTATTGCTATGGTAAATTATAATGAAGCTATAGCTGCTATTAAAGAACTAAATGGTAGACCAGTTGGTCCCCGCAAAGTTAAACTCATTTTGCTTTAGAGAGCCTTTCTAAGTCCATAGTTGATGCAGCAAAAATATAGCTTTCTTAAAAGTTTATTTTTAATTATCTAATTAAACATTTTGATTTTAACCTGTGAATAGACAGAGTGTGTTGTGTAAATCTGGATTTCCTTTGCTTACAAATGGATATTCTTTTTCTCTCTAATTTAAAATTTCATATGCTCTTTTTTTCTTTGATAGGGGAGAGGAAACAAATTTCCTGAATTTCTTAGTTTCATTGATGTTATGGATAAAGCCCAGTCTTGTGAAATGTGGAAGTTATGTTTGGGGAAGGTAAATCTATCTTTAATTTTGTTTTCACCATCTTTTACTCAGACTGTGTAAGGAAATGGTGGATGACTGACAGACTTATCAGGTTTGGCACTTTAATTGCTACCTGCCTGCAGAATTCCCTTTTGTTTGAGATATTGTTAAGGTCTCCTATTAACTCTAAATAGTTCAGAAAATGAACACACTGTGAACTTGAAATTTACTTATGTGAAAGGCTTAGGAAATTCCCAACATTTGTATTCACAACTCTGAAAAGTTTTATAAAATAAAGATGCAACTGAAATACTTATTAGCTTGTGTTTGTACAACAAGAACAAAGACAGCATTGCAGCTGGGTATTATAAAATTTCTCAACAGTTCTATTAAAACTATATGGTGAGCAGGACCACATAATGTGTAATAATAATAATAATAATGCACAGGTCTATGATTTCTTCAACATCACTTTATCCTGAGAACTGGGGGGCCTAGGGCTTATCCTAACTAGATTGCTAAGATTAACACAAAATGTTCAGAAGACAGTAAAATAATTTGTTTAGGGCTAAAGGGGGACTCTCTGGCTGGGAATATGACAAATGAATATTGTTTTTCTAGGAACAAGTTACTGGTGGCTTATTTGGTTTCCTTTTTTAGCTTCAAAGCATTGTATTTATTTGCAAACTCACTAAATACAAGATTTCTGAGCATGAATTTTGACTTTGATACTCAGTGTTTATATTTTGCTTCTATCAATTAGATTTTCCTTACCCATAATAATAGAAGTAGCTGACAAGGGACACATAATTTATTAGGCAATAAGTCCTTTAACGTATGATCTCTATTATCCCTATTTCACAAATGAGAAATGAAGTTTAGAGAGGGCAAGCAAGCTGCTTCAAGTAACACTAAGGAACCAATTTCAACCCCTATAAGCAGACTTCTAATTATACCATGTCCATAAATATTTTTGCTGTGTCACTTTATTACGTGGTATTTTTAACTTTAGTAAAGTTATGATGAAATATTTAATGAGCAAATTACATTTTCTTTGTTTTTAAAGTTGCATTTAAAGTATGATACTTAAACATTGTTAGCTAAATTAAAGAGAAAAATGACTTAAGAATTTATAGTTTCTCTTGGGAATATATATGTGTGTGTGTGTGTGTGTGTGTGTTTCCAATTCAAAGTTCTTCATTTTATCTAATTTGATTGATGATTTTTATAGTTTATATGAAACTAATAAGTTTTACCTACTTTCTTCATCCAGACATTTCCCACACTAAGTAGTTGTGAATAAAATTCCGTAATGTAGTGTAGAATACTTTCAGTATCTTGAATTAACATTCAGTGATTTAAAGAAATCAAAGAGAAGTCTGCATAAGTTTTTGTTTTAAATAGTTAATAATTAAATAGAACAAATTGATAAATTTTGTTAAAAAAAAAAAAAACCCACACATTTTGAGTCTTAAAACCAAAAAGCTTTTACAGATAGAATGAAAAATTTGACTACCTAAGCCAAGGACAATGACCACATAGATGGTTCATTTGATCAGATGTGTCAGACTGTAAATACTTCCCAGATCAATACATAGTGATACACCTAAGATATAGCTTAAAATGAAAGACTATTGAGTGTGTAATTGCTACACAAGTTGGGCTGGGGTGGAATGGTAGAGGTGGGAAGAGGCCAGCTGGGAAACACAGCTCTATGTCTTGACTTGCTTTAGTTTGTATTCTGTGTGTGAGTGCTCTGCATGTATGTGTGTGGGCCATGTGTCCGTGGAGCTGAGGGGAGTGCTCTTAACTGCTGGGCCATCACTTCTCCCATGCCTTGATTTTCAAGTTAAGTACTGTGGCCATTTTATCTCAGTCACCAGGCTTAGTATATAAGGCTTAGTATATATTTACTGGTGTGTCTGTATGAGGCTAGAGTTTGATGGTGTCTTGTTTAAACACTTCAACGTTTTTTTTTGGTGAGGCAAGGCCTCTCACTGAACTTGCTAGACTGACTGGCCAGCACTACTCTCCCCCCCCCCCCTCCAATCTTCCTGTATGTGCTTCCTCAGCACTTTCTGGTTTTAGTTGTGCAGCAAACACCTCACTGACTGAGCCATATTGCTCAGCCCCAGGTTTAATATTTTGTGAGCTTTATTATAAACATTTGCTTTAGAAAACTTGCTTCCTAAACAGTAGTAAGGGAGCTGTTTTTGCACATCTCTTTCTAATACTGTCTTGAGTAACATGTTGATTTAACTTCAGTTGGCCATGGTAGTAGCTAATACTTACACCAAGTCAGAGTATTTTTCCTTGTTTGCAAAGCCTAGGGAACTGTACACGATAGTTTCAGACACATGAAGGTCTATTGCTTCATGCTTTGATCGTTCAGCTTCAGTAATTCCATGGCCAGATTTCTATCTATCAACAGTAGGTACACTGGGAATGTGTTGGTGTTCTCTTAACATGTGTTGTTTTACATTCAAGTTATACTTTTTGTTGTTGTTGAGAATGTATATAAAAATAGGAAAACATCCCTAGAAAGGAAACTTAATCCTGTAAGATATGTCAAACCATCCTGGAGATGAGAATATTATTACAAAGCAGTGGCTTTTGATCCTTATTACCTATTAAGATTATCAATGCTTAATTTTTATTAGAGATGCCAAATGATGGGCTATTTACCATGTTGAGGTTTTGTTGTTTTTAGTTGTGCTGGGAATTGAACCCAGGACCTCATTAAGCATGATAGGCTAGTGCTAAACCCTAGCCCAGTTTTCACTTTCTTAAATGTAGTGATATCCTAACTGGTTGTGTTAGTTATATAATAGCTTTGTGTTTGCCTCGTTGCCCACAAATAGTAAAATGTCTAATAATTCCTTTTGTTTTTATATATATACATGTATATAACATTTTTTTTGTCGTTTGTTTGAAACAAGGTTTCTTTGTGTAACAGCCCTGGCTGTCCTAGAACTCACTCTACTGACCAGGCTGGCCTGAAACTCACAGAGATCCACCTGCCTCTGCCTCCCTAGAGCTAGGATTAAAGGTGTGCACCACCACTAGGCATATACAAGTAATCTTAACCATGTTTTGTAGTCTCCTGTAGTCCATGCTGGTCCTGAACTCGGATGAAGCCAAGGATGACCTTGGACAACCAATCCCCAGTCTCTGCCATCTAAAGTGGAACAGCAGGCTTGTTCCCACACTGAGCTCTTGTTCTTAGAACATTCTCTGAAGTAGGAACAGCAGCTGTAGAACCACAACTGTTTGCTGTATTAGGCATGACTTGAGGCAGTTGCTGCTTGAGAGAAGTTACGATTCACTGACAGCAACTGAAATACCACAGCTGTTTCTCCTCTCAGCTCAATATCAAATTTGAATACTGAGCAAAAATATTAAAATCAAGTAATAATCTCCCTTCCTTAACTAACCCAGGGCTTTAAAGTATTGTGAGAAAAAGTACCAAAGTAATCTTAAAAGTATTCTCAGGGAGAAATACTTTAAATTTTTTTGTTTTGAATAATTGCTTTGAGGTTCATAAAAGTGTTTTTCTTTTTTTTTTTTTAAACAAAAGAAAAAGAAATGTCAGACATAATGAAAGTCTGTAGATTTAGGAATAAATTATGTACATGTTTATTGACTGTGGTGGCCTGATAGTGTGTTTAGTGGATCATGGCATTCTATGATGAGGGAGGAACATTTCTAACAAATCACTTGCCCTCCAAGTGTCAGTGATTTACACAAGTAGAGTGAATAGTGCTTTAGAGTTAGTTTGTTGTAAACCAGTAAGGTTGGATGCAGCCTTTAAGCTGTACACTTATAAAACCTGATGTCGGCATTCCATACCTTTTACTTAGCTACATTTTTGCTGAAGAAACTAAATTTACGCACCAAATGATGAAACATAAGGTTATAATAAAAGCAAGAGAAGCAATCTTTTTACTTAAGGCATTATGGCATATTATTATTAAATGAGCTCTTCTGGTACTCAAAATCTAAAGTTTTAACCTAAAGAAACTGAAAGGAATTATTCAATCTTTTGTTATCTGATTCCTTTTGCATCTTTAATATGTATATATATATATATATATATATATATACTGAATTAAATCTGAAATGCTTTGATATACATAACTTTTGTTGTTGTTGTTTAATAGAACATATACAGAAAAAAAATACACTACCAAAATAGGATGTTGAAAGAGTGGTATGAGCCGGGTGTGGTGGCACATGCCTTTAATCCCAGCACTTGGGAGGCAGAGGCAGGAGGATATCTGTGAGTTTCAGGACAGCCTGATCTACAGAGTGAGTGCCAGGACAGCCAGGGCTACACAGAGAAACCCTGTCTTGAAAAAAACAAACACAATAACAAAGGTCTGGTATGGAACATTAAAAAAACTTTTTTTCTTTTGGTGAGCCTAATTGCCTTTAGCCCCCGCCCCCCCCCCCCCAATTTCATAGTAGTATTTCATTTTGAAGTTTAACCTGTCAAGTGAGTATAAAGTGATCCTGGATTTCACTTAACATGAAAATGGAAATGTGAAGTTTTCTTAAAATTAATTTTCATCTTCTGTCACATCTAACTCTTCATCATCTTCATCTTCTACTTGGTCTTTTCTTGTTCGAGAGTTGGCTATCTGTTAACAACACATGAAAAAGATTTTAAAAAGTTTTTACACATTTGGCATCTTTTTACGTGTCCTTATAGGAAAGGTAATATAGAACAACTATTTTAGAAAATGGCTAAGTTCCCTGTGAATTTTAAGGCTGCAGTCTTTATTTATCAGTATATATGAGGTTAAGCATATTTGACTCCAGCAGATGCTTCAGAGACATAAAATACCATCACTGTGGAGTGAGCTGAGAACCAGCTCAGCGGTGTACCTCTGACTCGCCCTTAGCTATCTTACCGAAACCCCTCTGAGGGTGATTGGTGCCATCCAGGAACACTGCAATGTCTGCACACCAGAGGGGGTCACACTATGGATATGTATGCTACTGACAGATGTTCCATACAGACAGTATCCTACCCAACCCCCAGGTACCTGACCTCAAGTTAGTAAGGTTAAGTCTAAGTATTAAGTTCTAAATAGGATTTTAGATGGAATACATGTGTCAAGGAAAAAAATAATAGAGATATAATTTGGCTGGAGGAAGAGATAATGCAAAGCAGAAATAATGCACAGAATCCAATGTCAGGACGTCTGTCTTTTAGTAATTTTACTTAAAATTGTCTTTTGAGATTGCTTTATTCCATTATAAAATTCTGAGGTACATTACAGTTACAGTCATAGCTGTTGTCCATGAGTTATGCTTAGACAAAGCCACTTTTGGGTATATTTAGAATTTGTGTTGATACTAGACACAGAAAATGTGTCTTAGCACTGTTGTGTGTCTCCCATCTGTTCCTTCACTGCTCTGCCTCAGAGTAAGTAGCATGTGCCCATAGGCTCTTCTCATCGTGTTTAGAGGAAGAACTATGGCCAGAGACAATGAATTGCATGGGGTCACATCACAGGAGAAGCCTTTCTACTTAGTACGCAACATGTTCCAAAGGCATCAACTCACATTCTATTAGTATTTTTTAGCTCACCTGTCCAGTTCCAGATGTGCACTTAGCTGACACTGATCTCTGAAGAGGTGACTTTGAATTTGCTCTTACAATATCTAAACGAGATGGATAATCTGGTAGATACAGAGAATTTCGGAAAACCTATTGCAATGTAAAACAACATTATAAAGTAGATGCAAAATGAACATCTAGATAACCAGCTTACATTCTTAAATTTGAGTTATTGTAAGCTCTGGAGGAAAAAATTATAGATCTAGTCAAGTTAGAAAAGGGTAAAAAAAAAAATTCTACTAGGATCATGCAAGTTGATAAAAGATGTTCAGTAATCATAAGATCATTTGGTTGCAGCAACTGAAAGCTAGTGTGGTACACAATTATGCTGGCTCTTTCCCACAGCGCGAGTGTCACCGTGCAGTTTGCACTGCAGCCGCCCTAACACTAACATGAACACCAGCATCAATAGAATCTGAACTTCTCAGTGCTCTCAAATATTGTCAAGTGTTTTTCAAGCCTCCCTCTCTTATGCTTACCCCATATTTCTAGATGAAGAGTCAAGATCAGTGTGACTTTCAAAAACCTCTGTCCAAACTCTTTATTAAAAAAAATTAAAATGTCATCCTAATTGTTTCTCAATGTGCATTTTTCTTTTACTGTCAAAACTACAAATTTACAAAGATTTTTGGTTTCCACGGGTTCCCTCTAAAAGGTGGTTTTCAACCTTCCTACTGCAGCAGCCCTTTAATATAGTGTGGTGATCCCTCCAAACATGAAATTATTGAAATTATTTTTGTTGCTACTTCATAACTATACTTTTGCTACTGTCATGAATCACTGGTATCTGTGTTTTGCAATGGTCTTAAGGGTGACCCTGTGACAGGTCGTTTGACCCTCAAAGGGGTTGCCACCCACAGGTTGAGAACCAGTGCTCTAGAAACATGCATCTACTTCAGTTCTTTTTTTCTTCAAAGTATAACTTTTAAAAAACTGATCACTTACTGTATTTCACCTCCCCATTAGAATTGGAAAGCATCCCACAGCACTGCTCATCGGAACCCTTAAGTCTATCTTCCCTGACCCCAGCTCTTCCTCATCCATGCCAGTCACTGCTAGCTTTCCTCTTGTACTGCTTCATCTGTTTACAGCCAGCTCACCCAGAAAATGTGCATCTCTCCTACTGCTACATCTTTAGTGCAGTCACTTAATTTAATGTCTTACCAGCTCACCCAGAAAATGTGCATCTCTCCTACTGCTACATCTTCAGTGCAGTCACTTAATTTAATGTCTTATCAACTAGTGAATTTGCTATATAGTGCATAAACTTTTTATTATAAACTAATAGTATCCAATAACATATTCTGAGATGAAGGAAATGTTCCATGTCCAAAAAAGGCCTCTGGCTTTGTGTGGCTGCTAACCACTTGGCATGGTTTGTAAGGGATTTTGATTTTTAATATTAAGATAGCTACATAAACCTAGTCCTACTGTATTGGGTGTAGACTGTTTTATAATGAAAGGCTTTATACCTAGCAGCATGGGCATTATATTTAATTTCTTACCTGAAGTACTTCTACATACTGACTATGTACCTTTCTTCACAGCCTATTTAACCTATTACTGCAGACTAAATATTCTTAACCAAAAATCCTTTTCTGTGGCTCTTACCTACCAGAGTCAACTGTTGACTTTAGAGTGATCATCAGAGGCCTCATGTCACTCAAACTAGCAGAACTAACTTATGTGACGAATGTACATTATACTGTGCCTCTTTATTGCTGGTTCATCAGCAGGGCATCTCTGCTAATTTACAATCCTTGGAGCCAAGTCAAATGTTATCTTTTTCTTATTCGGTAGCCAGCAGCTCCTATTATTCTCAAGCATAATTGTTATGTTACTAAGTTTGATCAAATCACTCTACAAACAACCTTAAGTTTCTACTGAAAGAAACCCTGTTTTATCTCTGCCATTCTTCCAAATAAATGGTGTTAATTAAATTCACTTTTGCCTAATGAATGCTAACACCGACATAATCCCCATTTTGTGGACGTAAAGAACCAAACTAAAGACTGTCCCTTACATTCCTGTAAGCTGGGGGTTCTCGACCTTCCTAATACTGCAACCCTTAACCATTCTTCATTGTGGTGACCCCAACCATAAAATGATTTTGTTGTAGCCAGGAGGTGGTGGTGCATGCCTTTACTCCCAGCACTTGGGAGGCAGAGGCAGAGGCAGAGGCAGGTGAGTTCGAGACTAGCCTGGTCTACAAAACAAGTTCCAGGATATCTGGGACTGTTATAAAAAGAAACCCTGTCTCAAAAAATTATATTTGTTGCAACTTCATAACTGCAATTTTGCTGTTACAAATGTAAATCTCTGTGTTTTCCCATGGTATTAGGTGACCCCTGTGAAAGAGTCACACATCCCCAAAGGGGTCATGACCCACAGGTTGAGTGAGAACTGCTGCTCTTCCAATACTGCAGAATACAAATGGAATCAAGGGAGACAATTTAGCATGTAAGAACTATTATTTTAGGATAGTTGAAGAATAATTAAGTTAGCAGATTTTACATTGATGACATCTAGGTATAACAGATGGGTGGTTCAAGGTCACCTAGTATTGAGAGGGATGATATATTTTTGTTTGAACACTATAAACTTCTCTAGCAAAGAAAAATAACACGAATTGATGGAACCAGATGCAAAGATCCACAGCCAAGCACCAGGCAGAGCTTCAGGAATCCAGTCGAGGAGAGGGAGGAGGGAATACATGAGCAAGGGAGGTCAAGATCATGGAGGGGAAATCTACAGACACAGCTGAACCAAACTCGTGGAAATGCATGAACTCTGGACTGACAGCTATGGGGCCTCTGTGGGACTCAACTATGGAAGACAGTTGTGAAAAGCTGATCTGAGGGGCCCCTAGCAGCAGAATTAGGATCTATCCCGGTTCATGAGCTAGCTTGTTGGGAGCCCACTCCCTATGGTAGGATACCATGCTCAGACTTAATGCAGGGGGAAAGTCTTGGTCCTGCCCCAACTTAATGTGCCAGATTTTGTTGACTCCTCATGGGAGCCCTTAACCTTTGGGAGGAGTGGTTGGGAGTGTGGGCGGGGTGGGAGGGAGAACTGTGGTTGGAATGTAAAATGAAATTTAAAAAAATAAGAAAAATAACATGACACAGGACCCTTGAGATTAAAGTTTAGACAAGTATTAAGATGAACCCTTTTGCTATAAAAACAGATTTACAGAAATATATATTGGCAATGTCCAAGATTGAGAGAAATTGCAAGGTCTGGATATCCTCTCAAATGAAAGCACACAAATTAATTTTGAAGGAGAAATGAACCACAGAATACTATTTATGTGCAATAGTTTGTAGTAAGTACAAAACGTTCACTGCTGCTGGAATAAATCAAGAAGTGTGACTATGAAGAAAAAGTTATGTCCCTCTGCATTTTTCTTGTTTCCAAGAAACCATCAGGTTTTATGTGCATATACTTCTCCTGGTCCAGAGTCACAGATGCTAAATGGTATAACAGAGGTTGAGGGCTATGTTTCCATTCATTCCATGCTAAATATTTAAAGTACATTGTTCTTCATTCACAATAGCCCAAGGACCTTTGTATTCTATGCCATCATAAGGTTTTTGCTAGGCATCTCCATCTCGAGCTCCTCTGGCTTTAAGACTGTGGAACTTTCCTTTCCTCCCTCTCCCCCCCCCCCCACACACACATACACCGCATGGTACAGGATTGGATGTATTATAGAATTTTAATGGCTATATAGAATTTGTGCCTCCTTCATATCACTGGTAGATTATAATTAGCTTTGACAATGTAGACTATTTCTTATTCATGGTCCTGGTACTTAGAATGGTGCTTGGCATACAGGTGCTGAACAAACCAGTTGCTGCTTGGACATCTTAGGAGCAAGAGGCATGATTTTTATTTTGTCATGAAGATATGTAAAGAAGTTAATTTATTCAGTACTATTCCACTGGAATGTGAAGAAAGTTGTTCAAAAGTACATCTACTATACAACCTTGAACCTTTAGTTTTTCATCTATTTCTTCTACACAACCTACTTAGCTAGCTGACTGAGAGCAGTGATAAGTTATAAAGGGTGTCCTGTGACATCTAGGGCCTCTGGAATGAGGAAACACATTTTAAGGACCAAAGAACTGAACTTGAGGGTCAGTTCGCAAGTCAGAAATGTTAGAAAAAGGAGACCGGTACTTGTAAAGGGGACTCAAGTTTTGCAGGAAAAGTACAGAGATCACTTGAACCTGCCATGCAGTGTTTTTCTTGCAGGAAACGGTGCGTGCAAGTCGCCTACCTTCAACGCTAGCTGTAGCCTTGAGTACAAAGCATAAGACCAGCGTTGTGGTAGACTTTTAGAGTTGGCTCCCACCTGTGCTACTAAACTAGCTATCATCCTCTGGGAAACTTCCTGACTCTATTTCAGTCTTTCCTTATTCTTAGAGTGAGGAAAGCAGGTATTCTTCATTAAAGTTGGTGGATCAATTAGCATAGTTAAATATACAGATCTATTCAAAGCAATGGTTACATAAATATTTGCTACTATTTTATAGTTGTGCAAAAGTCTGATAATCTTTTAAAGAAGAAAACATGGAAAGGGTGAAGATTAAATGTGAGTTTGAGTACTTGAAGAGTGACAGTCATTTGCTAAAGTATTAATGAAAAAACACAGAAGGTCAGTTATTAGGGTTACACATTTGAGAGTATTACCCATACACACTGAAGCTCTCAAGCATTCCCACACTAAAGGAAGAACCGAGTCTAGACGCAGGCCTACCTCTAGATCTTCATCCTCATCGATCTTTTGTATGTTTTGGTATGCAGTAGTGAAGACCTCTAAAGCTTTGCCATGAAATAACATTTCAATCGTGATAAACTCAGAAAATATGTTCTGAAAAACACAAAGATTGCAATTTAAAAGTCATTTAAATTGTTTTTATGTATTTAAGAGTTTATTATAGAACCATAGAATTTTATATTCCCATTATATAGTCTTAGTATTTTATGAAAGAACAAGATGTCAGTTTTTGTGCAGGACAAACCATAACTGAAATAAATAATATGTCAAGACTTTTTATGGCAAAAAATTAATTATGCAAAATATTGCCCTAATCACTATTTACTTTTTTTTTTAAAAAAAAATTCTCTTTTTACATGATAATTGACATTTGGATAAAAAACAGATGACTAAAATGTTTACGACTATATACTCCAGTACTATGTTCTATAAATAATCGTGTTAAAATTTTGAAGCATTTTTTATTTTTTGTTTTTCATTTTACATACTGATCCTAGTTCCCCTCCATCCCATTCTCCTGCCCCCACACTTCTCCTTTCTGACTTCCATCCACTCCTCAGAGGGGGTAAGGTCTCTCTATTGGGGAGTCAACAAAGTCTGGCATACCAAGATGAGGCAGGACCAAACCCCTCTCCCCTGTATCAAGGTTGAGCAAGGTATCCCACCATAGGAAATGGGCTCCAAAAAACAAGCAATGCACCTGGTTCCACTGTCAGGGGCACCCCAGCAGATCAAACCACGTAACTGTCACTCACATTCATAGACCTAGTTGGGTTCCATGCAGGCTCCCCAGCTGTCAGTCCAGAGTCCATGAGCTCCCACTAGCTTAAGTCAACTGTCTCTGTGGTTTTCCCCATCACAATTTTGACCCCCTCCTTGCTCATATGATCCCTCCTCCCTCTCTTCAACTCTAGTAGCTCAGCCCAGTGCTTAGCTGTAGTTCACTGCATCTGTTGAAGCATATATTTTAAACTATAGAAGACTGGCTTCTTTCTGAGATGAGACATGAAACTATGACCAGCAATAATTGTTACTCTAGGATGTAGGTCATGAAGGGCTATCTTGTATGTACAACTGAGTATCAATGAAAAGCACTGTGTTTAGATACCACTTGGAATTTCATACTGAGCATCTCCAGAGATACACAGGGATACCTTACAAGCTTGAATGGCTTCTGACTAGGAACCAATCCCTTAATTGCTAGTTTCCCTAAGTTAGGGTAAAAAAAAAAAAAAAAAAAAAAAAAAACAAACAAAAAACCCACAGAAGAATTATGACATTGTTCTACTGTCTAAGAACATGATCACATCAGTAAGACTCCAGAAAAATGAGACATTTTTAACAAAGGGATATACAAAAGGGATGGAATTTAACCCTGAGTTCAGACAATGTAAATGTAAGTGCATCACAGACTTTACATGAAAGGAAATGACAAAACTTAAAGGAAAGCTGAGAGAAATCACCACCCAATTTGGCAATGGATTCTTAGCCATGACACTAGACCAAAGCAACAGAAGAAACTGAATAGATGTCACTAAAATTGAAAAATCTGTGTTCATATAATACCATCAAGAAAGCAATTTAGTAAGCAACTTGTATTCAGAATATGACAAAAAACAAACAAAAGAACCTTTACACCCTAATAGTAAAAATAACCCATTGAAATATGGACAAAGGCCAGAATGGGCATTTTTCCAAGTAGGTAGTTGTGTATACCTTTAAAACAAGTACTTGGGAGACAGATGCAGGTGGATCTCTGTGAGTCTGAGGCCAGTCTGATCTACAGAGTGAGTTCTAGGACAGTCAGGGCTACAAGGAGAGACCCTGTCTCCAAAACAAAAAAGTTATTGACGATTATCAAAACTATAGTAAGATGCTACTTTACACACACCAGTATGGCTACAATAAAAATTGTAAAAAGGAAGTAGTAAGGAGTCAAAAGAATTAGGTACCATCATACAATGCTAGGAAGGGTGTACAGTGAGAAAGCCATCTTGGAACAGTCTGGCATTTCCTCAAGTAGTTAAACAGTTACTGCATGATCTAGTAATTTATGTATATTTCTTAAATATACATAGGAAATTATATATTTTGCTGCTTTGGAACAGTTTGGCAATTATGCAAATAGTTAACAGTTACTGTATGATCTAGCAAATTCATATATGTATTTCTACACAAGAACATGTATAGGAATGTTTAAATTAAACAGCCAAATGGTAGGAGCAATTGAAGTAGCCATTAACTGACTAATGGATAAACAAAATAGTATCGTACAATCACATTTATTTGGCCAAAACCAATGAAAGACTGCTGCAGACTACAACATGGATAAACCTATAAACATGCTAAGTGAAATAAAACAGAAAAATCATTCCTTTCATGGTGGAATGTCTAGAATGGTGGTTTCTTAGGCCTGTAAGCAGGGCAGCGAGGTAAAGCTAAAGTGGACAAAGTTGAGGTGATAAAAATGTTCCAGAACTGGTGATGGCTGCACACACCTTAAAAAGCAGTGAGTTGTGTACTAACTACTTTTCCAAAGTGATTTTCTTTTCTCCCTGTGAACACCGAGAGGCGTTTTTCGAGGGACACAGTATTGCAGACATGGAGAGGAACTCGGACACACTGTGCAGCCTTCATCTATTTCAGAAATCCCTGGAACTGGTCACTGAAGCTAGGAAATATGCACTCACTTCCTTTGCCTCAATTTTGTATTCAGTATGAGCAGGACATTTATAACACCTGTTGAGGTAGCATGCATAAAGGTGGGAGACAAAAGTGAACCCAAAGGTCACAGGCTTCACGTGAAAAACATTTGCAGGTGTAAGGAAGGGTTAGCAGCGAAGGGAATCATCCTTCCTTCTCTCCTTGTTCAGGTCAATGCTAATTTTCTTAGAACTCTTAACCCTAAATTTTACAAAGAATGTCAGAAGTTGTAGAACTCCATACCTCCCATATTCTCTCCACTTGGAAAAGATGTTATTTTAGGACATCCTCTTTGGATACTCTGAGAAATAACCTGTTTTTACATAGCACAGTGTAGAGCCTGTGATTTAGTTTAGAGGCTCTGAAATGTTTCAAAGCTATGCCCAGGAAATATTCAAATGCATTGCTTTCAGAGATGAATGAACTATGTGTCAGGTATCTTTTATTTTATTGACAATGTAGCAAAAATAGCAGCTGACATAGGAAAATGGTCAATGAGTCCAGACTCCTTCCTTTTTAATAGCATGTAAAATGATCATTGAGCAATAGTTAAGACCTTTCAAACACACCTAAAGCACTGTCCTCAAAGACCTGCAGAAAAGTCAAATCTGCAGGTCTGTCACACAGTAAAGGCAGTTATGGACACTTGGAACCAAACACTTCATCACTGATACCATTTATGTTACTGTCCTAATTAGGGGCACTATTGCCGTGATGAAACGCTATGACAAAAAGCAAGCGGGGGGGGGGGGGGGAGGGCTTTATTTGCTTACACTTGAGTCCATCACTGAAGGAAGTCAGGACAGGAGCTCAAGGCAGGAGCTGATGGGAGGGGAGCTACTTACTGGCTTGCTCATCATGTTTGCTCAGTCTGCTTTCTTAATCTTTTTAAAGTTTTGAAAATAACAGCTGTTAATTTAATGCCAGTCTACTATAATAATTAATAGCAGTCTACTATAATGGAAATCACAGGTTTAAAAACACAACTGGTTTACAGTTTATATTTTTGGTTGGAGTTCATTGAGTAAGTTACTATGTATATTTGCTTATTTTTTTTTAAGGTAAAGTTGGTGTAAATGAAATACTTTGTTTAAGGTGTGGGGGAATGGTGTCTGATACATAAATACATGTTAGCTTGTTAAGAATACAGTCCCTTGATTCTCCAGAAGACTTCTGCTTTGTTGGAGGCCATGCTGGCACTAGGGACTGCGGGTAAGATGCCACCGACTGCCTGCAAACACTCCTTTAAGTACACACAACACAACAGCCTCCAGCAGCACCCCTTCCCCTGGGCTCCATATCCCACAACTCCAGTGGAGGCCACAACATATTAGACCAAGGGGGTACTCAGAACCCCAGAGGCCACACAGGTACTTGGAACCTCATAAGTGAGTTGGCACACAGAACTCCAGAGATTATGCAGGTCACAAAATCCTCAGGGGAGACACTCTGCTGGATCTGAAAACTTACTGATCACTAGACCCTGGGCCACTCAAGCAAGATGACCAGAGAAGAAACAGAAACCAAGGGAAAAAACATCCAACTAACAAAGATAAACTCAGAAACCAGCGCCTAAACCTCTAATAACTCCAAATCCAGATGGCTAGAGGCCAGTGTAAGAACACAATCGACACCAGCCAGGGCTATATGGCACCACCAGAACCTGGCTACTCAACTACAGCCACCTGGGAAGTTCTAACACAGCTGAAGCACAAGAAAATGATCTTAAATCCAGTCTTATGAAGACAATAGAGGTCCTTAATGGATAAATACTTTAAAGAAATCCAGGAAAATACAAACACGTGAAGGAAATGAATAAAACTGTTCAATACCTGAAAACGGAAATAGAAGCAATAAAGAAAACAAACTCAGAGAACCCTGGGGATGGAAAATCTAGGTAAGGATAGCCATTACCTTAGAGTAAAGGGTTAGAAAAAGATTTTCCAAGTAAATGGACCCAAGAAGCAAGTTGGTGTAGCTATTTAATATCTATCAAAGTTAATCCAAAGAGATAGGGAAAGACATTTCATACTCACCAAAGGAAAAAATCCACCAAAATGATCTTTCAGTTCTGAACATCTGTGCTCCAAATGCAAGGGTACCCATATTTGTAAAAGAAACATTAATAAAGCTTAAATCACACATCAAACCACACACATTAATTTTGGGACACTTCAATACTCCACTCTCACCAATGGACAGATTGTCCAGACAAAAGAAATACTGGAACTAACAGACATGGCTCAAATGAACTTAATAGACATCTAGAGAACATTTCATCCAAATAAAAGAATATACTGTCTTCTTAGCACCTCATGGAACCTTCTGCAAAACTGACCATATACGTGGTCACAAGATATTTGAAATAACTTCCTATACCTTACCAGATCATTATGAACTAAAGCTGGATTTCAACAACAACAGAAACAACAGAAAGCCTACAAACTCATTGAAACTGGACAACTCTCTACTGAATCACCACTGGGTCAAAGAAGAAATGAAGAAAGAAACTAAAGACTTTCTAGAATCCCATGAAAATGAATGTGTACCATACCCAAGCCTATGGGACACAGTGAAAGCAGTGCTAAGAGGAAAGTTCATAGCACTAAGTGCCTTCATAAAGAAATTAGATCTCATACTATCAACTTAAAAACACACCTGGAAGCTCCAGAACAAAAAGAGCACACATACCCAAGAGGAGTAGATGGTAGGAAATAATTAAATCCAGGGCTCAAATTAATAAAACAGAACCAAAGGCAACAATACAGTGAATCAATGAAACAAGGAGTTTGTACTTTGAGAAAATCAACATAGACAAAACCTTATCCAAACTAAATGACACACAGAGAGAATACTCAACATCAGAAATGAAAAGGGGACATAACAACAGACACCAAGAAAATCCAAAGACTCATTGGGTTTTACTTCAAAAACCTGTATTCCATAAAATTGGAAAATATAAGAGAAATAGACAATTTTCTCAATAAATATTACTTACCAAAGTTCAATAAAGATCAGATCATTTAAATAGCCCTATAACTCCTAGTAAAATAGAAGCAGCCACCAAAAGTCTCCCAACCAAAAAAGGCCGGGGCCAGATGGTTTCAGCGCAGAATTGTACAAACCTTCGAAGAGCTAATACCAGTACTCTGCAAATTATTCCAGAATATAGAAACAGAAGGAACATTTTCAAATTCATTTTAGGCCACAATCACCCTGATATCCAAACCGCACAAAGAGTCAACAAAGAAAAAGAATTACAGACCAATTTCCCTCATGAACATTGATGCAAAAATATTTAATAAAATGCTCACAGACCAAATCCGAGAATACATCAAAAAGATATCCCAGAGATTCAGGGATGGTTCAACATACGAAAATCTATCAATGTGATCCACCATATAAACAAACTTAAAAAAAGTATTAGAGAGATCAGTGATATAAGGGACATACCTAAACATAATAAAAGGAATATTCAGCAAGCTGACTGCAAGCATCAAACTAAATGGAGATAAACTCAAAGCAATTCCACTAAAATAAGGAACAAGACAGGCTGTCCACTCTCTCTATATCTATTCAATATAGTACTCAAAGTTCTAGCTAGAGCAGCATGGCAACAAAAGGAGATAAAGGAATACAAATTAGAAAGAAGCCAAAGTATTGATATTTGCAGATGATATGTACGTGGTCCCAAAAATTCTACCTGGGAACTCCTACAGCTGATAAACATCTTCAGGGAACAGGCTGGATACAAAATTAAAAAAAATAAAAATAAAAAATAAAAATTAGTAGCACTCCCATATAGAAATGATAAATGCGGTGAGAAAAAAAATCAGGGAAACAACATCTTTCACAATAGCTACAAATAATATATCTTGGTGTAACTCTAACCAAGCAAGTGAAAGACATCTGACAAGAACTTCAAGTCTTAGAAGAAAAACTGAAGAAGATATAAGAAGATACAAAGATCTCCCATGCTCTTGGATGGGTAGGATTAACATAGTAAAAACGGTCATTTTATTAGAAACAATCTACAGATTCAATGCAATCCCCATCAAAATTCCAACACAATTCCTTACAGACCTTGAAAGAACAATACTCAACTTCATATCTTCATATGGAAAAACAAAAAACCCAGGCTAGCCAAAACAATCCTGTATAATAAATGAATTTTTGGAGGCATCACCATCCCTGACTTCAATCAAGCTCTACTATAGAGCCATAGTAATAAAAACCACGTTATTGGCATTAAAACAGAAAGATTGATCAATGGAGTAGAATTGAAGACCCAGACATACATCCACACTTCTATGGATATCTAATTTTTTTTTTTTAAATAAAGAAGCTGGAAATATAAAAAGGAAGCATCTTGAGCAAATGGTACTGGCCTAACTGGAAGTTGGCATGTAGAAGAATCAAATAGATCCATATTTAGCACCCCTCATGAAATTCAAGTCCAAGTGGTTCAAAGACTTCAATATAAAACCAGATACACTAATCCTGAAAGAAGAGAAGGTAGGGAATAGCCTTTAATGCATTGGCACAGGAGAAAACTTTTTGAATAGAACACCAGTAGCACAGACACTAAGACTGACAGTAAATGGGACCTCATTAAACTGAAAAAGTTCTATAAGGCAAATTATACTATCCAGTGGACAAAACAGCAGCCTATATAATGGGAAAAGATTTTCAACCCCACACCTAACAGAGGGCTGATCTCCAAAATATGCAAAGAACTCAAGAAAATAGACATCACCAAACCAAATTGTCCAATTTAAAACCGGGGTACAGATCTAAACAGGGAATTTTCAACAGGGGAATCTCAAATGACCAACAAATAAAGAAATGTTCTACATCCTTAGTGATCAGACAAATGCAAATTAAAACTACTTTGAGATTCCATCTTATATCTGTCATAATGGCTAAGATCATTAACACAAGTGACAGCTCATGCTTTCAAGGATGTGGAGTAAGGGGGAAACTCCTCCATTGCTGGTGGGAGTGCAAACTTGTAAGTCACTTTGGGAATCAATATGGCAGTTTCTCAGAGAATTGGGAATTGCTCTACTTCAATACCCAGCTATACCATTCCTGGTATATCACAAGGGCAATTGCTCAACTATGTTTATAGAGTGACAGAAAGACAAGCATGGTATGTACTTATATACAGGTAAATATTAACCATAGAGTAAAGGACAACCCTGCTACAATCCATAGATCCAGAGAAACTATGTAATAAGCAGGGCTCAAGGGGGATTCATAAATCTCACCATGAAGACAAAACAGAATAGATATTGCAGGTGGCTGGAGGGAGGGGTCTTGATGAGGGGCAGGAATGGGAATAGGAAGGATCAGATTGGGGAGGACGGAGGGAAAGAGTAACAGGAGAGACAATTGGAATGTGGGGGACATCTCTGGGAAAAACTAGAAGCCTAGTGCAATGCAATTCCCAGAAATCTATGGGGGTGACCCTAGCTAGGACTTCTGGCAATGGACAATAAGGAGTCTGAACTGGCCATTTCCTGTGACCAGGCAAGACTTCCAGTGGAGGAATTGGGACACCAGCACAGCCACATAACCTTCAACCTACAGTCTGTTCTGTCTATGAAGCCTGCTAAGTAAGGAAAGGGTGGTCCAGAGATTGTGGGAGTAGGTAGCCAATGACTGGTCTAGTCTTATACCTCTGCCATATGAGTGAGCCCATCCCTGACTCTGCCTGGATTGCCAGGACCCAGAGGCTGGAGAGCCTACAGACCTAGGATAGAACCAATGACAACTGCCCCCCCACAAAAAAGTCAATGAAATGATTCTTAATGATATTCTGCTATATTCATAGATTGGTGTCTAGCCTAATTATCAGAGAGGTTTCACTCAGCAACTGAAGGGAACAAATGGAGACCCATAGCCAAACATTAGTCTGAGCTTGGGGAATCTTACAGAAGAGGAGGAGGAAGGATTGTAGGAGCCAGAGGGGTCAAGGACATCACAAGAAACCTCAGAATCAACTAACCTGGGCTCATGGGGGTCACAGAGACTGAACTGACAACCAGGGAGCCCACATGGGACTGACCTAGGCCCTCTGCATGTATGTTACAGCTGTGTAGCTTGATTTTCTTCAGACTCCTCTAACAGTGGGAGCACGGGCTGTCTCTGACTCTGCCTGTTTTGGGGACCCCTTCCTCCTACTGGGTTCGTCTTTCGGCCTTAATAGGAGAGACTGTGTCTAGTCTCACTGCAACTTGTTATGCCATGGCTGGCTGATATCCATGGGAGGCCTGCCCTTTTTTGAAGAGGAATGGAGGAGGAATGGATGGGGGTTGGGGGAAGTGACTAGGAGGAGAGGTGAAGGGGTGGGGGGAGGAAACTGCAGTCAGAATGTGTGTGTGTGTGTGTGTGTGTGTGTGTGTGTGTGTGTGTGTGTGTATACACACATATCCCCTATAATAGTAACAATTGCTATATCTTGGTCTAAAATTTTTTTAAACTTAAGGATTCTGGGCTAAAAATCAGTACATTACTTCTTCCCTAACTTTAAACAACATTAGAAAACATTCTGTATTAAGTTAATTACCTTTATGTCCTTTATTTTCTGCTTTTCAAAATTGTCAATAGTTTCCTCCAAATGACGACTTGTTCGGGTCGCATCAATTGTGGCTCTCTGCAATTCAGTTTCTGCCTAAAAAAATCAATCCCCCAACAAAAGGAACAATCTGAATCAGAATCCATGTAGCTGAATTTTGTGGTAAAAGTTACAATTCAGGTGTTAGCTTTTAGGGCCTAAGAGTATAAACTGTTCACATTTACCTTTTGCCACACACAATGAAAGAACTCTATTAGACATGATGCACAATATAGAATTTTAAGTTTGTTAAGTGACATTTAATCTCAAAACAAAAATGCTGCCTTTAAAGCTATTTTTCCCTGCAGCCCTTGGATTGAGTACTCTAGAAGTATTTTGTTTTCTGCTACCTTCCTTTATGTCAGTCTGTGCCATTCATCACGTTATCCTTTTTTTTTTTTTTAAATTCCTCTCTCCTTCACCCTCATCCCCAAAGAAAAGACATAATTTGTTAGTATTTCCAATGCTCTCACATTGTATTATCTGTAAAATAAAGATTATCTCATGAGACTATTTTATAGATTAAATGAACTAAATAAATAAATCTTTGTGAAGGACTAAGAACACAGTATAAAGACCTACATCTATAGCAATTTTCATGACACAGAACCATTTTTTTAATTATTATTACAAAATACAAGCACTTGAAACTAGTGAGACTCAAGGGTCTTCTCAGAGTTCCCTAAATGCATTACAGTCTTCCTGTAGAGCCTGGGCTGTCCTAGGATCCTCTGAACAGGCTGATCAGAAACTCAAGTTCTCCAGCCTCTGCCTCCTGACAGCTGTGATTACAGGTGTGTGTCACTGTATCTCTGCCTGTATCTGTACCTGTACCTGTATCTGTATAGTTTGGGAATATATATAACATGGTCTATGCTGGCTATAAGGTTACTATCTGGTGGAAGATAACCTTGAACTTCTGATCCTCCTTTTACCTTCGAAATGATGGCATTACAGGCATGTAACATCAAGCTCAGCCTAATCAGATCAATTACACTCTTACAAGCTAACAACATTACATTGCTTTGGTTTCGTTTATGGTCATTATATATTATATATAATGTAACTAATAATATTAAGTGGCAGATTTTAATGTTTTGCTTTATACATGGTGACACATCTGTACTTTCTAGAACTGTGTTGTAAAACAAATGATCATGGCTACTATCTACATATTGTATTTACTTATGAATTGCAGCTCCAGAGAGTTTGAAAAAGCTGTTTCCTATGTCACTCTGGTTGCCTATCAAGAATTCAGGTATATACTGAGGCAATGGTACTGGTAAGTGCAGAAAATTCCAATTGAATTATGTTATTTCTCTTTAAGCATCTTTTCCTTTAGGACAACAGTTGTTCCTATACTTTAAATGTTAAGCAATACTAACAACTACAAAGACATACCTCAATTTTATGATTAAATTATTTCTAGTAAGCTTTTGTGCATTATACTAAAATTGTGTTTTCTCTAACGTCATATATTGGCATTTGTAATCAAAGTTTTGAGATGTGATAATATTCCGACATTTAGCTATTGCTTTCTTTTAAAAAAATCTATAAATTGAAACAAGTAAAAGGGTTTACTCTCAGGATCCATTTCTTGACACACCATTTTATTGCCCACCTGCGACTGAAAATTTTCATATAGGAAAAAGTACATTTCAAAGAGAATTGAACATTTTTAAATAAAATCATATAACTTTATATAATTGCTCTTAAACTTTGAAGATAAGCAATTAAAGGTATATCAATTTGTATCTATATTTGTTTATATTTACCATATAAAGTATAGTTTTTAAAAAATAAAGACTGCCAATTTAATACTAACTAGCATTCAAAACTATTTAACAATATTTCTATATGTTTCTGGGCTTTTTTTTTTTTTAACAGAAAATTCAAATGTAAAGTAGACACCCTTTGAAGGGCTGCCCTGAAAACAGCTGCTGTCAGGTATTTGATCTCTGATCTTTTTTTTCCTGAGAATACTCAGAGGCTGATTCCTAAAGATTATTGTATGTGACATGCAATTCTTGTGCCTTTTATTTTGTATGTAACATGCAGTTCTTGTGACTTTTATTTTGTCTATGACATACAGTTCTTGTGACTTTTATTTTGTATGTGACATGCAGTTCTTGTGACTTTTATTTTGTTTGTGACATGCAGTTCTTGTGACTTTTATTTTGTATGTGACATGCAGTTCTTGTGACTTTTATTTTGTCTATGACATACAGTTCTTGTGACTTTTATTTTGTATCTTGTCTTTGCCCCTCTCATTAAAACAGGGAATCTCTGCAGAGATTAAAGAAAGCATAGGGAAGCAGAAGCCATGGCTGGGGTCTTTGTATTCCAACTTCTAGCAATGTTCATACAATTTCTAAACTCTGAAATCCTCTTCCTAAGCACAGAACTCACCACAGTCACTCTTTAGCAAAGAAAAATATACATTTGTGATAATTACTATATTCCCTGAAAATTGCTCAAAATTCTACACTGAACCGATCTCAAGTAGGAAATGTTAAGATCCAATTCCATGAATAGTCACCAGTGTATCCAGTAGACTTGGCCAAGAATTCAAACTGTGTCACAGCCTGTTCAGAAGTCATCTGGGGCCTTGGGGTGGGGAGGTAGATTTTAGAATTATAGTCACAAAAGGGGTCTTTTTACATATTGAACTTTATCCTACTTCTAAGTAAATAGTTGAGTTGTAAGGGTCTACCTGGTAAAAATACTATGGTGCTCTTGACCGGACATTTTTATTTTTATACTGGACACATTTACATGTATACTGTCATTGCAGTTCCAGGTTGTCAGAATTCTTAAGTAGATCTATCTAGAGGGCAGAACAATTCACCTGGAACTAACTTATACTGTTCTTTTCCCATCTTGTTTTAGGTGTGCCATAAGGACTACCTCCTTCCTCTACAGCAATGTTAACAGAGCATGTACAGGCCAGCATAGTGGGACTTAGCAGTATATTCATTTTTGTGTTAAAGATCAATATGAATGGTTATGATTCAATCAACAACCATGCAGGATTCCAGACCCTGTATTTTTACTTGTGTTTAGAGACTGTTCCCTAAGACCAAAACAAATTTGATTCCTTCCTTAGTGCTTCCCTAGTCTCTGACAGAGTTGTCAGGCATGGATTAGCTTTCTCTGGTTTGTCCAGCTTACTTAAAACAGACTCCAGTTGGAAATCTTAAGCTGCAATTAATGTCCAGCAAATGTTCTGCACCAGCCCACTTAACCGCCTCTCTGCTGCTTCTTGTTTAAAGTACAAGGTTGGGCTTAAGTACTTTTGGTCCAGAGGAAGATGGACCAGGCTAGTGCAGCCCTAACTCACTACCAGGGACTATCTTCAGAAACAGAAGTGTTCTTCATCCTCCGGTGCCCACCAAGAGCCACTCCTCATGTGGTGTTCAGCCTAGCAGTGTGAGTAGAAAGAGGCACAGGGACCAGGTTTGGTAGGGTGGGGAAAGGCAGCGGGGAGATGCTAGTGCTACCAATTTATGTTTTAGTTTGTCACAAATGAGACACATCCTAGTTCAGGAAGTAATTGTTTTACAGCAAAAACTCCTATTTAGACACTGTAGTGTCTTGCAATAACTTTAATTATACTCAAATCTCCTGAAGGGTTGACTGAAAGTTATAGCTATGGTTTCATGTAATTTTCCTTTTTTAATTTGATGTAGGCCATGGTGGGAATTTTCCTTTCTTCCTTAGAAATATGGCAGGTAGGGCACTGAGACATTAGTGTTTACTTTTTAATTTAGCCCCCAAACATTTACATTTCTAAGTAGATTGGGGGATAGTCTATCTGAAAACTGAAAGGCATTGAGTCAGGAAGTATAACTAGTTTTCAGCTGTCTAGTTTCTATTGTGAGAGTTCCTAAATGGATATGAGAATTCTCCACACACTTAGACCTGGAGATATATAATTTCAATTTACTTTTGTACTGTACACCTTATAAACTATGTTTTTTTTTTTTTTAAAGATCAAAATCCAAAGGATACAATTACATGTCGATCAGATGGGTTTCGTTGGCGTGTCCTTTCTAACTGTGATAACTGTTTGGCTTCTCGATTCCTTGCTGTTAATGTTGCTTTGAGATCATCCTGTAAATAAGCATTTTTTGTTAATAAGCTTTCTAACTTAAGAACCAAACACTTTATGTTAAGAATAGAAGACTACTTCCTGTTTATCTAGGCACTATGAGTACTATGTGTGTGCACACGGGAGCACGTATTTCATTGATGTGTTCTCAAAGGAAGACAAAATATGAATGAAAAATAAATCATACAAACATGACTATAATTTTTGTTGAGGTGATGCTTCTAAGAGAATATATATTTATGAAAAACAAACACCAAAAAATAAGAATTTTAGTGTTTGTAAATTTTACTCCAATTTGATTTTAAAGTTTGTCAGATTTTAAAGATACAAGGCACCAACTTTAAAACAAAAATATATAAATACATCCATTACATTATTTTGAAATTTTTCCATAATAATGACTTTTACTGCTATAGTAGAATATTAGAATACTTAGGATGTTTGATAAATGTGCTATATTATTTTTAAAGTTCCAAAAATTTTCCAAAGTATGTAAAAAGAATAACTACATGTTATTTTGTATTCATTATAAAAAGACAAAAATTCATACCTTGTCAGACTATCAAATAGATAAGAAGATGGATTTACTTACCCGTTTCAATTTTACAATGGTTCCATAAGCTTTCAAAGGTTCAACTACTTTGGCTTCAAGCCTTTCAACCTATTGAAAATTATATAAAATATAACTGAAAAGAAACATAGAAATATCAAAATTTAAACAGTACTGTTTAACCTGAAATAAATACTGTAGAGATGAATACTTTTGAAATTTAAGATGATACCCTCTGACATTTTTATAACAGGTAATAATCATCTGGCTACTGCTAATACTCAGAATCTAAACTCAAACATTAAAAGCATAAACCACAAGGCAATAGCCTCAGTCACAAGCACCTGGGACATAGCCTGACAGGAATGTGCCTGGCACTTCAAAGTGCTCATCCGGGAATAAGCAGTGTTTCCCTTACAGCTGCAGTGTCCAGGATGTTTTAAGACATCTATAGTTTTAGGACTGTTACCGGTTTCATCAGGTGTTCAAGCAGATACTGTCAGATATCTGTCTCCTAATTCCTATAGCTCAACTTTTCAGAAAGATACAGTGTTACTAGGAACACTAAAGAAACATGACTTTCAAAAGCAAACAGCTTAGGGATTACTGTATTAGCTGCATTTTTTAAGACAGCCATTTATGACGTATCAAAGCCTAGAGAACAAGGTAAGTGGGCTTAGCGATGCTGATCTGCCAAGCAGACCTCTTTTTATCTAGAATTAAACATTTTCTCATACTTACTTAAATTTTCATAAAAAAAATAATAGCAATTCTCTTACTAACACTAGTAAAAGAGACTGAAAAAGTATCTTTTCTACACATACATACACACAAAAATGATGAGGAATCGAAACTTTGTCAGGGTGGGCAAGTAGATGACATCTATTGTTTAAAACAAGCATATTTACAGCAAATAAAATGCTTTTTAAAAATAATACACGTTTACCTAATCAATGCCATTCCATTTCATACCTAATCAATGAAATTTCATTTCATATGTATTCTTTAGTTTCTGAAAGTGATGCTATACGGATGTTTCATTTTAAAAGATTTTAGGAAATGTAAACTGTAAAAAGTAAGTTCGCATCAGTAATTTAAACATTCAGAATTCTAAAATCAGAGTTCTGAGTACTCAGGGCAGTTTACACCATTGCCAGTAGCAGGCACAGTGGGGATTATTCAGACCTGTTCTGAGGTGTCCATTTCTCTCCCTTGCCTACCTTTGTCATGTTCATTAGCATCTCCACCATTTGGTAAGCAGGGAAACAGAGCAGAGCAGATGCAAATCAATTCACTTTGCTATTTGGTATGTAGCACAAAACCTTTCTAGAAAGGGAAAAGTACTGGCAAACTGGGACCTTAGCATTATCAATGAATTAAACATTACTTCTGAAACATTAAACCTTGTGTAATTTGAGTATTGCTTGTTGTAAAAGAAATGTATGCCAAGAACTCAACATTTTCCTTACAGTATTCCAGAGTGACTCAAATTTTGTATGCAGAATCACGATAGGTTCAAAAATGGTTGGTAACTGAAATTTGTTTTAGGCTTTAAACAAAGAACAGTGGCACTTGTTTAAAAAAGTAAAAGAGCAATGGAGTTTGAACTTGGCAAATTTCATAAGTTAACTAGCATTTAAAAGAAGTATGTGGAAGAGCACATGTGGGTTTTTTTGTTGGTTTTGCTTTTTAAGAAAGAACCCACAAAGGCAAGCAAGACTCGGGCCACTCAAAGCAACCACACAGCCAAGTTTCAGATATATCACTTGGGTTGCTTCCGTTTATAAACCACAGCTTTCGGATTGTTCAACTTTCAAACCAAGGGAATATCAGCTCTCTGCTGCCCAGTAATTAGTACTTTGTTCATTTTTGTCATTTTCAGGGTTCTCATCTTTAACGCACGCGATGCGCCCCGGGCATGCAGGTGCTTTCCTTCCCTACCAATGCTGTATTTGCCACCTTTTCTGGACACTTGGCCTCTGTAACCAAAGTTGGCAAATACATCGGGAATTTCAAGACTTGAAACACACCCAAAGTTTAGTTTGAAAGCTGTGAGTTCATAGAAAGCTTCCCTGTAGTGGGCTCACGGCCAGGAAATGCTTCATCAAGTGTGCATTTGCCGCTGTTATGATAAGTTACCATGCAAAGGTCTCCACAATTCCTACACATTACTTCTTCGGCTTATAATAATGCCACCATGACTGCACTTCATACCTCTGCTTGGCGGTAATCTTGAAGTTTGGCAAACTCATCAGCAAAGTTTTTCAGACCCTGCTTTAAATTTGGGGTCTCCGTAGAGGCATATGCGTTGATTTCATTGACCAGGAGGTCAGCTTTGTCTCGAAGCCTGGCAGTTTTTCGTACATAAGCAGCAAAGATTTGGCAAAGCTCTCCAAAATGCTTCTCCACATTGGTGACAGCATCCTGCAGTTGTTTTGTTTGAGCGTCTCTAAAAGAGAGAGAGAGAGAGAGAGAGAGAGAGAGAGAGAGAGAGAGAGAGAGAGAGAGAGAGAGAGAGAGAGAGAGAGAGAGAGAGACTGTTTTTAAAGACATTAAGATGATGTCCCGTTAATGTCCTATGCAAATATTCCCGGGGCATCCCGAAGCCCAACCTCCCCAATTCCCCCTGAGGCCGTCCTTCTCTAGGACCCCACGCCTGGGACCGTGCAGGCCCGGGATTAGGCCCGGCCGGGCCCGCCGGGAAGGGGCGGCAGCTGTGAGCGCTGGCCCGGGCCCAGCGGCCTCCCGGGCTCCGTACCTCGGCGGGGCCGGCCGAGCTCAGTGGGATGTGCCGGCCGGAGACTCTCTGGGCCCAGTACTCGCTGAAGCCTGCGGGACGGGGTGCAGAGCGCTCGGGGATCCGTGCGGCCTCCTCCCACCCGGCCGGCCGGCATCGAGCCCGGGGCCCGGCTCCCCTGGCCCACCCGACCCTCTCCCTCGGGCGGCCTGCAGGACCGGGCCCCGGGCGGTTACCGGTCTTCCAGGTTGCGCCTCAACATCTTGCCTTGCTCCCCGCCGGAGACCCGGGGTGGGAGCCCAACGAGCGCGGCTCCGGGCCGCCAGGGCGCGCGGGCACAGGAGCCGCCGCCACTTCCACCGGGAGGCGAGAGCGCGCAGTGCGCGCCGCCGCGCCTGCCCAGCGTTTCCGTGGCAACGCGGCGCGCGCCCCTGCGGTCAAGAGCAGGGCAAGGGAGACCGGAGGGCATTGGGCTGAGGGACCGCAGAGCATCCTCCTTCCGTGCTGCTCTCTAGCCCTCCCGGGCCGCGGCAAGCAAAGCAGAAAAGCAACCCACCAGTAACCGGAAGGGGGGCGTGAAAGCAAAGGTGAATGGCGTCGGGGATCTGCTTCTGGACGTGACGACTTAATGCCATGCTTGTCCCTGCCCCTCTCTGCTGAAGGTGACAATGTGGCCTCTCCCAGAAGCTGAGCAGCTGAGTGGGCTAGATTTCCATTGCTGTGTTAAGATCATGACTAGAAACAAGTTGGGGACGAAAGGGTTTCTTTGGCTGACATATCCCGACAGTTTATGGAGGAACTCAGGGCCGGCTGGAACCTGCAGGCAGGGACTGAATCAGCAGAGGCCATGGAAGAGCTCTGCTTGCTGTCTGGTTCAGTTGGCTTTCTTACACACCCCAGGAGCCCGGGAACAGGGGTGGCACTGTCCACAGTGGGCTGGGCCCTTCCACTTCAATCATCAACCAAGGAAACCTTACAAGTTTGTCTACAGGCCAATCTAATGGGGGCATTGCCTGAATCCAGGGCCCTCTTCTAGGATAACTCTAGCTTGTGTCAAATTGACCAAAAACAAAACAAAACAACAACAACAAAATAAACCAGACTAACAAAAAGACAGTCAAAGTGAATTTAGATAGCAAAACAAACAATTCTTACTGCCTCATCTTTAGATTCACACACCCCCCCCCCAGCAGATTATGTTAGACCCAGAGAATAAGTCAAAGAAAGAAGCAAGGGTGTGGACCTGAATCAAAGACCCTGCTTTGAAGACACACGGACTTCTGAACACCCATGGCCTAGACAAGTGTGTGTGTGTGTGTGTGTGTGTGTGTGTGTGTGTGTGTGTGTGTGGTGGGTGGGTGGGGGGAGTTAATAAAGGGGAGGGAAGAGAAAGACAGAGAGAGAAAGAGAAATTTCTTTTTCCAATGAATTCAGGGTCCAAATTCAAGCTTTATCTGCTTCACTGGGTTTCTCCCATACTTGACCAGCATAGTCCTGATTTTGCGTTGTGATTTTTGTCCTGTGCTCATCAGAGCCCTCTACAACTGTGTGAAGGGTTATTTAGCACACATGGATGCCCCACTCTGGTGTAACTTTAGCTTTAAATCCCCCATCCTCTCACCTTGTAATTCCTGTAACTACCTCTGTTTAGAGACCCCTGCTCTCTCATGTTGTAAATGCCTCCCTCCTCTGTTGTATTTATGCAGAAGCCAGCTGCCAAATGCCCATCGTCTCTGAGAATAGAGTCCTAACCAAAGGTCAGAAGAGTCTTTGCTCTTACAGAGCTCACAGCCTTGGGGGAGGGATAAAGCTAGCCAAATGTCGTAGGGTTTCTACTGCTGTGAAGAGATACCATGACCGCAACGACTCTTATAAAGGACAACATTTAATGGGGTGGCTGATAGTTTCAGAGGTTTAGAGCCTTATCATCATGGTGGGACCTGGCAGCATGCAGGCAGATGTGGTACTGGAGCAGAGAGTCCTACATCTTCATCTGCAGCCAGCAGGAAGTAGACTGAGACACTGGGAGTGGTTTGAGCACAGGAGACCTCAAAGCGGGCCTCCACAATGACACACTTCCTCCATCAAGGCCACACCTCCTAATAGTGCCACTCCCTATGAGCTTATGGGGGCAGTTACATTCCAACTACCTCACCAACCCAGACACAACCCAGAAAAGTGCTACTTCATAACAGTTATGAAACTGTGATGAAACTAAGTGCTTTGCAAAGACCTATTAGATAGTTCAGGAATGGGATGGATGGTAGTTCTTTGGTTCTGTTCAACTGGACTCTTTTCTGCCTCTCTCCAGGCTTCGAGTCTGCTAGCTGCATAATCTCATTAGATGCTGTGGTGTGGATATGGTTTGAGTGTGCCCTTCAGTAGTACATGATGCAGAGGCTTGGTTTGCACCTTAATGTGTGCTAGCATAACATTATTTTGTAAAACATTTAATGAGTCCCATTTTATATAGTAGGACTGAAGAGGGACCCAATGGGGACATGGTTAATTAGGTCATACTATTATTAATAAGCACTATTATGGAGAAATAGTCATTTTCCATATCCTGGACTTTCTATTCCTAAATGCAAGCATTTTAAGTAAGGTGGTAGGACAGAACATACCCACAAATGGATTATTATTAAAACTATTGTTTAATCCCCCGTTTTGGATTTCAGAGGCGATAATAGACTTTAACTTAGAATTTTTGTGATTTAAAAATGTTACTACATTGTTAACCCAAGTTTTGTCTCTCACTTCCCTGCTCCTACTTTATGAGTGAACAATATCAGGAGAGTAGGCGCCAGACCCTGATGCCCATCCTCCTGATTCCTCTCACCAAAGAAAAACAAATGAACACAAATGTTTAATGACCAATTAGATCTTATTTAACTGCCAACAGTGGGTTAATTATATATATAATTATAACTTCCCAAACATGGGTCCTTGTACAGTGGGTTAAGCAAATTGCTTTAATGTCAATGCGGCAGGCTAAACATACCAGAGACATACATACATATATAAATATTCCTGACTTTTGGCTTTGTTTTGTGATTGATATATCCAGTTTAACTAGGGTCTTCTGTGTGACTGTTGCTTTGAAAGTATCCACTAAAACATGGTAGGCTCACCAGTGGGTAGGTGATCCAGGCAGTGACTCCTTCTCTTCCAGAATTTGTCACGTAGTTCAGCAGCTGGAGGTAGGGTCTCCTGAGCTTCTCCATCCATGCCCGATTCTTGACAGGCCCGTTCTTTGTGACTTCACGATTGTAATAGTTGTATATGTTAGTATGTTGCGGTCCTTCTCCTTATTATGTAGATCTCATATTCTTTGCATACCCTCTTCTGCAGTGTTCACTGAGCTTTAGGTGGACAGTATAAATGTCTTGATGAGGGCTGACAACTTATCTGTCCTTTTTTCTCAGAATCTTGTGAAGCAAGTTGTACTCATCAGCATTCACTGACAATAGATGCTTCTCTGATTAGGCTGAGGGTAGCATTTGTCTCTGGCTAAAGCATCAATATATGGAAAGCAATCTGATACCATATCAATTTAACTAAACAGCAGTATTCAATTCCTCTCTGGGTCCTATGAACTCATCCACCAGGCATTTATAGTACCAGGCATGGATTCCCTTCTCTGGAATGGAACTTAAATCTGATCAGAGAGCAGCTGGTAGTTCCATGACAATACCGCCACTGTGTACAGTGAGCATCCCTTGCCTGGAAGGCTGGGCTCGTGGTTCTAATGGGTAACGGTTGGGTAAGACCTTTGATGCTTTTATCCTCCGGTTGCCTCTTCAGTGCCCCCGGGGCTAGGAAAGCTAAGTGGCACAGAGGAATCTTCCAGCTCAGTTCCAGCTTGATTTCTGTCTACTGTGCAGCTACTTATGGCAATAAGATCTTATCCTCTCATTATGGGGGAAGCCAAGAGGAATGGCAAAAACAAAAAAACCTGTATGTTGTTTGGTATTGTCTCTGGAATTTTATTGATCAATGACTCGTAAGGAGGTTTCTCACCCTTGGCACCAGGCATTTTTTTTTTTTTTAATCATCTTGGTTGTCTAGAAGCAGCCTTTACCCAATACCTTAAAAAGTTTATTTATTTTAAAATGTAATTACAAGATAGTAATTTCCACATGGCTTGTTCTAAGAAAGGATATAGGGACTCCCTCTGGTGGCGAGTTTAGTACATAAATTTATTTGGTTCAATATGACCAGGCAAGAAGGAAGAGGGATACTGGATACTCCTTCATGATGAGTTTTAAATAGAAATGACCTGAAACTGGCTTTCTTCTAAGAACAGTGGGTAGGGGCGTGCTTAAGTAATCAAGTGCAAGGAAGTTGATGAGCTCCCAGTTCAGTGACAAGGAATTCAGTTCTGGTTTCACCTTGCTCACAAGCATTGGCGTTTGCCTGACTCTCCTGGAATGAATGTTAAAATTCTCAAGCACCAGAATTTGTGATTAAAGTGGTCTGTGGTGAGGCCAAGAGTGTGCACTTTAGGGTGACTCTGACCATTCTGGGGCAGGGACCACAGTTTGGATGTGAGGCTGACTGGGTTTCTATCATTCACTGATCCAAGGCTGATTCAGTTGACCTGCCTGAGTAGGCAGGTGGAACATTCATTTCTCTTCACTTGTCTGTCTGGTCCCTCCCTCCTTCCTCCCTGACACAGCACAGAGGAAGGCTGCTTTCCAGTCAAGGCTGTATGAGGAGTTGTATTCCCTACTAGAACCTCCACATAAGCTCCCAGGGACCATGCTTTGAGAACAGTGGATGGCCTTGCATTCTTACAGCTTCGCCATGGGATTGTTGTGAAGATTACTAGAAACATGCACTGTTAAGTGCTTGCCATGATATCTGCTCTGTAAGCACTCCATAAAGGTAGCTCCTATTACATCGTATTTATCAATGAAAAATAGGCCAGAGGCCAAGGCATGTGGGGGTGGAGGTAGGGATACATAGAAATACATAGAATGATTGGAGGGAGGAAAATGGAGGTGGGTGATGTAATTGTATTTTAATTAAAAAATAAAAACACATGTAAGGCTCTGGGTTCCATTCTCAGAAATACAACAAGTGAACAAATACTGTAAAAAAAACTATTAACATTTAAAAAATTTTAAGTATAATAGAACTTTTAAATAATATTATGGAGTTTGTTGTGTTGTTAGTTGGCAATTTTACTTATCACTGAGGCCTTTGTGTCTAATAGTGTGAACATTATTAGCATAGTTACTATCATTCTTTTATTTGTATATTAATCATTTGAATGTTTGTTAAAAGTACAGAATGGCGTATGGCAAAAGAATTAAGAACCAATTAAAGGTCTTTCAGTTGTTAAATTGGAAAGAGTTTGAACAACAAAATAAAGTAGTTATGAATTATAACCCAAAGCAAAAGATGAATATCTCTGAATCTATGGCAAGATAAAACAATGCTTAAGTGAGTGAGTATTGAGATTAGTGGAGAAAATAGAAATTTCCCATATGATGTATATAGACACACTGTCTTCAAGCAGGCTGAGTAAAATTGCCTGTCCTTACGGACATACAAATCAGTATGGTACTATATATAGTTTCTATATAGAGAAACATGATGGACTGCCTCAACCAGGTGTCCTGTGTCAATACTGACAGGGAAAGGAAGTGCTATTAGTATGTAACACATATAAACATTTTATAACATGATGAAAATAGGATAAGGAACGTGGCTCAGTAGTTAAGAGCACCGGCTGCTCATCCATAGGATATGGATTTCATTCCCAGCACCCACATGACTTGCAACTGTCTGTAACTATATTCCCAGGGTGTCTTATGTCTTATTCTTGCCTCCATATGCACCGGATGTACACATGGGGCATAGACATATGTAGGCATGTAGGCAAGACACTCATACACATTAAAGAATCCATACAACCCACAGTAGGAACGGTGTACACTTATGGTGCTTGACTTCCAGGCTGATAATTCCACTGTAATCTTGCAAAAACATCAAATAAATCCCAGCACAGGGATATTTACAGTATTCCTGAGTAGCACCCCTCAACAACTTTTAAGGGCATCAAAAACTGAGGAAAATAAGATCTACAATGAAACATTTGACATGACAAGTGCATGAAATCCTGGATGAATCCAGGAACAAAGCTTACCCTCAACGCTGCCACAAGTGTGTGCACACACAGTGAGCAGAGAGGTGTGTGTGTTTGTGTGTGTGTGTGTGTGTGTGTGTGTGTGAGAGAGAGAGAGAGAGAGAGAGAGAGAGAGAGAGAGAGAGAGAGAGTGGGTGATAGTCACACAGTCACAGGAAAACCTCTAGTGTTGGTCTTCACCTTCTACTTTGTTTGGATCAGGGTTTTGTTGTTAGAAACTGTGTATTCCAGGTTAGCTGGCCCATGAGCTTGAGAAGGGTTTTCTTGTCTTCACTTCCGACCTCACAGTAGGAATGCTGGGATTGCAACACCCAGCTTTATGGGAGCCCTGGGGATCCAGACTCCACTCCTCACACTTGCACAGCAAGTGCTTTATCCACAGCATGCTATCTTCCCACTTCATCTTCCCAGCTGTCTCTCATACTGTTAATAATCAGAAGTTCCAGATAAGGTAACTCCTCCCTTTCCTTGAATGAGTGCACCATGCTGATCACTTCTCACAGTCACAACATTCCATCTATCTTAAAAGTGGTCCATCTCATGCTGGGTGGTGGTGGCACACACCTTTGATCCTATGAGGCAGAGGTGGAGGCAGGTGCTCAAGGTCAGCCTGGTCTACATAGTGAGTTCCAGGACAGCAAAGGCTATGCAGAGAAACCCGCCTTGAAAAAAACCACAAAAATTTTGCTATTTTTCCTCCCATCTGTGTTTTGCATTTCTGCCTCATTTATGCATTTATAATATAGTAGCTTTTGCATCAAAATTCTGTATAACAATCACTTGCAAACCTTTTATAACTTACACCTTTAACACAACATTGCATATTATACTTAGTGTGATGTAGATTTCTAGATTTCTGTTGTTTGATGAAATCACAGTGGTTGTGTTCTTGACAAGATACTGGTTACTTGTATTTTTCCTTGGCACACAATGAACTGTGTGTAACATATATGTACCTCATTTTCTCTGGGGTATTCACATAGTTTGTCTTTTCATGTTGTTTGTCATAACTTTTATAGGATAGGAGTATTCCATTGTAGGTCACATATATGTATATATGTATGTGTATGTATATATATATATATATTTAGGGAGGGATGTAATTTTATCTTTTAAAAATATGGCTAACCATTTGTTCCGAATTAATGTATTGAATTATTCATCCCCCAACTGATTTCCATTACCACTTCTCTCATCTACCAAGTTTATAGACATAGGCTGGCCAATTTTTTGGCATCCTTTACATCGGTCTGTTTGTTTATTGTTGTGCCAATACCAAACTATATTACTTGTAGATGTAACACTCTGAATGGATTAAATTGTTTGAAACCGAGAGAGACTTGTTTGGAGTTTGTAAAATGAGTGACGCTGCCTTCAGTGACTACAATGTAGGACAGGCTCACTTTGCACCGTCTCTTCTCAAGATGTGGAGTCTCCCAGTTCTACAAAGAATCTGAGATCCATTTTAAAGCAAAATAAACCCTCTAAATTCCTTATGGAGTCATCCACTCTGAGATTGCTTTGGGAATAGTGAACATGTTGAGGAAGGAGCTTGAAGGTATCTATTTTTCCTCTTGGTAAATGGCCAGTGAGACCAGATAATCAGCATTATTTTTCTTAGTTTTATTTAGTTTTATGTGTCTGGTATTTTGCTTGCAAGGATGCCTGTGTATCACACGCATATTTGGTGCCCATAGAGGCCAGAAGAGGCTGGAACTGGAATTACAGACAGTTGTGAGCTGCTGTGTGGGTACTGGGAATGGAATCAGGAGCCAGTGTTCATCACTAAGCCATCTCTCCAGCCTGGACTTAGCTTTTTGAAAACACAGCATCATGGGTGAAAACCTTGATTCAATCATAACTCTCTTTGCTCTCATACTTTTGACCTAAAGACTAAAATTCTAAAGTGATCTGTTTGGCATAGTGCACTGCTTATACTTGAGAAGTTTATGTGGTTTTACAGACAGGGTCAGCCTAAAGAAATTTCAGTATTTCTTCAGATTTGAATGAACACTCTGCTTCTAGGTGCCAGCCATTGAGTTGGGAGTTCTTTCATTTGTCAGATTGTGTCTAGATCTATATTCTGGAAGGAATTCAAATAGTCAAATACTTTTCAGAAACATTGTTCTCAGTGTAGATGTAATAGTATCATACAAAAAGAGATTTGTTTTCAGAGAATGTAATGTCAATTATTTTCTTTAAAATTCCCTTTACTTGTTCCTTTTTTTATTACTAGGGAAGTTATACTTTTGACGAAAATGAAAAATAAAAACAGAAAATGCAAACACCATGTAATGCCTCCACTTCTCCGTAGCCCTGGTCCTAGGAATTGGGTGATTCATGAACAGTTTGTGTCTCTGCCAGGCTTGTTGGTGGACTGCATCCATCTTTGCAGACTCCAAGGCTGTGTTGTTCACCCTGAGAACACAGGAATTAGGTATAATGAGTGGTGGCTATGCTTTTCAGACTCGGAGCACTTGCTAGAATGTGAATAAACGTGTGCATTAATATACATACATACATGTGTGTGTGTGTGCATGATTGTGAACATATATATGTGTGTGTGTTAATATATATACGTGTGTACTTGTGTATGTGTGTATATATATGAATATGTGTGTGTGTGCATGATTGTGAACATATATATGTGTGTGAATATGTGTGTGTATGTGAATATATATACGTGTGTACTTGTGTATGTGTGTATATATATGAATATGTGTGTGTGTGTATGAAATTTTTATTTGCTTCTTTATATTTCAAGCAGGTAAGTGCATTTCTGTGGTATGTTTAATGGCATTTGCTTCTGGAATTTACTTTTGTTTATTAGGAAGCCCTTCCCCTCCTTTTCCTGTGTTGACTTTCATATGGTTTCACTGTATGCAATTCACCTCACTGCTTCTGTTTGGTCTAAGTAATAGCAGTCCTTACACTTTTATTCCTAACTCCTCATTTTTCCTTGCACTCTTGGTTAAACAATATGTACATTTCTAGAACATTTGTGGCTTCATGTATTTCTTATTGGTCTCAAAAAGATTCCTCTAAAGTCACTAGAGAGGAGGAGCATATGTTCTTAGAAATAAGACCAGAATCTTAAATATTCGTAGAAATAAGACAAGAATCTTAAATATTTCAAAACGGTTCTTTTAAATGCCATTCTTAACTTTTGATTTTTACATAGACTTATGTTTACTTACTTGTCTCTCCCCCCCTTCGCTTCGCTTTTTTTTAAAGGTTTTCTCTAGCTCCTGTTTGACTCGAGCTCCCTGTATAGCCAAGGATGAGCTTGAACTTCTGAGCCCCCTGCTTCTACCTCCTGAGTGCTGGGTCACATGGTACCACCATGCCTGGTTAGTGTGGTGCTGGTGCCTGACCCAGAGCCTCAAACATGCTGGGCAAGTTCTCCACAGCTGAGCCACCTCGGTATCCCTCATCTTATTTTATTTTAGACTAATACATAGTTTTACATACTTATGGGTACAGGGCCATGCTTTGAACATGTGTACCTTGTATACTGATCAATTTGGTTTATTTAGCATACCCATCTCCTCACGAGTTGCCTTGATTTTCTCCAGAGTATCCATACAGCTTGTATTTTTATGTTGTTTGTAATACGTTTTATAGAACAGGAGTTTTCAATTGTAGGTCCTAATTTGAATGTGTTTTTATGTACAATGTAAGGTATTTGTGCCAAAATAATTTAGTGAATTATTGCCCCCCTTCTTTTCTAGTGGTTTCCCCTGTTCTGCTTACTTAGAAATACACTGCTGTTGCTATAGTTACCAGATTTAATGTTTTTCTTGACCCTGTTCTTCCCCATTGCACAGCTGACTTTAGGAATGCCGACTTTGCCAGGTGTAGATGGGAGGAAGAGTCATTGTTCAATTTTGTCTCTCAGAAGAGATTGTGAAGCGGTGGGCTGTGTGGTGGTTTGTAGAGGCTCCACAAAACTTTACAGAAAGAAAACTTCTTTCAGACGTTGCGACAGAATTTCACTTCAGCCACTACATACAGATCTTTTTGGTTCCTGGCAATTTTTGGAATAGTGGAAGAGTTTAAAAAAAAAAAAAAAAAGCTTTTAAAATACAGGAAGTTAGGAGAGGTTGCAGTGGTGGATATGGGCAGAGTTAGTGTGAGGAGTAGGGGAGTGTATGATTGGAATATGACCAAAACACCCTATAAGCATGTATGCAACTCACAGAAAATAATAAAAACAGTATAGTTTGCTTTTTAGAGCTTTTCTGTAAAGGCCTATTCCCCTTTAAGGACTTTAAATATGTCTCACGGAACAACTGGCTTACATGTCAACAGTCAAATGTTGACTCTGTGGCCACACCAAGATTCAGGCAACACTAGAGTCTGTGATCTAACAGAGAACTTTAATTATCAGAGTAAGAATTTGGTTCTATTAATAAATAGGGGCATGTGGCTTGGCATGGGCAATGGTATGCCGAGTCCTTGGAAGGCTTTATAACCCATGGACTTCTCTGTTGTGTAGGGAATTTTACATTTACTTGGAGTTCTTTTCTAGGACTATCAAGAGTTCTTAGAGGTAACCATTGTGTTTCTTGAGATGATATGAATGAACACCTCTTCAACTAGACAGAGTCCAATGGCAGATCAAAGAAATGATTCTGTCCAAGTTCAGTTTGATAAAACAATGAGTTTATTGTTCTCACTTACAGGAAAACTGATGGGGAATGTCCTTATGTATTCTGTGAATGTATGTTTCTCTCATTTGTTGATAAAGAAAGCTGTTTTCGCCAACAGACAGGCAGGATGTAGCCAGGCAGGAAGGATAGGCAGGGCTACTTGACTATGAGGATTCTGGGAAGAGGAACAAAAAGAGAGTGAATTTCCATGGAGACACCATGTAGTTGCTGATGAATCAAGAGATCTGGGCATCACCAGTGAGCCAAGGCCACATGGAGATACACAGATTAATAGAAATGGGTTAATAATTAAGAGAGTGCTAGCCAATAAGAAGCCTGAGCCATCAGCCAAACAGTTTATAACTAATATAAGCCTCAGTGTGTTTATTTGGGACTAAATGGCTACAGGACCAGGTGGGACAGAAACTTCCATCTATACAACATGTGTGAACATGGTGACTATTCTTGGTTGTCAAGTTGACTGCATCTAGAAGTAACTAAAACCCCACAAGTGGAGGGGTGCACCTCTGAGGGATTTTTGCTTAATTTGAAGAGGGAAGATCTATTACTAATCTGGATCTTTGAGGTGGGGAGTCACATCTTTAATTCAGATCTTTTGAGGGAGTTAGACACACCTCTAACCCGGGCCACATCTTCTGCCTAAATAAAGACATGGAAGAAGAAAGTGTTTGCTCTTTGCCTTCTTGCTCTCATCTCATTGGAAAATCTATTCCTTCACTGGCATTAGTGCCTTCTTATTCTGGATTCTGGTGTATGCTGAAGGTCAGCTGGGACATCCAGCCTCTGAACAATTACTGGATTCTTGGACCTTCCATATATAGACAACCAGTGTTGGATTAGCTGAACCAAAGCCATTAGTCATTTTAATAAATAAATCACCTTACATACATAACACACACACACACACACACACACACAATATATATATATATATATATATATATATATATATATTCTGTTAACTTTAGAGAACTCTGACTAATAAAGTAAGACAGTGAGGGTATTTACCTAAATGAATACAGGTTACTCAAAACTAGCTGCATTCCTCCAAAGCCCACCCCAACATAGGTGACAACTCATGAAAGCTACACTGTTGGAGTTCCCATCCCCAGTCAAACTTTGACCTACTATACACTATATATTATATACTCCTATATAGCATTACCCTCACACCATTCACAGATGGGTCAGGTTACATGGTGCTGGGTATGTGTGTCTAAATGGTTGGCATTTCAGATGAAGGCCTGATGATTCCCCATGTCCTAGGAGGGAATGTTGATAAACTCAATGTGTGTCTCCCCTGAGTGATAGTTGTTCTTACTTTAGTATGGCAACAACTTTTCCATGCTCTGAGGCTGGAAGTCCACAACTCATGCCTCTTCTACCTTTTGTCTCTCCCTTCCAGGCCAGTTAAATCTGTTCATGAGGGCATTACTGACTTTGATGTGGCAACTGAGCTCCTGTTGCTATTCCAGAATGAAGCCTCTGACTCCAAATATAGACAATGAAATTTTCTGGATGGGCTTGCACTCCAAGTCATTCTTAGTCATGGCTGACTGACTCTTACAAAGGAAATATCTTCTCCAATAAGTTTCTCTTCTTCATTGCTACCTTTAATGAGGTTAGAGAAGCATTTGTTTCTTCTCTAGTTCTTTAGCTGAGGGAGTCTTGGGAAAGGCTCATGATTTATTCCATACTGTTGCCTTTGAGGTTTTGAAATGAGGTGTCCTTTCTTGTTCCCATGGATCCAGGCATCAGCACATGTTTCTTCTCTATTAACCTGGGGGACCTGGCCTACAGACAGGACCTACATTAATTTGTTCTGAGTGTGGACACTCATATGCTCCTGGTGGGACATTAAATTGCTAGTCTAAAAGATCTAAGGTATAGCTTTGTAGTACTGAATTGTTCTCAAAAAACAAACAAACAAACAAACAAACAAAAAACCAGGTTTGTATTCCCATCAGTGTTTGTGTGAGGAGAGAATATTAGGAGAATATTAGTTTCTCTGTAGCCTTTCTTTTATGAATATCATCCATTCTTTAAGATATTGCCCGTGGTTTAATCTGTTTGATTCTAGTTTATTTCTCTTTTGCTTTGATCAGCACCATATTAAAAAACAAGTTGGAGAGAATAAGGTTCATTTTAGCCTATAGTCATAGGTTATAGTCCATCACTAAAAGGAAGACAAGGTGAAACTTGAAACATAAAGCACAATGGAATGATGCTTACTGGCTTGCTCTCTCTGCTTTGGTCAGCTAGCTTTCTCAGCCTAGACATACAGGGGAGGGCTTAGGCCCTGCTCCAAATGATATGACAGACTTTGAAGACCCCCCCCCCCATGGGAGGCCTCATCCTCCCTGGGGAGTAGAAAGTGGATGGGCTGCTGTTTGGTGGGGGAGATAAGGGAGGATGGGAGGGTGAGGGAACTGGGACTGACATGTAAAACAACATTGTTTCAAATTTAAATAAAAAAAGGTAAACAAAACAAATATGTTTAAAAAGGTCTTTAAATGGTAGTGAAGGCAATCATTCTTTAAAATATACCATTTGGTAGGGCACTCCATGATAACCCACAGGCCACACCTGCCTGTAGACCCTCGCCTCTCTCTGTCTCCTCAGACTCAGTCTCCCAGCTCATCTCTAGCTCTGCAGTAGAACATTCTTGGCAGCTTTCCCTGCCCCTCTGCTCTCATCTCCTGTGGATCCCACAGATCTTCTGTTCATTACCTTCCTCCCCACAGTGGTTGATTTGTTCCAGATCCTGGCCCCAGCAGGCACTCCCTGATAACCCAAGGGCTACTCATCCCAGAGAAAAGTAGACTGAAGGCAGACCCACACATCTTTGTTCCTGAGATACAACCCCAGTCATCATTCCCAGCACTGCAGCAGGAAATCTGTTGTGGTCTCCCTTTCCTCTCTAACTCTATCCCAAGGGATCACAAGGACCTTCTCCAATGACCTTCCTTCCCAAATCAACCCAGTATTACTACCCGCCAACACCACCAGGGATTCCCTGTGAAAACAACAGCCAAATAGGCTAGGAAAACAGGCAACAGAGCCATCACACTCTCCAAAAATCCAGGGATGAAAAAGAAACCAATGAACAAATCACCCACCCAACAAAGACAAACCCAGAAATCAGCACCTAGACTTACAATGTCCCAAACCCATATATAGATGCCAGCATAAAAACACAATTAAAATAGCCATGACAATATGTCTTTAATAAAGTGAAGCTATCCTACCACAGCAGGCCCCGAATCCTCAAACATTGCTATAATACAAGGAAAATAATTTAAAACCAACTATTTGAAGATGGCAGGGGCCCTTAAAGAGGAAATGAATAAATCCCTCAAAGAAAGCAAATAAAACACAAGTAAAAAACTGGAAGAAATAAATATACCCCTTAGAGAAAGCCAAGGAAAAAATAGAGTTGAAAGAAAGGGAAATAGAAGCAATGAAAAAAAAAACACGAACTGAGGGGATTCTGGAAATGGAAACACTGGGAGCTAGGACAGGAGCTATAGAAACAGGCATCGCCAGTAGAACACGAGATATGGAGAAGAGACTCTCAAGCATGCAATATTGGATAGAAGACATGGTACATCAGTCAAAGAAAATGTTAAATCTAAAATAATTCCTGTCATGAAGCATCCAGGGGATCTGGAACACTATGTGAAGACCAAACCTAATAATGGTAAGAATAGAGAAAGGAGAAGAATCCTAACCCAAAGGCCAGAAAATATTTTCAACAAAATCAACGAGGAAAAATTTCCTAACCTAAAGAAGGAGATGCTTATGAAGGTATGAGAAACTTACAGAACACCAAAAAATCTGAACCAGAAAATAAAGTCCCCTCAGTACATATTAATCAACACACTAAACACACAGAACTAAGAAAGAATATGAAAAGATGCAAGGGAAAAGACCAAGTAACTTATAAAGACAGACATATTAGAACTAAAGCTGAATTTCCAGTGGAGATTCTTGAGGTCAGAAGGGCATAGATATATGTGCTTCAGAGACCATAGATGCCAGCCCAGACTGCTGTACCCAGCAAAACTTTCAATCACCATAGTTTGGAAAAATAAGACATTCCATGATATAGTCAAATTCAAACAATATACACCCACAAATTCAGCCCTATGAAGATATCATAAGGAAAACTCCAACCTAAGAGGGTCAACTACACTCATGAAAACACAGGAAACAGACTCACACTAGCAAAATCAAAAAGATGGAAAACACACACACTTACACACTTATACACTCACATATACAGCAGCAGCAGCAGCAGCAGCAGCTGCTGCTGCAACAATGACAAAATAACAGGAGTTAACAATCATTGGTCATTAATCTCCCTCTATATTAATAGTCCCAACACCCAAATAAAAGGACACAGACTAAGAGAATGGATGCACAAATAGGATCCATTCTTCTGCAACATCACCTCCACATAATGGAGAAGATACTCCAAGTAAATGTACTTCAGAAGCAAGTGGGAACAGAGGAGAATGGGAGGGTGAAGGAACTGGGATTGATATGTAAAACAAGCTTGTTTCTAATTTAAATTAAAAATTATATAATTAAAAAAAAGAAGCAAGCTGGTTTAGCCATTTTAATATCCAACAAAATAAACTTCAAACCCAAACTAACTGAAAGAGATAGGAAAGAACACTACATACCCATTATCTTAGTTAGGGCTTTCTATCACTGTGAAGAGACACCATGACTGTGGCAACTCTTATAAGGAAAACATTTAATTGAGCTGGCGGCTTACAGTGTCAGAGGATCAGTCCATTATCATGACGACAGAGAGCATGGTGGCATGCAGGCAGACATGGTTCTGGAGGAGTAGCCGAGAGTCCTACATCTTTAAGGCAACAAGAAGTCGACTGGGACACTGGGCAGTATCCTGGGCATAGGAAACCTCAAAGCCCACCCCCACAGTAACACACTTCCTCCAACAAAGCCACACTTCCTAATAGTGCCACTCCCTATGAGATTATGAAGGGCCAATTACATCAAACTACCACATTCAATTCCCTGGGCCCTGTAAACTTGTAACAATATCATAATGCAACGTGCATTTAGTCCAACTTCAAAAGCCCCCGCAGTCTCAACAATGTGTGAAAGCTCAAAGTCCAGTCTCTTCTGAGATTCATGCAATCTCCTAACTGTAATCCCCTGTAAAATCAAAAGTAGATCACATACTTGCAACATATAATGGCACAGGTTACACATTGCCATTCTAAAATGTAGTGAAGGAAATACTGGAGCAAAGCAAGACTGAAAACCAGCTGGACAAACTCCAAACTCTACATCTTCATGTCTGATGTCAAAACACTCTTCAGATCTCCAGTTACATTCATCTTTGTTGACTACAACACATTCTCTGCCTTGGGCTGGTTCCACTCGCTGGAACCAGGTATCCCATGACTCTGGCATCTCTAACATCTTGGGTTCTCCAATGCAATCCAGGCTTCATAGCTCCACACAACAGCCTCTTAACTAGGTCTCTGTTCAGGGACACCCCTGACAAATGCCTGCCTTCGGGGACTTTCTTTAGGCATGGAAGCACATTCCATAACCCATTTCCTCTTTCCATAACTCTGAAGCCAGAAGCACATGGCCGAAACTGCCAAGGTTGTGCTTACGTGGGCTGGAGCATGGCCTCCTCATTCAAATACATCTTCACCAGCTTTCTATCATTTACTGCCTAAGGCTAACTGTCCTGATGCTTGCTCTGTTGACCAGTGTGGCCTCAAACTCAGGGATCTGCCAGCCTCTGCTTTTCCAGTGCTGTAATTAAAGTTGGGCATTGCCACACCTGCCTCTAATGCTTCTTTAGCACCTTTTCACAACTTGAAAACTTAGCTGGGTAGGATCTTGCCCTTGGGTCATCACTCTGTTTACTCAATTTTTTAATCCATTTATCTCCTTGAATAGAGGACTTAGCTCCATTTCACTTTCTGGTGCTCCCTTTCGCCTCAAAAGTTTGCATTTTGTAATGTACCCTGCTCATCTTGCTCCTTTTCATTATAAATCTTCATTAGAGTTACCACGAATAACCATATGAGATAGTCTATACTGGGCTTTTTGAGATTTCTTCTGCCAGTGGAATTAATTAAATACTCCTCACTTTAGTCTCAGGCAGACTCCTCAGACAAATGAAAACAGCAGCCATTTTCGTCACTAAAATATCACAAGACCATACACCACATTCTTCTCTTCTGAAACCTCTTCATTCCCACAGTTCAAATAACTTTTAGCATCTCTGTCTTCCATGATCCTTCTAGTATGGTGCTTTAAGCACCATACTGCTCTCATAACCCAAAGTACCAAATCTAAATCCTCCAAACAAAAACACGGTCAATACTTCTAATACCAACTTATGTTTTAATTAGAGCTTTCTATTGCTGTGATAAGACACCATGACCATGGCAAACTCTTATAAGGAAAACATTTGGGGGCTTTTACAATTTCAGAGGTTCAGTCCATTATCATCATGACAGTGTGCTGACAGACATGGTGCTGGAGTAGTAGCTGAGAGTCCTACATCTTGCAGGCTACAGGAAATCAACTGAAATACTGGGAAGTATCCTGAGTATAGGAAACTTCAGAGCCTGCCCCCACAGTGATATACTTCTTCCAACAAGGCTATACCTACTTCAACAAAGCCATACTTCCTAATAATGCATTCCCTATGAGATTATGGGGACCAATTACAGTCAAACTTTCACACCCATCATATGAAGCATTCACCAAGATGTCATTTCAATTCTTAAGATCTATACCACAAACACAAGGGCACCCAAGTTAAACCACATATTGGCCCTCACACACTGATAGTGGGAGACTTCAATACCCTATTCTCATCAATGGGCTTGTCACCCAGACAAAAACTAAACAGAAATAATGGAGCTAAGAGACAACATGAACCAAATGGACCTAACAGATATCTAAAGAACATTTTACCCAAACACAAAAGAATATACATTCTTCTCATCATCTCATGGAATTTTCTCCAAAATTGACTAAATACTGGGAGTCAAAGCAAGTCTAAAAATAAGAAAATTGAAATAACTCCTTGCATCCTATCAGACTACCACAGAGTAAAGCTAGACATCAACAAGAACAGAAACAACAGAAAGCCTACAAACTCATGGAAACTAAACAACTCTTTACTGAATGAAAAGCAGGTCAAGACTGGAATAAAGAAAGAAAACCTTTCTAGAATTCAGTGAAATAAATTCACAGCATTCCAGTATTATGGGACACAATGAAAGCAGTGTTAAGAGGAAAATACAAAGCAACAAGTTCCTACAGAGAAAGAGAGAGAGAGAGAGAGAGAGAGAGAGAGAGAGAGAGAGAGAGAGAGAATAGGTATGTTACCAGCATGATATGGGATGTCCTTTTGTATGCTGTGAATATATTTCTTTTATTGGTTGATGAACAAAGCCTGGCCAATGAACAGGCAGGATGCAGCCAAGCAGGAAGTATAGTCAGGGCTCCCAGACTAGGAGAATTCTTAGGAGAGGAATGGAGAGTGAGTCTCAGGGGAGGTGCCATGCAGCTACTGGGAAGATAGGATGCTGGGCATTTTCTGGTAAGCTAAGACCATGGGGAAATACGTAGATTGATAGAAATGGGTTTATAATTAAGAGAGAGCTAGCCAATAAGATGCCCGAATCATCTGACAAACAGTTTATAATTAATAGAAGCCTCTGTGTATTTATTTGGGACTAAATGACTGTAGGACCAGGTGGGACAGAAACTTCCATCTATACCAGCACACCTGATAACTCTAGATCTAAAAGATGTAATCACATCCAAGAGGAGTAGATGGTAAGACACAATCAAACTCAGGGCCAGAATCAACAAAATAGAAACAAAGAGAACAATAAAAGAATCAATGAAACAAAAAGTTGGTTCTTTTAGACAATCAAACAAGATTGGCAAAGGAGATAAGAATAAAATAAGAATCCAAACTAACTAAAAGGTGAAGAGAGAATATCCAAATTAACAAAATCAGGAATTAAAAGGGGACATAACAGACACAGAAGAAATACAGAGTCATGAGGACATACTTTAAAAACCTGTACTCCAGGTTTTTAATATGGATAATTTTCTTGGTATGTACTACTTACTAAAATTAAACCAAGATTAGATAACCAACTTAAATTGACCTATAATCCCTAGTGAAATAGAAGCAGTCATTAAAAGTATCCCAATTAAAAAAAAAGTTCAGGTCGAGATGGTTTTAGTGTAATATTTTACTAAACTTTCAAAGAAGAGTTAATACTAGTATTCCTTAAATTATTTCACTAAATTGAAAATAAAGGACCATTACTCAACTCATTTAATGAGGTCACAGGTGCCCTAATACCAAAACCACATAGACTCAACAAATAAAGGAAATATTAGACTAATTTCATTGTGAACATAGAATCAAAAATACTTAATAAAATATTTGAAAATTGAATCCAAGAACATACCAAAAAGATCATCCACCACCCAACAGATGCAGTGATGGTTCAATATATGAAAATCAGTAAATGTAACCCACTACATAAAGAAAGACAAAAGCCACATGATAATCTCATTAGATTCAGAAAAGGCCTTTGACAAAATCCAACAGACTTTCATGATAAAGGCCTTGGAAAGATCAGGGATGCAAAGGGCATTCCTAAGCATAAAAGCAATATATAGCAAGCCTATAATTAACATCAAATTAAATGGAGAGAAACTCAAAGCAATTCTGTAATAATCAGGAAAAAGACCAAATTGTCCACTTTCTTCGTACTTGAAGTTTTAGCCAGAGCAAGGAGATACAAATTAAAAAGGAATAAGTTCAACCAAGTATCTTTATTTGCAGATGATGTGATAGTATACATGAGTGACCTTAAACATTCCACTAGTGAACGACTACAGCTGATAAACGTTTTCAGCAAAGTGGCTAGATCTAAGATTAACTAAAAAAAAAAAAAAAAAAAAAAAAGTCAGTAGCCCTCCTATATACAAATAACAAATTGTATTTGGTATTTTTATTTTTCTACTCTTTCTACTCATTGCTCTTTGGCTTTTTCGAGGGCCTGCTACCCAGCACCCAAATGAATACACAGAGAATATTATTAGTAGTTCTAAATGTCCAGCCTTATCTTGGCTTGTTTTTAGCTTTCCTTAAATTATCCCATCTACTTTTTGCTTCTGGGCTTTTACCTTTCTCTATTTCTGCATACCTTTCTTTATTTCTTTTTCTATGCTTTGCTGTGTAGATGGGTGGCTGGTCCCTGGAGTCGCCTTCCTCCTCTTGCTCCTAGATCGTTTCCTCCCAGATCTCTCCTTTATTTACTCTCCCTGCCTGTCATCCCCACCTGTCCTTTCTTCTGCCTTGCTATTGAGTCTTTATTGGACCAATCTCGTATTTTACACAGGCAAAGCGACACAGCTTCACACAATTAAACAAATGCAATACATATCTTTGCATCATTAAAACAAGTGTTCCACAGCATAACAAATGTAACACATCTTAAAATAGTATTCCACAATGACAAATAGACTAAGAAAGAAATTAGAGGAGCAATATCTACACAACAGTCTCAAATAATATAAAATATCTTGGGGTAACTCTAACCAAGTAAGTGAAAACTTGTATGATATAAACTCCAAGTCTTTGAAGAAAGAAATGAAGAAGATACCAGCAGATGGGAAGGCTTCCCATGCTCATGGATTGGTAGGATTAACATAGTAATGATGGCCAGCCTACCAAAAACAATTTACAGATTCAACACAATCCCCATCAAAACCCCAACACAATTCTTTACAGACCTGGAAAGAACAATTTCATTTGGAGAAAAAAAAAAAACCCATGACAGCCTAAACAACCCTGAACTATAAGCGAACTGCTGGACATCTCACCATTTCAATTTCAAGTTAAATTCCAGAACTACAGTAATAAAAACCACATGGTACTGGCATGAAAGTAGACATGTTGATCAATGGAATCAAATTGAAGACCCAGTCATAAATCCACATACATATAAACACCTGAATTTTGATAAAGAAGCCAGAATCACCCACTGGGGAAAACACAGCATCTTCCACAATTGGTGATGATCAATTGGATGACTGTATTTTTTAGAAGAATCCAAATAGATCCATACTTATCACTCTGTACAAAACTGAAGTCCAAGCGTATCAAAGACCTTTACATAAAACCAGTTACCCTGGCCCTGATAGAAGAGAAAGTGGGGAATACCCTTGAATGCATTGGGCACAAGGGAATGATTTTCTGAACAAAACACCACTAGCACAGACACTAAGATCATCAACTAACAAATGGGACCTCATGAAACTAAAAAGCTTCTCTAAGACAAAGGACACCATCATTCAGACAAAGCAGCAGCCTACATAATAGAGAAAGATTTTTACCAGCTCCACTTCTAATAGGAGACTAACATACAAAGTATGTAAAGAAGTCAAGAAACTAGATATCAAAAACCCAAATAATCCAATTAAAAGTGGGGTATAGACCTAAACAAAGAATTCTCAACAGAATAAACTCAAATGGCTGAGAAACAGATTAAAAAATGTTCAATAGCCTTAGCCTTCTGGGAAATGCAAATCAAATTGAGCTGAGATTCTATCTTACACCTATTAGAATTGCTAAGACCAATAACCCAAGTGACAGTTCATGCTGGAGAAGGTGTAGGAGAAGGGGAACATTTTTCTCCATTGCTGGTAGGAATGAAAACTAGTACATCCACTTTGGAAATCAATGTGGTGGTTCCTCAGAAAGTTGGGAATTAATCTGCCTCAAGAACCAGGTATAGCACTTTTGGGCATACACCCAAAGGACCTATCATAATGACACTTGCCCAACCATTTGTATTAGAGTTTTATTCACAATAGTAAAAAAACTGGAAACAACCTTGATGTCCCTCACAGAGGAATGGATAAAGAAAATGTACACATAGACAATGGAGTATTACTTAGCAGTTAATAAAAATGAAATCATGAAATTTTCTGGCCAATGGATGAGACTAAAAAAAAATCCTTAGTGAGATAATCCAGACTCCCAAAATATAAATATGGTATGAACTCTGTTCATTATCTGTTAAGTAAATGATAACCAAGCTCCATTCCATAGGCCCAGAGAAATTAGGTAAAAAGGAGGTCTCAGACTTTGAAGATCCCCCATGGGAGGCCTTACCCTCCCTGGGGAGCAGAAAGGGGATGGGATGAGGATTGGGAGTGGGACAGGGGAGGAGGGGAGAGTGAGGGAACTGGGATTGACATGTAAAACAAGCTTGTTTCACATTTAAATAGAAAAAAATGTTATAAGAAAAAGGAGGTCTGTATGGGGTAATGCATGTATCTCCCTTAGAGGGGGGAAATGAATAGATTTTATAGGCAGAATGGGGGGCAGGTGATAGTGGGAGCTGAGGAATTACATGGCAGAAATGGGATAGAGAGAGAGTGAATGGGAAGACACAGCTGGAATTCAGGGGCCTTAGGGGGTTTTGTGGAAACTCAGTGCAAGTATTTTCCTGAGAGTATATGATGCTTAATCCACATTTATGAAATGAATGATGCTCTTTCCTCCAAGCCTGTGTCATTTCCCGCTATTTTCTGTGAACTTTAGGAATTCCTTTGTACTGCTGTGATCAAAACACAATGACCAAGGCAACTCATAAAAGAAAGCATTAAATTACGCTTACAGTTTCAGAGGGTTAGAGTGTATGTTGGCACAGTGAAGGCATGATTGCATGATTGTCCTGAAAGCAGGAAGCAGATAGGAAACATGGGGGATGACATGAGTTTTTGAAACCTCAAATCCTATCCCCTGTGACACATCTCTTTCAATAAGGCCACAGCTCCTAACTCTTCCCAAACAATTCTACCAGTTGGGAACCAAATATCCAAACATAGAAGCCTATGGAGGCCATTCTCATTCAAACTGCAAGCCTTGTGATCACACTTCCCATTTGTGGTCTCTAACTCACAGCTAACACTCTAGACCACATAAGGAAATTATATAGTTAGTCTCTTGCTGCGAACTACCTAAAGTAGCCCTGTCTGCCAGAATTGCAACATGAGCCATGTTTATGTTTATAAATTATGTAGTAGCTATATTAAAAAGAAAAAAGAATAAAGTCATTTTTATAAAAAATTTATTTAATGAACACATCTAAAACTTTAGCTTTAAATAATTATAGTATATTTGTTAAGTCTTAGAAGTCTGCTGTGCATTCAATATATTTAATAGTTCATTATGATTTCCATTTTCCCAACCTCAGGTGCCTACACCTATCTGTAGTTAGCAGCCGCCATGTGTTCTGATACACTTTGTGTATATTGGATGGATACAGGTGATCTAATATGGCCCTAGACAGTCAGCTTCCTTGCTTTGCATTGTTCAATGCCAGCTTCTACTCAGCAAATGTCCAATGAGGGATTTCTTAGTTCATGAGACATAACCTCAGGACTATGAATTCAGATTTTTATATAGCTCTTACACAGAATTGTGGAACTTTGGAATTGGCAATATGGTGGCATATTTATTGAAAATATGCATAGTTCGCATTTCAGGCTTGTGTTATCAATAGCTAGTTATGATATCTTCAAAAATTAGATAATAGGTAATGTGTTCATCTAAAAATAATCCCATATGTTTTATAGATTGATACAAAACAATTTGAAATCTAAGTGATTGAGCAAGTGAGGAATAGAAGTAGTTTTATTGACAAAAAACTTCCTTCTTAATTTGCTGTGTTAGCAGAAAACACTTTTGGGGCTGTTCATAAAGGCAGAAGGCTTTAGTCAGCTGAAATATCATGTTAGTGGGTAAAGATAGCAATGGTAAATGATCTTAGGCCAAGTGAGTGTCCACTTGTATAACTATAAAACAATACAATTAGAGCTCTCATTTACTACTATACCAGTGTGGGCCATTGGCAGTGGGCGATAAATTACAGAGCTATTGGGCAATGTAGATTTAGATTGTATGTTTTAATTTCTAATATTTAAAATATATTCTTGCATGTGAATAGAGAATTATGTAAATGAGTTTCACATTAATGATTCTAATACTAAGAATGAGAAAATGATCAAAATGTCTAACTGTGTAGAATGAGGTTAAATAATTAATGATACATTGCAGTAGATTACAATATATTTATTTAAAACTGAGACACTATCATGTACTTACATAAAACTTACTCTAGCATATATTGCTTAATATTGTTTATAGAGAAAAAAATAAGATAAAATAAGATACATTGATGTAGGCTCTGGGATTGCAAGCATGTACTGCCTATTTTTTTTAAATATAGTTTTATTGGTGCACAACCTCTCCCATTTTTATTATTATTACTTTTACCTGGATCTGTCTATGTGAGTTATGGCTACTTTTATAGAAAATATTTATTATCTGACTCTGTAGAAAAAATTGTGGTGAGCCTTAGTTGCTATTATTTGTGTTATGTAATGTTAGTTAAGACAATATATAAAGCAATTAGAAAAATGAACTTTGGACACACAATTGTGCTGTGAATAAACCTGAGAATATTCTCAATGGCATACTTATTGATATCCTCTGCATTAAGGAGGTTGAAATTAAAATCAAGGATATATTTCTACATGTCTTTTAATGTTTTACAGCTTCATTCTTTTCTTTTTAAAAGTAAAAAATAAATCAAAAATTTCACACACACACACATATATATCTATATATATGTGCACACACACATATATAATGAATTTTGATCAAATATGCCTCTCCCTTCCTCCCCTCCAGCTCCTCCAGTATCCAACCTTTTCCTCCCAATTTCATGTACTATTTTTAAAGCTCATTACGTTCACTGGGTCCCATGGGACATGTAGGGTCATCTGCTACAGCATGGGCAGCCAATCAGATGTCATATCCCTGAAGGAAACATACACATCCCCTCCTCCAGCAGCCATGAATTGCCCATAGCTCCTCAGGTAGGAGTGGGACTTCACAAGTCTCTCCTCCACCCAGGTTGGGTTTTCCCTAACTTGATCTTGTGTAGATCTTCTGTGTGCAATGGCAGCTGTTGTGAGCTCTTGTGTGCAGAGCCCTTGTCACACCGAGAAAACAGTTTTGTAGCAGTCATTCACTACGCCTAGCTTTTACAATTTTTTTTTTACTGCCCCCTCCACAAGGATCATTGAGCCTTAGGAAGAGGGATGAATGATATAGGCGTTCCACTTGGGGCTGAATACTCCTCAATCATCTATTCCCTATTTACTGACCAGTTGTGGGTCTCTGTATTATTAATCACCATTCACAGAAAAACACGTTTCTTAAATGAGGGTTGAGAGATGTACTAGTCTATGGGTATGAAGAAATATATACCAAGGGTGCAGGTTGATACTGCATCCATTTATCAGAATAATAATAGCTTTGCTACCATAGCCTATGACCTACACATCCATAGCTTCTTGACTCAGCTGCCACTACCAGGCATGAGTTTCACCTTGTGAAGATGGCCTGAAGTTCAGTTGGAAAGTCTTTGGTTACTCCTATAGTACTTGTGTTACTTTTCCACCAAAAGACTCATCTTGACAGGCAAGCTAGTGTACCTTTCCCTTGGATAAGACTGTTGGTTACTTTTTCTCCTTGAGTAGTGTGCACAGCACTTTGTAGCACTATGAAAGCTAGCCAGTAGGGGTGAAGCTCTAGATTAGTACCATCTGGATTTCTCCATTTGAGCATTAAAAATTGTTCCTTACCATTTACATTTCTTCTATTGAGAACTGTTTGATCCCATGCCCTAGTTTTAATGTTTTTAAATTGGTGTTTAGTTTTTTAGATTTTGTGCATTCCAGACACTAATACTCTGTCCGATTATACCTGGTAATGATTTCACTTTTACTATTCTGTAGGCTTCTTCACTTGATTGATTGTGCCCTTTGCTTTATAGAACCTTTAAGTTTCATGAGATTTCTCTTTGCTAATTGGTCTTGATTCCTGTGCTGCCAGAGTTCTATTCAGGAAGTTGTTACACATGCCTATAAGTTCAGTTGTACTCCCTACTTTTTCTTCTAACAGATTCTGAATACCTTATTGTTCTGGTTAATTTTGTCAACCTGACATAAATCTATACATATATGGAAAGAGGCAATCTCCTTCATGTTATTATCTCAATTAGATTATCCTCTGGCCATGCCTATGGGGTATTTTCGTGATTGACTATTGGGTTGGAGAGGCCAAGCCCACTGTGGGTAGTGCCACCTTTGGGCAAGTGGTCATGGGTTGTATAAGAAGGCGAGCTGAGAAAAGCCAGTGAACCCAAGCTTTTGTTTCTGCCTGCATTCTCTGCCTTGAGACCCCTTCCTGATGAACTGTAAACTGTAAACTGAAGTAAACCCTTTCTTCCATGAAAGTTGCTTTGATTTGTGGTGTTTATCACAGCAACAGGAAATAAAGTAGGACACTTCAACATGATTTTAAAACATGATCTCTTTCCTTTTGCTGTGACTGTTTTATACCACACCAAAAAGTAAATTTTAAAGTTGGAAAATTCAATAAAAATGCATTATTTTGTATACCAAATAGCTATTTTTTTCCTGGTTATGAACTAACAAATGTGTTGCCTGGAGGAGGGAGGCTGAGCAGGAGTTACTTGAAAGAATATAATTAACATTCTAAGATACATGGGAAAGGACTTGTCCAGAGTGCTAAAGCCAGGACTTCAATGCACCCTGCACTTGCTACTCAGAAAACACCTCTCAGCCTACCACATTTGTCTTTGACTCCCTGAAGGGATCAGCACCCTCTGACTTCAGTGCTCAACATTTTATTTTGGAATCTATCAGCGTTTATTACAGTTAAGTGATTTGCTTTTGTGCCCCATTTGCTCCTTGATCACAAACTGCACCTTAGTTGTTTCGAGCACCATATGTTTTCAACAGCAGGATGAATCTGCACAAAAGGAGGTTGAATGAAGGTCCTGGACCATAAGAGTTTAAAGTTGGGTTCTGTAGGTGTTGAGGAAATTGTGGCAGTAAATTCATTCGATAGAAAATGTTTGCTAAGTATCTCCTGTGTGCCAGATCTAACCTGATGCCCACCATACATTAACGAATAAAACCAAAAATCTCTGTACTCTTTTTAGTGATGAGATACGGGAAGAGAATGATAGACAAATGTAGGCAACTCATCCACTTCTAGTGTTCTAGAAATTGTAAAGTGTTATAAAGAGCAAACAGAAAAACCGAGCAGCGTGGAAGAATCCAGGACTGCTGGTGTCAGAGGGACAGCGTCAAATCCTCTCACTTACGGCATCCAAACTTCAGTCACTTAATGATGAACCCATTTAAAGCCAAGGTCAGCTCTGTGAGATGAGGATTATTCGTCTTATCATCTTTAAATAGATTAAGAAATGAAAACAAATGTGTTATCTAAGTTGACTAGACACACCTGTACTTGGGATTGGATTTGAACCCAGGTGGTCCAATCTATAAGTATAGGTTCTTAATTAGCACTATGTTGTTTGCAGGATGTGATAAGTTCCCCAGATTCTTCAGTTTTTAAATATCTGGTGTATAGTAATCTTTCCCTTTGAAGGCAAATTCACTGAAAATAATAAGGACTTTTCACAGGTAGGGGGCAGCAAAAGATTGGTTTTGAACAGAAGTTGTTCATAAAGGATGACTTATAAAAACAAAACAAAACAAAACAAAACAAAAAACCAACCCACAAAACCTGTTTAGTTATAGTAAATAATGTCCCTAAATAATGTTCAATTTATGTCTTCCTTATTCTTTAGATTAACAGTCATTTCTTTCGTGCTAATATAAACAATTAAAATGATTGCTCTAATGTCATAAATTTATTTTACTACTTTATATCTTTATGGTTTACTTTACATAATCTCAGTCTGAGTCTTGATCTAAATATCAACATTGCTAATATCTTCCCACTTTGCTTTTATATTATTTTAAGATGCCAGGATATGTACATTTTTTTCTTCCTACTTTTTTTTCCAAGTTACAATCTCATTTTTTCTTTTCTTGTTTTAAAAATTTATTGTAATTAAAGTTTCTCCCTCCTAGCTCATCTCCATCACCCCTGTCCTCTTGATCCATTCCCTTTCTGTCTCTCATTGGAAAAGAGATAACAGCCAAACAGCAAAAGGAAATACGATGAGATAAAGCAAAAGTCACCATATCAAGGCTGGACAAGGCAAAGCAACAGAAGAAGAGACAAAGAGAAGTCTTTAGAATAATTTTGTAATCTCGGTGACTTTTGGTTGGAAGACAATGGTTTCCATTAGGTCCTGGCCTTACAGCTCTATCATTGCATTCTGCTCAGGTTAGCTCTGCATCATTACCCTCCCTGGTCCTCCTGCCCTCAATGAGCCCCCTCCCTCTAGGTAATCCCCACCCTGCTTTTATGTTATATGGATGTACATGTGTGCATATGTATATTTACATTTTGCATATGAGAGAAAGCATGCTTTGTTTGTCTTCCCTTATTACTCTTTTCTCCACCCTGTCTCCTTTTATTTTCATGTCCTGTTTCCCCCCCAAAAAACTATCAGTGTGTGTGTGTGTGTGTGTGTGTGATTTGACTGTATTTTAAATTATCAGAGCTAGAAAAAGGAATAACATTGCTGTGTATTTATGTTTTTACACATACTGTTTTTGGAACCTTCATGCATGTGTATAATGAAACATGGCCATATGCACTTCAGCCCATTTTCCCCTCCAAATCACTCCATATCCCCTACAACCCCTCCCCCATCAGAACTTTGCATCTTTTTCTTTCTTTTACAGGCAACCCAACAAGCCCAGTTAGTGCTGCCAGTGTGTGTGTGGGCTTGGGCCCATCACCTGGAGCATAGCAAATCTACCAGAAGCCACATCTGCAAAGGAGAGAGATTCTCCCTTCCCAGCAGCAGCAGCTGCAAACAGCTCCTCAGGAGGGCTGGGGACTGTGATCATCTCCTCCATCTCTACTACCGGTTTTTTGCCCAGCCTGCCCAACCTTCCATGTTACTACACTTTCTCTTCTGAATTATTATGGAGTCATGTTTCTCTCTTTCTTTTAATTAAAACACCACATACATAATTAGGTGGACTTTATCCTAAGTCACTTCGTTAGATTACAGGAACTTACTCAGCTTTGGAGCCTCTGTATACTTTGATTGTATGTAGTAGGTTCCTTTCCCTGGACCTCTGTACATGCTGTTCCCTTCGCTAGGAGTGATTTGTTCTGATATGTGCATGGGTAATTCCCTCTCTTGGGTGGGTTCGTCATTTAAAGATCATGCTCTCTGTGTATGAAATACTCCTGCTTTTACAGCATTTTGGATTGCCCTTTTCTGCAATATTATTTTTTTCTTAGCACAAAACACTTAATGCATTGTGTGTTTTACTCATTTATCTTACCTTATTTATTTATTTATTTGTTTGTTTGTTTGGCTAGATTGCAAGTTACACCGGGACAGAGATTTTTGTCAATTCCACCTGCAACTCTATCCACAGAGCTTAGCACAAAGTAGGAGACCAATACATATTTAAGGGATAAATAAACAGATAGCAGCCTTCAATAAACAGAGCAGAAATGGTGTATATGCATTATATGCGTTGGCTGTGAGCCTAGAACTAATGTCAAGGGAGATGAATGGGTTTTCCCTAACATATGTGGAAAGGCACTAGCAAAATTAGCTCACATTTACCTAGATCTATTTTATAAAAAGCCAACTAATTGTTTCCCTGATGTTAGCAAGCTTCTGCGTAAGACTAGACATACAAGGATTCCAATCCATTGCTACACATCAGAGGGCCTTTGTCTCCTTACCTGCCAGAACAGTGATTATGCTTCCAAGACATCTGCTTATCTCCTTGATGCTGTCACCTGTGGTTTGTTTACATGGTGTGGCAGATGGCATTGGTCAGTTCTGGCCACAGACATGTCCTGAAGATTTACAGTGGCACTAGGCTTTACTATGTGATGTTTGTCATGGAAAATTAGATTTCTTTTCTAACAACTGAGTGCTGAACATTTTGACAGGAATTTTGAATGGAGATGTTTACAATTCTCATCCTGCTGCAAAAATAGTGGGTTCTAAGGATACTTAGCAAGCTAATAATAAAGTACCTTCAGGCAAGAAAAACGAGCTCAGATTTGGATAAATTTGGGAGAATTTGATAGGACAAAACTGGGAAAATGTTCAGGTGTGTAGTAGAATTTATGAAAGTACAAATAATAACAGTTTCAACTTGTTTGAATGTAAATAATTTCCAGAAAGCCTGACTTTTGTAAAGTTTTTTGATTTTACTTTCAAATAAAGGAAAGTTCCTAAGAGCAAGCCAGATGGGTATTGAGAAAGCTGCCTGGTTTTGCTTTTAGAGCAGGGAGACTCTAGTTAATATTTCTGATTGTTTATTATTTTATTTAGTCAAATTCCTTCAGCTTTAAGCAGAGTTACTGGCTTTGTTAAAGAAAAAGAGATCTGGACATCTTTGTAAAGCAAGACTTGCAAAGGGGGTGGAGTAGTACAGTAGAGAGTATGCTGTGACCATGAGACTCAAAAACTGGAGAGAAGCTATTTCCTTTGTAAGAAATGACTCAGGTGACAGCCAACTGGCATGGGATGTGGGATGACAGAGAGGTGTGAGCGTAAGTTTAGACCTAAGCCAGAGCAAAGAGCAGCAATTCAGACTTTGTCTGTGGTCTTGCCAGGGCAGAGGAGATCATGGAGCAAAGACCTTTACAGGAAGGGTGTGGCTCCTTACAGCAAGCCAAGCTGTAGACTCGGAGAACATCAGGGAGGCCACTTTGATCTAGGCCACTTTGATCTCTAGAGTCTTCCAACACAGAGCATAGGTAAAATGGCTTCACCGTGGGACTTGGGGTGGGTTTGGGACACTATTTGAACCTTTTCTCTCACAAAGGGATTAAGATAACAATTTGATGGCTGTTAATTTTGTCATTTGAAATTTGCTCTTCGGGATATATGTGTGTTTGTGTACGGTAGGTAAATTATTTAAAAGTAAAATCATGAACATAAAAAGGAATCTGTGGAGATAAAGGACACAATTGGACACGGAGTTTGCTGTGTGACAGCTGACACCCAGGGGCACTGCATATTTAAAATATGAAGGGCAGGAGAAAAGAAACCTTTGAATTACTGATCAACAAAAATGAATATTCAGAAAGTCTTTCTTGAAGGCATGCACCCTGTTCACCTTAAGCCATGTCCTCTCTGGGAAGAGGACAGTACAGTTACTGGGGTTGTTGAGCTTCTGAGTCCTTTCTAAATGAAGGACAAAGATAAGACAAGAATGTTGAAAAAATACACCAATAATTAGGATAAAACATCAGGAGTTTCATTTTTATATTGTACTAAAAAAGACCAGAAAGCATAAAGTTCGTAGTGAATCAGTTTATTACTATTATTATTAATATTTTAGGAAACACATTACACTGAGCGCAGTGACTTAGAGAGAACTGTTGATTTGGTTTTCTCTTTTAGTTGTGTACATATATAAAAGTCTGATTTTTCCCTAAAATATCACCCCAGGTGAAAACGTGCAATTGTATGAAAATCTCTGAAACTTTAACCACCTCAAAACCCAATAAAAGTGGACTGGGGATAGGAAAACCTCGGAGCAGCGTGGGAAAATTCATTCCTATTGAGACTCCTTGCTGAAGAAACCTAGTCACCATTTGGGCACCTACCGGTCCAGTGACCCCAATGTTCCTAACTTCAGCTTCTGCTCCTCTGTAAGTTAAGCAGGTGGGACAACAGGTAGTCTAGCGGCATTCATTTCATCTTCTCAATGCCAGAAATTCCTAGACTTACAAAGGAATTCAAATTCTGCATCACCAATGTTGGCAAAAAGGTAGAGGTCTAAAGGAGTGCTTCTGCGTTTGGAGGGGACTGACTGGCTGGAAAGCCTGCAGAGGACACAAAGTGGGAGAGATTGTCCTTTGAGCAGAGTCGGTTCTCAGGGAAACAATGGCTGCTGCTGCTGATGCCCGCTGAGCACCTTGGCCTCTCTGCCTGCTGTGTTTCCAACCTGCAGCAGCCTATTTGCAGAGTACTCTGGCAGGAATCCAGTTCCCAGCCTCAGCTGCCCTGTGACAACTCATGCCTTCCCAGGGACCTATCCTCAGGGCGGGGAGCAGTTTCGATGCTATTTCCCTTCCGGACAGTAGGTGTCGCTGGTTTTCTGTCGGAAAATCATTCAGGGGCTCATGTGTCAAATCTGTACCAAACTACCTCAGACTCAGGTATGTTTGGTTTTCACTTGTAATCACATCTTCCAGGCAGAAATTTCACAAATTTATATAAAATACCCAAACAGTGCTTCCCCGGTTTACACATTTCTGTTGAAGAAGTTTCTTTCTTTCTTTCTTTCTTTCTTCCTTTCTTTCTGATTTTGATGCCACTGGTGGGAAAAGCTATCCCCCCGCCTTAAAGATCTTCCTTAAATCATGCTGTTCTCCACGAGGCATTGAGAAGCTGTCTTCTTGAAAAGGTATTTTAAAGAAAGCTTATAAATGACAATATCTTCTGGCTAAACTTTAGTAGTTTCTTCAAAGAAACTTAAAATTGTATCACCCGCTTGATTTTTATGCCTTTGAATATCTTCATTTCCATTTAAGCCAGAAGATATCTTTTAATCTTAAAAAAATGCAGTTAAGAATTGATTTTTTAAAAAACAGTTTGCTCTTTCTCCTTAATGCCGTCCCAGTAACCCAAAGGGAACATTATGCAGCAGATACGCTCATTTCCATAACAAACAGAAGGAACTTTTTGCCTGCCGTGTGCAATGTGGAAGGTAGGGGCTATGGACACAGCCCAGTCAGTAGTGTGCTCACTACAGCGGCACAAGGATGGGTTGGAGTCCCAGGACAAGTGAACAGATGGCATTTGCAGAGGTGTCTGTCCAGGACCCTGGTCAGCGTCAGGTCCAGTGAGAGAGGGACTGTTTCAGAAATTAAGGTGCCGGAGCCAGGAAATGGTCCATGGAGGAAGCACTTGCCACACAAGCGTGGTGATTCCAGTTTGTTTCCTGGTGCCCGTGTAAGGTGCAAGGAGAGACACAGGCCACACATTGTTCTTTGACCTCCATAATGGACCATGGTACATCCCCACACCTCTCTCTTACACACACACACACACACACACACACACACACACACACACACACAGTGACTGGGGAATATATCTGACACTAACTTCTGACCTCACTCACATCTGCACAGACATTAATATACATATGTGCACACACACATAAACACAAACACACAATGTACATATACATCATTACACAAAATATTCAAATAATGGCTTCTTAGAAAGAATTTAATTTTTTTTTTGGTCTTTTAAGAGAGGGTTTCTCTGTGGAGGCTGTTCTGGAACTAGCTCTGTAGACCAGGCTGGCCTTAAACTCATAGAGATCCGCCTGCCTCTGCCTCCCGAGTGCTGGGATTAAGGGCATGCACCACCAACGCCCGGCTGATTTTTTTTTTTTTCATTAAACCAATTGTGGAGATTTTGATGAAAAATTGTCACTAATAAATTAATAATTTTTATATCTTGCATGGCTAATGTTTCCCCATACAATTGCACTCATTTCACTAGATGTAGACTTTAAATTTTTAAGCTCTCTTTTGGGGTAAGAAGGCTGGTATTTGAGCAAATGTCATTTAAAGCCAAACCCCTCAAGGTAGAAGTTGGTATCAAGAGGGCTTCATTAAAGGGTTTTTAAAATCCATAATTTACCTCAGAACCATGAGTCACATTAGCTCTTCTTAGAAATGTCTCCCATTTGAAAAACCATCATCCACTTCTTGGTGCTGTTTTTAAAGAGGACAACCTATATGTATTTGATGAGATGAGTTAAAATTTTAATGAGTTCTGTTATTAGAATTAAAAACACTTAAAGATTGTCAATACATTCTGAAACTTGGTGGTTTTGAAGAAGTCATGATCTCTGGTGGCATTCCCAACCAGGGTGGGGGTGGGGTGTTCATATCATTGCATGTTTCCTTCTCATTCTCCAGTTACTTGAATGTCACGGCACCAGAGCACAGCCCTCTCTGACCTGGTGATGGGTCTGTGGAGCTGTCAAGCACAGAGTTATTGCTTCACTGGGAATGAGCTGTTCATGGATAGACACATTGCAGGCGGTTCAAGATTGGCCGAGGCTGTTCATTAGGGGAAAACATAGGTCTACACCTTATGCACCTGTAAGTGTGAGGCTGTACAAGCACTTCTCATTATGATAAAGTTAAAATTTCAAATGAGAACACTAATTTATGTAATTTATCCTAAGTCTGCACTCTGCTGTCTGGCAACAACTACCGCTAAACCCATGATTTAGACTTCAAACAGTCTAAGTGAGAAATTATTTTTTTGTGAGCCTGAGTACACGAAGCAGCCGTTACAATATCTCTCTACAACGCATTAGAAAGAACATCACAATCACATTGCTAAATTATTGCTTTTCTAGCAGAAAAACATTTGCAGCAAGTCTTCCTGCAGAACTAGCCCTGTATTCCCTGACCTAGCTGTTGCACATGGCTGTTGAATTCACGTCCAAGGCACTGTGACTCTGGCTAATCCATAGTTCACTTAGACTTCCTAAGGACTCAGGACAATTTACTGGGGCCAGATCCTTTCTCTTCTGCCAAGAAACAAGGCGGAGAAATGCAAGGGTGTCCCACATCCCCTCTGCAACTCCTTCTCTGTCTTCTCATAAGCAATAATTCTTAGGCTCAGTGGATTTGCTCAAATGGTTTCCCCATTTCCAACCTCTCTGACGTATACATACTACTGCTTTCCTTCTCTGGCCTCCTCATTTCTGTTTTATTTTTCCCTAGAAAAGTGGGTGACCATTTGCAATTCTCCCTTTTATTTCTTTTTAAAGTTATGGATAATACATTTTTCCTCTAACATGTTTCTGCTTTTGTGTCATTAAAATAAATGCTATATGTCTTTTCTTGTGGGACATCTATCTATCTATCTATGAATCGATGTCGTAAACATAGAAAGGTGCCTATGTTAGGCGAGGAAGGAGACAGTGTATGATGGAATGCAGGCAGGGGGAATATGGTATAGGGTAATAAATACCAATATGCATACATGTGGCAAAATGGGATCTGGGGAGATGGAAAGCCAGAAAAGTCTTTGCCTCAAAAGCATAAGAACTGGAGTTTGAGCAGAGTGGTGGTAGTGTGCACCTTTAATCCCAGCACTCAGGAGGCAGAGGCAGGCAGATCTCTGTGAGTTCAAGGCCAGCCTGGTCTACAGAGTGAGTTCCAGGACAGTCAGGGTTACACAGAGAAACCTTGCCTCCCCCAAAAGAAGAACCTGAGTCTGATACTCATAATTCTTGAAAAGTGTGGTGTTATGTGGCATGTGCTTGTAACCCCAGAGCTGGGGAGGAATTCCAGGGTCTGGGAAGGGGTTACTGACTAGTCAGGGCAGTTGAACCTGTAATTACTGTCCAGGTTCAATGAGAAAACATGCCTCAAGAAATAAGGTGAAGTGCAACCCAGAAAGATGGCTGACTTTGACTAGCAGTCTCCTTTACACATCGACAGGCATCCATGCATTCATGCACAAGAGCTGTGCATTCAAAGAGAAGATGTCATAATGAAACCCTTTCTTTTGTATGCTTTCTGAAACATGTATTAAAACATCATAGGATGAACAAAAGCAGCAATGACAAAGACCAAACCAAACTTGCTAAATAATAAAAAGTGTTCTCTCCTTATATTAGATGTGGCAGACCAACTCCATATTAGCCTATCCACAGGTCATCTTATCTTTCTCTTGTCCAGAGCAATGGGGATTAGACCCTATTGCTATTAATAGCAAATGGTACTGTTGATGGGTTTTAGGAGGCCAGACCCAGTTGCTCCCTCTGATACACACTCTGTGACTTTCCTCATGCTCTCACTTTGACCTCATGACCTCCAAGAGGGTTTCAGACTCCTGGGGGCTGAGGAGAGTGTTGGGCATCTCTTGCCAATCACCTCCCACATGTTTGTATTGTTAATACTGTTGACGCATCTGTCATCTCTCCTGGACTGAGATCACTGTTACTTTACACAACAGGCTGTGGCCACTTCCCTCTTCCATTTGTCTAGTTTTTAACATCATGCATCCCAATCTTGCTCATTCCCTAGTCCTTCTGTATCTACCTCTCACCCCCCCTTGCGTCTCCTCAAGTTAAAACAAAACAAACAAAAAACACTTCCCTCCATCTTTCCCTCATCTCTAACACGTCTTCATTTGTCTTAGTGTGATGGGAGCTGTAGTGTGTCACACGGTATACCCTTTTGTCCACTCTGATTTCATGCAAATGTTCGTTGCATAGTGTGTCTTTTGGTCTGTTTCAAGGCTTCTGGCTTCTGGAACAGTATCAACACTGGACCCTCACCGGAACTCCTCCCGGATAGCCTGCTTTTGCACCAGGTCATGGAGATTCCACAGCCGTGGTTCTGTAGGATGAGTCGCATCATGCACTCTGGCTGGCCATGGATGGGCTAGATGCTGGGGTGGGCCAACTCAAAGCCCTGGATATTGGACTTGGTGGTAGCTGATTTGGTCAATATGGGCCCCTGGGGCCTCCCGCTTCAGGCCAGGAGCGGAGCCAGCTCTTCTACACCCATGCCACTGGGGAGAGCCTTCCCACACTTGTGAGGCTTTGGACCAACTCTTCTCCTGCAGCGGCCAGTGAGGGGCAGGGCGTGCCCTCCCAGGACCAGCCAGGGTGGTGCTAGTTCAGCATGGCCCTCGGATTTCAAAACACACAATTCATATGGCCTCTTGTGGTAAGTTGGGCCTCAGAGATCAGCACAGTCCCCAATCGCAGCAGGACCCTGAACCCAGACATGGCCCATGGCAACAGCTTGGGTCCCGGCATCACCATGGTCCCAGGTGGCAAGCCAGGCGCCCGCGCCAGCCCGTTCCTCATTGGCTGTGCTGCTTCTGTTCTGCCTCTCTCCAGAGCACACGAACCATTCTGCTTCTTTCCCACCCATTTCTCATCATATTGGCATCTCATCAATATTTTCTCATCATAATGGCATCTGCCTGCCCAGTGCCCGTGGTGCTCGGCCGGCCTGTGAATGTCATAAGCCAGCCTGGGGCTGTGAGGACATAGAGGCGCCTGTGGCTTCTTCCCACTTTACACAGAGAGGATGCATTTGATTTGAACATTGCTTTACCACTTGGCTTTTCTTTACTGGTAATAAAATTTGTGTGCCATGAGATCCACTTGTATAAATAAGTGTACAAATCTATGTGATTCAGAATATCCAGTGAGCTGTGTAATGTTCATTAAAATCTAGGTTTAGGATATTTCCACCATTTTCCCCCCAGACACCATTTCACTTATTTTAAACACTTTTCTATTGGCCAATATTTAACACATCATTGCTTTTAAACTTAATGCTTACACCATCGTCATCCAATAGTACTATTTTTAAAACTTTTTTTTGAGACATATTCTTGTTATGTAGCTCAGGCTAATCTCAAGCTTTGATTCTCTTGCCTCTGATGGGATCATAGGGGTGTGCCATCATGCCCAGTCAATAGTCAATAGTATGAATATTGGTGTTGGAGAATGCTATGTCAATCAATTTTTTGATAGCTATTTTAATCTCTTACAATTTTCTCACTCATCAATAGTTAAAGCTACCTGAATATTTTCACTTTAAAATTTTATTCTTTCGAGCTCCCATGTAAAGAAGTTGCTTCTTCTGTGATTGTAGATCCACCTTTTTTGTTGACAATGAACTCGTTGGTAGAACAAGCTCAACCATGTTGACCAAATGGAGAGCACCGTTCAGTGTTTACTAAGTTAGTAAAACAGTACTTTGACTAAAAATAGTCGTCATTTTATTCAAGATTCTCAATCGAACTTGAGGTGTGCATCCTTTGTGTCTGGCTATGTGGCCATCCCCGAGGTGCTGAGCTTGGTTTGGCAACTGAAAGACATGGATTTGTAGATGGCAAATCCAGGAGTTTCAAAGAACTGCTTTCTGTATTGGAAGCCATTGGTCAGAGACTGACATTTGGATATTTGTTAATTTCTTTGTTACTTGTTCATGCTTATGCTCGTAGCCTGTTCCTTTGCTGTCTAAATATCCCTTAAAGTTGTCCTTGCATTTCTTTGCCTTGTTCAGATAGGTGTTGTCCTTCTCTTGGATTTGTGGAACACAGTCTCAGCCTGTGGTTCTCCGGTACCCTTTCCTGACTAGTTCCAGCCCAAGTCTATCTTTTCACCACAGGTAGAGAGAGCCCAGGAACCAGCTCCTCCTATGCAGCCCCTTCAATGTGCCTCTGTCAGAATGAAGGACATGTCCTTAACACAGAGACAAGCCTATTGCCTCTTGTCCTCTGCTCATCCTCTACCCATTTCTTATCAGTCTTCACACACATTTTTATATTCTAATTACACTGCCTCACTGAATTATTCTCCTCAAGTTGTTTGGTTTTCTTAAAGTGCGTATTCTTTTTTATTTTTTTTTCATGCACAGTTTTGGCAATTTATTTTCCCTTACATAGGTCAGGTGTCTTTTCCAGAAAGTTTTACCATAAGCATTGCTTTGCTGAAGGGTATTTTTCTCGTTGGTGCTTCTATAAGAATGTATACACACACACACACACACACACACACACACACACACACACACACACACACCCCTTTACTACTATTATTCTCCTTACAAAGTCACCAGCATTCAATTCTGGGGGCCTACTCTCTTCACTTAATTCCCATCATGTCACTCATCTGAACTAATTTGGGTAGGTGTTATGCTTTGGTGTGAAATGGCCTGACGGTAGTGATCATGCCCGAATCGTCTCTGTATTCCCAGTGTCTCGTAGGTAGGATATATATTTATTTTTAAAATTTGTTTATGTGTGTTTTATATACATGAATATTTTACCTGCATATGTGTATCTGTACCACATGCATGCCTGGTACCTGTGGAGGTCAGAAGGTAGGTAGCATCAGATCCTTTGGAGCTGATGGTGACAGATGGTTGTGAGCTACCATGTCGATGCTGGGAACTAACTCTTGACTCACAGAGCCATCTCTCCAGCCCCTGTAGGAGATACTTTGTATGGATTTTCTGATAACCATAACTGAACTTGATTGAATCGATGACAACATTTCTTGTTTTCTGAATCACATTTGGATTTGTGTGTGTGTGTATTTCTGTTTTGACCATCACAATTTTGTCACTTTCATGTAATCAATGACTTTACAGAATGTTATAGGTATGAAGTGCATTTTCACAATATGTATAGAAGTGAATTAGGTCTGATGTTGAGATAAAGAACCGTAGCCAGGGCCGGGGAGACTAAACGTGTGGGGGGATTGGTGAGAAGTAGGTAAGGGAAAGTGGTCGCTTCACAAGCATGAAGAGTTGATCTCTAGCACTTGTATGAAGAATTGGGCATAGTGCCAGGCACCTGTACTCCAGCAGAGAGATGGAGTGTGATAGAGAAAGACACTTGATGCCTATCTGGCCACCCCACATGTCCCCACACCCACATGTATCCGTGCCCACATACAAAGCATAAATAGTAGTTAAAGTCTGTTTGGTCTTTCTCCCCCCCCCCCGCCCTTCTTTCTTAAATCATCTCACTATATAGCTAAGTCAGGCCTTGAACTCAGTATCTTTGTGCCTCAGCATCTGAGTGCTGGGTTTATGGTCCCAAGCCGTCATGCCCCTGCCATGTGGCACTTATTAGACAAACCACACTAGCCATGGGACAAAAATGCATGTAGGTGGCATTACTGTAAAGCTGTTACTAACTCTTTATATAAATGTCTACATTGATTGGCTGATCAATCTTCTCCAGGTCACAGAAAAATATTATTATTACAGAATTATCATTTTAAATTTATTAATAATTACCATATTCTGGACTTTATTTGTTATACTTAAACTATCTGTTGAAAAAATGCACAAGAAATTATTATTTGCATTTCATGTCCAGGAAGATTAGATTTCAGGCAACTACATTGCCTAAAGTCACACGGCAGTGATTTGCATAGAGTTCAAATTCAGTGGTGTCTGGCTTCAAAGTCCTTGTCTTGCCCTTCTGGTCTCAGAGCCTTCTGGAAAGGAGATCTCTGAAGGGAAGAGGATGAAGAGGGTGAGTATGAACAGCTCTAGCGGGCAGCATCTGGAACGGTTAAAGGTGAAACTGGGCCATGCCAATGTTGGGTTGGTGGAGTAGCTCCAAGGCATGCTGGGATCATTCCTGAGGCCTCAGTGTCTGTCAGATAGGAGTAGTTGGATGGAGTTGTCGGGGCAGGAGACAAATGCCCTGAGGCTGTGAACAGGACCCTGGGAACACAGTGTACCCATGCCCCAGTGGAAAATATTGGCATCTATCATGCATCATCTGAACCAGGAAACTGTGAACAGGAGACTGTCCTCTGCCTTTGAGGAATTATTCTTCCTGGAAAGAAATTTGGAATTTAAAAACAGAGAAATCATAGCTCAAGTGAAATTGAAATTAAGAAAACATATGTATGAATTGTCAGGGAAATAGAGTAGATTTAAAAACAGTTGCCACAGCGCTGAGGTTGTTCAGCTGATAGTTTTCTGTGCAGACACCAGAGCTTCTTGGAGAAATTATTCATTTCAAACTATTTTAGGGCCTTTAATTATACATCTTGTGAACTACTTTTCCAGAAAATCCATTTGGCTTGACTTTACCTTTAATATTTAAAAGACTTGCAATCATCATTCTCTTGCATTGTTTTTCAGGTCCTTTGTCCGTTTTCAGTTGCTAATAGTACAATACCACAGACTTGGTACCAGATGTTTTCTTTACCTGCTGGTCAGAAGCTCATGGTCCTAGACCAATGTTTGGTGAGAGCCATCCTGCTAACAGTCTTCAGATAGGTGAACACAACATAGCAAGGTGTGTTTGTGTGTGTGTGTATGTGTGTGTGTGTGTGTGTGTGTGTGTGTGTGTGTGTGTGTGTGTGTACTGCACACTCATTCGGTCTCTATAATTAATAATGATGCTCCATACTGATGACCTCATCTAATCCTAAGCACATTTCAAAGCAGTAGGTTTCTTTTTTGTGTTTTTTCCAGACAGAGTTTCTCTGTGTAACCCTGGCTGTTCTGAAACTTTCTCTCAAGACCAGGCTGGCCTAGAAGTCAGAGGTCTGCCTGCCTCTGCCTCTCATGTGCTATGATTACAGGTGGGTGTTACCATCATCTGGTTGTTTCTAACCCATGAATTCCTCAAAACAGTATTAATCTTAAACATGGTTTGGGGAGTGTTCAATCTAAATCAAGTTACATTTTATCATCCTTCAATGAAATTATTGGAATAGAAAAATTTGTGTTTCTTTCAAATAGAGAAGGTGTTTTATGATTGGACTAGCATATAGAAGTGATAGCTTGACATATATTTTTATTTGCCAATCTGTAAAATTTAGGCAAAGAATTTTAATTTTGCAACTAACATGATTTGTGAGAGTTGTGTGCAGGTGGAGCTACTCCTAAAACTGAGAGTAGTGGGAGCCAGGAGAGGGACACCAAGCTTGTCTGCCTCCACCCCAGACAGCCATATGTAGGCTGTCACTGTTGCTGGGACCAGGATCAAATCAGGTTCTTAATGTCGCCTCCACTAGTGCTGGTCAGTGATCACTGCTGGGACTGAGGACTGGAGTCTGCTGTGTCAAGATGGGGTGGGTGGTAGAGGCAGTTGCAGAGCTTGCGCCTACAGTACTGAGGAAATCTTATCACCCACCTGCTGTTGACATTCCCACCGCTGTCCTGTCCACAAAGTGGCCACTCCACACCTACTGCTGTGTGCACCATGCCCTGTGTTCTGCTGGAGTGTCCCCGACTCCATGTGACCACCTTTGACCTCTGTGATGGTTGACATTGGTTGTTGGTCTGCTTGGATGGAGAATGACTGGGTTAGTGACGTATACCTTTGGGCATGTCTGTGGCCATCTCCAGAGACAATTAGGTCACACTGCTCCGATGGAATCAGTTCTTTGATGGATCATAGTATGAGGGCAGGAGCGGGAGGTGGCGGAAGGCAGAAATGGAACCCATTTGGAGGAAGTGGGTTACTAGGGGCTATATTTTGTCTTCATGCCTTTCTGTATGACATTTTCTGTTTTCTGTCTGACATGATGTGAAGAATTCTCTTTGTCATGTGTGCTCACTGCCTTGATGTCCTGCATAGGCACATGGATTGAATTCTTGGAAATCATGAGCTTAAGCTGTGCATGTGAGGCATTTTGGTCACTGCAATGAAAGTAATTAATGTAGCACCACAGTGGAACACACTGCACCTCACCCATTAATTATAGCCAAAGAAGCTTAGGCCCATATAGGGGACATAGGGTATAAGTTACAGGAGGATTACATTATAGAACTCAACTGGACACAAAAAGATGGGATTGCAAACCATGCCAAACTAACTCACAAGGCACATCTTCAGGAGAAAGTTGGTTTGGTGTGTGTGTGTGTGTGTGTGTGTGTGTGTGTGTGTGTGTGTCTAAACTGCTTTACAAAACTGGCATAGATAATTGACCCACCATGTGCATAAGTCACAATGTAGCATCGTTAAGAATATGAAAAATAAAATGGTATTGATGAAGTGCTTGATACGATTCAAAAGAATAATTGTAAGAAATCTCAGCGATTCAAAGAGAATGGAGATGACTGAACAGGGACCAATGTATGATATGAATGAGAAATTCAGCAAAGCAATGGTGATCGTGAAAAAGAAACAAATAGAAACCTTGGAAGTCAGCTCAATAAGACCAAATGACACAGCTGAAAGCCTCAGTGACAGACTGTGGTGAGCAGACAGAGGAAGAATGAACTTGATGGTGTGTCTTTAGACTAAATCAGTCTCTTTCTCTCTCACACACACGGGGGCAGGGAGGGAGAAAATATTAAAGAAACACCTGACAGTTTCTGGATATCATTTATTGGAATAAACATTGTATCTTTGGCGTCTCTAAAGGGAAAGAAAAGAAAATGTACAATAATAAACAATTGTGGTAAGATAAGACCATTCAGATTTAGGAGGCTTTGGACACTATGCAGCCATGTGATCTGTGTCACAATATTCAAGCTTTCAAAAGTATAAAACAGGGTCAAAGAGATGCTCTACAGGATGAAGTGTTTGCTTTACAAGCATGGTGAGCAGAGCTTGGGTTCTTAGGATAACGATTGACCCAGCAAGCCCAGCAAGCCCAGCAAGCCCAGCAAGCCCAGCAAGCCCTCATGGAAGCTGGAAAGTGAAGCCAGAAGAACCACCATAAGCCTGGTGTGCACAGGAGTGAAGAACAAGAGTCCTTGTAGGAAATAAAGTGTAAGGCAAGGACAAACTCCTGAGGTGACGTCTGACCTCTACACACATAGCTGTAGGATGTGAAAACACACACACACACACACACACACACACACACACACACACACACACACACCAAAGAGAAAAGTTTTTAATAACTCAAAGAGAAAACTTCCAAGCCACATTTGAGGTCTCTCCTTATTAGACTAACAGTAGAGTCTTAGCTGTATTAGTTAGCATTCTATCACTGTAGCAAAATACCTGAGCTGAACGACTCACAAGCAGGAGTAGCTTATTTTGATTCACTCCTCCACAGCCTTCAGTCCATGGTTGTTTGCTTCTCATGCTTTTGATTCGGGGGTGAAACACCACTTCATGGAACTCATGTAGAACAAAGCTGATGACATCGTGACAGCTAGGAAGCAGAGGGAGGAAGGACCAGAATAAAGAATACTCGAAACAAATTTAACAAAACAACAGAAGTCTCAATATACCAAGGATAACCTTGACTATAAAGCCATTAAAACTCTATTTAAATGGGTGCAAAATGAAGAGGGAGAAAAATCTACCCATCAGAAGCTTATTGTGCATGTGTACACACCCCCCCTCACACCCACGGAAATTGAACGTAGGAAAAGTAATATGCCATGCAATTAGAAACCTAAGATGGGCAAGAGAAGCTAGGTTTGGATTTATTAAACTTAAAGGGAGAAAGAAAAACTACACAAAGAGATAAAGAAGACCACAATGAAGGAGCAGTAAGTTAAGATGCAGAAATTGTAAATACGTTTACGTTTACACCTAATGTTATAATGCTCAACTTTATAAAGGAAGCATTCTCCTTAAAAGGTGGATGGCAGACTCTGGCACAGTAGCAGGAGGAGACATCAACCCTTAAAGGGACAGATCATCTAGGCAACAAACCATCAAGCAACACTGGGAGTCGAGCTATACTATAGCCAGAGAGAATGTAGACAGACATTTCTAAACCATTTCATGCAAAAGCTATAGAATATATATATATATATATATATATATATATATATATTGTTTTCTGAAGACATTTTGTGTGTGTGTGTGTGTGTGTGTGTGTGTGTGTGTGTGTGTGTGTGTGTGTAACAATCCTGGCCTGGCTAGAATATCTAGTCTTTACATTATAATGCACATGAGCCAACCAAACAAAAAGAAAAATGGAAATGACAAAATTTTCTTGAAACAAATGAAAATAGTCACAAAACATACCAAAACTTAAGGGATACAGTGTGAGCAGTACTAACACGAAAGTTTATAGAAATAAAAACCCATATAAAAAAGAGGTAACCTGCCTTTAATTCCAGCTGATCTCTGTGAGTTTGGGGCCAGCCTGGTTTACAGAGAGAGTTCCAGGACAGGCTCCAAAGACACAGAGAGAAAGCCTGTCTAAAAACCAACCAGACTAACAGAAGAAGTAAACCAACACGTGTTGCAAAAGCAAAGCAAACCAAAATTCAGGAGAAGGTTAAAAAAAAAAAAAAAAAGACAAATGTCAAAACAGAAGCAAACAGAGACTACAACACACAGCATCAATAGAGCAGTGTTGTTTGTTTGTTTTAAATACAAACCTTTCGTTAGCCTAATTTCAAAACAAGAAGACTACTATACAATTGGGCTGGAAAGGAACAGCTTGTAATTGCTGATGTAGAAGTAGAGACACTAGAGATGGCTATGAAAATGTATGCTTACCAATTAGAGAAATGGTTGCATAAACACATAAGCATTAAAAACATCAAGCACGGCATTTAGGAAGGAAGAACTCACTAGGAAATACAACACACAGTAGAAATAGAGCATACAGTACTGACATAAGAACAGACCAATGGGGCAAACCAGAGGGCATAGAAATAAGCATGCATTTCCTGCCAGCTGATGTGTGACAAGCGATAAAAACACACAGAGAAGGAAGCCTCTTTAATAAATGGTTCTGTGAAAACCATTTGCATGCAGAAGATGAAATTCCACCCCGTCTTTCATTTTGTATAAAAAAAAAAATGTGTCAAAGACTCAACCATGAGAGCTGAACTTGCGAAATGGCCCGAAGAAAGCATAGGGGTTCCCTTCAGCACATTGAAAGAGGCAGTGACTTTTGGGATGAGAAACACGGGAAATGAGAGCAGAAGGAAACCAAGAGGATTGCATCGTCAGGGAGCTCCGGTACAGTAAACTGACTAGAGCAGTTGATGAGGCAAAGTATACATGGGAAGACATCATTCATAAACTATTCATGTCACCAGGAGTTAATGTCCAGAATAGAAAACCAACTTAAAAAGGCAGTGACAAGAAAATCCCCCAAATAACAATTTAAAAGGAGCAAAAACATCAATAGATTCTTCTTCAAACAAAGAAATTCCAGTGGTCAATAGATAAATGCAGTAATGTTCAACTTTGTCAGCTGTCAGGCACATGCTCGTCAAAATCACAATGAGATTGTATGAGACTGTACTTCACCCCTGTTAGAAAGTCTCTTATCAAAAGATAAAAATGTAACAAACACTGGCAAGGGTTTAAAGAAAGGGGACTCTCATATACTCTTGTTAGGAATGTATATCAGTACAGCCTTTGCAAAGAATAGTGTTGGTGGAAACTCTTCAAGAAACAAAAAATCTATCTACCACATGATCCAGTTATCCAGTCACCAGAGAAACCCAAAGAAATGCCAACACTTCACAGGTGTGTTTGTGGCTGCACTAAGTCACAGGGCCAACGTGTGGCATCAGATTAGATGCCCATCAAGAAAGTGCTATCTATACGCATATTTATATTTCAATGACATAGTAACAAATAATTATGCAGTAAATAGTATGCTGGTTATATTTAATATACTGATAACATTGTTAGTCAGTAGGCTAGAATGAATACTAGCTTATTATTTTACTAGTAGTAAGACTTCTGGAGCTGGAAGACACTGTGTTAGGTAAAGTAGGTCTGATTCAAAAAGGCAGTTTCTGCATGCTCTTTCCTATAAGTGGATGCTACCATGGGTTGCAATGTATGATGGTAGTGATTAGAGGCTCTGTTGGGCAGGTGGAGCATCAGATCACCAGTACTGAGAAGTTGTAAGAAGCAGTGACAGCTGGCATTCTGTCTATCAAAGGGGACAGCATCACAATTCACCATAGCCAAAAATAGATCTTTGGATAGCTTGGAAGTTCTAGCACAAGATCATGATGAGACACAGCATGAGTGTTATCAGTCATGTTGTTTGTGTGTATTGAAGTAGCCCACTTTAACCCCTACATGTGTAAAATGACTGCCTACTAAGTCCAACATGGTGAGGAAGGTGGAGAATTACCCACTCTGGTATGATCTATACATACAGAAACATGTATTGAACCACTGCACCATAGTAAGTTTGTACCATTAAAATACATTTCAAACCAAAACAAAATTTAAAAAGTTGTGAAAGTGACTGCATTCCCAGCTCTGGAATTTTTATGAAAAGTGAATGCTTTCTCTTTGGATATCAAATTAAAAATGTCTGGTAATAGTTTCTGTTCAACATGAGGACAGATTTGAATTAATATCTTTGAGGTGAAAAAAAAATAGTACATATACTTGTAAATCGTACTGTGGGGAAACAATTGGCCTTACCTGGTGAATTAGAATTTAAAATGACTTACTTTTCATGTATGTTTTTCCTTATAAATTAGACTCAACCACATGCTCTTGCTTCTAGATAGATATCTATATAAGCCAGTACATTTAAAAACAGTTCGTTTTAAAATGTGGCAAACTGAGAAATCTGACTGAAGAAGATTGAGCAGGGAGAGTGAACTTCCAGTGACCTGGAGAAATGAAAAAGTGATTTCAACTAGAAATAATGCATCTCTCTCTCGGGAGCAGGAAGGTAATTTATGGGAACACCTTTGCAGCGTCCACACGCATGACTTGAGGTCAGATGTTGTATGTGCTCCAGGAGCCCTCACAGACTTGGGTTAGAAAGTGTGGAATACACTGCCTGAGCCACAGACAAGAAGCAGCTGCTGGCCAGTAAGGAAGGGTTACTGTGTCAATCAAGCCCAGGGAAGCTGCAGGAAGAGGAGCTTCAGGAGATCACCCAATGGCTGCCAGTAGACCCATCAAACAGGGTGCAAGGCAAGTTAGGGTGGGGACAACTTCACCCCAACTTATTCCTAACTCTTCCTGTAATCTTTCTTTGAGGAAATAGAAAACGACATTCAAAACACAGTTCAGATTGCATAGAATTCAATTCAACTTACATTTCAGATGTAACAGACGTAAACCAATGGTTAGGTCCATGTTAATCGATGTCTTCCTTTTCGCTGTCTGCATCTCTGCTACCAACTTCCCTGTTCACTTATGCTGCTATATTGAGTCCCACTTGACACAAACTGGAGTCACCTGGGAAGAGGAAACCTCAGCTGGGGAATTGCTTCCATCAGATTGGCTTCCAGGCAAGCTTCTTCTTGATGAATGATGGATATGGGAGGGCCAGCACACAGTAGGCTGTGCCACATCTGGGCTGGTGGTCCTAGACTGTATGAGAAAACAAACTTCAGACCTGAAAACGTAAGTACTAATAATGTTATACAGGCTAATCAGGTCATGATTATATATATATATATATATATATATATATATATATATATATATACACACACACACACACATATATATTTATGTATACACACACTCACACATATATATATTTAATAACATTTAGTGAAAAAGAGGCAATGGATTTGAAGGATAGAGAGGGGAATGTGGGAGGATTTGGAGGGAGAAATGTTGCAATTATATTATAATTTAAAAATCAAGTTAAAAATAAAAGAAAAAGAAAACTGAGCAGTCATGGGAGTAAGGCAAAAATGGTATTCCTCCGTGGTCTCTGCTTCAGCCCTGTCTAAGTTTCCTGACTGCAGTGTCTGTTTTTGCTTCCCTTGATGATGAACTGTTGCATCTAAATCCGAATCAGTGGTTTCTTCCACTTATTCTTCCCCTCCCTCCTCACCTCTTCCTTCTTTCACTGTGAAATGTTAGAACTGCCATTTCCCCAGGAGCTAGTGATGTCCATGGTGTATAGAACCCAGTCTCATTGAAGACAGAGTGGTAAATTAGGAAATGAAACAAAGTCCTTTTACTATGCGCCTACTTTTACTGACGGCCTACTGCTCTGTGGGCCATAAGTAAGGCTCAAGACTAGATAAGAATGCCAGTGGTCCTGGAATAGCTCCTTTAGGAGGGACAGAGAGGCTCACACTGCGGAAGAGAGCCTCCATGAAGAGAAGAAGCACAAGAACATGCCATGAGGACAAGCAGCTCAGCCTCGAGGTAGGGAGTCTTCAGGGTGTGAAGGGACTTGGCATTTTCAAGAGAAAGAAACCAATTTTCTTATGCATCCGAAGTCATTGTGATGAAGGGAGAAAACATTGGAAAAACTAGAAGATGGCAAGGTGAGTGTTAGATTGTGCAGACTTCTCAGCCAAGGTAAGGAGTTGGCTGGGTTTTCTTTAGGTGGAATGAGAAGCCCTAGGAGCAGGGGTTTGTGTTTGGAGATGCTGGGTTATGCTGGGCTGTTGTGGGGGAACAGGTGGAGCTGAACAAGACAGCAAAGAGAATGGAAAGGGGCTTCTGCTCTGGCCCTGGAGAAAGCTCCACTGCTAAGTCAGGGACTGCAAAGAAGAGGTAGGACGGCAGCCTGGCATTGGAGATGGGGTTGACGTGAGCCAACCATAGGCAGGCCAGAGTGTGGATGCTCATTCACTTGTCTTTACTCGGATCATGGCGAGCCCTCCACTTTGTGTATACAATTTGAAAACCACTCATTTATAGGGGGCAAAAAGAAATTTGTGTATGACTTGGTTGGTGATATGAACTGAATTTTCTGTGTAGCAAGATAGTTTTTGCATTCCAAAAGACTCAAACATGCCTTCATCCTCGGAGGCAGCGGTTGTGAAAGCTGGGCTTGCCTTTTAATTCTGTTGACCACCGGTGCAGTAGGAATTAGACAAGATTGATCACCAAATACGTTTGTCACATTGACAGACTTAGAAAAGGCATATATAAAATTCATTCTGGAGGGGAGGGTGTTTGTAACCTGAAAACCTCCTATTCCTTCCTGCTGTTTAAAAGTATATCCATAGTGTTACTTTATTTGCAAATTGTTTTGCTATGCACAAAGTAAAGTATGGTTTAAAGAAAACGTAACACATGTAACAATCACTTGCATGGACTGATTGCTTTAGCTGGAGGCTGGGTTTCTTTGACACTAAGATTTTAGTTTTTCATATTCAGATGTTATAGGACAGCTTTTGATGATAGAAACCCACTTATCAAGGTATATACAGACTGCTTGTCAAGTTTTATTTAAAGTGTTCTATGGAGGGAATCATTTCTAAATCCTTGTACTCTCATGATTGACATCTTGCAATTAAAAGTCAAGATTGAGAGGCAGCATAAACAGTGGCAAAAGCCATCAGCAGAAAGAGAAAAAGATGGGTAGAGCCAATGATTTAACAGCACAAATGAAGCTAAATCATGTGGCTTTTTTTTTTTTTTTTTTTTTAAACTGTGCCTTTTCTTCTAATGAGTAACATGTGGAAGGTTGAGGTGATGGTTTTGTGCCTTTCAGGCTGGAGGCAGGGTGCGCTTCCCTATTTAATTCTGCTACAGTAACACGTGTCCTGGCTGAGCACAGGCTTGATTATTGTAATTCTCTTTGTGTGGGACTTCCAGCAGGGCTTTTCTCTCACTCGCTGCTCATGCAGAATACAGCAGCACATCTGCTGGCTGATTGGAGGATGGGCAATCACATTACCCCAGCCTGTGTAGTTTTGTATATGTGTGGGTCACTGAGGACTCGGCGATGTCTTTGTCTCTCACTCCTTCTTGTCTCCGTATCTACAGCTACTTTTCATTAGTCATTTATCCTTTCTAGGGAGAACCATTTGAAATTTTACAGTGTTCGAATTGCATGTCATTTTAGGCTAAAGGTATCCTGTTTATAACCAGAATGATGATGATGATAACGATGATGACAATTTTATGTTTTTTGGGGGGGGTTGTTTGTTTTTTATGAAGCTCTTTTAAAATAGATTTTATTTCTACTAAACCAAAAAGGCCTATAGCCCAAGGATGGATGAAGAGCTGTCCCCATTCTATTGAACCCCTTCCATCTTATCCTATTAGTCTCCCATCACATCCCATTCACTCCATCCATCCCATGCCATCTTATCTGTCCTGCTCATCCATCCCATCCCACTCCATTGCTTCTCATCCCACCCTATCCCATCCCTCTCATCCCATGCCATGCTGTATCAACCTGATCCTTTCCAACTCATTCTTTTGTTCATTGATTCTTAAGTGTGGCAGCTGTCTGTAAGCAATGGCCAGCTTCATTTGTTTTTGTGATAAAACACTTGGAGCAAAAGCAGCCAGGGGAGAAGAGGTTTATTGGCTTGCATTTCCAAGCCACACTCCGTCATTAACCACATCAAGAAAGAAATTCAAGGTAGAAGCTTGAAACTGGAATCTTGGAGGACTGCTGCTTGCTAGTTTGTCCTCAGCTAGCTTGCTTGTACAACACACACTCACTTGGTAAAGGATGATGCACATTGGGCTAGGCTTGCCATCCCACAGGCCAATCTGATACAGGGAATTCTTCAGTTGAGGTTTGCTTTTTCCCAGGTGATTCTAGATTGCATCCAGTTGAAACTAGCCAACACAGACATTTTGCTGTAACCACCCAGGTGAGTGACTGTTGAAAAGTAGACCTCTGTACCTCTGTTTAAGCATTGGGCCTGTGGTTTCCTCTGTGGATAAGTTATAGACATGTGGGAAGAGGAAGAGCCAGGAAGGGTGCAGACAGCTCAGGGGAATGCACTGTAGCTACTTTAGCATCCCTGGATATATATGTGAGATGACACTGGAAGGAATATTTTTTAAAACTTCAATTACAATTAAACACTTCTTAATTATAATTAACCTTTCAGTATAATCTCCTATAATTGCTACTCCATTATTATTTTAATACTTTGAGACACTAAACTCAATGTTAATCAAATTTTCAAAAAAGAGCAGAAAAAGTTTTAGGAAGACAGCAACTTTATTTCTTGTGATACTTGGTCACTTTATATAACTCAAACTGTCTTCTAATCCTCTATGTAGCCCAATCTGGCCTCAAACTCAAAGCAATTCTTCTGTCTCCACTGGGTTTTGAACCCTGTATGTAGTCAGGGTTCTTGGGAGTTTCTGATCTCTGGCCTTAGTTCCCTGAGTAATGAGATTATGGGCATGTACCGTCACATCTGGATTAAATTTTTGGTATATCTACTTTGATCCACAAACAAAATTTTAACTCATCAAACTAATTTTTCTTTATTCTTTGAATTTGATACTTATCTTCTGTGACACATTTCTGGAAAATCTTTATTCTGTGGATTTTTCCTCCCTCTTTTCTTTGAATATGCTGTCAAACAGATAGTCACAAAGGCAGAGCTTACATTGTTGTACAGACCACACCAGGAATTATATGGGTTTAGTAGAACAATGAAACTCTATGAGAAAGTTATGAATGATGTTCACTTTGACATTATTTTGCCCTTGAAATATAAAGTATTATATCTCAAGATTTAGTTTATATAAATACAGTGCATGCAGTATGTAAGAGACTAAAGCACCCAGAAATAAATAAGGTTTAAGAAAAGACAAAGAAGGAGGGATCTAAGAAATAAGTAGTTCATTAGGTGGATAGTCCCATTGAGACATGAAGTGCTTGGTAAGAGCCAGAAAGCCGTAATTTCCACAGATGCAAATAGTTAAAACCAAGGTTGTATTTATTTCATTCAGCAATGAAGCTGATCTTACTAGGCAAATATCGACAACGTTACTGAAATAACTGTACCATGTCTGTCTCAGGTTGGTGACTGGAGAATGTATTTCTCGGTACACATTTCAGCCAAGGAGTGCTAAAGCTCTTTGGACAGTCTGAGCTGCCATGACTTTATTGAGGTAATGCTATCCTGCTGAACTCTGCTAGATACCAGAGTTGTATCTGGTTTTGGAGTGATTTCTAGTCAAATTTGGGTTCTCCAAATCAAGAGTGGTCCTCTTTCCACACTTTTCACTGAAAAGTAAGCAGAACTCCAGTGTCACAGCTAACGAGGCGGGTGCCTGACTTCCTGTGGACCTAGGGCAAGCGAAGATGCTGCTTGATAGTGTTCTTTTCACAGTGTGTGAATTATATTTGGGGATAACAACATATTTTGGAGACGGAAACTAGGAACAGTCATTTTCTGAATAATAAGGTAGATGTGGGAAAGATTTGGCTTCTACAGGACATGCTACAGGGAGTCTGCCTGGATCCTCCCTCATGGGCTAATACTGAATGCAGAATGACTTGAGTGACGAAACTAGGAAATTGCATTCTTTCTTGGACCTGGGAACGAGAGGAAAGGGAAGACTTGGAGGCAAGAGTGAGATAATGGCATCTTAGACAATGTCTAGATTATTAAACTTTTAGTACTTCTGAGTATTTTACAGAATCACCTCTGAGGACCCATGCAGGAATTTATGTAGATCAAATAGTGGAGAGTGGCTCTTACAAATGTGGGATACTATCTTCTCATGTGAAAATGATTTTGTCTTATTATTATTGTGAATGCATGCATGTGAGTCCATGTGCATGTGTGCCACAAAGTCAGAAAACAACTGTGACGTTAATTTTCTCTTTCTACCTTTATGTGGGTTCCAGGAATGGAACTCAAGTTGCCAGGCTTGAACGGAAAGAGATTTTGCCTGTTGACACATCTCACTGCTCTTCTCACTTTTAATATCTTATACTGTCCAAGCCCACGGATGTTTCAGTCCAATAGAGACTTCTAGAAACAGCTAGACTCAAAATAGAGTTTTCGTTTTGACAAGCACTTTTATGAATGTGTACTTGACTTCATTTTCACATGTATGATTTCTACAGTATGTATACATGTGTTTTCATTTAGGAAAATGGCCAAGAGACCTTTCTTTACAGCCACTCTTTCTTTCATTATTTTAAAAATGTTTTTGGATAATTTTATATAGTGTATTTGATATTACCTCCTAGATCTTCTGAGATCCAACCCTCCATCAAACTTTGTGTTCTCTTTCTCTCTGTTTTTCTTGAGACAACGGATGGCCTCCATTTACACCTGCCTTACTATTAAGTGTATTGTGTGCCACCATATACTTTTGGATCTGTGCTCTTCCATTGGAACATGGCCTATATACCAGGGGACACACCTTTAAGAAGAATGACTTTCCTTTTGGTAGCAGCCACCAATTGCCAATAGCTGCTTAGCTAAGGTGAGACTTTTTGTCTACCTTCTTAACAGGCTGAGACTTTGTCTTGCTTGAGTTTGTGTAGCTTTTGTGTATGCTGTCACAACTTTTATGAGTTCTTACATATGTGTACTGCCATGTCCAGAAAACATTATTTCTTTGTCGTATTTACAACCTCTGACTCTTACAATCTTTGTGTTCCCGTTTCTGCAATGATTCTCATACCTTGGGAAGGAAGCAGTGGTCGAGATAGCTCAGTAGGTAAAGGTGCTTTTAACCAAGCTTAACAACACAAGTTCTATCCTCATTACCCACGTGGCAGAGACAACTTCTGTGTACACACACACACACACACACACACACACACACAATGTGGAAAAAAAAGGAGTGTGTAGTTCAGTGGTAGAGTGAGTGCTTGACCAGCATGCATTAGAAAGCAGTGATTCTTTCCAAGAATGACACCCTATGACTCTTATTTGTGTTGGTTGGGAGAGAACTATTAGGTGAGCACTATGCAAGGCTTGTTTAAAACTCCAAGTCCAGTGGTGCTGTGCCATTAACCCAGGAGCTGGGACAGATTTGGGGAGCAGCCTTTTGTTCTGCTTTGGTGGATGGAGGGGCTGTATGACCAGCCAGAGAGTCAGCCTTGGGAGCAGCAGGGAGCACTATGATTGGGCCTTTGTAGCCCTGCTGAGAGTATCATCTTTAGATCAGGTTTTATAATTAGCATAGTATGAATAACATAAATAAACCGACGGTGATTTACCTTGCTTTTTGATTTCATTTCCTGGAGTTTTATGACTTGAGTTGTGAGGAAATCTGTATCATCAGCCAGCAGGTAGCCCACCCATCTAAAATTATTTCTTGATTGTCTGAGAACTAATTTTCCCCCAAGGAAGTCCAGCAATGAAACAATACTGATTTAATTGTTGAGTAATTCTGCTTCTTTTTTTTTTCATAGCTTTTTGACCTTGTATAGCCTTCTGTGTTCTGAGGCTACTCAACATCATTCCCAGAGTACTGCCTGTGAGTCAGTTTACACGTGCAGGTGACAGCCTGCATCCTGGAACTCAGCTTCCGGCTTTGTGTTTGGGAGGATGGCAACACACAGGAAGGTATCTCCTGGAGGTTTTTCCTTCTGCTCTATCATTATTCTCTAATGCAACTGGGATCACTACCAACCATACATTTATAGAACAACTTCTATTAGCTCAAACCAAACTTCCAATACATAGTTATACTACACATTGTGGTATAATCATACATGTTGTTTATGAAGAAACTAGAAAGCACCGTGGGTTGCTTCTGCACATGTGAATTCTCTAAGATCTCAACTTTGCTTGGTCAGTCTGTTTTGCTAGGCAAGAGGCCAAAGTTAGTCTTGGACCAAAGTCACAAAACAGCAGGGAGAAATTGGGTAAGGGACATGACTGCCCTCATTTAAGCACACAGAGCCCTTAAAAAACACCCATCTGATGTCTACACCAGGTGATTCCTCCCTCAAAGGAGGATGTTAACTTCATTAGGTGGAAAGTGCATTTGCTTCTTCCCATTTGAATATGCATACCATCGAATTGCTTTCCTGCTTTCTTTTTCAGGTCCTGTCTTGTTATATGTTTTATGATAACCAGGACCCTTTAAATGTGGGAATCCATAGATATGGAACATCTGCTGCCCAGAGACTGCTGTGGTCAATTCTTGCTGTAAACTGAGGCTCACTCTGTTCATTCTGTCTGTTAAGCATCTTCATTTCTCCAATCTCCAGGCCTCAGTCAATGAGACAATGTAATTTTAGCCACTTTTAACAAAAAATTTAACCTATTAAAATGTATTGAGAAGGCACGGTGGTAGACATCAGTCATGTGAACATTTGGGAAGCTAAGGCAGGATGACGAGGAATTCAAAGTCATTTCCAGCTACATAGCAAGTCTGAGGCCAACTGAGCTTCATGACATCTCATCTCAATAACTCAATAAAAAATATGTTCTTGACTTCTCACATCTAATCATTTACTAAATGGAATAGTCTTTACTCGAAGCCTTGTTCACCATTCTTATCCTAATTTCCCTATCCAGACCCTGATAACTTCTTTGGTGTCTCCTTCCTTGATGTATGCAGGCTCTCTAGAGGAAGAAAATTAATAGCATCAATCAATATACATTAGAAAGAGTTTATTATGTTGACTTACACAACATGGCCCGAGTAGTCTCATGCTGCCCATCTTGCACTGACGAGACTGAAAACCTGGTACCTGCTCCATGAAGTTGGATGTCTCTGCAGTCCCACCCAGTCTGGCCCTGAATGAGGGACGCCCTGCAGGGAGTCATGACAGATAGGGAAGTGAACCAAGAAGAAGTGAAAAAGATTGACTTCATCAACCTGGATTAAAACTTCTGGGATCTGATGCCAGGCTGTTTATGACCAGCATATTTAAACCCAGTATAATTTGGAAAAAAGTTTACTAGTGTGATACAATCCCTGGTGCACAAGAAGGCATAACTACATTGAAATTTAACTCAGGGTACATGCCATTTTTTTTTTCAAGAAAATGGGTTCTAGAGATGGACTGCCTGGACTAGCTTAAGGGCCCAGGGAAGGATCTGGCCTATTTTCAGCTCTATAGATATTATAGAGGTCTTTTGGGCCTGGTTGTGGGAGCTTGGGAAGCCCTGGTTGTAGTAGGTTGATATAGCTTGGACCAATAGATAAAGCAAATCACCAGGCTGTAAATCACCTCCAGTTCCCAGCTTTCTGGATGGAAGAATAGGGTTTTCAACTTTCCCATTGGGAAGAAAATTTTTTGTGCTTAACATTCCTGTTCTCCCTGGAGATCTGTAGGCACAAGGACCTTTGTTTTATGCTCTGAACAATTGAGCTTGGAGGATTCCTGGAGAGCTTTCTTCAGTTCATGTAGGAAGCTTCAAGAAGTTGGTTCTCATATCAACCAAGTAATGTATCAGCGAAAGCACCAGCAGCAACAGGGTAGGTGAAGTTGCCAGTGAGAGCAAAGACAAGCCCGGGCTACAGTTAGTTCAGGGCCAGCATGGGCAGCTTAGTGACACTGTTTCAAAAGCCAAGAAACAAGCAGCACTTTTATCAAAAGTACTGGCTCCCAGTTAACCACCCTGTTTTTGAATCTGTAAGGCTGTTATAGTACATGGGAAGCACTGTTAAATATGCTTCATTACATGTCAAAAACCCATCGATTGCTCATTAGAAACACACTTCTCTGTGAGTGACTGATGAGAGCGACCCCAGCACATCCCTGTGTCTGTCTCTGCTGGGGGTGGTGGCTTTTCTTGTTAGAAGGGAGAGCTTTGCAGGGAGTCAGGTGGAGAGGGGCTGGCTGACACAGGCCTGCAGTGTGTAGATGGACAGCCCCACTGGGAGATGGGTACTCGTGAACTAAGAAGTAGGATGCATCCATTATTTAAAAATAAACAATAAGCAACTTTTGAATCACAGTGCTGTGTTTCCTTCTGGGATTCAAATGACTACACAACCCACTTGAGTTTCATTTTTATGGTTTATGAAGCTCAAGGGGATTATATGCTCATGATTTATAGTTGCTGGTTTCATGTAGCATTTATGGCTCCGTATGCTATGTGTGATGATACCGTGTGCATGCCTGTACACAGAGTTTAATTCATGACCTAGAGATTATTCTCGGCTTGACTTATTGATGTCCCAAGCTGGAAAATGAGTGCTCACATGCTGAAAAATCAGAGCAGTTCAGGGACTAGAGTGCTGCTTTGGAGTGAATTTCACGCTGCCTAATGGTAGTGGGAGCTGTAGATTTGGTGTTTGGGCTTTGGCAGGTGCTGTGCGCCTTTCCAGCTCAGCCTGCATTCTTGCAGCCAGCAGAGAATTAAAAGTGAAATTAGGCTCAGAGGCCTTCGATTCAGCTTTCCCCTATATTTTTGGGAAGCACAGGCACTAGAGCTTTTGTTACTGTTTCTGGTAGAAGCAATTAACTTCCCCATTTCTTGCAATTGGGGTGAGGTCTGGAGTGTACTTGTGCAAGAGTGACTTTTGGGATGTGAAAAGGAGAAGGCCATGGATTCTGGTTGCAATTAAAAAAGAAGACCTCCCCTCAAAAAACACAACAAAAAAATCCTTTGTGTTTTTTAAAGATTTTAGAATGCTAACCCTGAAAGCAGTTTAATTAGACTGAGTTCAGTGAGTCTCAGAAAGAAAAAAAAGTCCATAGGCCTTCTTTCAGGAAAACATTTGGAAAAGACAACAGGTAAGACAAAAGAGTAGCTTCCTAGTGTCTCTGGCCCTGGCTGACTGACAGGCTGGCTGAGAGGCAGTTGGCAGAAGGGGTTAGACTGGTGTACTTTGTGACTATGGAGCTGGGACTCCCAATCAGTTAGTCGGCAGCACACTTAATCGCTTTGTGTTTGTTTGTCTGTCTACAAAATTAGGATGGTAGGACTAGGCTCTGCCATTGGGTTACTGTGAGGTTTAAATAGGAGTGACTGTTCAGATAAGTGTCACGCATGTGGTACTTTCTATCAGCTACTGTAGCTGTTGCTGGACTTTTGAGTGTCTGCTGTGTACCAGGAATAGGGTAAGAGCTGGTGAGGTTGTGGTGAGTGAGATGAAACCTTTTGTCTTCAGGCTCTGACATTCTGGTGACCTGGCATAGAGGCTGGCAAATGTAACCTGTAAAGGGCCAGACGGGAAGCATTCCAGACTGAGAATGGAGGGTGAAAGGATGCTTGATAGGAGGCCACCGCATTGATCCAGAGAAGTGTGTTGGAGTCCCTGGCCATGCAAGGTTGATGGCGAGAGGCATAGGAGGACAGGGCCTGAATGTGTGCTTTGTTGGGGGGGAACCAGCAGACATTTACAACACACACTGAAGGTCAAGTGTGAAGACGGAGGGAGATGAGGATGACCTTGTGCTCCCTAGTCACTCCCACAGCGCAAGGCCATTCTTTAAGGATGGAGGATAGGACTGTGGAGGCCTTGACTTTATCCAGGTCCTGCAGTTGAGGAGTGACCACACCTGGTCCAGAAGGCCCATTATCCTGTGCTTTGTGATCACCTCCTTCCACAGGCCAATCTTCCTCCTCCCCTGACTGCAGAGACATGCACCCTCCTCAGACCTCAAGAATCACCCAATTTTCACTTTCCTCAATGGGGACTTTTATAATCACCTGTCTGCTGCTGTTACACAAGGCTAGCTCTTCAAGATCTTCACACATAAGTAGGTGTGTTCTAAAACTCTTGTCATAGAAAGCCTAGCAAACAGTTTCAAATAACTGTTTTCCAAGTAAGGGCATTGAAAAATTTGATTGTTGTTCATTCAAAGTTTTCTCCTTTTCCTTCACCTTCTGATCCATGTTTTCATTGTCTCTTTCTTCTTTTGTTTTATATTTTTACTTGGGTTTGCTTTATATTTTCTGCTTAAAAGTTTCCCCAGAGCCTGTCACATTGAAGGGAAAAGGCCTTTGGTTTAATTTTATCTTACGTACGCTAAACTTCAAGTTGCAAACGATTTAATATTTTTAATTCTTTATTAGGATTTTTTCCCTTGGGTTTCTCAACAATCCCTCAGGGGTTTCACAAGTTCAGAACATCTGGAAACTTTGCCAAGACCATGGCACAGTTGCAGTGGTATGCAACACTTGCATGCATGGAGTGCAGCTGGATAGTGCATGCTTTATTCATGCCCACCATGCAAAGTGACCTTATGTACCCAGCCTTCTCCATCGCAGTCACTTCTGCTACCCACACTGCCAGGTGCCAACAATCCGGGTAGTCCTGCCCTGACTAAGCCTTCTAGGGATGAGAGTACAGCTGTTGGATCACTGGCCCCCTCACTTCTGGACATGGGGGCTGCAGATTCATACAACCCTCTCTGTGAACTAAATTATTGTTCCATGTCTTGCAAACTGCACAAAGAAACAAAAGTAGGATTACACATATGCAATTGCTACTGATAAAATATCTAGTATTTACTGTGGTCTGAAAGGCATCCTTATTCTCCTTTCTTTTCTTGCACAGTGATTTTTGGGGGATATAGAAATATAGAAGCCTTTTTTTTCTGCCTTAAGAAAGGCTAGTAGCCAGCAATAAATTATTTGTCATAGGTTTGTCTTTGTGATTCACTTGACACAGTTGTGTTCTCTGTATTAAGTGACAGAATGATATATAATATCTGTATTCTGACATTGTGCTGAGTGTTGCATATGTAATCTCTTGTTTAGCTTTCACAATGGTCCTAAGGGAGGTGCTAATCTGATTTCTCCTTTAAGATGAGGAATGAAGTCAGTAACTGCTCTGTGATGGTTGATTTTATGTGTCAACTTGACTGGGCTGATAAGATGGTAAACATTATTTTTAAGTGTGTTTTGGAGGATGTTTCTGGAAGGGATTGGTTTGAATTGGCAGATTGGGTAGAGGTTGACCTTATCTGTGTGAGCAGGCATGGTTCTCTCAATCTAGGATCCTAATGGAAAGGCAGAGAATGGGCCGGCAAGATGTCTTACTGGGTAAAGGGATGCACTTTATGACCTGCATTTCACTACCAGGGCTCACATGGTGGAAGAAGAAATGACTCCTACAAGGTGTCACTAAATAAATACAAAAGATCATTGCTTTAAAAGAAAGATGGTGATTTGCTCTCTCTGCTTGAGCTGGGCTGTCCACTACATCCCTATCCTCTACCTTTGGACACTGGTGCCACTGGCTATTTGTCCTTTTAGTTTGAACTGAGATTAATGCCACTGGCTCCATTGTTCTCAGGCATCTGGCCTTGGACTGGAACCATTCCACTGAATTTTCTATTTCTTCAGAAGGTCCTAGGACCTCCTACGCTGCATGTCATATAAACCAACCTTTCATAATTGCCTGAGCTATGATTTCTATTGCTGTGGTAAAACACCACGACCAAAGCAACCCGGGAGGAAGGGGCTCATTTAAGTTTACAACTCTCAGGTCACTCTCCATCACTGAGAGAAGTCAGGGCAAGGACGTGGAGGTAGAAGCGGAAGCCGATGCCATGGGAGAGGCATGCACACCCCCAGTCTAATTTCTGCACTTTACTGCTACTAGGGCGATCCAAGCCACCACTGCCTATAGCCTTGACTACTGCCTACTGCCTACTGCCTTGACCACTGCCTATTACCTTGACCACTGCAAGAGCTTCTTGGTCTCTCTCTTCTGCTCTCCTTCCAGAATGGTTTTATTTTTCAGGCACTGCAGTAATATGTCACTCATCTATTTTCAACTCCAGTGACTTTCTGTCACAATCAAGTGTCTCTCTGTGGCCTCTAGAGTCCCTAGAGTCTATAGCTTGCATGCATCTTCATTTCTTTGATGGGGGATGCCCTTCTGTATGTACGTTTCTCCTATAGGTTGATGAATAAAACACTGTTTGGCCAATTGCCAGTCAGAGCATAGGCGGTGCTACCAGACCAGGAGAATGCAGGGGAGAGAGAGGCTCTGAGAGAGGACACCATGTGCCATAGCTGGGCAGGTGGTCCTAGAGGAAGAAGGAGTAACAGGTCTGGATCCTTCTCAGGTAAGCCAAGACCACGCGGAAACACTTAGATTAATAGAAATGGACTAACAATTAAGACAGAGCTAGCCAATAAGAAGCCCCAGACATCAGCCAACAGTTTTATAATTAATATAGAGCCTGTGTGTTTATTTGGGGTTAAAGGACGATGGGCCATTGAACTCCAGCAACATTTCTTTTTCTCCCCTTCCCTCTCACTCTCTTCAGGCCAGATGACTTCACTCTCTCTTCTTCTGAAGGGCTCCAAGTAGCTTCTGCCAGTAATGCACTGCTTTCTCTGTATTCTCGAGCCAGTGACACTTTCCCACATCTGCCTATTTCTGCTCCATCAGCAATTCGTGTTTCTGCTCAAGATTTATCACCATCACCACCTTCTTCAAAAGTGGTTTGTTTGTTTGTTTGTTTATATGCATTGGTGTGCCAGCATGTATGTCACTGTGAAGGTGTCAGAACTCCTGGAACTGGCGTTACAGACAGTGGTGAGGGGCCAAGTGGGTGGTGGGAATTGAACTTGGGTCTTCTGGAAGAGCAGCCAGTGCTCTTAACTTCTGAATGATCTCTCCACCCTCAAGCTTAATCTTCTTGGAGAGTACTTTTCTGCCTTGATGTTCTCTCTGCCCCTGAACTCTATTTTCCTTCAAAGTCCCTAACTGTCCATTTCACTTTTATATTACTTTCCGTCCTTGTCCCCTTAGACTCGACATGACACAGCATCAGGGATACAGCACCTGAGAAAGTCACTGGCCATACTAAGGATTTATTAAATAGTTGGAATGATGAATTATTGAAGAACTGAAATTAATATAGGAAGAGAGGCTTCTGGGTAGTTTCATAAAGACTTGTAGTGAATGAAGCTATGGGAAATAGAAGGCAACCTATCTGAAGTCCTCTTCTTCTTGGTAGCAAAGAACTCATCCCCTAAGGGAAAGAAGTGTGAGAGTTGGGGAGATTTTTATTTTGCCTTCCCATTGCTAGCCTACAGGGCCCTGCCCTCCCAATCCTGTTGGCTATTAGTGAAGGAAAGTGGCTGATTTGCTACTCTGAAGCATCATGAGCAGAATAGCTGTACTTTTCCATGTGGCCTCCTGTGCATGGATTCTTGATGGGTATGGGTTTATAGCCTCTTCCTTCCCTGGGAGGGTTGGGAGGCATTGAGAGCCTCTTTGTCCACTTGGGAACAGAGCCCCTCAGGAGAAGCTTAGTACACTGACTGAATAGCAGAGCCATTTGCCGAGAAACTCTCTGAGGAATTTCTGCGCAGGCCTCCCAGGGTAGAGCAGTGATTTGTAGCAGTTTTTGGGTCTTTTCTATTCTAGCTTCATCACTCTCCATTGATTTTGCCATTTGCGGCTTATAATGGAAATGAGGACCGTTGTTACAGATGGAGCTGTTACTAGACACTTCTCTCGTGGAGGGGCATTCCTGGGGAAATCAGCTGGAGGGATTTTTGCTTTCTTAACTTTTCTCTGGATTTCAGGAAGTTGGTGCCTCTGGAAGGTGGGCATCAATTGTACTGATTGCTTTGTATTGTACTGTGTGAATTAGGACTACTTTTCAACACAAAGGCTTTAGAAAGAATAGAAGTTTATAAACTTTGGTAGTTTATATAATTTTTTGGAATATATTTTGCTAATGCAGGATGAAAAATATATTAGGACAGATTCCCCTTTCTGAATTCTTAGGAACAGTGAATTTTAGTTTCACTGTAGTCCTGATGATCACGCCAGTATAATAAGCAAAGCTGGCATTCATTTGGCTTTAAGAAAACACTATACACATAGGGTAATTCCAGCACCTACAGAGACCAGTCTAGAACACAGCTCATGTGACTTCAGTGTAGTGTGAGTCTCAGTGTAGTTGGATGAAGCCAGCTCCCTAACCCATCCTAAGGCCTCCACTGACGCCTGTCTTATCTTCTGTTTTCAACATCTTCAGTTGTCATAATTCCCAGCCCAGAGCAGTCAAGGAGCTGAAAACTAGAAGAGGGCAGAGGAGGCTGCAAGCCAAAGTCATCCCGATGCAAGAGAGAAGTGAGAGCTGGCAGAGCGGTGGTCAGCTAAGCCAGAGATTCAGGACTGCCTCTGGCAGCTAAAAGCTGTTGGACTTTGTCTGCAAGGACAGCACAGACTCATTCGGGGGGGAGGTGCCTGAAGATGTGACAAACAAGTAGGGGGACATGGAGAACATGGCTTGAAAGGTAGATGTGAATATCCACACCAGGTTAAAGAGACAATGCCTGTGGAGGAAGCTGAGCAAATACTACTTGGTTCAAACCAGCAGCTGGGAGACATGGGGTGGTAGCTTCCATGGTTTGTGGACATGAATCTTAATAAGCAGGGGGTTGTTTAAGGTGCATGTGGATGGCTAGAGTGTTCAGAAACTACATGAGAAGAATTTGGGGTCTTGAGCCACATTTCTTAATAATCTAGAATCAAGTGTGGAGCAGCACTTTGAACACAGAGAAAGTAAGCGCCAAGAAGGGGCATGATATCACAGGACGTGTCACACACCTGGTCACTCTGTCTTGTGGGGCTGGAACTGACAAGGGGTAGTGAAGGAATGAAGAAATCGGACACACAAAAACATGTACTGAAAAGTTGGGTTCAGGTGGCGCCATGTACCGCAGCAGCCCAGGAACGCAGCCTGCTGATTAGGTGCAGAACGGGGGAAGAAGGTGTTGCTTGCTAGTCTTGGTAGAAGCCTCCTTAGGCGAGCAGTTTTAGCATGGCAACATGTGGGTGGAGGAAGCTGCTGCTAGTTGTTTTGTTTTTGCACACTGGTCAAGGTTTGTTTCTAAGCTCTTGTACTAGCACATATTTCAGTGTTTGCGCTGGGACCAGCTGAAGGCTTTGCCATCCTTCTGAGCCTCAGCCAGGGAGGGGGGAGTCAGGCTTTGCCATTGCCGTGGGTCTGAGGCCATGTCTAGCACATTTACTTAGAACTTCACCCTATCTTGACGCAGGCTCTCACGGCGTCTTCCACTCATCACACCTAGCGCAGAATGCCTTTGAAATCTTAGTGTACATCAAAATTTGGCACTAAATAGTGACGGTATCATTTGTGTCTGTATATGTGTAGTGCCAGCACACCTACCTGAGGAGGCCAGTGTCTTTCTCTGTTACTCTCTGCTTTATTTTATGAGATACAGACTCTCATTTAATCTGGAGCTCATCAATTAGCTGGACTACCTGTCCAGCAACCCTGGGGGATTACGAGTATGAGCCATCATCATGACTGCTTTTTATGTAGGCGTTGGGGATCTGAACATAAATTCGTAGACTAGCGTGGCAATTACTTTACCACTGAGCCATCTTCTCAGCATGTAGGAAGTTTATAGGAAAACATATATTTGTGGGATGTTTAAATCAAGTACAAAATGCACAGTGTTGAGAAGTGGGATGCTGGACAGTACCATGGTCCCTTGGCCTGAGTGGACTCCTTTTAGTCTCCTGCTGCCAACACTTATCTAGCTTTATCTTCCCTTCTGTGGGCCGAAAGCTATTGGTCAATGGAAGGGGTGGAATTATTGACTCCTTCTGAGGTGGCTCTTAGACCTGTGTCAGTGGCCAAGTCCCGTCAGTTAGCTTTAGAGTCTAACTTAATGACTGTGTCCTCTCTCCTCCATCCAGGTATTTAAACATTTTCATGATCAATGTACAAATTAAGAATTTCTCCTCCACCTCAGTCATATAGAGATGAAAGGAGAGCATAAGAGGAACTAGGAGAAGGGTACCAGTCGGATATGGCAAACGGAACCTGAGCGGGTAATAAGAAAGTGAGTATGAGCAGACTATGATATAAATCAGTGGAAATTTCACAATGAGAGCCATTATTTCACACAATGATATTTGCTGGTAATGCTAGTGATAAAGGAAACAACTTTCTATTCAAAGCATGCTGTCCATGCTCTACACCATACCCTGGCCCTGCCGAGGGTTTTCAAGGGATCTGCACTCCACCTTTCCTTGTTATAGTTTGTTTTCTTATTGCTGTGATAAATCCCCAACCAAAAGCAACTTTGCAAGGGAATGGTATATTTTATTGTACAGGTTACAGTCTAGCATTGAGGGAAGCCCAGGCAAGAATGTAAGGAACTTGAAGCAGGAACCAATGGAGGAATGCTGTTTACCATTTGCTTGGCTACCATTTGTACATAGCTCAGACCCTCCCACCTCTGGATGCTGTAGTTGCAAGCTTTTCTGTCTTGCTTGCTTCCACTGAATCTGTTTATCTCCTGCCTTCTGGTCTCCATAACCACTTATTAAATAATCATTCTGAGGCTTAATGCTAATTATAATTGTTTGGCCAATGACTCAGGAATATTGTTGACTAGCTTTCACAATTAAATTAATCTGTTTCTATTAGTCTATATCTTACCATGAAGCTCATGGCTTGCTTACATCCTACTTTCCCAGTGGCTACACGGCATTTCCCCAACTCCACCTTCTTTCTCTCCTTAACTCTGTTTAGATTTCCTGCCTAGATAAATCCTACCTGGAAAATTGGCTAAACGGCTTTAGTCATCAACCAATAAAAGCAATAAATTTCGGCAGCATACAGAAGGACATTTCATATTATATTTCCTTTTCTGTCTAATTAAAAAGGAAGGTTTTAAGTTTAACATAGAAAAACCATATATAACAAAATTGTTATCAAGCAAGAATTATAGTTACAATATTTAGTCCATTTACATTTGGCAAAATTAAAGAAAATACTCTATCAAACCTATCTAACCTATCCTATCCTTGTGAGTCTAGTGATTTCTAGACTAAGGAAAACTATTTGTCTTCAACTCCATCAAAGACCACAGAAAGATAAAATGTTATTGAAGTAAACTGGAAGTATATTGTAAGCAACTTCTAGAATTGTAGAAATGACAGAGATATCTGGCTGCCTGGAAATTCACCCAAAGTTCTTCTGTAAAGTTGTGTTATCCATCTTCAGCCAATATGCCCATACTATCTGGCAGACTTTTCAATGAGGCAGGAAGTTTGAAGATCTGTTCTGCCTTGTTCTCAAAAGTTTGTCAGTTTCTTTTTTCTGTGTCCTGGAGAATGTCTGGAAGTTTCTTCTGTGAAGCTGGAACCCTGAAGGACCATCCTGTCTTGTTTTTGCAAGTTCAGCAGTCACTTTCCTGTGGGTTCTGCATGTCCAGTTTATATAAAATACAGTCAGTTTCTTGCCCAATGGCTAGTCTTGTCATATTGAAGGCAAACTTTTTTTAGGAATAGACTGACTGTTACCATTAACCGTGCACAATCAACCCCCTTTAAATGAAAGAAAACCTTTATAAATAATCATTTTGGGAATTGGGCATAGTTTCTATACTACTTCCTGTTGATTGGAGGTGCTGGTAATCAGATCTTTCATGAGGTATCCTGTGTAGTTGGTCCATCTCAGCCAGCAGTCCTGAAGCTGTCATAGATGTTGGATGACCTGGGCCATCATTTCAGGGGGTTTTATTTGATCAAACTATATTAGCCTGGAAGTAATCCATAGCTTCTCCTCTTCTGTAGTAACAAAACCAGAACCTCTTTCCCCAAGCAACATATAGTTAGACCCAAATTTTGTTGGGTTAGCTTAGCATCCCCTACAATCAAACATCTCTCTGTAGTTAGCTCATTAACACTCAAAACATTTAAAAATACCACAATCCTATACATAATTCAAACTCACTGTGTATTTTCCATTGTTACATGGCTTGTAATTTTTTATTTTTTCTTTAAGGAGCTCGGTTTGTTATTGTTAAGTTGTTTTTATTTATAACTCTATTTTATATCCCTTCATTCTCAAGCCCATACACATTTATCAAACACATTGTGACCTGTTTAGAGGCTGTTCTTTTTGGTTTGAATCTGTGCTTATGTGTATCTGTAATCCTTTTCTGACCAGGAGAGTTTTACAATGGCAAGTGGCTTAGCTAGGAGGAAAGCAGCTGGCTCTTCCCCAATCCTGGCTTTTCTGAGAGTCTAGTTTCATGGTGGAGGTACTGGTGGGAGCCACATGTATTGCCCCCAACTCTGAGGAGGTTTTAGGTCCATGCCACCAGCTGCTCATAAACTCCATAAAATTGTTTGGTAGCAGGGCCTCTTAAAAAGAGCTGCATGGGCCTGGCATTGGTGGCACACGCCTTTAATCCCAGCACTTGGGAGACAGAGGCAGGTGGATCTCTGTGAGTTTGAGGTCACCTGGTCTACAGAGTTAATTCCAGGACAGACTCCAAAACAATACAGAGAAACACTGTCTTGAAAGACCATTAAAAAAAGAAGAAGAAGAAGAAGAAAGAAAGAAAGAAAAAAGAAAAAGGAAAAAGAAAAGAGCTGCATGGTTTTTGCTGCTCTTGCTGAGTCAAGAAGCCATCTCCTAAAGAAGCCATGCCTCTGCTACCAAGAAGATATTTCTGACACTGTTTTTGTGTGTCTGGGATCCTTTATAAAGCTTTTGTCAGATTTACATAAAAATTCTTTCCAAACATTTGGGCAACTCATATAGTTAGAGGTTTCTCGTCCTGCTTGCCAGTTCCTAAATAACCACATCAGTATCCCACTGACTATAGTGGGTTGGACTCTTCTTCATCAATTAAAAATAAAAAAAAATAGACTCATAGACATGCCACATTGTAGGGCATGTCCATAATCCCAGATATTCAGGAGGCTAAAACAGGAGTTCTTGAAGATCAACGCCTGCATGAGCAACTTAGTGAGATTCTGGCTCAACATGAAAAGGAAGAAGGCTGGGAACAAAGTCTAGTGGAAGAACACTTAATTAAGATGAGCGAAGCTCTAGGTTCAACCCTCAGTACTACAAAATTAAAAATAAGGCAAACATCTTCACTCTAGAGTGATTCCTCTGGCTATAATCCTCCACCGCCATGAAATCAAGCGCCATCTGGTCCATCACCAAAGTGAGGCTCAGCTTACTACTGATGAGATAATCTAGGCATTCTTCATTTCTGGTACTGGGTTTTATTTCCAACACTTCATTTTGATTATTTTATGTTGTTTTCTTCTACTACTTATATTATTTATCTTATATGTTGTCTACCTGCTTTTTCTTCTAGAACCCTTAATATATCGTTCGTTATCATTATTTCAACATTAATAGTATGTTCCTCAGTCTGGTTCTGATGATGGATTTTTCTCACCAGACTGTTTTGTTTGCTTTGTAATTTTTTTTGAAAACTGGACATGCTGCTTTGAGTAGTAGGAATATAGGGAAATAGGTCTTCAGTGAGAAGATTATGTTAATCTGACTAGAAGTTAGATAATGTTTAGTATTAATTTTAGGTCTAGCTACAAAGTGGTTTGGTACCTTCTAGTTGTTCTTGTTGCTGTTCTAAAGGCTTCCCTGTGTACTGGTTCTTAGAGGGTAGATCTAAAATCTCTGTCAATATGCTGGAGCCTACATGGAAGTTGGCTGTCTTTACAAGCACACTCTAGAATCTTATGATTAAGTCTCAGTCTCTTTGGGAACCTGTGTTTTGAGGCTGTATTCTTCACGTATGTTTCTATAGTTGTATATCCTTTTCTCTAGTCTTCCCTACTAAACAATGGCTCCATCTTTCCCTATCTCTTTCCTTGAAGTCTTGTTCTTTGTGGGATTGTGTCCACACATTATATGAGACAGAAAGGCAGTGAATTGCTAGAGTGAGAAAAAATTCTGTTCTGCAGGTGATATAAGGTCAGAAGTATACACAAGGAAAGTCTTTCCCTCATGAAGGATGGGTCTGCATTTTGGAAAGGTGTAGGGATAGAAGGAAGCCATGAGTGAGCAAGGTCCTAAGTGAATATATATTGTTGACATGCACCCATGGGAAACCAGCAAAGCTCTCTCCCCATACAGTCCAGACTCAAGAGGGTTCTGAGTGTGAATAAGTAACTGGTATGTGCAAAGACTAGCAACTATACTTTCCCCTCTTCTCCAGATGCTTACAGCCTGCTCACCTACAAAGATCTGCTATCAGACCCTACCTATGTGCTATATTTAATACACACACTGATGTTTCAGGTTGCTAGAGCTAGCACACCCCCAGCTGACCCCAGCTTTTCTGTACACGTGTCTATATCTCTATCTTTTCTTCATTTCTTCATTGCCTAGTGAGGGTTTCAGGACCCAAGTGTCTTAGAGTTTCTGTTGCTGTGAAGAGACGCTGTGACCATGACCACTCTTATAAAGGGAAAAAATCTAATTGGACCTAGCTTAAAGTTCAGAGGTTTGGTCCATTATTGTCATGGCGTGCAGGCAGACATGGTTCTGGAGGAGCTGAGAGTTCTACATCCTGGTCTGCAGGCAACAGGAAGTGACCTGTGTCACTGGGTATAGTTGGAGCATAGGAAACCTCAAAGTCCACCTCCCCAGTGACACACTTCCTCCAACAAGGCCACACCTCCTAATCTTGCCACTCCCTGAGGGTGTTGTTTTCTTTTAAACCACCACACCGAGCTTTAGGGTTAGGGTAGAAAGGGTTTTGGTTGAGTTGCATAGTGGTCATTCTTCTTCCACATGGTAGCTCTAGGAGGAATGTTTTTCAGATCATCACTGGGAAAACCTCGTGGGGTCACAGGAAACCTCTCCAAACTTTGACCCCTGCAGGACTTTCTAACTAATGTTACTATACACTCACTGTCTAGTAATTCCTCTTGACTACATTCTGACCATATCTGGAGTTTCTGCAGCTTCTGATGAGGGATGATTGTCTCTTTTGGAGTATGTCTGTCTGTCCGGTCTTCAGAGATATTTTGCTCTCCCGTCTGAGTTCTATGCTAAATCCAGAAACATTGCAGCCTCAGTTGGTACAGCTCTTCTTGTCATAAGTTTAGCAGTGTAATGACTTCCAAGGTGTTTGCACATCTGCGCCGAGACCTAATTCTGTTTCAGTTCCTTATCCCTCACATCCCAGTTGTCTTCCCTCTTCTCCTAAACATCCTAGACTTAATCACCCATCATGATTCCTTGTTTGATAAATGTGGTGGTCTCCAAAGGATTTCTTCCTCTCCAGTGAGGCACAGCTTTAGATTTTCACAGATGTCTTCTTGTAGTCTAACCCTCTTAGTGTAGAATGCAGCATCTGTTTGCTGACTCTCCCCTCCAGTTCCTTAAGGTCTAACAGAAAAGACCAGTCCCAGGGATTGGACACAAGGATGTGAACATATTTATGACAAGTTTAAAACCAGTCTTCTAATTTCCATGACTCTATTTAAATGATTGCCCCAACTGGGACATGTTCAATGAAGTCAAACAAACAAACAAACAAAGCAAAACAAAAACAGAAAACAAAACAAAGCAAAGCAAAAAGACCCAAAAAGAAATAGGATTGATGTATAAGAAATTTTGACAAAGTATATGATCTTAACACTTGAAATAAAATGCATATTGACATGTCCATGATATTTGGTCCTTTCACAGAGGAAGCAAAGGGATCAAAATTAATTTTCCTTTGTCCAGAACTGCCACAGAATTCTGAGGACTATGATAAGACTTGCATTCTGCCTGAGCAAACGTGAGGCCAGATTCAGGTAGAACCTGAGACATAAGCATTTGACCTATTTGTGACCTCAGGTGCTCTTCATTCATTTCCAAAGACTAACTGACGTGATAACCACAATGCATCCACAGTCCAGAGTGTAGCTGGCCCTGGGGACACTGAATTAATGTCCTATGGGCTGTCTAAATGAGATGGTGGTCAGGTATGTGCACAGGAGTGGTCATTACTGCAGGCAGATGTGCACAGCTAATGGCTGACAGTGGGGATTGCTGCAAGGGGAATTCTTTGATAAAGCTGAGTTAAAATGAGACAGTGGATTATCCAGAAGGGTGCTTTTTCACAGACTACATTTTTATTGGTGAAGGCAATCAAAGGGGAAAAATTGAGTCATTAAAAATGAGAGCTTCTATAATGTATTTATTTAATACCATTGATGCAGTCCATAACTATACACATGTATTTTTTCTTTTAGTTTGAGTAAACTAAGGAAAATATTGCTTTTTATTTTTTTCTTAAATAGACAGGAGGGTGATATATTAAGGCAATGCAGAAATCTATTGTACAGGGCAGAGGAACTACATTCAAAAGTGTTAAAGTTTAATGCACGTGTGCCAAACTGCCCATGATCTCATCACACCACAGAGAGCACAGGCATTGCTCCCAAATCACCAAGAAAGATCGGCATGCAAGTGACCTGTGCGCTAGAATCTGTGTAAATCCCAGGCAGGAGATGAGATTTATACATGCTTTCAACACCCAGAGGAAATACTCATCTTATACCACTGATAGGCCAGATGTATTTCCTTCTGTGAAATGTGATCAGAATGTAATTAGAAGAAAATACACTCGATATTTAAAAGCAACTATACAGTATTCTTTCAAATGCTTCTGTAATTTAAATTGCGCAGCATATCAAATTAGAGGAGTTGTGTGGAAGGGTTATTACTACGTGATTGGGCCTATGTGGTTATATTTGCCACAATGCACTGATGTAGTTGTATATAACCATTGAGCTGAATTGAAAATTTCACATTAAAAAAAAACCCTTCTTCTCTGAATATGATTACTAATGTGATAAAATGCCTCACATTAGATAGTGTGATTCTTGAAAATGCCAAAGTAGATTTCAGCCTTTCCCTCTCTCCTCAGAACCCATTTTATACGGAAAGAAAAAAAATGAAGATGGCTGTGGGGGAAAAATACACACATTTCTAATAGAACTTGCTGGAGCAATTGCAGACTGCTATTATTCTACTGCATCTGTGCATTTCACTGTAACAAAGTGATTAATATGCCTCAAAATTTGAACTCATGGACTCAAGTATTTTAGTGTCATATCATCAAAATACACAAAGCCCTGACACATCTAATTTCTATGTAATCCCAAATAGTATACAATTGTATGAGTATTTATAATGTTTAGGCATCTGAATGGATTGTGTGACATAAGTGTGGACAATTATACACAGGGACATGAATAAAACATGTTCTAATGCATAAACAACGCAGCACCAGCCGAAGGAATTGTATATATGTGCATGATGAATTAGGGTGAAAATTCTTCCTTTAATCTCTTTCAGGCTTTGGATCACAACATTTTATATGACTTAAAATAGGAAATATCAAAGGCAAAGGCATAGTTTATAACCTGTGTACTATGAAGATTTTAATCATTAGTTTTATGTGAATTCAAATGATGAAAGTAAGATTATTAAGGTTTTTAAACCTTCTTTAAGAGGTTTGAATAGAAGATGGATTAAAAAGGGTCATTTCCAGATTGAAGTATTGAAGTGTTGAGTTTTGGCATCATTTAGGATTATTGATTGATAGCCTTGGTTATATATATATATATAATTTGTGAGCTTTTGATTATACACACACATATAATCACAAATATTAGAAAAAAGAAATGTTTATAGGTGAACAATAATAAAAAAAAAATCTGTAACAAGACATGTTGAAATATTTGGTACCAAATTCCATCACTGAGAGAAAGTCTGTATCTCCTATCACTAAGAGGAAGGATGTATCTCCAATCACTAAGAGGAAGGATGAATCTTCTATCACTGAGAGGATGTATCTCCTACCACTAAGAGGAAGGCTGTTTCTCCTGTCACTAAGAGAAAGGATGTATCTTCCATCACTGAAAGGATGTATCTCCCATCACAGAGAGGAAGGATGTATTGCCCATCACCAAGAGGAAGGTCGTATCTCCTATCACTGACAGGAAGGATGTATTATCCTTCCATTTGAGTTGATGTGGTGTTTTCACTGCTTTGGCCCATAGAATGTAGCACAAGTACCACATGGTCTTGGGACTTGGTTAGAAAGGCCCTATAGCTTCCAACCAGTTCTTCTGGTATGTTCACAGTGGATTAGAAGCCAGATGCCTTCTGAAGGAATCCCATCACATCCCAAACTCATGGTCTAGAGGTTCCTCTAGACACAGGGAGCAAGGGGTGAGTGTGTTGTTTTCAGCATGGATGTGAAGACCTGTGGACCTCCCCATGACTTCACTTTGAATCAGTACAGGCAAAAATCCTAGTACTGAGGAAGACTGACAAGCCTAACCTATAGGATATGGAGGTAACACAATTATGTAATGCCATTATGTTTTAAAGGGTATGGCTGGCGCAGTGACCACTGTAAAAAGCAAGTATTTTCTAAACTTATCTTCACTAATTATCATTGGGGGAACACACCATAAAGAGGTTTTACCCATGGATACCACCACTTAGCAGGTCAAATAATGAGGGTGTAGGTGGAGAAAGTTTAGTTTAACAGGGAAAAATGGAGGGTTTAATGTGCTAAAATGACTCAGACATGCCACATGATTTGTTGACAAGTTTTGATAGAGGGATTCTTCATAATTTTTTAAATTGCTTGGAATGGGTTCATAGGCCCATCTTGTTCTCTACTTCATGTTGTATGCTTGAGGAGATATGACTTTTTTATTCCCACTCATGAAAATATAGTGCATTCCATGAGCTCTTCTTGTTCAATACTAAGTAAGAGTAAACCTAGAAAGACTGGGAGTGGAAGATAGATCTTAAGTGGGAGTCAGGACAAGCATGAGGCTTTGATGCTGACTACTGTAGCTGGCTCAAGGAAGAAGAAAGACATACCAGGTGCAGCAGGAGGGAAGAAAAGAGGAGGCTGCTGGACCACAGACTTGGAGCAGGTAGACCTGAGAAGACGTAACAGAAGGCATCTATCTCTCCTTCAGAACTCACACAGCTACAGAGACACTTACTGCCCATGTGTGTTATTATTACTCCCAACAGCAATGATACCAACATTCCAGACCACCTTTCATGAATAATTGCTGTAGGTGGATTGCTATCCCCTCCCATCCTAGAGCCTGAATTATAGCTCCTCCTCTTCGTATCTCATGGTTAGCAGGGTGTCTGGCATGTGATAATTATGCCCACACTTGGTTTTATAAATTGTGGTAAGAAAATGCAGTAAAGGGAACTGTATTCAGGGATTTTCTTTGTTATTAGATTGTGTGATTTGCACTTATCATATTCTTTGACTCTCATAGAAAACCTATCAAATTCGGGGCCATCATCCCCATTTATGTAAAACAGAAGCAGATTTATGATTTGCTGAGAGTTGTGTAGATTGTAAATAGAGGCTCCTGTGTTTTGACCAAGACATTTTGGATATCAGAACTTTATTCCAAATGAATTAATAACTAGAAAATGAGCAGAGTCTGCCCCTGGATTTTCCTCTCCCCTTTCCTGTTTATCTGATGCCTGGGCATCTCTTACTGTTGTGACCTTGAGGACCTATGCACAACTGAGCCTGAACTGTTGCTTCTTCTGGTCCATTTCCTGCATTGCATCAGTACACTGCAGTTTAATGCCTGTTCTTTATAGACTGAAAGCATCAGAACCAAGGAGCTCCTGTTGGTTTTATTCTCTAGCAATGGCCTCCTCAGGACTCATTCCAGCCAGCCAGGAGAAGGCTTCCAGCACAGGCTTATAGATTTATTTGTTCTATTGGTGGCGCATGCCTACCAGTACTACAGCGTGTTGTGCATTCTAGTACACACATTTTTCTGTGCTAGGGACACAGATATGTGTGTGTGTGTGTGTGTGTGTGTGTGTGTGTGTGTGTGTGTGAGTGTGTGTGGTGTGTTGGGAAATGTTATGCATGTGTATATGCATGTTTGCATGTGTATGAGCTTGCACATGTGTTGTTGACTATGCACATGTGTGCACATGTGGGTGTAGGCCTCAACATGATGTTAGGTGTCTTTGCTCACCCGTCACTTTTCCTTGTTGAGGCAGGGTCTCTCAGTTAATAAAGATTGCTGATTGGCCAACCTAGCTAGCCAGCTTGCTCTGGGGCTCCCCTGTTCTCCACCTTCCAAGGCCTGGTTGTTGCCCACCTACTGTTTACAAAGGTTTTGGGGATGTGATCTCCAGTCCCCATGCTTGAAGAACAAGTAATGTATCCGCTGACACATCTCTAACCTTGAGACAATTCAATGTTTAGCTAGAATATGGACAAGGAAGAAAGAGTTATAATGTCTCAGAGTAGGGACTGGAGTGAGATATCAGATTTATGGCTGAATGTGAGCAGATTCTTGACTTGCCTGTACTTGATGACTCTTCAGGAATGTGGGAAAGAGGTCCTGGGAAGGCACTGTAGTTAGAGGAAACAGAGTAATGGTATTTGGTTGTGAAAGAACATAGAACAAGGCAAATAGGTTGGTGATACTGAAGGTAAGGGTATTAGTGATATCACAGGCAATAAGGCTTCCAGTGGCAGATGGGACAAGCCATGAAGGATGTGACCAAGTATGATTAGTTTTGAAGCTCATCCTTGACTGGGGAGAACATACAATTTACCCTGTTTGTTAGAACAGGCTCCTAAGTGTAGGCTTGGGTAAGTGGGTAGCACCTATGACTTCTGACAGGACAGGGATTATGCTCAGAGTGCTGCCAGCTGAGAAACCTTGCATGCTCACATTTATTTATTTACTTTTTGTTTACTTCAAAAAAATTTTTTTTTTAAATTTTACATATCGATCCTAGTTCCCTCTTCTTCTCATCCTCCCCTGTCTCCTGACCCCCTCCCTCCCATTCCCCTCATACGCCACAGGGAGTGTGAGGCCTTCCATTAGGGACCATCAAAATATGCCAAGTCATTTTGGAGTAAGGCCTAGGCCCTCCCTCCTCCCTCCATGGGGAATGTGCTCCCAAACTCCTTTTTGTGCACCAGGGACATATCCTGGTTCCACTGTCAGTGTTCCTGTAGATTTCCCAGGCCTTTTAACTGAGACCCATGTTCAGGGGGTCTAGGTTGGTCTAATGCTGGTTTTCTAGCTATCAGTCTGGGGATTCATGAGCTCCCCCTGTTCAGGTCAGCTGTCTCTATGGGTCTCTGCATCCTGGTCTTAACCCCTTTGCTCATCTCTCCTCCATTTCTGCAACTGGGAAGGGGGTGGTTTTTGAAGTCTCAGGATCTGGGCAGTGGACAACTTTATGCACTTACCAAGCTTTACTGGTTAAAGGAAGAAAATACTTTTGCTTGACTCTCTGGAAAAAGTGAAGTTATAGGGAACAATTTATTTAAGGGTGCATTCTACAGAAACTTACAAGACCAACATTTCAGCATTTGAGACTCAACCAAGTATATTTTAATCTTCTGAGTCTTTAGGAATCTTATTCACTCATTCCATGAAATCATTCAGTTAGTCAAGAAATATTTGTTGAATAATTTTCGTAATGAACAAAATATTTTCCAAGGCAAGATCACCAGAAAGCCTGCCTTCCTGCATGAGGAAGTCTGCAATCTCATGATTCCAACAACAAATAAACATGAGAAACATAACTCAATTGCTTCTTTTAAGGCAATCATTATTTATGTGAGATCTCTGAAAATATAACTAGGGCTACATTTCTTTGTAACGAGACAACTGTATCCCCAAGGGTGCATGTATTGCCTACACCTTGCAAGAGGTAGATATAGAAAATGTCATTAAAGCCAGTAGCTAACATGTTCCCAGGGCTATTTGGGGACTCAGAGAATTGGGGGTTTATTTAAAACTGGGAGAAGAGATTAGTTGATACCTACAGGAAATCTTGCCAAGATGGCCATTTTCACCATCAGCAGATATTCTCATGGAATCATGACTTAAAAGGACATTTGCATTGGCCAAATTGCCTGCAAATAAAATAAAACCCATAAAAACCCAGATGGTAAACAATCCTTTATGATAAAAGGACTTGCTCTTCTTTGAGTCATTTCCCTAGCACACATCTTCTCTGAGTATAGCTAGGCAGGGAGATGCAGAGAAGACATGGGAGTGGGGAGGTGGGCTGTGCTGACTGGTCTCCTTCCCCTGTTGTATTTTGTGTACTTTTTTGTGTTTCTTTTTAATTTTACTGTATTTTATTTTTGTTTAGCGGACAAGAAGACAGAGAGGTAACCATAAGAAATATTTAGTAATTCTACCCCACACTAAAGATGCAAAAAAGGAAGAAAGATGCCATTTGCTATTGGCAGGCAAGTTCATGGCCACTGAGCTCACTAGTCACTGGCTGCTGTGCAGGGTGATTTACTGAATTATGTCTTGCTTTTGTTGTTTATAAAGTGGAGGTGGCCATTCCTGGGTCCTCTTGTCTGAGAGGACGTTTGTATCAGAAAGAACTTTTCCTGTTTTAGATCAATGGAAGTGCCCTGGAAATCAGCAGAGAGATACAAAGATGCCGAGGGAAAGCGGAGAGAAGAGATCATCAAGTCTACCAAAATCTCAGAGCAGTCAATACCTACATTCTGTCCAATCACAGTAGACTTGTGGATGGCAGAACCCCAGAGACAATGCCAGGATATGGGACTGGATACTAAACATGTGGTTTGCTGGTAAAGATTCACTGCCTATTTTGGGATCAACATCACTCTGCAGGTAGTAGACCTGAGCCAGAAAAAACTAGTTATGATCACAACTACGATGGTATAGATGTGCCTGATTTTGAGGTACCCAAGTCCCTTCCACGTATCCGTGAGAATCTAGAGAAGTGAGAGTGTGAAAACACTGAAAGATCTGTGAGTGTACCTTATTTGAGAACTTATAAGTTAACTTAATATTCTTTCACGGATCTAGCGGGTCTAAGACTACTAGGTCAGAAACAAAGGGTGACTCATTATTCACAACTACAGTAGTAGCCAGACTATCTCAATTTTACATGACTTATCTGAGCTACAGTGCCCATGGGGTGATGTGAAGAAGATCTAGGTAATACCTGCACATGCAGTAGGTTGCATTATAGAGAAGCCTGAGTTCTGGGACCTTCAGTCCTATAGACCAGTCTAGAACAAAGTGTAGTCAAGAATAGTCAGTACCTCTGCTCATTTGCAGTGCTGTGTCTCCCCTTAGAGGGGGCATTCAGTAGCATCCAGACTGTGGTTGAAATCCTTTAACTCCTACACCTTGGTTTGCTCATTTATAAAACGAGAATAATGGTTTTTGCTTCAAAGATGATCTGTTGAGTCAGGAAAGTAATCCCCAGAAGTCTTTTGGCCTGATGCCTGGGACAAAGGAAGTATCAAATATTTAGGAACAATTAATCTTATCTGAAAGTGCACAATGCAGTAATAAATAGATTCTGAACAAGGGCAAGAGGACTTAGGAATAGAGATGATGCTTGCTGCTCAGGTGCTCAGTTCTCCCCCTACTCTCTCTTTCTTCTCAGTTGGAAAGCTTTTTGACAGGCGGATTCAGATTCCACTGAAGACCAACCCTTTGTTTCCCACACCTGCCTTTCTTTCTGCCTTTCTTTGAGTTCACTGATGACATTAGAAAGCAATACAAAACAAAGCCCATTGACAGGAAGACCTGAAAATATTAAGTTGGCCCATAGTGTCCCCAGACTGGAAGCCAGCTAGCTCCCCAAAGCGGACTAAAAGACCAGGCTGCAGGCAGGCCATGGAAAAGGAACAGTGTGCCACCATGGTGGTACCCACAGCTCAAGGGTGGCTTCAGAGAGGATCAGAAAGATCTGGAAGCTTGTGCTGATAGGTGTTAGTCAGCTAGGCACAAGCTAGAGGCATCTAGGAGGTTCCTTGTGCCTCCTAGAGGTTCCCACCTTCTTTAGCATCTTCACCTGTGAGAAGGTTCTAGAAACAGAATGAGTTTGATTGCATAAAAAGAAAATGGCAATTGAGACAAATAGCAGAAATAACAAAAAGGCAAACTGATTAACTGAACTTTGATGGCTCTTAAGGAAGACAGGCAGGAAGACAGATTTAACTTCCACACAAGGATTCAGAAACATTTCGGATCTTTTGAAGTTCTGTGTTTTAGTAAAATTTAAGTCCCCACCCCAAGTGATCCTGAGGCACTCTGCTGATGGGAGCAGCTCTCAGAAGGCAAGGCCTGGTGGTCTGTTATGGGTAGCCATTCTGTTAATTTGTTCATTGCTATCTGGCTGTGGTCTGTGATGGATTTGCCCCTGTCATTCTCCTGCTCCGCCTCAATCTTTGCACACTGGTGACATCTTAGGGGAGAGTAAAGAGAAAAGGGAGCCACGTCTCACACCTCACACCAGTGTGGTTGTGGGCTTCAGAGAGGAGGAGGAGAGGGGAGACACCATGGAAAGTGAAATATCTAACTGCAAGCATAATTTCTTAGATATTTAGAGAAATGATAGACCCGCACAATTGGCGGTGGCTCACAGAAACTGTCCTTTTGCAAAACACAATCTATAGAGAACACAGACAGACGCCGCTAGCTCAGATATTTCTTCCTTTCTGGCTGTGAGGAATCTTTGTACAGAAGAAGACTGGAGGCCTGACCCCTGACCCAGACAGAGATTATCATAGGTGGATATCACTTGAGAAACTCCAGCTGCGTGACAAGACACCCTCCCATTCCCCTCTCCTGGTCCCTCACAAATTCATAGCTTTCTTCAGTAATTGTGTGTGAAAATAAACATATATGTTCAATCTGTTGAATCCATTTAGTGTTACTTGTATGTATATGTTTTTAGGGATGATCACTTGGTATTGGATGACCGTTTAGAGGTCTCAGCCTCCTTGCATTCCATTGCCTGTACCACACCCTTTCTCTCCAGAAACCCAGCCCCTATCTCTTAAAGCTCTTTCTGAGGCTCCCCACTTGTCTCTCCTTGAGTGTAATTTTCCCGAGCTTTCACCATGAAATAAAAGACGTGTCTTCTTGAGACAGAGGGAAAGCCTTAGCAAGCCAGCTTTAATGCAGGGCATCCATTTCTAGTTAACTTTTAAGTCTCTCAGAGGTCAGGTAGCTAAGTGATATGTTATAAATCTGTGTTGGCTTCGCTGTAGACACACCTCTCTGATGAATGGGTGATGGCTATAATGGTTGATTAGTTGGGAACTTAGAGATCACTTTTGTCTAGTAAACAGTTTGAAACTAGTGACCTCTTACTTGGCCCTATGCAAAGATACAGTGGATGACCTTTCGACATCAGGGGGACAGTGTACCACCAGTAGGGCCCGTTTAACCCTGAAAATTGTCTAGTGAAGACTTGTGAAGTTCTATGATGTATGTACTGACTTCTAATTATTTTCTTACCCTGTATCACTTTTTCCCAAGCCTGAGACTGCCTTGCATCTTCAATGCGGAATACCCCACAGACTATACCATTAAGGGAGCCAAATTCAGACTTCCTTTCCCGGTATCCCTGCAACATAAACCAGAGACAACTCAATGAACGCAGGAAGTCAAAGCAAAGCAGGGGTAGGGAACATGAGCTTCTGGCATCCTCAAGCTATTGGAACGATGCTGACTCAACATTCTAAAAATGGAGTGTGACCTGGTCCTACCATCCTAACCCCCCCAGTACCAGGCAGATGACACTAGGACCACAAAAGCCATTGCACTTGTCTTTGGGGTTGTAGGTATTGTAATACTGAATCCAACTCCACAATCCTCCACCAAAGAAGAAAAGTCTCTACGGTGTGAGGAAGTGAGAAAGAAGAGCAGTGAAGCGGAGACCCCTGTGGCTGTGGCTTGCCCAGGTGACTGAAGAAATAGACTCCATGCAGTCATGGCTTCCAGAAAGCAGTCCCATCCTGAGCCACCTGACCCCAGGGAATGACACGATGCCACTTCAAAATGGGTAGCAGAGACCTGGCTAGGCGACCTGGAGGAGGAACTTAGTTATAAGTTTCTATTCTCATTGATCCTCTTACCATCAACCTTTAGTTTTTGTGCTGTGAGAGATCCAACTTAGTAGGAGCTTAGGGGTACAGCTCTTACCTACTAAGTTGGATCTCTCACAGCACAAAAATGCAAACACAAACACCAAACCAATGAATGTGATATGTAGTCTGACTTTAAAGACGAGTTTCTCAAATTTTCTTGATTTCTAAAGGAAACTTAGCATTTAAAAGAATATGTAAAATTACAGAAATGCATAAAATGCATAAAACCTTCTCCAAACACAGACTAAATGACTGTTAGCATTTTGGAGTGCTTCCTCCCATGGTTTCATGTCTATGTCCATATGAAGGCTTTTGCATTTGTGACAACTTCCTGATAGGATGCCCTAAAATACTTCAATGTAAGAAAAAAAACTCATATTTATAATTTTTTCCAACATCCTGGTCAATTTGACTTATTACTAACCAAACTGCTTTGATGAGATGATAGAAGACCCCTTCAAATGTCCCCTCTAAGTTTTATGTTAAGATGAAATTGCCAATGTGCAAGTAGCAGAGGCTGGACCCTGTAGGAGGTGACAAGGTCATAGGGAAAATAGCAGAGGCTGGACCCTGTAGGAGGTGACAAGGTCATAGGGAAAATAGCAGAGGCTGGACCCTGTAGGAGGTGCCAAGATCATAGGGAATCTGCTTTCATTGATGCTTTAGTGTCTGTATTGCTGTACCCATATGAGATACAAGAGAGCCACTTAGTAAAGGTCAGCTTGAGAGTCCTTTGTGGCAGCAGGGAGCAGGCTTATGACAGAAATGCCTCCTACCCCTGATGCAAGCAGGCTAGGGTGTATAAAGTCCAGACCCACAATTACATCCTACTTGCTACATGGGCAAGCCAGATAACCAAAGTTCGAGAAAGTTTCAGTTCAGTTGACTTAAGCAGTTCTACTGTTCTAAAACATTGGATCTTCTAATACATCAGGTTCAGCTTCATGAGAATGTTGTGCTTATCTGGGGATCAGGGTAGCTGGGTGAAGTACAAGGTGGAGTTAGCTAAAGCTAGGACAAAGTGGAGTCACTTTGGGCAGCTCAATATTACGAAAATGGATTAGTTATCAAAGGGTTGGTTTTTTAATTCACTCCCCCTCAATAGAATGCTCTATGCTATGGTGTATCATGGTAAGAAGGTCCTACCAGATGTTAGCACCTCCGTGTTGGCCTTCCTGACCTTCCAAACTCTGAAAAATCAATGTTTTCTCTTCAAGAATTACCACCCATGGCACTCTGTAACACCAGAGGAAAACAAACTCTGGCCTGAGAGCTTTTCAGTGCACAGTCCTCAAGATCCATTCAGAGAGGAAGGCATTTGGGTTTCCCAGCTCATCAGGAACTCTGCAAATGTACCAGATCTCCATGAATCATGTCAACGTGTGGCACATCACAGAGAGCCAGAGATTAATAGCACATCTCTAAATTTCAGCTCCCTAGTCTTCTGGGATCTAGCTTTCTGGATTTGGGTCATGGATTTCTAGGATTTTCAAGAAGTCTTTGGCTCCTAAAGCTCCAACTTGGCAAGTGTTGTTGTGTTGAAAACTCTAGCCAACTCACAGCCTTTGTTCTTCAGTAGATAGAGGGGGTGGGAGCTGAAAACTCTGTTTCACTCTTTGTGTTCATGATTAATCAGTGACAATGACTACACGATGTTCATTAATTGAATGAGTATAACCTGCATTTCTTGCTACCTATATTTAATCCTTTAAGTAGTACTGAACATAATTTTCTTTTTTAAAAAGAAAGTTTATTTATTAGGTATACAGTGTTCTGCCTGCATGTATGCCGGAAGAGGGTGCCAGATAGTTGATTGTGAGCCACCATGTGGGTTCTGGGAATTGAACTTGCGACCTCTGAAAAGGCAACAGTGCTTTTAACCTCTGAGTCATCTCTCCAGCCCATACTTTTTCATTTAAGAAAAGTGTGTGTGTGTGTGTGTGTGTGTGTGTATTTGTGTGCCTATGTGGGTGGGCGAATGTGCATGTGTGTTCATGAGAATGTGGAGGCCAAAGAATGACCTAGGGTGTCATTCTCAGAAATGCCATGCACTTCCTTTCATGCAGGGTTTCTCACTCATGTATTTCATCAATTAGCCAAGACTACCAGTCCGTCGAGTCCGGACATCCTCCTGTTTCCACATGCTCAGTGCTGGACTGTAAGTGAATCCACCATACCCAACACTGAAAAATATGTAACACAACTGGCAAATGGGATAGATAACTTAAGAACGAAAAACAAATCAAGCATGGCACAGAAATTGGCCAGATAACAATCAGGCTGATCTTTAACCAGAAACAAGTACCTCAATGTAGAAAATACTCTGAAAAGCAAATTTTATTTCTTCCTGAATTTTGCCTGTAGTGCTTGTTACACCAGTGGAAACAGATAATAGGTTTTGATCATGTTTTTCCCCTTCTCCCATTCCTCCCATATCAATCAATCAATCAAAATGCCAGACCAAACAAACAAAAACAAGAAACACACATGAAAAACCCTCACAAAAAAATGGATAACAAGATAAACAATCAAAGGTCAATAAGACACACACACACACACACACACACACACACACACACACACAAAGCCCAAACTAGACAATCTCAGACAACAAGCCTACAAAATTCCATTGCATTTGTTTTGTGATGGTCAACTACTCCTGGGTATGAAGTCTACTTTGAAGTGCAGTTAATATACCTGGTGAGATTCCACTGGAGAAAACTGATTTTCCTTTTACTAGACTGTATCAATTACAGATAGCGTTTTGGTTAGGGGTGGCATCCATGTCAATTTCTCCCTCTCAGAGCCAGTATCTGGTATAGCTTAATCCTATGAAGGTTGTGTGCATGCTTCCACAGTCTTTGCAAGCTCACATGTGTATCAGCATTTTTTTTGTGTCTAGAATGTACAGTTTCCTTGAAATTATCTCTCACGTCATTTTTCTGCCTCTTTCCTCTTCTGCATAGATCAGTGAGCCTTGAGCGGAGGGCTTTAATGAAGACATCCCATTTAGATTGAGGACCCCAAAGTCATGAGTTTCAGCGTTAATTCCCTTCTACTGCAAGAGGGTTCTGATGAGGGAGACATTTACCTATGAACACCAGCTTTTTTTGTTTATTTGTTTGTTTTTACATATATGAAGAAACAATTTTTAATTTGAGCTGTTATTCATTGCAGATAGCAATGGCTTTAGTATATATCAAGTAAATTTCTGGACTATAGTTTTCTTCTTCTTCTTTTTTTTTTTTAACTTTTATTGATTCTTTATGGATTTTTACTTCATGCATTCTGATTCCACCTATCTCTGTCCCCTTGCATCTGCCCTCTACCCTTGCAAACTTTCTCTCCCAAAACAAAATCAAATGTAAATGAAAAACCAAAACCAAAACAAAACAAAAATGCAAGACAAAAACAACTTTAAGAGTCTTATTATAAAAGCTATAGTGTGGCCTTGTGAGTTTCCATACAACTTTACTTGTAAGTACTCATTGCTATGAGTCATTGGTCTGGATCAAGTCCTCTGGTTTCTGCTAATGGGCTCTCACAGGATCTCCTATGGCATATCCTGTTGTTGTCCTGTGTCATGGAGATATTGCTGTTTTGGATCTGTAGATTTGTCACCTTCACCTGCTCCAACAGTTCACAGGTTCAGTAGATGTTGGGTTGAGCCAACTCATAGCCCTGGTTATGGGCCTGGGCGGTAGCTGGGCTGTTCAGCTAGATTGATTTCCCTCACTGTCACTATGCAGGTGAGCTCTCCAGCACTGCTTGGCTAGCTCACCCAATGCAGCCCACAGTAAGGAGTGAGGAGCAGGGTAGGGTGTGGGGCAGTGCTCCTGCTGTTGGAGCCTCAGAGCTGGGTCCCCCTCACTCATATTGCCAGGGCCAGCTCTACTATCTGCCCAGGTAAGGTGCAGAGCCCTTTCTCCTGCTTGCGTGGGGGAGTATAGGGAGGAGGATGGTCAGCTCTCCTGCTCTCACACCCTCAGGTCTGTCCATGTGGGTTTCTGACAAGACAACAGGGCCAGCTCTCGTATGCTTCTCAGGTGAGGTGCGTGCCTACCATGAGGGATGGGGTCATCTTTCCCGAGTCCAGGGAAGGGGCTGAGTTCTGCCCTGAGAGGTAGAGGTAGAGTGGCCAGCTCACCTGCTATAATATCCAGCAAGGGGCAGGACCAGCCATCTCAAGGTCAGTGAAGGGTGAGGCTGGCTCAGCACAGCATGGTTCCAATGATCCCCATGTTAACACCAGCCCTGTGCATCACCACAGACCCCAGCTGCAACAGGACCACAGACTCAGATATGTCCTTGGCAGCAGCCTGGGCCCAGGTGATACCACATCCCTGGTGGTAGCACAGGTCCTTCAGATCAGCACAGCCCTGACAACAGCATTGTCCCAAGGCATCAACATGGTCCTAGATGGCATTCTAGACCCCTAGCATCAGCATGGTCTTTGATGATCTCAGGAGTCACAGACACCAACGCAGACCCTGGCTGTGGCAGGGTCATGACTCAGACATAGCCCTGGGTGGCAGCTCTGGTCCAGACATACTATGACTATAGTGGACAGTACTGGCTGCTCACATAAGCCTGGTACTGGCAGCACCAAGCCCTTGGACACCAACAAGGTCACGGGTTGTGGCTCAGACCCTGGGCATCCATGTGGGCAGTGGCAACAGTATGGGCCAGTGACATCAACATAGACCCAGTACTACAGACCCAGACATGGTCCTTGGAAGCAGCCCAGGTTGTCACCATGACCCTTGTGGCCATGTAGACCACTCAGACTGGTATGGCCCCAGTGCAGCATGGCCTTCGGACACTAATGATAACCAGTGTTTTTATGTGGGTTATGGGGGATAGAACACAGACCCTGAATTTTGTGAGGCAAATACTTTACTGACTAAGCTGTCTTCTAGTCCTAATTTTCCTTTTAAGTCAACACTGTGTCACAAATATATTCCTCATTACTATTTTACTGGAAGCATGATTTTCCTACTTTATGACATTCCAATGAATTCTAAAATAAATATTTCTGAGCCTAAACTGATTGTAGACCCTATGGTCAAGTTTTTAGAATGGTTTCTGCTCTTAAATAGATTGGATCTAATTTTGGAGCGAGTGGGGGAGGATGACAATGAGAGGAATTCTTTTGGTATAGACTTCAGATTGGAAAACTGAGATAGAATAGCAAGAATGAAGGCTGCACAAATGGGAAGGCAGCAGCAGTAGCCACAGATTTGGTAAGATGCATTCAGACAGTTTCTAAAGTTTCCCTGACGGTGGGTGACCAATATTTTAGATTTACTCTGAGAGAGCAGAGAGGTCTGACTTTTCCAAGTGTGGCCTCAGAGCCAAGGCATCGGCAGCCCACTAGGGGTTACAAGTCCAGACACAGACAAGCGACAGCAGCTCAGACCACTCCAGACAGACAAGCCACAGCAGCTCAGACCCCACTCCAGACAGACAAGCGTCAGCAGCTCAGACCCCACTCCAGATATGGACAAGTGGCAAAAGGCATCACTATTATTCCACGTTAAGTTTTTGTGTTCCAACCAGTAGATAAGCCCGAGTTTTAGCTTGTAGTCTAATTTCCCTTTCCATCAACACAGCCCATGTTTGAAAATGCATGAGCAGTTACAGCCGTTACAGTGATGACTATTATTACTATTAACTTGGTTTTATAGTGCATATTTTCTTCTAGGGACTGAGAAGTCTTTAGAAATGTTATGTCACTAATCCTTCCAATATCACTGGGAAATAAGCAGGAGTGAGGATAAACAAGTATCAATATTATGCTAAATAATAGTTAAGTATATGGTGTGCAATCCAGAGCAATCTAATGAAAGCAATACCTTTTGCTCCTGCTGGATTATTTTATGCTTATATATTTTATGGTAACTCTCTGAGGTGTAGAACTTGGGTGACCTAAGCTGTGTTTTTCTACCTCTTGTATCGATTTAGGTAATGCTCTTTTTTTTTTTTTTTTGCTTAAATGCAGTAGTTGGCTTGGGCATAGCTTTATTTTAAATTTGAGGCCTTAAAGAGATTTTACAAACATTGACATATTTGAGGGAACAGAGAGTTCAGTGTTATTGCATTGAACCTACATCATAGACTGGGTTTTAACCTATTCAGTTTCTAAATTGAGGTATTTCTGCTCAAAGTACAAACTGATTTTTATCTTACTGATTTCTATGTCATGCTAGTTTTTTTCCACCTTAAGTTGTTTGCTTGTCACATTCACAAATCCTGTTGTGGGGGACTCTGTTCACACAGTGAGTAGGTGGTAATGCTTCTAAGGTCAGTAAGGCCATTGATTTCTCTCTGTGGATGATTCTTTGCCAGTAGCAGATGTTTAGTAAACAATTGAGAAGAAAATTCTCCAACTTTGCTACATGTATGAGTATCCCTTTGCTAACAGGCTGTGTCTTTGGCAGTGACAGCTCCATAAATTCTCAACTGACTTTGTCACGCCGTTTAGTGGTTTAGTGTTGTGGTAGAAACCTTAGCAGACTGTGAGTGAGAACAACAGGTTCCAGTTTATTTCTGCTTTGATCTGGAAGTTCCGTTCAAAGTTGTGAGTGTTCTGGCGACCCCAGAAAAGGTTGAACATTGAACACGGAGAAGGTAACTCACACTGAAAGTCTGTGTTTGGATTCCAGTTAGTAGCTCAATCATCTGGAATTCATAGAAGCCATTTTTGGGAGTGGCAGAGAAACTCATTAGCTCAAACTCTTGCATTCAGGAGAGTGGTTGGTGGGCTGTCCCTACCATGGAATAGCTGTTCTGTCTGTCCTCCCTTTTGGGCTCTGTAGGGCAGTTTATATAAGAGCGTTTGTCTCAAACCCTGAAAAGCAACTGTTTCTAAGATTTGGATGCCCCCAATAGATCGCCAAATCTATAAACAATCTGTAGCTGCTAAAGTGTTGATATCTCACTTGGGTAAAGCAGAAAGCACCGAGTTCATGTCTAAATACAGGCAGCTTCCTTCGTTTGGAACCTTGTTTCTCTTTTTTAGCCTCCTGTGTGTTGCCTGTCTTCATTTCTTTTCCTTTTTAAAAAAAAAATGTGTGTGGGCGTGTTGCCTGCATGTATGTATGTCTGCGCTCCATGTACATGTAAGTGTCTGTGAAGGGTGGATGAAGGCATCAGATCTCTTTGACTGAGTTATAGGGGGCTTTGAGCTGCCATGTGGGTGCTGGGATTCAAACCTGGGTCCTTTGGAAGAGCAGCAGTCAATGCTCTTAAGTGATGAGCCATCTCGCCAGCCCCACCAATCTTCATGTGCCTGTGAGGATTTTATTCGCAAAGATACTTTTCACAGGGCTCTTGTTTTGATCAGGGCAATATTTTAAAAATGAGCTGGAGTACTTTTTAAACAAGACAAAATTATTGCAAATGGTTAGAACTCAGATGAAGCAGGGAATTAAAACTCTAAGCAAGCAAATCCATAGTTTCCTTTTCTTATTTTGGGCTAGAGTTATTGAGATTGGATTTTTTGACCTTTACAAAACTGTCAGTGTCTGTAAGAATGGTAAAGGGTTAATTGGTTTCATTTACTTAAATATTCCAAACTATGATGAAAACATTTTTGCACCTTAGAAGAAAGACTGTGGGTGAAAAACTGAAGACACATGATTTATCACTCTCCTCACAAATAAAATTTATTCATTGCATCCACCAGCCATCACACAGATGGTCAGAAAATTGGCTCTGTGTAGGGATGTGGATTCAGGCATGAATATTAATAGGAGACAGATGTAAACGCATATTAATATGCATTTGCTTTGCATGGACTGACATTACAATATTTTCATTAAAGAAACTGCATTTGTAAAGAAAGTATAGGTCACCTTTTACAAAGCACAAAATCATATAGCTGGATGTATTTGTTGGCTCTGGAAAACTGCTGTGGATAAGAAACAGAAGCGTGAGCATTGACTCTGTGGCTGGATGCTCACAGCGTGGCAATGGAGGCATCACACTGATTCTGCCCCCCTGGATTACAGTTAGACTGCATTTTCGAACTTTAGCTGCAGTGAGCACAGGCTGCCATTTGGGCAGTCTAGGATGCAAAGCCTTGTATGGGATGGGATACACAGTCAAGTATAAATTACTATGTGAGAGAAAGGAAACCATTTAGAAAGATCCATTCATGTCAGAGGCACACATTTTCGTGTGAGGTTGCCATAATGGCAGTGATTCATAAAATACATGATTTATGCAGGCACAGTACTTTGGGATCTTTTGGGGAGGGTGTGGGACAGCATTTCAGCTGACATCAGCGCCTGCATCTGTGTTCTTAGTATTTGCTTATGGTAGCATTGTGCTTCCTTCCCAAGTGGAAGGAGTGGGTGACATTGTAAAAAGCTATTCACATGCTGGCTGCTTTGTACTCACAACCCATTCATGGGGTGTTTTGCCACTGAAATACTGCTTACTGGAGAGAACAGCAGCTTTCTTCTGTTTGTGAATCCTTTTAAAACTGCTGCGTTGGCTCTTCAGGCAAACATGGCCCTATCCCAGCACACAGCCATGAGAGTTAGTAAGGAGAAATGATCTGTTCCTGATCATTTGCCCCAGCCTTACAAACCCCCAGAAAACTTCCACATTGCATTTTCCAACCCTGATTCCCTACCCCGACTCCAGTGAGCCTTCCCAGCTAGCTGCTCACTGAACAAGCTCCCATGGAAGCCTGCCGATGTGTTCAGAAAGGAAGCTGCCACCTCCCATGCCAACCACAGTGGTCTAAGGAGGTGATCATGAACTCTGAAGTTGGGAAGGTATGGGTTCAAATTCTGGCCCTTTTGGCTGTGTCCTGTAGGCAAATGATTTCACGCCTTTCCCCTCCCTCTCTCCCTCTCTTCCGTCTTTTCTGGTTTTGTATCACCAAACTCTAGGTCTTGTGCATGCTAAGCAAGTTCAGGGCCATGGTGTTATAACTCAGCTCCTCGTTATTATTATTATTTTATTCTTCTCTTGTACAATACATCCTGAGTGCAGTACCCCCTCTAGCCACTCCAACCCCTCTCTCCCCCAGACTCATGGCTCCTCTGTTTCCCTTCAGAAAAGATCAGGGTCTTACCATGTAATTGAGGCTAGCTTTGAACATAATGTATTTTCCAGTCTACCCCGAAACTTGTGATCCTCATATCTCAGGCTCTCAAGTGCTGGGAATATAGGCAGGGGCCACTATGTCTGATTTGTCATTTTACTTAAAAAAAAAAAAAAAACAAAGATTTACTGTTTTGATCTTCAGACTCTTGTGAGGTAGACTCGTGAATCCAGTTTTATTTGTATGATTATTTGACCTGTCAAATATATGAAAAAAACTTAATGGATACACATGCCTACTGTATTTTATGTGTAACAATTTCTCATACTCATTTTCATAATTTACTATTATGGCCCTGTTGTCTCTGCAGTCCCCTCACTCTGCTATTGCTCATGGCTGTCCCACTAGGTTTTACTGGTCTTGCTTGCTCTGCATCTCTAATAACTGTTTTCTGCACAATAGTTTCATGACTGTCACCCACATTCACTTGTTCATAGGACTGATGGGGCAGCTTGATTTTCTGGGAGCCCAGCAGTGGTCAGGAGTCTTCTTTATCCAGAGCCCCTCACACATAGAACATTGCTTATCTATGTACGTCTAACCTTCCAGCTGTCAGGCAGGGCCCGCTTGCTGAGTTTTGGCTCTATTTGGTGTCTGTTTTAGCACAAAAGTGCATGTCTGCAGTCAGCTTGGCCTGATGTCAGCTCTGTGTCCTAAACCTGCTTTCCCCTTCTGTGCCTTCACCCCTAGGATCTCTGGGGGCAGGGGGAGGAAGAGAAAGGTTTGACCATTTGAAAGAGTCTTATCTATCTCTTCCATCAGAAAACAAAACATATTTCCCTTTAATACCACAGTATTTGACTTCAGCTGAACAGATATGAATAAATATGCAGTAGTTGATTTCATGGGTCTATTTGACTGGGCATGGGATGCCCAGATAGCCGACTAATACTTTTATTTTAGTTTCGTTTTTTTTTTGAGATGAGGTTTCTCTGGGTAGCTGGGACTGTCCTAGAACTCAGTATGTATACCAGGTTGGTGTCTGCCTCTACCTCTCCAATACTGGGATTAAAGTTGAGTATTACCATGCCTGGCTTTCTGGCTAATCCTCATTTCTTGGGGTATAGAGCAGTTTAGGGAGGAAATGAACAATTTAATCAATAGACTTCTTTCCTCAATGTAGCTGAGAATCAGTACATCCGTTTAAGTCCTGAAAGCAATGAAAAGGCATAGGAGATTGGATTCTCTTTTTCTGTCAACTATTTATCTGAGACGTCAGTCTTCTGACCTTGGGTTGACATTTATGTCATTGGCTCCATAGCACGGAGGACTCACAAATTGGACTGAGTTCTCCATCAGAGTTCCTGAATCTCTAAGCTTGCAGATGACAGTCTATTAGGTTTCCAGTCCCTATAAATGATCTGAATCATTTTTCATAATAAATTCACTTTTTTTTCTATTTATATTATTGCTTCTGACTCTCTGGAGGACTCTGGCTAATATAAAATGTTCACTAAAATTTTGCATGCATTTTTTGTGCTCTAATTAATTCTTTCCATATTTTAAATCTATCTTGCATCAGTTATACAGGTGAGGAGACAGAGCCACCAGAGACTTAGGCAACACTCTTGGTCATACAGTTGCTGAATGGCAGATTCTAGACCCAAGTTAGTTAGGCGTCAATATCATCATTGGCGTGCAATGTGTGCCATCTTGCTTCTCGATTTTAATGTTTTGAATATTACATGTGTCTTTTTACCAGGTTTGTTCCTATTGGTGGCACTGATGTTCTTTCATAGTCTTCCACAAAGATGTCCATTAAGAAGAAAAATGAGCTATCACTTGGCTAGATTATTGAGTCATTTAGCTTTCCTTCCCTGTTTGGTTCCCAAGATTGGATAAAGTATTTTGTTGTAGAAAGTCCCAGATGAGTGTTCATGCCTGTGTGTGTGTGTGTGTGTGTGTGTGTGTGTGTACATGTGATAAATGTATACAACATGCTATGTGTGCATCAAGTATTTCTTCATACATTACTCTTCTCTATCTTCTTTACAGATTGATCCTGGAGGTGTTGGGTCAACGCTTCTTGTGTACACTTTGTGCTTGCACTTCCCACATGGGCACCTTCCAGCAAGATGGGACACTACAGAAGGCAGGCCAAGGCACCCTTCACGCAGTGTCTTCATGGAAGATGAGTATGCTTTCCCATGGCCTTGCTTCCAAAGTCTAGCGTATTGCCTGGAAATGCAACTGGCAAACACATGCTCAGAGAACTAGTCTATTTCCTCGTGTTGTTCTAAGCACTCAGTAATAAGTCATTTATATGTTAATGTATTCCTTCATGTTTGTTGAGATCACCCTCATTGTGACTCCTAAAGATGCAATGCAGAGGTCCCATCTACTCACTCCCAAAGAAACAAAGGACAGGATCTTTATTTCCCACTTGAGGACAACTAAGAGTTGTAGAGAACAGAGGCTCGAGCGATTACTGAACATGTTTAATAAGTCCCCTGAGCCTATTTCTCTCCACATGTGCAGGCATCCTGATTTTCAAAGCTGGGGATCCTGACCAGCTGGCACATACTCTTCAAAGGACCCTTGGATGATGGGCCTTGAGGTCCAAGAAAAGGCTAAAGAGCTGCATTAAAACTGGGGATAGAGGGTCCATACACTTGAAAAAAAATTAATTTTATGTTCATTTGTTTTTTTAAATAGCAAAAGTGATATACTTTTTTTTTAAAAAAATTTGAAATGCATAGAAGTATATCAAGTCAAAATTACAATTGAATAGAAATATATCGAGTAGAAAAGGAGTTGTCATTACTTTTCATTTCTTACATCCTCAGAGGATCAGACCATAATTTTATTTGACTGTAATACTGTCAGTGTATATCTCCCTATCCGAACATATGTGCCAAGCTGCCTTTTAAGCAACTTGATCTTGATTAAGAGACCTTTCCCTAAGGTTCCTAGATCAGCTCAGAAGAGGTGGGAGGGTTGTAAGAACTGGCAGTGGTGGACATCTTCAGTTACATGTATTTGCTGGATGTGACAGGGCCTTGCACAACTGAACTCACAGCATTTGTGACTGCACACACATGACCCGCACAATGAAGTTGCAAAACATAAACAGCAGTTTGGGTGGGGGTTTGGTCTTTCCCTCTACCTGTAACATTTTGTATAACTGTGGTACAATATGAAATCTAAGGAATCAACATTGACATCATTAGTATAGCATGAGACTTCATGCTTTGGTGTGTGTGTGCATACATATATGTGTGTATATATGGGCTTGTATGTCTATGTGTGTTGTACATAGTTCTATGCAATTGTACCACAGGCAGATATGTGTAATCATTCTTATAATTCTCAGACACAAATGATCTTTTCTGTTACACTTTCCTTAACCACATCTACTTCCCTTCCATCCCTAATCCCTGAGAGCTACTACACAGGTCTTCATCTCTATAACTGAGGTATGGAAGGCTTGTTATAGAAATGGAATGATGTTATTTGTTGAGTGTTGAGATTTGTTTTCCTCCAGCATAAATCCTTGGACAGAGTTGCCTAGGTTGTTGTTGAGCATCTTAGTGGTTCAGTCTTTGTAGCATCAAGTGACATTCCACAGTGGAAGGCAACATTGCTTGATTAGTTGTTTGTCACTGAAGGATAGCCAAGCTGCTTTTAGTTTGGAGCTAGTGTGAACAAAGCTCTTATGAGCATTAATTTATAGGTTTTTTTGTGTGCACTTAAGTTTGATACTTCTGAGATGAACACCCAATAATTCAATTTTAGGTCATATTTTAAGAGCCTGTAGCTTTATAACAGAACTTCTTTCATGACTTATCAAAGGAGGTGTGAAAGTAAGAAGTTCGATCCTGCCTCAAACTTGATGTGCCAGACTTTGTTGACTCTCCTTACCGTTTCCGAGGAGTGGATGGGGGGGGGGGGTTAGACTGTGAAGGAGGGGGAGGGGAGGGAGAAACTGTGGTTGTTATGTAAAATGAACAAAAAATTAAAAAATAAAACAGTTTGAAACAAACTACTACACCCCAAAGTTTTCCTGGGACGGAGTGATCTCTTTCAAATTCAGAAGCATTTCATACTAAAATGTGAGCAACAGTCCTTTGATTATATTTCTTTATTGTTTAACACTCTGGACCTCAAATCCCCAAACTCCTGCTTGGTTATCAATTTTCTTAACGTTTGTTATCTACAAAAAAGATTCAGCTCTTGCTGTCGGTAAAAGGATATTTACTGTTGTTTTTCTGTTTGCAACATACACTGTTGACATTGCATCTACCGATTTTTCATGTGCTTTCCTTTAATTCTCCGTTCTATAGAAAGGATACGGGTTTGCTTTTCTCCCTTTGAGTTGTCCTCATTGGTACCCATCCTTGGCTCCAAGTAGGAAGTTTGGACACTAAACGTCCATTCACAAATATAAACACAGGAGAACAGTGAATGAATCTGCAACTTTGGGCTTTAAATACCATCCCAGTGTTTGATCCCTTCTTCTTCAATTCAAGTTCTTTCCTAGTTTGTAAGATGTCTTCCCTTGGACACCGGATCAAACGTCTGGTAACGACCCTGACAGGTAGACCACTTTCGGCTCACTGCCCCTGATGCCCTTCTGATTTTTTTCCCAGAGTCCTGGCGCAGCCTCGTGGCTGGTTCTTGACACCTCTGCTGGTTTTTCCTGGCCTTGGCTGGCAGACTTTGATGAGAGTCAAATGACTATGGATGAACAGCATAAGGGTCTTTGCCGTTTTCTTAGGCTTTCTCCCCTTTTCAGCCACTGTGCACAGAGAAAGAACCTAGCATATTGTGCAGGGCATTTGTGTGTACTTCCCAGTATTAGTCAACAGCTGGGTTTTGTGAAATTTTCCATGTGAGGCGTGTTGTTTGCCTGCGTAGCACACTGGATGCTCAAGGCTGTTTCCCTCATGCCTGGTGTGATCAATCTTCAGCTGCCCCCAATTGATGTGTTTATATCATTGTGGAGAGCCTTCTTTTTTTATTTAAAAGTGATTTTTCATTTTACATACCAACCCCAGTTCTCCCTCCCTCCCCTTCTCCTATCCCTCACCTTCCTCCTTCCCATTCCCCCATCCACTCCTCAGAGGGGGTAAAGCCTTCCTTGAGGAGTCAACAAAGTTTGGCATACCAAGTTGAGGCAGGGCCAAGACCCTTCCTCCTGTATCAAGCCTGAGCAAGGTATCCCACCATAGGGAATGGGCTCCAAAAAGCCAGTTAAAGCACCAGGGCCACTGCCAGGGACCTCCCCACCCAGAAGATCAAGCCACACAACTGTCAACTGTCACTCATATTTAGAGGGTCTATTTCAGTCCAATGCTGGTTACCCAGTTGGCAGTTCATAGCCCAGAGCTCACTCTAGCTCAGATCAGCTGTCTGTGTCCCCCACCCCTGTCATGGTCTTGACCCCCCCCCCGTCCCCGTCCCCTTGTTATATGATCCCTCTTCCATCACTTCAACTGAACTCCAGGACCTTAGCTCAGTGCTCGGCTGTGGGTCACTGCATCTGATTGCATTAGTCACTGGATGTAGGTTCTATGATGACAATTAGGGCAGTGTCTAATCTGATTAAAGGAGAAGGCCCATTTAGACCCCCTCTCCACTATTGCTAGGAATCTCAGCTGGGGTCAGCCTTGTAGATTCGTGAGGATATCTCTAGTAGCAGGTTTCTTCCTAACCCTATAATAGCCCCCTCTATCAAGATATCAGACAGCCTTCTTTTAATTGACATTTCAAAAAATAAAATTAATTCCAGAACTGAAATGTGTTATGAAATGTCTTGATCTTACTTTTTTAACTTGAAAAAATTTAAGATATAATTTGTGTATTGAGGCTTAAAACATTTCTGATGGTGATAAAAAAAAATCTAGAATAGTCTAATATAGTATTAAAATTCTTATGAATATGAGCTGGAGGAATGCCTTTGGGTTAAGAGTTGTTGCTTTTATAGAAGACCCAAGTCTGTCCAAGGGCAGAGCTGGGGTTGAATGGCCCACAGCTGACTGAAACTTGAGCTCCAGGTATCTTCTTCTAGACTTTGTGGTCACAGCACATGCACCTACACACTCAAAAATAATAAAATACAATTCTCAGGAGTATTCAGTGAATAGAAACTAGGTTATAAATAGCACATATTAGAGAAATCAACTTTGGGGGAATATATAAACTTTGCTATATATATATATATGTACATATATATATACATATATATGTATATATATTTTAAATGAAATTAAGTATATATATATATATATATATATATATATATGATTGATCATTATTATCAAACACATAAAATGGGCCAAAGGTTTTAAACCAATGGTTAATCTTGTTTGTTTCTTGATTTTCCTGTATTCTTCAAATTTTCTCTATCCACCACATTTTTAAAAAATAAGCATCCAGAAGGTTTTAAGAAGCCAATCACAGGCTGTATACTTTTTATTTTCCCATTCATCCTAAAAATGAACCATGCAACCTATTATTAAAGTAATCTTAATAATGGTGGCATGAAGTTGGAAGACAGGAAGGAGTCCTGTGCAGTATTTCCTCTTTGTCTGGCCTTCTGGAAAGGGTGCTTTAAAGAATAGCCTTCTATTTTGGCCCCCTTTCCTGCGACAGCTGACAATTTGCCTGTGTGTTTCTCTCCCAGCTCTGCGCATGCTGTACCAGCCCTGTGGTCTTAGGAAACGAGCACACTGTGAGCTGATCGACCAGGCCTGCTGCCCTCAGTCTCTGTTACACACAGGGTTATCAGAAGCCGCCTGTCTTGTGTCCTGGAAGAGCCCAGATAGGATGAATAATTCACCAGAAAGTCTCTTTCAGCCATCTATTTATCTCCTACCCTTTAAAAAATTCAAGCTTTCTTACAAATGAAAAGAACTGTGGGTAAGCAAGTTTCAGTTTTCATTACTTCTATACTTCATGTAGATCCCTGAGCATATAAATGTGCAAATGATAGCTGTCTCTCTGCATCCACTTGGCTTTCTCAATGCAATTAATCTAGTTATACGTCTGCCTTTTGTTTTAATGTAACAATTTCTGTGTGAGGCATTGCTTGTCTGACTAACAGAATGAGGTGTACATGAGGGTTTTGATGCTTAAAATAGTGTGGTACTCTGTGTGTGTGTGTGTGTGTGTGTGTGTGTGTGTGTGTGTGTGTGTTGAGGAAGAGGTTTATGTGTGGATACAAATTATGCTTTTATTTTTACTTTTTATATTTTATTTAAGTAATTTTTTTCATTTATTTTACATACCAACCAGACGCCCTCCCTCCTCTCCTTCTATCCCCTCCCCAGTCCCTTCTATTCTCCTCCCCATCTACCCCTCCTCCATTTCCATTCAGAAAGGGTCAGGCCTCCCATGGGCTTGCACAAAGTATGTCACATCAAGTTGAGGAAGGATTGAACTCCTTCCCTTACATTTAGGCGAATGGACAACCTAGCATGCAGAACAGGTTACCAAAAGCCACCTATAAGTACCAGGGAGAGGTCCTGCTCTCACTGTTAGAAACCTTACTAAGAGACCAAGCTACAGGATTGCCACACATGCCGAGGACCTAGGTTGATTTCATTCAGGTTCCCAGACTGTTGGTCCAGTGTCAATGAGCTCCTCAAACTTGGGTCAGCTGCCTTGTGGGTGCCCCATCATGACCTCCCCTCAGCTGGTACAATCCCTCCTCCCTTTCTTCCACAAGACTCTTGGCGCTCAGCACAGTGATTGTTTGTGGACCTCTGCTCTGCTTCCATCAGTTACTGGATAAAGTATCTCTGAGGGCAATTAGGGAAGCCACCAATTTGCTTACAATAGTTGACCAGTTCAGGCACCTTCTCCACCATTGATAGATATCTCAGTTGGGGTCATCCTTGTGGGTTCCTGGGGGCTTCCCTGGCACCAGGTATCTCCCTAACCCTGGCATATCTCCCCCACCAAGACATCTCTTTTGTTACTCTCCCCCTCTGTTCTGCCTCTAACAGGCCTCCTGCATCCAGCCCATCCCTCTTGTTATCTAGCCTCTGTGGGGTTGTGGACTGTAGGCTGGTTTTCCTATATTTTACCTAGTGGCCACCTATGGAGTGAGTACATGCCATGTTTGTCTTTCTGAGTCTGGGTTACTGTTGCGAGTAGGTTTCTCCAGAAGCCTGGTCCCTCCGCCACGCCAACCCCTATTAACATACAGAGATGCTATATTTGATATAATGCTGTTTGCCAGGTACTAGTTTCTTATGGGCTAGTTCTGTCTTAATTATTAACACATTTCTATTAATCTAAGTACTCCCACGTGGTCTTATCTTACCGGAGAGTGGGGGCCGGCGGTTCTGCTCTCTCCAGTCTCTACATGCTGACTCCTCTTTACTACTTCCTTGAATCCTCCTTGTCTCCTAGTCCCACCTATCTTGCTTTCCTATTGGTCAACAGTGCTCTATTCATTAACCAGTATGAGAAACATATTTATAGAATGACATCTCCCATCATCTCCTCTTTTCTGTCTAAATAAAAAGAAGGGTTTTAAGCGTTAACATAGCAAAATATATCACACAACAGTTATCAAATAAGAATCAAAGTTAACAATATTTAGTCCATTAACATTTAGTAAGATTTAAAGAAAATATTCCATCATCTATCCTATCTTTGTGAGTCTAAAGTCTTATATGTAATTGGTGACATTCAGAATGATTTTTTCCAGTTCCATCTATTTGCCTGCAAATTACATGAGGGCATTGTTTTTTTACAGTTGAGTAGTACTTCATTATGTAAATGTACCACATTTTCCTTAACCAGTTTTCAGTTGAGGGGCATCTAGGTTGTTTCCAGATTCTGGCTATGAATAATGCTGCTGTGAACACAGTTGAGCAAGTGTCCCTGTGGTATGATTGCACATCGTTTGGGTATATGCCTAAAACTGGTATAGCTGGGTCTTGAGGTAGATTGACTTCCACTTTTCTAAGAAACCACCATATTGATTTCCATAGTGACTGTACATGTTTATACTCCCATGAGCAGTGGAGGAGTATTCCCTTATTCTTCATATTCTCCAACATAAGCTATCTTCAGTGTTTTTGATCTTAGCCTTTTTGACAACTATGAGATGGGTATCTCAGAGTCATTTTGATTTGTATTTGCCTGATGACTAAAGATATTGAGCAAGTCTTTAACTGTCTTTTGGCCATTTGAGATTCTTTTGTTGAGAATTCTCTGTTTATATCTGTACCCCATTTTTAAAAATTGGATTCAAATTAAGTTTTAAAAAAATCACCATTAGTGGGAAACTTGCTAGCCTATAAGTACACGGAGCTTTCAATTAAAAACAAAGTCTTAAGTTAGAGTTTTCAGAGGGAGCAAGATAACAATTCATTAAACTAACAATTTAATCAAGGAGTCAGTAATGGTGGGGGTCCTCGGTGTGAAACATAGAAAAAAAAATCTCCATGAGGTTTAGAACAATTTCCTTGCTTTTAATCTGGAGCTCAGGGCGTTCCCAATCATCCTTGCTTCACAGTTGGAAGTTTTCCTTGGAGTTTTCATAGATTGTGGAAGGAATGCTAAAACAGCTGTTACCAGGCTGTGTGAGGAGCTCTCCCCTACCTCACCACAATAGGAGGGTGAAGAACAGCTGCTGAATAATAAAGATCTTAAGGGATGGGTCATCCCATCCAGGCCAAGACTTGAATGCAGGCTCTAATTGCTACAATGGAAGACAGGATGTCCATGCCATTTCTGACTTCTCTGCTTGAGACCCCTGAAAGAGGAGGTCAGCATGTCTGTGGGCATACATGTTGATGTTTGGGTAAAAAAGGCAGGTATCTAGAGGCAGTTTGGAGGGTCACAAAATTCTTTTATTTTCCTTCTGTCTTCCAAATAGGAGTCACCAGGATGTAAGTCTTGCAAATTCTAGTTTCCACTTTTCTTGAGCAACGCAATTGTTACTGATAGCCCACCTGCTAATCAGCAATGAAGACATTAACAGAAAATATGCAAAGAGGGACTTATGGCCCCTTGCATTATTGAGTTTCCATAGCCAGGAAGCGATGTTCACTGAGGTGATCCCCTAGGAGGCATCAGAGAACTTCTGACGCCTCAGAGCTCCAACTCTTCCCTGGGTTCAGCCAATGGCAAAGGCTGTCCAGCCACTGGAAGACATGACTGGGCATTGGTTGAATTACATACTAATGTAATTAAAGCACTAATTGAAAAAGTCCCAGTTTCCTCCCCCTCCCTCCCTTCCTCCCTCTCCTCCTCCCTCCCATGCCCCCTGACCATCCTCTCATTTCACACCCCCCCACTCCACAGGGAGGGTGATGCCTTCCAGGAGGGATCAACAAAATCTGTCAAGTCATTTGGAGTAGGGACTAGGCCTTCCCTCCTGTCTCTAGATTAAGGGAGTGTCCCTCCATGGGGAATGTGCCCCCAAAGTCCTTTCATGCACAAGGGATACATCCTGGTTCCACTGTCAGAGATCCCTTAGACTGCCCAGGCCTTCTAACTGAGACCCATGTTCAGGGGGTCTGAGTCATTCCAATGCTGGTTTCCCAGCTATCAGTCTGGGGATCCATTAGCTCCTCCCTGTTCGGGTCAGCTGTCTCTGTGGGTTTCTGTAGCCTGGTCTTGTCCTCCCTCTCTGCATTTGGATTCGAGTTCAGCTCAGTGTTTGGCTGTGGGTGTCTGCTTCTGTTTCCATCAGCTACTAGATGAAGGGTCTATGATGGTGGATAAGTTACTCATCAATCTCATTATCAGGGAAGTGCGTTTAAGGTAGCCTTTCCACTGTTGCTCAAATTGTTAGTTGGGGTCATCCTTGTAGGTCTCTGGGCATTTCTCTAGAGTCGGTTTTCTCTTCAAACCTATGATGGCTCCATCTTCTATGGTATCTCTCTCTCTCTCTCTCTCCATCCCTCTTTCTCTTCTCTTGTCTATTCCTCCACATCCATGCAACAAAGACTTGTGCTCAACTATATTCATAGCAGCATTATTTGTAATATCAAGAACCTGGAAGCAACCTAGATGCCCCACAACTGAAGAATGGATAAAGAATATACAGCACATTTACACAATGGAATACTACTCTGCAGAAAAAACAAACAAACAAACAAAACAAAACAAAAAACAATGGAATCTTGAAATTCGCAGGCAAATGGATGGAACTTGAAGAAACCATCCTGAATGAGGTAACCCAGTCACAAAAAGAGGAACATGGTATGTACTCACTCATATATATGGATTTTAGACATAGAGCAAAGGATCACCAGCCTATAATTCACACCTCCAGAGAAACTAAGAGATTCATACAAGGTCCCTCACAGAAGGGGAAAGGAACAAGATCTCCAGAGTATATTGGGAATGGGGGGGCAGTGAGTGGAGAGGGAGCTAGGAGAAAGAGAAGGGGAGGAGAGGAAAGCACTTGGGATTAGGAAGATTGAGTCAGGGGAGGAACATTTACAGGTTTTTAATGACAGGATAATCACATTTGTATTCTTTAATAATCTGTGACTTTCCCTTGATACTATGCCATCATAATTTCATGTAAAACATATTAAGCATTTGTAAATATCTTTAAACTGTTTATGTATATATATATCTTTATGTGGAGGCTGGAAGAGGTTGTAAGATCTGGAGTGACAGTTTCTGTGAACTGCCTGACGATCTCAGGTCCATGCTTGTAACTAGTTGCCCAGCCATATCTCCAGCCCCCAGATGTGAATGCTTTTAATAGCCACATAGCACTCAGTTATAAATATTTTACATCACTTGGCCATTTTTATATCCATGAATTTTTAGTTTGTTTCTATTATTTTGCTTTTAAAACAAATTCTTTTGCAGTGTTTTTGTTTTATATTTTATTATGTTAGGAAATAGTTTTCCTCATGTAAGTTGATATTATAGCCAACATTTACACTGAAAATGTGAAATCAACTCATATCTCCATTAGTAGTGTGTGGGAATGACTTTTCTCAGGGGTTCTGGCCAGTATTAGGTTTTGTGTTTTTGTAAAGCTATATTAATCTGCTAATATAGTACACATTTTCTATCCTGATTAGCATTTAATGTTTATAGTATTTAATAGCTTTTGTGTGTTAACTTGTATATAATTCACATCATTATTATCAATGTGTAGCCCAGGCTGGCCTTAAACTTGTGAGCTTCCTGTCTCTACCTTCTTCAGCAAATTCTTCAGCATGTGCCACACAAATTTATTTTGTGCATGGGTGTTCTCCCTGTGTGTGTGTGTATCTATACATGATGGGCAATCTTGCAGAGGCCAGAAGAGGGCACAGATCTCCTGAACGGGAGCCACAGACAGTGTGACCCATCATGTGAGTGCTGGGACTTGAACCCAGGTCCTTTGGAAGAACAATTGCAGCTCTTAACCACTGAGCCATCACTCCAGCCCCCTTCATCAGTATACTTTCACTATTATCTGCTTCCTTATGACTCTTGCTTGTTTCTTTCATATGGGAACATTTAATTTTGTTTATTGGATTTTAAGTTTTTCATGTATTAAGATTATTGATACTTTCCCTAAAAGTTATCTTTGAAAAGTTTAGTTAATAATATTTAGGATCAAATTGAAACCTTAAAAGTGATAAGGGAGGGGAAATGACCAGAGTTGGGGAGGAGGGCTGGGAGAAGATGTGCCAAATATAATCAAGGCAACCATTATTTTACATGCTAACAAAACATTTAAAATGTATTCCTTCTCCAAATGACATGCAATCAAAGTTACCCATTTATTCCCTCCATTTGTTCTATATTTGATAAAATTCTTGGGTGTAAAATTTATTCCTTTTACTTATATTCTCTAATGTTTTTCTTATTTTAATCTTGAAGTAGGATATTTCATGGGATCAGGAGAGAGTTGGAAGTTTAGTACTGCTCCTTTGGTGTTCTCCATCATCGCTCACTGAATTTTCAATTTTCTATTTTTCATTATTTTGGAGGTGCTTCATAAGCTTATGTATTTCGATACATACCGAGTTATGACTGAATTTATTTATCTATGAACTCATTGTCTGTTTTTGAAAAACCAAGCACCATGGCCTGTCAAAAGTATTAGGGATGCATTGGGTTACTGGACGCATACCGTTTGTATTAGTCATTGCACCACATCACATTTCCATAGGTGTGATGAGCATATTGTCGGGGTTAAGATCACATGATGTTTCATATAACCTCAACACTTACAATATGTAAACATGGGCAAGTGCCCTGATGTCTCTTAAATGACTCACACATTGATTTCTCCCATGTAAAAGGAAAAGGTAATACCTCCCTTACAAAATAAGAAGGCAAAGTGCTCAGTAGAGGGGCTAGAGAACAGAGCACTCCTCTAACATCAAAAGCTTAGGGCTTGGTCCCATTCATCCTATCTTTTATAACTTCCTTGCAGTGACTGTAGACATGACAGATAATTCATTAAGAAAGTGATGATGTTTACATCCCAATCATTGTTTCTCAGAGGAGGTCAACACAGGGCTGATGTGACAGGTGTAGGGATGTGAGAAGGGTGACTTGTTGCAAAACAGACACTTCAGGACAGCAGTGACCTGGTGCAGTCATTAGCTGCCAGTGTTGTGGTCCTGTTGATCTAGAGTCAATTCAGATTTCAAGTACCAAATCATATTCAGCAGACATATGGTCAGAGTGCTACTTAACGTGGGAAGACATACAGCCCTAGTTATATAGGATGTACTCTGGGATTATATGCTGTCTAGACCTTTCTTTGCTTGATCACTTTGGAAGAACAGTAGATTATCACTTCCATCTGTTTTGTATCTACAAATCACTATGACGCCTAGGTTTCCCAAATTTAATTGGCAGTACACATTGTGGGTATCAGAATTCCACCTTGTTTCTCACTTGGTGTCCCTCACTGATGGGGTCTGACTCGCCTGACTTGTTTATGAGTATGGATTCCTTTGGACGCAGGACTTTCCCTTAGTAACCTATCTATCTCTAGAACAACTTGATGTGGAGTAGTTTCTTTGGCTCCTTTTCTGTCCTTAGCCCATATACTTAGTATTCTGGCTTCTCATAATTGCATAAATTTTGCTTGCACCCCAAAGTAGAAAAGTTCTTTCAGTAGCAGGCATCCTTATTTAATAAGGTGTCTATCATTTGTAACATTGACAAATTTACAACCTTCCTTTTCTGTTATTATACGCATTTCTCCTTTATGCTTGTTTTCAAATAAAATAGATCAGATTATGTTTCTCTCTCTCTCTCTCTCTCTCTCTCTCTCTCTCTCTTTCTCTCTGTATATGTTTGTGCTGTGTGCATATTTATGTATTCACATATGGGTGTTATTAAAACATGTGTGTATATGCAGATATACAGTGATGCTCTTTAATTATTTAAGTCAATAGCTCTATTACATAGCAGACTGAATGTTTGAACCCTTAGCTTTCCCATCTAGGATAGGTAGAGACTATGTAGTAAGATATTAGAGCACATACAATGCGTGAGCATGTGGAAGCCAGAGGTCAGTGGTAGATTTTTTTCTTTTTCACTTTCCACCTTGCCCTTTTGAGATAGAGCCTGGAGCTCACTGATTTGGCAGGACTAGCTTTCCAGCAAGCTCTGGAAATCCACTGTCTCTGCATCCTCAGTGCTAGGATGATGGCATGCCTTCACACCTGGCTATTTACACAAGTGCTAGGGATTTGAATTCAGGTTCTGATGCTTATGTGGTGAGTGGTTTATCAGCTGAGCCACGTTCTCAGTCTCAAGTTATGATTTGAATTCCTCACATTGTCACCCTTAGTTTTGGGCTTGTTGGGTTCCTAAATCTGTGTAGCAACACATTTACAAACAAGTCTTAGAGCCACTAAGTATGCATATCTCTTAAATACTAAATTCTATACTTTCCATTTCATTGACTGCATGTTTTCTGACCTTGTCTCTAAATCAGAATATAGACACTTGAGCATAGTGATTATTTTTTTAAATGCAACTGAAAGGAATTGTGTACTGTCTTCCTAACTTTATTTTCCTTGGGTGACATAAGACAAAGCAGTTATAGTTTTTACACTTAATGTTATCTATCATTATCTATCATCTATCTATCTATCTATCTATCTATCTGCAAACTTGTATGTGTGTGTAGTACAATAAATAACAGGCTTTATTGTTCTAAACTGCTGTATAAAGACACAAACAGCACTGAGCTATTACTTATATATACATTTTTATCACCCACCATTCATTATAATGCCTTTGTGTTCTGTCATTGTTATCAGAGGCAGGCAGTATTTATTAGGCATCTATTGGATGTGTGACATTGGGATAGGTGCTGCCAAGGGCATTTATTTAGGGCATTTATTTAGAATGAAGCATTACTAGAGAGGAATAAGACTATTTTTCTCTGTAATCCACCATTCTTCTACCTTTCTCTGTGGTTTAGGCCAGCAGCTAGGTGAAATTATTTTTAATGTCCTGTCAGTTCTCATAGTTTGGTTGAGCCTAGCCTTTAATGGCTGAGCCATCTCTCCAGCCCATCCTGTCAGTTCTTTTAGGCTTCCCAGCAATTATGAGCGTACTCATTATGTGTTTTCAGAAGGGCTCAAATGAGCGATATAAGCTCCAGGTATACTTGCAAATGTGATGTATTTAAATTGTAACACGAAGTGAGAAACAAGAAATCCCTGCAACTTGCACCATTGATGGCACCATGGAACACTTTCTGAAAGAGGGGAACTCCATGTGCATGTTTCATGTGAACTTCGTAGGCATAAAAGCTCCTGCTTTCACCGCAGTGTTTGTGCTAATGAACTTAATGTGTCTTGTAAATATTTGTAGGAACATCTTCGGAAATAACCCAACAGTGGTGGTTTGAATAGGTATGGCCCCCACAGACTCATGCCTTTGAATACTTGGTTTGTAGGGAAAGGCATTATAGGAGGTACAGGCATCATAGGCACTGTTGGAATTGTAGTGGCCTTGTTGGGGAAAGTGTGTCACTGTGGATGCAGGCTTTGAGGTCTCATAAGCTCAAGTCTTGCCAGTGTGACACAGACTCTCCTGATGCCTGCAGGTCAAGATGTAGAGCTTGAAGTTCCATGTCTGCCTGTATGCCATTATGTCCCACCATGATGATAGCAGACTACACTTCCAAAACTGTAAGTCACCCCCAATTAAAGTATTTTCCTTTATAAGAGTTGCCACAGTCATGGTGACTCTTCACATTGACAGAAACCCTAAGACAGTTATCAGCATCAGGGACTGGGATATTGTTGTGATAGGCCTGGCCATGCTTTTGTTTGGAGGAATGTAGACTTGGGGAGTTTGGATTAGAAAAGCAATTAAGCACTTTAAGTGGGGATAATGGGCCGTATCAGTAGCAGCATGGAAGACAGTGGGCTGAGGGTGATTTGAACTGTGAGGGTCTGGCTCAAGAGATTTCAGAGAATCTTATTTTGTTGCCTACAGATGATTCTTGTAATATTTTGTGAAGAATGTGGCTGCCTTTTGCCCTTGTCTCCAGACAAGTTTACCAGAGGCTAAAGTGAAGACCTCTGGATTAATTTCATTGGCAAAGAAAATTTCAAAAATGGCCTAATATAGACACGGTTGTGTGGTCACTCATGCTTACTCTTACAGAGGTTTATAGTGAAGAAACAAGCTGAGCAAGTAAAAGTATAAAATGTACAGCTTGAGGAGAAAGGGGGCACCAGGAAATAGAATGGAGCTAAACCCTGTGTTCATGGAGATGAACAGATTAAGAAAGGGCAAGACCCCATCCAGCAAAACTTGCAGGTTGTGTGAAAGAAATTAAAGAACACCTTACGTCTAGGCATGGTGGCGCGTGCCTTTAACCCTAGTACTCAGAAGGCAGAGGCGGGGGATCTCTGTGTTTGAGGCCCGCCTGGTCTGCAGTTTGAATCCCAGGACAGCCAAGATTAGGTAGTGTAGGAAACCACTGAAAATCGAAAGTTGGTGAAGATGTAATCGAATAAGGGGCCCGTGTTCTAACCCTAGCAAACAGAAGAACTTGGCGGCTTTGGCCACATGGTTGAGACTGAATTTTTCGACGGTTGGGACTGTAGTAGACTATGGGGACTTTTGAAGTTGGACTGAATGCTTTTTGCATTATGCCTTGGCTACATGCTTATGAGAGTCAGGGAATGGAAGGTGGGGATTTGAGTAGATATGGTCCACAGGGACTCAAGTCTTTGAATACTTGATCCATAGGGAGTGCCATTATAGGAGGTGTGGCTCTATTGGAGTAGGTGTGGCCTTGTTGGAGGAAGTGTGTCACTATGGAGACAGTCTTTGAAGGTCTTGCCAGGATGACACAGACTCTTTGATGCCTTCTTTGGTACCATGTCTGTCTGTATGCCACCATGTCCCACCACGATGACTAAACCTCTGAAGCTGTCAGTCACCCCCCAGTGATATTTTTCCTTTATAAGAGTTGTGTGGTCATGGTGTTTCTTCACAGCAACAGAAACCTTAACTAATACACCAACTTATCTCACGCATGCTAGGATTTATGGGGAGTCCATTATATTTTTCTCAGGCCTCCTTTTCATTTCCTTCTTTTTTAAAAAAATGTTTTTTACATTTGTTTATTAGTGCATGTGTATGAGTTCATGCATGGGCACACGCGTGTGTGCGTGTGTGTGCGCGTGCGCGTGTGTGGTGTATGCATGCGCGTGCGCGCGTGGAATAACATGTGCCTGGAAGTCACAGGACAACTTGCAGGAGCCAGGTCTTCCCTTGCCATGTGGGTTCTCGGGATCAAACTCAGGTACTCAGGTTGGATGGCACGCACTTTCACCAGCTGAGCCAACTTGCTGATCCTCATCATTTTCTTCATTAGCATTGTGACCTGCTGAGGTAGATTCTTTTGTTTTCTTCTCAAAGCATTGAATTTAGTGATACAACCCTTACAGTGAGGCAAAACATGTTTTTAAGAAAACCTTTCTTTTTATTTACTTTTTGTGTCTTTCAGATCATGCATCTCGATTTCATTTATTTCCCATCCATTCCTATACATCTTCTGCCCTTGCAAATCCCTGGCACCCCCCCCCCGAACAAAAGAGAAAAAGTAAGAGGGAGAAAATAAATCAGGGAAGAAAAAGGAGGAACCTTGTCATGGAAGCTGCGGTGTGACACAGTGGGTCACACAGAAAACCGTTCTGTCCATATAGCTTTACTTGCAAGAATTCATTGCAAAGGGTCATTGGTCAGGTTTGAAGCCTCTGGTTTCTACCATACTATTGATGCTGGATATCCTGCTGTTGCCCTGTGTTGTGGCGATCCTGCAGGTTTGGTTCTGCAGGACCAGTCCCTTCACCTGCTCTAGCAGATCACAGATGGGGTGGATGTTGGTGGGGGGGAGGCAACTCATAACCCTGGTTCTGGGCCTGGGTAGTTGCAGGATTGGTCAGCCCATGAGTTCTCCCTTGCTCTTACCAGCAGGGAGAGCTCTCCATCATTGCCCTGGCTAGTTTACCCTTTGCAGCCATGAGCAAGGGGTGGAGACAGTTCTTCTGCTTTCACGCCCTTCGGGTCAAATCTTCCACATGGCCAGCTCTACTGTGTTGCCCAGGTGAGGTGCAGGGGCCACTCTCCCAAGTGCTGCAGCTGTTGAGGGTCAGGGACAGCTCTCCAGCTCTCCAGCATGACCTCAGGGCCAGCTCTCCCACTGGCCACAGGCAGTGAGGGGCATGGGGACATCTCTCCCCTGCTTACTGTTATATGGCAGATGAGGGGCGGGAGCAGATCTCCCAGCTCTCTTTCCAGGGCTGGTTCACTTGCACCCTGTCGACAGGGTCAGCTCTACTGTGTTGTCCAGGTGAGGTGCAGAATCCACTTTCCTGAGTGCTGCAGCCGGCAGGGGGAGCGTCAGCTCCCTCGCCCAACACAGGTGGTAGGGGCAAGGGAGGGGGGTCCTTTTCATTTCTTGAGTGTTGGTTGGTATAGATTTTATACTGCTAATTTCCTTAGTCTGCGGATGGTCATTGGTGGCTTTAAGTTGAAGGTCACGAGCCCCCTCTGCAGTCTTTCTTGCTTTTTGGCCATGAGGTACGTGAGTTTGCTCTACTTTGTGCTCTTGCCATAATTACATGGCCTCAGCATAGGCCATGGGCTTAGTCTATGATCTAAAGTGAAGCATCTCTCCTTAGAACTTGATTAGTCCCATCATTTTCTTTGAGCAACAGAAAATGCTTACAATCTCTGAAGATCTCGATGCTCCTTTTAGTATGAGAATGTTACAAATCATCGTTTTTATACTGTGCTCTAAGTTTCTTAGTAGAATTAGAACTTTCTCATGTAGTAGGATTCCATGTTATATCCCTGGACAGTGACAGAAGGACACGCCATGAACAAAGATTTTCAGTCATCACATCAATAAAATGCTGGTAAGAAATTTCTGTGCATTGAATCCTTCTATTTTACATAGAATAGAGGTAATCATGGTTTTTATGTTTCCTAAGTATGCCCTGTTGTGCAGAGCTATGTAGTGGCATCTTGCCTGTGAACCTGTAACAGTGGCCACACCCCTTTGGGCGTGACTTTAGAGGCAGAGACAGAAATGAAAGAGGAAAGCAGGAGGCATGCTTTCTCCTCTCTCTCTCTCTCTCTCTCTCTGGTCATGGATCTGATCAGAAGAGCAGAGAAACACTGTGGTGGTTCTTTATTGTTCCTCAATAAACACCCATTTTCATTTCTCTTGGGTCTCCTGAAATCATTACACCCATGTCTTCAGAGCTCCTGTTGCCTTGCTTGGGGACATATGCTGAGGAATGAGATAACTAGACAGACCTCAGGTGGTATTCCTCTATAATTCCTCTTATTGGCTCAGGAAAGGGTGTGGCTAACACACCCTCATTGCTGAATGGTGGACTGTGCTTCTTGACTGCTAGCCAGGAAACAGCAACCATATCGACAGAGAAAATTGAGCATTAGGAAATGTTAATTTATGTAAAATTTATACAAAACAGGTAAGAGGGAAATGATAAAAAACAAACAAACAAATAACACGATATCATGAGGATACATCAGGAAGCAGCTACCACCCTCTCATCCAGGGAAACAAAAGAAAAAGCTGCAATGATTAAAATGAAAAGATTGGAGTAAAGTCTCTGCAGCATTGAGGTGGGCTGGTGTCTCTAATGGGCAGCCCAATGGGGCTCCCCACCCTGACACAGGGTTTCTCTGTGTAGCCCTAGCTGTCCTGGAACTCACTCTGTAGACCAGTCTAGCCTGGAACTCACAGAGATGTGCCCACTTTTGCCTCCCACGTGTTGGGATTAAAGGCTTGCACTATAGCCTTGAATCATGATGAAAACTAATATGGTAAACTTGAAGGAACTATGGCTTTCACAGCTAAGAAATAGTACCATGAAGATGCTGAATAGACAGTGCTAGCATTCAGGCATCTGTACTGGCCTGTCCTTGGGGTTCTGACAGGATACACCGTCAGCTGCAGCCACTAAGAGCACCACCTGTGCCCATTTACTGTGTTCCCTTTAAAAGGGCCCTGCCCACCTCCCATCCCTTTCTCTCTTTTTCTCCCTCTCTGTCTATTCTCTTCTCCCTTTCTTTCTCTCCCCTCTTTCCTACCTCCCTCTCCTGCTGCTCCTGTCTCTGGAGGCCAGTCCCCTTCTGTCCCTTTCCCCTTTTTATGATCTCTTTCCCTAATTAAACAAACAAACAAACACCTCTGCTTGAACCCGGTTACATGGCATCTTTCTCTTGCATACTGCTTTTCTCCTCCTCAAGCTCGCAGTCTTTCTCTGGTGTTTCCATTGTCAGAGCCCAGCCTAGAGCTGGCAAAGTGGAAATGGGGGCTGGCAAGGACAATCCTACCCTGAGCAGCAGAGAGTAGGTGCTTCAAACTGAGAATCACTAGCACAGAGCGATGTTACTCATCCCATCAGTCGTTTATCATCAGTAATCATCACCACAACTTACATAAACGGTGCCGAGGCTCACATTCAGGAGGGCTAAATGCATCAGATTTGTCTTTGTTTTCAAGTTCTGTTTGTATCATTCTCTACCAGTCAAGAGTCATTGTTGAAGACGAACACTTCTCCTGTGGCCTCTGGTTCCTTCCTTTAATCTCTAACTGCAGCCCAGGAGCTAACCTATGGTGAGGTTAGCAGTGTTGCTCTGGAATTAGCTAATAATCAATTATGAGCCATAGTCAAATAAATCATTATTTAAATGAGTTTATATTACATGAGAAAGCGCAATTCTTAATTCATATTCTACTAATACGCATTTAGCTATGTTAGTTGTCATTGCCATTGTCATAATCCTCATCATCGCTACCACTACCCCAAACACCGCCATCTCCACCACTGTCTTCATTTAATGACTATGGAGGACTAACAACATAATGACTTCAACATTTCAACGTTGAGAAGCCAGCATCTTCCAAAAATCCCAAGGCAGGTATTTCCTTGGATCTCTGGAACTGTCCCTGTAGTGAAAAGCAGACGCAATTCTTTATCTCTTGGCTATCTCTCCCAGTTTCATTTCCTTTAGGGCTCACATTTTGCTAATCTTTTAGTTGATACTCTGAGGGAAGGCAGCATTACCAATCTTGTCTTGCATTAGAGGGGCTGCTGGGTTCTGTAGCCTCTTGCGAGTTCCCATGAGTCAGGGATGAGCCTGTGAAAGGCCTGGAAGGAATTCAAGAAACCATCATCCTACTCTCAGGAACTTGGGGATTCTGAAGCATTCCTGGCGCCCACTTGCTCAGGGACATGAAGATTGTCACTAGAAATTCAGAGTGAGTGTTCTGCATGGTAATGTGTGGTACATCATGGCTGGATCCCGAGGCAAGCCTGGGACATCCTGGATCTTATGCATTATGCATGAGAGGCTGTAAGAAATAAAGGATCAATCATCTTCTCCCTCAGATAACATCGATCATTTGCTGCACATTATTTGGCTGGTCTCTGTGCAGATTTATTTTCTCCAATGAGAACAAGATGCAGATTGCCTGTTTTCTTAATGAGCAATGGCATCAATCTAGCCAAATCTACCTAATGTATTGGATGGCTCCCCCCCCTCCCGCTCTCGCCGTCACTCGCTCTCACCCTGGCTCTCTTTCCCTTCCTCTGTCCTCTCTCCTTTCCATCCCCTCCCCGCTTCCCCTCCTTCCCCTCCTTTCCTCTCCCTTTCTCTGTCATCACCTCCTTCTGTCATGGTTAGAAGGAACACGGACAGCTTCTGGAGAGTGTGCCAGCTCTTGTGAGGGTGGTGACAGAGTGGGAAAATTGGGTCTAATTCGAGGTGACGAAAAGCCTCTTTCTTCCCTTTTTTCTCTTTTTAATTTAAAACAGTGCTCCACTCTTCACTTTTCCAGATGGTTCGTTCTGAGAAGCTGATCCACAGAAAAGGCCAAGTGAAAAGTCACCCAGAAACAGGAAGGGAGGAAGATGGCACGGAGGACGCATGCATAGGTAATGGTGCTGGGGTGTCGCACAGGTAACTGTAGTTGCCACTCAGAAAGCACCAGTCCCAGTATGCCGTAGTCAATACAATGCTTGGTGATAACAACGGAACCCTTAGCCTGTATCCTTTGAAAGTAACGTGAAGCCTTTCTTCTACTTATAGTGTTCTTATTGTGTTCATCACTCGGCAGCCTCTGCATCTCGGAAGGAATGGTATTTAGGACCTGAGAGGAGAGCATGCTACTCCCTCCCCTAATTAGACACACAGCTTCTGGCTAAGGGAGGCAGGACTTCTAAAACTGACCAGCTGAATTTGGGCAATTGGGGGTTGTTGGAACATGTTCTCTGTGGCGGTTCTTGGCACAAGCGATCATCCTGGAGGCTCAGGTCCAGGGAAACACTGCCTAAACTTGGACAGTGAGCAGAGCAAGTTACCTTAGTTAACGTTATGTGCCATCTCAGTATATGTAGCTGGTTTCTATAAGCTGTCAATGTCTCTTTAGATCTTATGAACAGTAGAGTCTAATACAACAATCACAACAACAAAACCCCAAAGCTACAACCCTTTTAAACCTCCCATCTCTGAAAGCTCCGACACATTCAGCAAAGGTGTTCCTTGATGTCTGTGCTGTGTTTGTTTTCAGCTTTGTCGATTCGTGGAACATGATAGTACCCAAATGTGCCTTTAGGAGGCAAACTCTTCAGGGCGAGGGCTGCGCTCTTTGTTTTGGCACATGCTACCTATTACAGAGCTGGCTGTACACCTGGGGCTCTAGATAAATAATAACAACTCGGGAGCATGTCTCACTCGGGGAACCGCGTGGGTCCTTTCAGGCAGTGTGTTAGCGTTCAGTGCCGAACATCCTCGTGACGAGTTGACTTGATATCAGAGATGCTGCTGGTCTCTCTGCACCTGTTCCACCTGGAGCCTCTTTGCTGCCTTTGCGCTGCCTTAGGAACCGTTGCTGAGAAATCACATCTGGCTTTGCAGATGATGCTTGCCTGAATGGCTGTTAGATTCTGACCCCTAAGTAAGCCTCCTCCCTCGTTTCCCTGTCTCAGGGCCAAATCCCTCTGTATCCTCTGTTGCTTAAAATGTGAGTTCAGATCTTCACCAGTCTGATCAAAGTCAGATAGGAGGAAGCTAAGAAGAGGGAGAGGATAATTGATTGACTTTCTTTTTTTTTGTAAAATCAATCAGTAGAAGTCCGATATGCACAGATTTTAGAAAAGAGACTTGACATATGTCTGGAGGGGGCAGGGTGGGGTGAGAAGCAGATGCGGGGTTATCTTTTTTTGAGAGCTTTAAAAGGAATGATTTAATATATATCAAACCTATATCATATCATCTGCAAAGTACAAAGAAAGGAAACCTGCTCTGCACCAGTGGGTTTGAAAACAAAGGCGTCTGCTTTCCTTGCGATAGAGTTAGATTACCAGCATTCTCTCAATCCGTGCCTTTTGCATGAATTAAAATGGCTCTTAATTAGGGTATAGTGGTGTATGCCCAGTGTTCTGGAGTGCGAACCTGAGGAGCAGAAGCACATTTCCATCTTAGGCTGCATAGAGTTCTAGTCTAGCCTAGGAGACATGGAGACACTTCGAAAAGATTAATGTGGGTCTTGAAGTCTCATCTGAAAAGCCAAGTTAAGGCCACTCTTTACCAATCTTTTCAGTCCAGACTATCTGCCTCAGTCTCATATCTTCTGATTCTTTTTGGCAAAGGAGCAAGTCTGTCCTTTAATACCTGCTTCTACTCTTTATCCAATAGTGTCTCTCAGCTGTCCTCTGTTTTGCTTTTAAGATCATGAGTTCCATCTCATTTACTTACTTCCAAACTAGTCTGGTGACTGACTGTGTCAGGAATGTTGGCTAAGCTGTAGGGTACCACACATACTTGGAACTGCGTCACCTGTGTGGTCACACATCTCTGGTTCAAAAATTAGCTTCACCTCAAGATTGACTTTAAAGTCTGTCTGAATCTTCAATTCATTTTCAAATTAAGGCAGTTCAGAGCACCTTTTTGTTGTTGTTGTTTGTTTGTTTGTTTGTTTGTTTGTTTTTGGTCAAGATGTACACGATAGAAACCAAGCATTGCAGCTCACACCCTTACATCTGCTACACAGGGAGATGATTTCAGAGTATGAGCTACCAGCCAGGTTTACACAACAAGATGCTGTATTGACAATAAAGTATAAAACGGTCTCAATATCTAGTGAGTTCAGCATTGACTATGTTGACTATTTTTCCTTCCCAAGGTTTCTTTTCCCTTCTTTATTCTGATCTAACGTTGTAATTACTGTGACAGAAGGAGATGTTACTTTCAGGATGTGGAGTGAAGTCATTGGGTTTCCTGCTCATGTCTTTGTTGACTGCTCTTTTAATTTTTTTCAATGCGCTTTTTAGTATTGTTACACATACACAAATATATAAACACAGCATTCTGAGTCCACTTTTGTCATTTATGTACATATGGTTTCTAGGGCAACTAATGACTACTGAGAAAGAGAATTAGTCGTTCCCAGGCACAAACCCCCAAATTAGCTATGCAATGCAAAGTCGTCAGCCCTAGACAGTACTTTGCCCTGGCTCATGGCCACAGGAATCACACAGCAAAGCAACCACCTGTTTCCACACACCACAGTTATCATTCTTCCCTGGAGATTTCTTTCCAGGTACAATGTCAGGATTCCCACTGGCCTGACCTTGGGTGCTTGCAATCCTCCATACCTGGCTTGTGGTGGGAATGGCTGCCAAGGGACCCACATCTATCCACTTCCTCTTTCCTTGGAGTCTGGTGGGTCTGGGTCTATTTCTAAGATTTGTCACATCCTTCTGAATCTGAGGGATGTATTAGTTGTATTCGTTCTTTCCCTTCCCAGACATCACAGAAGAATGCTCAAGGCCCGAGTCTGGCCAGAAGTGAGGTGTACTCTACCTTACCTTATGCAGAAGTATTTCTGCCTCTCACAATGATCTTTCAGATAGCATCAGAAGCAGGAGATGGAGGGCCGTGGAAGCAAGGTAGAAACTGGCACAAGAGCTTTGTGACGGGACCAGGCTCTTCTTGGTTATACCTAAGCTCTTCTACATCACAGTTGGATTTAGAGGCTTCTTCCCGTATTGCTTGGAAAAAATTGGCATAGTCACCTTAGTCAACTTCAACTGTGTTTGCCCACTGATCTCAAAAATAAATAAGACTGTCTTAGTGCCACCAAGGCTTTCGGTGGTCTGCCTTCTGTGAGCATCACTTATAGCCCCTGATGGCAGCTCTTTCTCTCCTCTACCTCAGGTTTGGCTTGTTACTTCCCAGTAGGAACCGTGGCAAACGGGGTTTCATCTGCTGCAAGGACTTGTTTTCCTTTTCAGGTTTGTCACAGTTTCAGCTTCATCTTTGCTGGTGTGATTGTTGCTTGGTCTCTAGCCCTGGCAAAGGACTGTAAAATCTGTGTGCTAATTCTGCAGGTGAATCATTTACTACAAGTCTAGGGCAATGTGTAAGGCATGGGGACGAATGCAAAAATGAATGAAAGGAATACATGCTATTTCACCTGGACCTCTGTGGGATTTTGAAAAAAGAACATTCTAGAAAGGAATCAACAGCATGAAAACTTGGATAAAGTTTCCTGATGATTGGAGTTCGAGTGAGAATGTTGGGGAGGTAGTACTACATAAATCGATCCTCATGTCCTTTGGGAAAGTAGATATAGGTTGTACGTCTTGTGAAACTGGGATTTTATCAAAGGAGTAAGCTGGCATTACAAGATGGACACTGCCTATATGATAATGTGGGAAGAGCCTGGTAGCTGGGGACAGCTGAGGAAGTGGTTGCTTGCTCTATGTAAGGCATGGTGGGTTAGGCCTGAGGCAGAAGGGGAAATTAGAGGAAGCCCTGCAGTTTGCAATGCATGGGATCCTCAGGGGAGGAATAGAGGCTGCAGTGTTGTAAACCAGTGGCAGCTGTACTCTCAAGACAGCTTGCACTGATATCCCATAGGCTCTTCGTCTTTTCACACCAGAATGGGAAACATTTAACTCCATGAGAGACAAGCAGGCGGGGGGGGGGGGGGGAAGGAGACGGGACAGGACAGGGAATGGGCATGTTGGAGAACAGCTTGTGAAAAGTGGGATGAAAGGTGTCAGTATTGGCTCCTGTCCACCCACAACATCCTGGCCCAGAGGTCTTCTGGTTCAGAGCCTACTTGTATTGTCTGTTTTGGTTCATTTGGCCAATGGCAGGGGGCTTCTCTGACTCAGCTGGTAGTAGGAACACTGGGCCCTCAAATACTTGCAGTATTCTGTTTGATTGGGTCACTCAGTTGCTGCTTGGATATATTTTACTTAGGGATAAAGGAGGCAACCTAGAGATGTAAATGCCAACCCTGTAGTTAATGCCAGTCAGAGGTTTTCAACCCTATAATGAAGTCCTGAAAAATTGAAATGGAGTTCCCCTGAGGGGTGTGAAAGCCCAAGCATGCTTTAAAAAACACGTGGTGGTATCTCAAAAAGATGGACCATAGAGGCCAAGAGACAAGCACAGGTTTCTGCTCATAAAGGGAGGTATAGAGGGAGGGAGCGTGTTGTTTGTAAACTCTAGCTGTGTTGTAGAAAGTGAAGTGGAGGGAGAAAAAGGAAAATGTAACATGTTCTTTGTTTTCTCATCTCCCTAAGAACACCTCTATTTGAGAGGGAGCCATTATAGGTTTAAGGAGACATCTCACACTAGGGAAATGTCCAGAGTCCAACAAGGATGACTCCAACTAACAATCTAAGCAATAGTGGAGAGGCTACCTTAAATGATCTTCTCTGATAATGAGATTGATGACTACCCTATATGCCATCCTAAAGCTTCATCCAGTAGATGATGGAAGCAGAAGCGGACATCCACAGATAAACACCGAGCTGAAGTCCTGGCATCCAGTTGTAGAGAGGGAGAAGTGATGAGCAAAAGGGTCAAGACCAGACTTGGGAAAACCACAGGGACAGCTGACCTGAACAGGGGGAGCTCATGCATCCCAGACTGATAGCTGGGAAACCAACATAAGACCAACCCAGACCCCCTGAACATGGGTCTCAGTTAGGAGGCCTGGGGAGTCTATGGTAATTATGACAATGGAACCAGGATGTATCCCTAATGCAGGAACAGACAGACATTAGGAGTCCATTCCCCATGGAGGGATACTCTCTTAGCCTAGAGACATGGATGAGTGCCTAGACCCTACCCCAAATGATTTGACAAACTTTGATGATCGCTTATGAAAGGCCTCACCCTCACTGGGGAGTGGATGGGGAATGGGATGGGTGGATCTGTGGGGGGGGTATAAGAATATGGGATGGAGAGGGAACTGGGATTGATATGTAAAATAAGAAAAAAATATTAAATAAAAAATTTTTACAAAGGGTAACTCTATTTGTTGTCAAATGAGAAGTACAATAGTACTTACCTCAGGAGTAAATGAGAGAATTAAACATAGTAAATTAATAAAGGTAATATGAGGGAAACAATGGGCAGAGCGACACATGCCTGTAACCCCACCATGTGTGAGATGGAGGCAGTATGGTCACAAGTTCAAGGTCAACCTGAGTTATATAGTAAGACCCTATATGTGGTAAAGAGATTACCCATACATGTACACACACTTACCATTATCATATTCTTATTAATACCCACGTGAGAGATGATAGCTGCTTACATTTTAAAAATTTGATGAATTTTACATATTTGTTACACGAGAAGGTGAAGGGGGAAATCAAGAATGGCTGCAATGTTTTGCATGTGGTGGAATCATTGGCGAATGATGGGTAAGAAATGCAGGAAACTGCTCTTTTAGCCTCAGGTATAAGGCTTCGCACTCCCTGGGGTTTGTTCTCAAAGTGTCCAACTGTGGTGACTCAGAGAAGACGTCCTGTTTCTCAGCTACTCTAAGTTTCATTTTCTTCACCTGTGAAAATGGCATGATAATAATGTATCTGTGTGTGTAGCGAATACAAATAGACTATCTCAGTAAAAGAGAATACAAGTGTACATAAGCATGTGAACAAACAAATCATGGAAGCACTCCACTTTGATGGGGGATGTCCTTCTGTATATGTTTCTCTTATTGTTTGATAAATAAAACACTGATTGGCCAGGCAGGAAGAGAGGCGGGGCTAGGAGGTGAGGAGAATTCCGGGAAACATAGGCAGGAGTTGCCATGTAGCCTGCCAAAGAAGTAGCAGGTCTGGACCCTTCTCCAGTAAGCCAAGACCACGTGGAAATACATAGATCAATAGAAATGGTTAATAGTCAAGACAGAGCTAGCCAGTAAGAAGCCCAAGCCACTGGCTAACAGCTTTATCATTAATATAGCCTCTGTGTGTTTATTTGGGGCTGAGAAGGGAGGCGGGACCTGCCAGGCCAGAAACATTCATTCAAGAACACTTAATGAACAGAGCCCTAAAACCAGCATAGAAGCATGAGAGCTAGTTCTGCCTTGACTGACTGGGCACCACATAGCTGTCCTATGCTTTTTGATCACAGAAGTGAAATGTGCATTTTTTCCCCACCCAATGCTACTCTAGATGACATCAAGTACCCTGGAGCCAGATGCCGACTGACTAAAATTCCAGTAAAATAGAGAATTAAAAATATATTTTAAAATCATTTACCTTAAAACATATAAATGTATGTTTACTGCCCTGTGCTCGGAGACAAACAAAGTTGACACCTGAAAGATGAGTGAATGGTGTGAATCATGTCTGGGACTTTTATGAGGCTAAACTGCTTATCTTTTGGCTTCTACCGTCCCTCTTATTGAGACACCACATGTTTTCTAAAGCACGCTTGAGCTTGCACACCCAAAATGGCTTCCAAAGAAATTTCAAAGTGATGGGGGCCATCACTATGCCCAATGTGATATTATCTAGATGATAAAAGATAATGCAGCTTTTGCATAGATGCCTGAAACAATTGTTCCAGGTTTCTAAATCATCAAAACACCATAAGGCCAATTCGATAAAACAGAAAACTTGTAGTAATGACTTTAGTATTGTAATAACCTCAACAGCAGATGAGAAACAACTGGATGGGGAAAAGCTCGTTTTGGCTCCTGAGCTGAGGCTGATTTCGGTCTGTCATGAAGAGGGAGGCATGGGGGTGAATAGAGGACACTGGTAAAGATTCACTGCTCACATCATGGCTAATGAGGAAGCAGAGAACAACCAGAGGCACAAGCACGTCAAGGCCTGACTAAGTGACTTATTTCTGCCAGCCAAGCCTGACCTCCTGCTTCCATTATCTCCTCCAAACAGTGTTGCCAGCCAGGAACAGCTCAAAACATGAGCGTTTGGGGGACATTTTAAATGTAAACTGTAACAAAACTCAACATATCTCAAGGAAGGAAGCCATAAGTCGAAGCCCAGAGACTGCCTGAAGACAGGTGCCTACAAGAAGACAGATGCCTGAAGACAGATGCCTACTGTTCCACTCCAGCCTCCAAAGACCAGACCAGAAGATAACCAAAGATTTCCTAAATATCGATCCAGTTAACCAAATCAAATCATCATAACTGTCTTAAGGACATGGCAGGATGGTTTGTTATACAAGAGAACATAGATATAACCATGTGGCAATCCGTGGTCCCTGGAGGAGTGCTGTTCATCCTATGACAGCCAGGAAAAAGAGAGTGAATGAGGAGCCAGTAAAAAGATATATCATTTAAGAGTACATCTCTTATAGCCTACTTCCTCCAAGAAGGTCTTACCTTCAAAACTCCTCTCCCTCCTCCCCCATGAGTTAATCTACTAATGAAGCAGAATACTCATAACCCAAGCACTTTCTCATAGTGCCACCAGCTGTGAACTAGAACTTCAACATGTGAAGTCTTGGGTGGGTGGGTGAGGGGTGTCTCATAGCCAAACTTAACAATGGCCCCGTTTGCTGCCTCCAGGCTCCATGTGGTACCTCTGTAGTGAGAAGAGACAGGGTCATTAGATGTGCCTACTCTTAAAAGACTAGACGTTCCTGTGTTGGATAGTTTACAAATATACTCCGTATTCCCTCTATATTCTTGGTAGATATTTATAGGAGTATATAGAGGTATACTTTATTTCTAGACAACTTCTCCTGGCTTATCTCCTGTGCTGAGCCAATAGCACTCTGTGAGAGCTCAAAGGATTCTGGGCCCTCTGCTGTTGTTCTGCTTGTAGATTTTGCTAAATAAATCTCACTTTAGGTGTGTACTGTGTTACTACTGTGCTTTACATTGAATGCTCTTGTGCTTACAGGGTGGGGTCTAAGTGCTGAAACACTAAAGATTTAGATAGTCCCCAAATGGATCAGTAGTGGGAGAATGGACCTCCCTTTCACTGTTAACTCTGAAATACTGCAGCAAAAAGAACTCCCCGGCAGCTGATCTCTGTACTTCACCTTCTCACCATCTTTTGAGGCTCACCATATGGTTATTGTTATGTTTTGTTTCTCTGGTTTTGGTAGAAGGATAATGCTGGCTCCTTGAAAAGGGTTTAGAAGTGTGTGACCTCACCTTTTCATGAGGATTTATATGCAATTACTGATTAATGGGGGCAGGAGAAACATTTTCTCTAGAGTTATGACTACGTTGAAGGTGTCCATATTCCTGGAAACAGTCTGTCACTCATGCCCCTGGAGACAATGAAACTAGGTGGTTTATAAAAAAGATGTGTAAACAGAAGGGATTTCAGTTGGGCAGAGGAAGATAACAGAAATGGGCAATGGGGGAAGATATGATCGAAATACATTATGTACAGGTGTGAAAATGTCATAATAAAGAAAGAAAATGCTGTCGGGAACCTGTTGCTTTGTAATATAATAATGAAATGTAAATAAGAATGTAAATAGAAGTAGCTTAGCCTAGGACTCTGAGATGGTGGAAACCATGTCTTTGTGTTTACATTAAATAGTGAAGTAATCTGCTAACATAATTGGCTGTAGGAGAAATTCTGTCAAAGGAAATAATTAAGTCATATTAACATCTCAAATTTTGTGCTCTAAGTTTTCCAGTGGATGGTGGTGATCCTAGTTACGACTGGGAAGGACCCCAAGACAACTGGAGGTGCCTTAAAGAAACACCTGTGATATAGTTTTCCCCTTAAAAGGCTTGAAAGAGAATGATACGATGCTATGACAACAGGATTATTTGCTGGAAAAATTGAAGCTTTTGCTTTGGTGATCTCAGATTGTTAAGGTGCTGCAGAAGGGGACCAATAGCAGGAAGCATCCATTAAGAACTCGAGTTAGGAGACCCTGGGACCAGTTTTGATGTCAGCTCTTCCTTCACTTTATAATTACAACAAGTCACTTAAATTTCCGCCCATCTGTCTTCTTCCGAACAGCTGGATTTGTTGAGCATAAGTTTCCTTCCTCACTTTAGCAGTTTGTAGAAATACTTCAGAATTTGGCTTCTTTTGTCAACACCTGAGTTAGTCAACATTTGCTATTGTCTGGAACTTAAATGTCTCCAGGAGGCCCATATGTTCACTCCCAGCTTGGTCTCAGTAGGAAGCTAGGAGGAACTTCATGAGGTAGAGCTCCATATGTCATTGATGGGAGAATATGACCTTGCAGGGGACAGTGTGACCCAGGGACCCTCCTCCTGCTATCTCTTGCTTTCTATGGTGTACCAGCAGAGGCCCATAGCAATGGGGTTGATCAATGATGGACTGAAGCTTTAAAACTGCAAGCCAAAATTAAACTTTTCCATTATAAGCTGATTGCTTCAGGCATTTGTTACAGTAATAGAGCTAGTTAGCACAGTATTAATGATTCACTATGTTCTTAAATTCCAGTTTTATTTACTTATTTTCTTTTATAGAAATATTTTTTATTTATTGTGATTTTTAAGTTTTATATTTACTTTTAAGTTTTCAAGCATGTTTGACTCTCTACCTGCCTATCATCAGTCTATTTATCATCTATTGTTTTCTGCCATTATCATCCATCCCCTCTACTAAAGAAAAAGACTGCCTGATGTCTATATGATTAGCTTTATTTGCTCAATTTTCTATTCCTGTATATATACTCTCTGTGTGTGTATGTGCACATTATATACATAAACAATGTAAGTATGTATCTGTACACGCACGTCTATACAACGGTATTCTGATAAATGCTTACTGGAAACTCTGCTAGAAAAGCGTTGATTTGTAACATTTGCCAATATCTATGGGGTAACTGTTCTCTGTAGGGCCCTATATTAAGCCACTGAACACTGAGCCAATGAAAGCTTCATAAAATTGACTCCTGCAAGCCAGTACCAGCTAGTTCCAGCCTATCACTGAATATAAGCAGCCTGCTGGGTCCTAACTTTATGCTAAAATACTCACTTTCACCTGTATATTGAGTATTGAGGTATTGAGTACCAAACATAAAACCAGGAACAATAATCACAAATTTTCTCTTTTATTTGTGTTATGTTTCTTACCCTCAGTTATTTTAATGAAAAATTCTCACTCCCCACGCCAATATGGATTACACAAGCACATGTGTGCACACCTTCTTTTAATAACTAAATTCTGCTGTTTTCCCTATGTCCACACCTGACACAATTATTTGTAAGTAGAAGATACCAAGTAGCCATGCAGATTAACTGTTCTTTACTAAGCTGTCTGTCTTTTGACCGTGAATTGAGGAGGCCCACTCGGTTATCTGACTGCCTGTAAGGTCCTTAACTTTGACGCCTCTTTCCCAAGTGCGTCTGTATTTGTGCTCACTATGTTTATGACTAATTATTTATCAAAGGATTTAGGGCTGGAAATTGTTAAATCACCAAGTTTGGAAATGATGTAAATTTGGTAAACTCCAAAGTCCCCAAAGCTGAACATAGTAATTTGGTATTTAGTCAATCACAGAAAGGCTACAACACTCTAACTGTTGACTGAATGATGAGCATCAAACACAGAGTGTAATTAACACAGACAGAAGCTTACTGCCAACAACAGTTTGAAACAATTTTAGTTCTCTATTTCCTGCCAACTTTGATATATAAAGAACCCTTCATTGCGTGATTGAGAAAATTTGTTTTTGCACAGGGAATTCAGCTTGTCCCCCGGCATCTCCAGAGTAGTGGCTCTCACAGTGTAGAAACTTAATGGGTATTTGTTGGATCGAGCCAGTTCTACAGTTTTTAAAATTGGTCCTCAGACACCACAATTGTAAATAAATTCTCATTGAATTTCATGAACCAGTGATAATATGTTCTCTGTATCCTCCTGTAGTAACTGAGCCTCTGATAGGCCAGTGAGCCTTTTCTAAGGAAGAAAACACAAGGGTATGCACTCATCTTATTTAACCAAAGCAAAAATTTCACAAAAATTCTTCCTGAGAATTGGAAGTACATACTGAATGAGCATGCACACAAGGAGGGATGCTCAGTCCAAATTGTTGCCTATGAGCAGGCATCTGATACAAATGTAAGCATGCTTTTGTCTTAATATTTTACTGGGTCTTAGAAAAATGGTGTATGTCTGAGTAAGATGTAAGGTGGTGTGTGTGTGTGCATGTGTGAGTGCATGCATGTGTGTGCCTGTGTGTGTGCGCGCATGTGTGCGCTCGCGTGCATTTGTGTACGAATATCAAACATTTAAAATGTGATACAATCAACTGTCGTTTGTAGTCTTTGGGCTGCAGTTCAGTCACAAACTCCCCTGTCCATCATTTTCACTGTGTGGCTTTGTCCTTGTGGATTTGTTATGTTGAAAACGTGTAGTTAGTTAAAGCAGTTAGACTCCCTTCTGCTTATGTATCACACAAGCTGTTCCTTCTGCTTGGTGTCAGCCTCTCTCCACCCCAAACTCAGCTTAGCTTCCGACTCTAACTCATCCTTCTAAACTTCACTCACGTCTCTTTTTTTAGGATGCCACACTGGTTCTGCACGGTGCACCCATCTTGGGGTGTGCATGGCCTCCAAAACGTCAGTGTATTATGAACCACTTTGAACTTGCAGCTACTGTCTCTTTGCTTGTCTGTCTCCTCTATAGACTATAAACTCCTTAAAGGAAATTTTTTTTCTTTTTTTACACCTGTGTATTTCTATGCTTGGCACATTACTTTGCCATAATTTTTAGTACTTCAATGTATCACAAGGATAACCAAAATTAGTGAAAAAATGTCTCACCAGTTAACTATCCATATTAGCTATTCCATATTCTTTTTTCAAATAAGACCTTTGTTGTAACATAAATATAATTCAGATTTACTGTATGGAAAGCAGGTGGTTTTCTGGCCAAATACCTGAGTGACTGCTATTCTACCCAGGTCTTCAGCTGACTCCATCTCTTTCTCTCATGCCCATTTCTCATTGTCCCTCTGAATATTTTCAACCAGGAAAGATTATCTCACGGTTGGAAAAACCGCCTGCCTAGCTGCATGTTTGTATAATTCAGCACAGCCCACATTTTCAAGCTACACTTGTTTTGTAGCAAGCCGTTGCTTGATTATTGCTCGGGTTCCACACTCAGTCCGTGGACTATTAACTGAGCAGAGAATGATATGACATTCTGGTTGGTCAATTTTGAGGCTCCAAAGGAGACTGTGCTGTAAGGAGTAAAGAGGTCATGGTATGCTAGGACAGAGGGACATCTGAGGGACAGTAGAGGAAGGAGAGTGACCAGCTCTTCTGCTCCTGCAGCCCTGCTCTCCGGAAGGCTTGAGAAAGGTAGTCAACACCCCACTCTGGCCAATCCTACCTTAGCTCATAAGACCACCCTGCCCCTCCCAGGCACGACAGAGGTTAGAGCTGGCATTTAAGATCGCTCAGTTGGAAAAATGCTTGCACTGGAACACTGAGGACATGCATTTGACCTCCAGAACCCACATTAAAAAAAAGCCGGGTATGGTAGCATGTGCTGGGTGTCAGGGACAGGCAGGTCTCTGGAGCAACCTGCGGGCAGCCTAGCCTCCTTGGTGAGCTCCAGGCCAATGAGTGTGTCTATACATGTAAATCCATATATGCACAATATGTACAGATAGACATACAGATCACACACACACACACACAAATGCATACCCACATGCAAACACACACGCTCGTGTGCACGTACACACACACACACACACACACACACACACACACACACACACACTGGTCCAGCAGTCTGGTGAAAGGTAACGCCTTCCTTTGTTTGGGGATGTTAGATCTCACACCTAGGACAAACTGAGGTGCCTATAAAAGCAGACTCTGGCTGCCAGGTTCTCCCAGCATCCCTCAGACCCTACCTGTTACAGGGTCCTCTTCACTGGCATAACCTGCCTCCTCCCCTAATCTTCTCCAGCCCAGGGACTGGCTTTTGCTTTTCCCCAGCTTTTCTGATTCCTGTACAATGCTGTCATTTTGGCAACACCATCCCTTTTGGCCCTCTTGGCCTCCTGGTCTACGAACTCTCTCCTCTCCCCTCCCCCACTTCCCCACGCGGCCCACTTCAGTCTTCTGGTCGTCTCCACTCTGAACTCTGCCAGATGCCTCTCCTACTGCCTCTGGCTATGCTTTCCCTCAGGTAAACTTTTTCTGCACCCTGTCTAGGGGCAGTCACGTCCTCCTTTTCATTTTTTCAATTCAGGGGCAGCCTGTTTCCCTTAGTAGTGGCCCACCTCTTCTCACAGAGCAGTCTGCGTTACGTTTTGACTGCATGCTCACACTCTTTGACTCTGGGTTCCTTTCTGTTGTCATTAAGCCAGATGTTCCTCATGTCCAGCACCATCCCCACACTCAAGCCCTTGGGGGGCTTTTTCATTGGATTGTGTTTTTAACAACTCAATGTTTGCTATCCCTTTAAGAGAAGAATTTCATTTACATATATGAGTCTACATAGTCATATTCACATCTATATGTCCATATAGACAACATTGTCTATTGGTACTACATTTGGTTATTCATTAAATCAGTAAGCACATATGAGATTATAGAAACACTGGCTTGGAGTAGAAACGTTGAATAGCCATATCCAATCTGTAGTCTATTGGCCACATTCACCCCAGGACAGCTGTGATGCAGCCTAACACAAAATCATAAACTTAACATTACGAGGCATGTGTGTGTATGTGTGTGTGTTTTGTTTTGTAATTCAATCACACAGTTCCTTAGTGTGAATTTTGTAGACAACAGCCATATGCCTGGAAGGCAACAGTATTTAGATATGGTTTATTTGCTCAAAAGGAAGTGAAGTATTGATATGCCATTTTCCAGTAGCAAATATCTTCAGAGGCTCCGAGGACCTTTAATTATGATTGCCAATTGTTAAACAAAACTAACAAAAGCATGCTGCACACATTAAAACCACCATTTAGGCTATCATATTAACAGATCAGCCAGGACGTAGCATTGGGGGAAAAAAGACATTTTAATTGAGCATACCATTAAAAATAATGAAAAAAAATGATGATAGATGAATTGTAGGGTTGAAAGCCAGGGACTGTGGATAGGCTTGCATTCTAGTCTTGGGTGTGTGAAGTACTACTTTGTTTCTTTATCAGTAAAGGATATAAATCGAAAGAGGTTATAGTTCTACTTTTCAAACATACTAATGAAGGTAAATGAGATAATCTTTGGAGGTTATCAGAGACCCCAGATACCAATGGTCCTCTGAGTGAAATGGCTATCTGAGTTAGTAAACTGAATGGATAGTAGTTGCTGTGTTAAGAAAAGGTGTTCACACACAACCTGCTAAAGAGCCTAGAAAGCACGTCCAGCTCGCAATGGAAGCAATCGATACAATCCCAGCTCCATAAATAAAAAGGTATTTAGGACTCTACAGTACAAGACTTTATATTAGGTAGATACTTTAGAGATACAAATATTGGGGCTGGTTCAATGGTTATGATCAGGCAGAACAGTACTCCTTCAGAAGACCCTAGGTCAGTTCCCAGCACCCACTCAGGGTGGCTCAACCTTAACACCAGGGGATCCAAGTCCTGCTGGACACTTGCACCCACATACTTACACCCCCTCCCCACAATGAAAAATAAATAAATCTTTAAAAACTAAAAGTGCCAACTTAAAGTGTACACCTGGCCTTCTTCCTCTCACAAACCCTAAGTGCTACCCTGTGTCAGGTTGAATTTGGGGTCTGATCTTTAGGAAGCCTCATTTTGCAGCAGAAGATGCCTCTTACTTCTCCCATCTAGACTCCCCGCTTGCCACTTCAACAGCTTTGTCTCGAGATGAATCCTGACATTGGAGGGCAGTTGGGCTCTCCATGCTTGAATAATTACGTGAATACTATTAAAAAGAGGCCATACACCAGTAACTTGAAGGAACCAAGATGAATGAATCACTTTTCAGAACCTGCATGGCAATTTTGAAAATTAAACCCAGTTAATAGAAAAAAATGCTAAATCAATGGCCATAAAACTTAATGGGTTTATAGCAGCCTTAACACAGTAGGACTGAATTATCATGTTAATTTAATTTCCAATTCTAAATGAACCAGAAGGCACAATAAAGGTCAATTAACCAGCTACCTTCCCTGTCTTCCCTTTCTTTTACTGCTGGCTTTAAATCACAGTCAGCCCCGGAGCCCTCACACTGCTTCTGGGAACTCATTAGTTTTTCTTGAAATGAAAACAAAAAGGAAAAACTAACAGCTATCCATGTATTGGTGGGAACAACCACTGAATGTGTTCCACAATTAGGAGGAGATGGCACACACAGACACAGACAGACAGGCAGACAGACACTCACATACCCTTTCACTCGGAAGCTATAAACTCCGTCACATTAAGCCTAAGAAACACAAGTTCAAGGTCTGTGTTCTCTGTGTATCCGACTTTCCTAGGGGGTGGAAATGCTGTGTGTACAGTTACTCAGCATTGATGTGGGGGACATTGAAAGGAGTCCACTCCATGTCTGCTCTACTGAGAGCATAATGGGCTCTATGGGGACGTGAAGCTTCCCATAGCCTGTGTTTTCAGGATTGGACTTATCACTTGGCATTGAAATATATGTTTTGAAAACTGCTTTGGAAAGCTTTCTTAACCAAGGAAGAAAGAATTCAGTTCCCTCTGTCTCATAGGCATAACAGATAAGCAAAACCCAAGCTCAGTTCTTATCTTTGGTGGGATTAATTTATTGTTACAATGGATTACCTGTAATTTAATGTAATATGGAACACAAATTTGAAATCTGTTATTTTCTAATGCTATAAACAGTAGACAGGAACTAGGTTTGTGAACATGTTATATTTTCTTTCCTTCACCCTTAGACACTGAAATTGGTTTTGGGTTCTGCTACTCGCTATGTTTAAAGGGGGATTTGGAGATACTTCAAAAAGACCAAAGTTTTTTATCTTAACCATTCAGGAACAAATACATAAGCTAGGTAAAATATCACAAGAGGCCAGATGTTCTTCAAAGAGCAGCAACCTTCTCTCTTCACTTCCATATGAAGTTTCTACTATAGTCTGTTTGGAATTCATAGTATTATAGATCTTTAAGATAACAATGATTTTCTCCAGTTCATAAAACAGACAATGAATTTAAATGTAATTTAGAGACAAAAGTCAAACATTTTATTCTATGGCTCAATTTTGTCTGCTTGTTTTTTTTTCAAATAAAAAGTAGTTTTCCTTCCATTTACTATAATAAAATTTGTCCCTTTCATTCCCACACAAGATTATCTGTCTATTGTTTGTCCTTCCATCCATCCATCCATCCATCCACCCATCCATCCATCCATCCATCCACCCATCCATCCATCCATCCATCCACCCATCCATCCATCTGATCTATGTATCAGTCAATCAATCAATCTATCTATCTATCTATCTATCTATCTATCTATCTATCTATCAATCATCTACCTCTTTATTCATCTGTCCATCCATCCGTCTGTCTGACTGTTCATCCATCCATCTTATCTCTCTATATATGCATCTATCTATATAACTATCCATCTATCTTTGTAACTTTCCATCCATCCATATATCCTATGTAACTCTCTATATTTTTCTGTCCATCCATCTATCCTATCTCTTTCTATTCCTCCATCTATCTAATCTCTCTCTCTCTCTCTCTCTCTCTCTCTCTCTATCTATCTATCTATCCATCTACTCTATCATCACTTCACAGTGAATATACTTTTTCTTCCTCTCTTCATATCTCTGCTACATCCTTGCCACTTATCAACAGTTTCTTATAGTGACAAGGACACCTTATATGATTAATTCCATACATTATTGCCCTTTAATAGAATGCTGTGGTCTGAACTAATGTGATAAGCATCCTGGCCTCCCAATGTATTTGGTCTGTTGATGTTGTTTATGAATATTAAACTATTATCACAAATTGTGTCATGGAAACTGATAAGATTAATGCTTTTGGAATTACTGAAGTCAGCAGACTATGACTGACCATATACACTGGTTATTTTTCTTATTTCTATGACCAAATACCAATAAGACACACTTTAAAGAAGGATTTTTATGTGTGTAGGAAGTATCTGGATGTGTGTGTGTTTGTGTGTGTGAGAGACTTGTGTGCATGTGTACATATGAATGTAGAAGCCAGATCTTCAATTGCTCCCCATCTTATATGTTGAAACAATCTCTCACTGAACACTGAGCTCACTGCTTTAGCTAGGTAAATTAGGTAACAAGCCTCAGGACCTCTCTCTGCCCACCCAACCGTAGGATTGCAGTAGCATTATTGGCCTATCACTGCATTACAGACCATGTCACTGCTCCTGTATCTTTTGTTTGTGTTTCAAGACAGGGTTTCTCTGTAGCTTTGGTGGCTGTCCTGGAACTAGCTGTGTAGACCAGGCTGGCCTCAAACTCACAGAGACCCACCTGCCTTTGCCTCCCATGTGCTGGGATTAAAGGCATGTGCCACCAACATCTGGCTTGTGCTCTTGTATTTTTATGTGGCTGTTGGGGACTAAGATAATTATGTTTGCTTCCAGTAGCAAACACTTTACTTAGTCATGTTCAAGGCAACCTCAGGCATAGCTCAGGTTAGTCTTGAACTCACATTCCTGCACCTCTGCCTACACCTCTTCAACACTGACCTAAAGGTGTGTGCCACCATGATTACTGAGAAAAGATTTACTTTTGCTCCTGATTTGGAAGAATACATGACATCAGGCCAGAGAAAGGCTCCATGGTGGGTGGTTCATATCTTGGTGGACCATGAAACAGAGAGAATGAGGGGGTGGTAGGGCAGAGCTAGAATCTTCCAATCTTTAACCTTAGCGACTTACTTTCCTCCCGTCTCTGTCTCCTCCTCTCTCTGTAGCTTTAGAGCCTGTCATCCTGCCATGGAACTTCTCAGTAGCCCAGGCTGGCCTTGAACTCACAGACATCCTCCTGTCTTTGCCTCCCTATTGCTGGGATTAATGGTGTGCTCTATGGCTTGGCCATTAAAGGCTAGACTCACAACCAAAACTTACTTCTCTGCACCCCACTTTCTAAGGCTCTATAAACTTTCAAAGAACCACCACCAGTTGTGACAAAATGATCATGAACCCCTGGGGGAACATTTCTTATCTAAGCCATAACATTCTACTCCTGGTCCCCATAGGCTCATAGCCATCGCATAATACAAAATGTAGTCAGTCTCAATTCAAACATCTGCATAGTCTTATCTTGAATATGAAGTATCTCAGAAATTCAAGACAATCTCCTACCTCTGAGCTCTGTATATAAGAAACAGCTTCTATGTTTGTAATATGCAATGCATTTCCACTCCCAAAGTGGTAAATGAGAGCAGATGTCCTTCTGTATGCTGTGAATATGTTTCTTTTATTGGTTGATGAATAAAGTGTTTCAGCCAATAAACAGGCAGGATTTAGCCATGTGGGGAATCCAAACAGAGATAGAGAAAGGTAGGAGGCAAAGTCACCATGTAGCTGCAGCTGAGGAAGCAAGAGGCCTGGGCTTCATCGGTAAGCCAAGATCATGTGGAGATACACAGATTAATAGACATGCATTAATAATTAAGAGAGAGCTAGCCAACAAGAAGCCTGAGCCATTGGTCAAATAGCTTAATAATTAATATAAGACTCTGTGTGTTTATTTGGGACAAAATGGCTGTGGGACTGGGTGGGACAGAAAGGAAAGATGAGAACAAAATATGACCAAAAGCCCGCAGGTGGGAAGCATCAATGCCTATAGCTTCATGACCAAGATCTAGGGCATGCAATGGCTTGATTCCGGCTTCACTGGGATAGGTAGTCCTGACCTTGCAGCTCTGACATCTGCAGTGCACACACGCCTCTCCTGGGTCAGCTCTGCTGATTGCCTGTTGCTTGCCTCCATGGGTGTTTCCTGTTTTCTGTCATTTCTAAGAACTGGCAGGGCTTCTGCAATGCAAGGTAGCTTTACCTTCATAGTCTCGCACAGTGGCGTCTCAGGGCCTCCCTGAAGGGAGTCCAATCTTGTCCACACATTGCTCGGCTTTATTAGTTTTCTGGAATCTTGATACAAGCCTCTGTGACTTCATAACTTTTCCATTTTCCTGCATGTAAAGCCAGCAGTGTGTGGACATGGTGCCAAAGTCTGCTGTGAGCTCAAGATGTAGAGTCTGGCCTCCATTCACCACAGCTCCGGAGCCTCTGAGTGCTGGGACCTGGGCAGCATTGTCTAGGGAGCTCTGTTGGAGCATGACGCCCCTGCCAGGGCGCTCTCTTCAGGCACACTTGCTTCATATGCTCTTCTTTGAAATGAATGCTTTTAAAACGAGTTTGCATTGTCACACCCTGCAGTCTCTAAATTTTAGGCTGCAATCTTGCCCTCAAGAAGGTTTGTGTGTGTGTGTGTGTGTGTGTGTGTTTTAATTTAAATTTGAAAGTTGTTTTGCATGTCAATCCCAGTCTCCTCACTCTCCCATCCTCCCTTATCACTCCCATCAAACCCCAGCCCATCCTCTTTCTGCTCCCCAGGGAGGGTAAGGCCTTCCACGGGGGATCTCCAAAGTCGGTCACATCATTTGGGGCAGGGCCTAGGCCCTCCTCCATGTGTCTAGGCTGAGAAAATATTCCTCTATGTGGAATGGGCTCCCAAAGTCCATTCATGCACTAGAGATAAATACTGATCCATTACCAGAGGCCCCATAGACTGCCCAGTCCTCCTAACTAACACCACATTCAGAGAATCTGGGTCTGTCCTATGCTGGTTTCCCAGCTATCAGACTGGGGTCCATGAGCTCCCCCTTGTTCAGGTCAGCTGAATCTGTGGGTTTCTTTCTCCAGCCTGGTCTTGACCCCTTTGCCCACCATTCCTCCCCCTCTGCAACTGGATTACAAGAGTTTGGCTCAGTGTTTAGCTGTGTCTGCTTCTGCTTCCATCAGCTACTGGATGAGGGCTCTAGGATGGCATATAACATAGTCATCAATCTCATTATCAGGGAAGGACATTAAAGGCAGCCTCTCCACTATTGCTTAGATTGTTAGTTGGGTTCATCCTTGTAGATCTCTGGGCATTTCCCTAGTGCCAGATTCCTCCTTAAACCTATAATGGCTCCCTCTATTATGGCATCTCTTTTCTTGCTCTCTTCTATTCTTTCCCAGTCTCAATCTTCCTGCTCCCTCAGAATAAAGAAAGAATATTAAGAGCAGCAAAGGAAAAAAGGACACAGTGGAATCAAAGAGCCTTTTATCTTACACTGGTGCAGAGCCCCTGGCTCAGTTCTTTGCCAACTGCAGATTCTCGGTTTATTCCTACCTCTCCACAGCTTTTAACTCTGCATTCTCCTTTCCTCGTGATACCACACATTCCCACATAGATATCTTCTTCAAATTTCTTTCTGACTTCTCCCTATAAACCTCACTGTCAGGTAATGAGCAAGTACCTTGCTATTGGCTAGATACTATGCTATCTTAGAATTTCTTCTGCCGTCTGGCCTTCCACATTGCCGCTAGAATGGGTTGTTAAACTGCTAAGTGCCTTCTTAGGTCATGTTAGCCCACAGCTCCAAACTCCTTCACATTCTCCTTACAAACTGGTTCTAAAGGCCAAGAACTGCCCAGTCAGGTTTCTCACAACAGCAATGACCATCATTCTTTGTTCTAATTCTTTGTCTCTGTTAGTTGCTTTTCTTGTCACTGTGGCTAAATATTAGTCAAGAAGCTAGCTAGCTTGCTTCACAGATCTCCACCTCTCAGGAGCTGCTGTTATATTTCTTTACCCAAGAAGCTGAAAGGAGAAGTTTGACTGAAGAGTAGCATGATGAAAGAGGAAAAGGAATATTAAAAATAATAGAAAATGGGGAAGAGGAAGAAGGAAATGAGAACGGGAACAAACTATATTGCATGCTCTTCATGACCGTACTCATGACATAGAATTACCTATTCTCACAGGTGCAACGGTTATCTGCACACACTCAGAGTCACATGTATGAACACATGCACATGGCCTCTGCTTATGGAACCCTGCTAGCATAACTGCCAGCCGTCATGCCATACCATGAAAGTACCACAACTGGGACTTTCCGGCTTAGAGGTTTTGAGGACGAGCTCAGGTGTAAGGCCAGCTGGTTTTCTCCCCACCATTATTTCATAAGCTGCAGTCTTCCCGAGTGTCTTGCTAGAATCCATCAATGCATCCACAGCTCCTCTGCTGTCTCACTGAGTGCTTTGGAAAAATCACTGCACTTTTCTATACTCTGGTTCCTCAGTGGCCAATGCAGGAGTTTGAACTTGACCTTAAAGGAACCTCTAACCTTACTAGGCTGGCTCTCTGAGTCCCCATGTCAAGCACAGAGCAAGACCCCAAGACTTTTCATATTTCTTGTAATTCACCTCCATGTTCAAAGGTAAAGAAAGGAACTAGGATTTCCTAAAAAGCTGTATGCACATAGACATGTTTGTATGTGTACATCTATATGTATAATAGCCATAGTCTATAAAAGTTTGAGATTTTAATAACACTTTATAGGAAGAATTTGATTGCTTTCTAAATAAAAAGATACTAAAAAGAGAAAAAAATCTGTGTCCTGATCTTTGTTTGCAAGTTCAGTCACATTCTTTGATTTCGATGGTGTGTGTGTGTGTGTGTGTGTGTGTGTGCATGCATGTATGTTTTTCATCTCAGCCTCTCAGGAAACCGGGTGGAAATGATGTTTCTTATCTCATAGGAAACATCTATCTTGAAGCATAGTACATATAGAATTTTATGAACAATACTTGCTGTTACACTTAAACATCCCTGTTTAAGGACAGCATGCCTAGAGAAGATGCCTGATGGTTTAGATAAAGTAGCCCAAACCTCTGGTTAAGGGAGAAGCATGTGCACTTGGTACAGATTTGGGTTTGCTTTATCCTATTAAATGTGTTTGCTCTGAGTTGAGGTAGGCAGGGAAGTCTTGAATTGTGTCCTTTTTCTTGCATTTGAAATGTACAATAAATTTGTGATGACAAGACAGCTTGGGTGAGCACATTCTGAAGCTGCTGCTAGAGTGGGGATGGAGAGAAGGGGCTGCTGGGAAGCAGGAGAGTATGTCATGCCAGGAGGAGAGCTATTGGTCTTCTGGGCTCATTCCCACCTCCGTTGATGATCACAAGGAAGGAGCCAGGTGACAATTCTGAGCCTAATGGCTCTCTCTCTATTTTTATTTCTCAGCTGGGGGTTGAATGTTCTTTTTTATTGCACTGTCTTTTTCAACTCTGGGAAGAGAGATGGGTTTCCTACGATTCTATGATCTATGTTTCTTGTTCTTTGTTCCAGGAAGGAGAGAAAAGATGAAACTTTAAGATTATTTCTTTGAAATGTTTCTTACACACAGAAAACTGCTCCAGTATGTGGCTGAGCACTTTGCTGTGTTTGGTTGTGTGGGTTGCTCTAGTCATTGCTAAGGGGTTGAGAGGCTGCTGGGGTCACCTGCAGGCTGGACACCAGGCAGGAGGTAATGATGGTTCAGAGAAGCACAGAAGTATGTGTGGGCTGTGCCTGAGAACAAGCAAATAGTCGTTCCTCTCAGGGCACCATTGTTCTTAATGAAAGAGCAGCTGGTCCTCTTGCTCTCCCCTTCCCTCATAGATCAGGCAAATTGATGTCTCCTTGGGCTGCTTTGTGGTGACAGGCGTTGACATCTCCTGGAGAACTGGAAAAGCTCTGCCAAAGGAAAGTACTCAGCATGATGAGAACTCCGATTTGATAAGCTTTACCATTTTCCAAGTGTTGTACTAAGTCCTTTACAAACATTTCATGTAATCTCTTTTGTGAGCTGGTTTTTCAGATTATTGATGGAGCCATATTGGAACCTGGGACCAACTTTCTCTTGAGATTTCCATGGAGGGGTTGTTGTTCTAGATTCTGATAAATTCAACTATGGAAGTGTGTTTGGGGACTGTAGAAGCAGAGAGTGGGGAGTGGATTCACTTAGGAAAGTGACTTTGGAGACTGCATTTCTTCAGGTTAGTGTTTAGTTCTGGATTTGAAATAGCAGACAAAAATGCTCATAGACATTGTAGGCAGAGGCGATAACTTCTATAAACAATTGTGTAAAGAATTGCAAAATCTTTTCTGTTCCTGAAATATAGCTTACAAGGCCCAGGCTGGAGGGCAGGAATCATGCGGGATATTTTAGAACTCCCATGATGCTTGGTGAGTTTGGAGTCTGTGTTGTGGTCCAGGATAAACGTGACCAGGTATGGCAAGTGCAGTAATGGAAGAAAAGAGAAGAGAAAGGTCTATCTTGGTGTGTACATGGATGGGAATGTCAGCAATTGGCATAGAGGCAATGGGAGAAGCCAATTTAGATGAAGATTGCTATGTGATTTTATTCTTTACCAGCTATGAGATAACTACTTGGAATTTTATTTGTAAAGCATTCTAATTTGCTAAAGAATAGTTCAATTCAACAGATGACACAGTAATAATGATAGTAATAATAAAATAATGCTTTCTCATTTCTGATATGCATAAAGTAGTTTATGTACTACTGATGCATTCCTTCTGACTCTATATGCTTATTGATATAACAACATGGTATTAAATTTTCCAAGGGGAACAAAATGGCAATGTATAGATTTCATACTTACTGTGATTTATAGTTCATTATTAGCTTACAGCTTCAGAAATAAGAAACATCTTTCTTGCCTGAGGGGAATGCAATCTATTTTGTATAATCCCCAAAATAAAAGTTAGGTAATCCATATTTTTTTTTTATGAATGCTGATCATAACAACTGAGCACATGCATGGACTGGCATTGCTGTGTACACTTTACTTACATCAGTTCCTCAGTTCAGTCCCTTTGGGCAAAGGTTTAGTTTGCAAAACTAAGTGACAGCCAGCCTAGGGATCACTCACATCTACTGTGGGTAGAGATTCAGTGGCATGGTCTCATCAGGACCAAACTTAGGTGTGCTGGCTGAGCCCCAGGAATGCAACTTTATGAAGCAGCCCCAGAGGTAGCTGCTTTGTGGCAAACTGCATGAGGATGGAACCTGAACTTGTCTTCATGATGTTTCCACTTGACACCAGGGGATGGGGCTCTCGTGTTCTTGCATCAATCAGAAGGAGATCAATTGCCAGTGACTTCCTGTGGTGGGAACGAAGATTCAAGCTTCATGTATTTCTGGCTGTCTAGCCTTACAGAACAGAACAATCTCAGGTTGCGGCCAGGCACAAACACATGTTGTACAATAGAAGACAGACCTCAAAAAGCTAGGAAAATGGCTCGGAGACTGCGAGAATGGTCTGAGAAGTGGGTAGAGCCACCCTTTCTGTAGCATAGTTTCACTGCTCTCTGACTTGCTCTGTAGTCTTGACACCACGAACCAACTTTGATAGAAGATTTTATCATGACGTTTTGGAAATTGGCCGAGCAAGCACTCTGACTCTTGCCCAGTAAAAATTAGACATGCTTACTTTTGTGTTGGACTGCATTCAATGAGCAGGTTTGTATAAATTAGTTGCAGAATGTTCCATTAGATAACGAAATGAGTTACTCTTTTTAATAGAGCTGGTGTGTAGTTGCTATCTAAACGCTGAATGGTGTTTGTCAAAAGAAGCAATCTTGCTACCAGTTTAATTGGTATTGAGCTGTTCCTTTGGGCAATAATTGCCCAACAAGCTTAGTTGCTCCCTGAGGCCACACTCTGAATGGTAACAAAAACGTGACATCAGCATAAGGGAGGATGTGGTATTAGAAGGTCATGCACCCAGATTATGAAAAAATACATGGTCTAGGAAGAAATTAAGGAATAGGTGTTCCAGGACATTTGCAGTGTCTGGGGTCACAAAAGCCATCTCTCATCTACTTTGTTCCCCTTTTGGCTTTACAGTAAAGGCTCTGAAGGACCAGTAAAAGCCAGGGATCAATATTGAGATCATTCAACCTGGCCCATAAATGGTTTTCTGTCTATAAAATTATAGGCTGGCAATAGAGTAATAAATTCACAAGCCTGGAATTATTTTAAAGCGTTTTCCTCTCATAGATGAAAAAGGATACAGTAAGAGCCTGCAATAGAAAAGCTTGCTGCAAGGCATGTCTGCTCTTCCTGGATATTAGATTGAAAGATACAGCATGGTAGCGTTGGAAGAGCAAACTGGCATGTTGTAAAAGGACACTCTTGAAGTTACGAGGGGGTGAGAAACTAAAGGGGGCTGCACCCCATTTTCACTAAGAGCAGAACTAAACCACTGTTTTGCCGACATTACACTGTAGGCAGCTAAGTCAGTACATTTGTATAGATTGTTATAAGCAACTTAGATCAGGACATGAAGTCATTATCTAATAATCAGAGGCATTGGATTTTTGCTGGGAAATATTCTAGCATGGCATGGGTGTAACAGTTAAAAAAGTAAAGCAGCATGGCATTGGGTTGTTCTTCCCTGATAATGAGATTGATGACTAACTTATCCACCATCATAGAGCCATAGAGCTCTCATCTACTAGCTGATGGAAACATACCAGTGTGTGTGTGTGTGTGTGTGTGTGTGTGTGTGTGTGTGTGTAGCTGCCAAGAAGGCAAGAACTGTATTTGGAGACTGTGATGGGTATTCTTGGTTGTCAGCTGAACTACATCTATAATGACTAACACCCAAAAATGGAGGTCACGCCAGTGAGGGACTTTTGCTTAATTTGAAGTATGAAGATCCACAACTAGTCCAGATCTTTGGTAGGAAAACAGGCTTTTATTCCAGATCATTTGAGTTGGGAAAGCCTACTTCTGCTCTGGACCACACCTGCTGGAATCCCATATAAGGACAGGAGCAAGAAAGCCCTTTGTCCGCTTGCTCTCGCCTTGCTGCCGAGTTCATCCCTTCACTGACCTCAGAGTCTACCTGTTTGGGATTCCAGCATGCACTGAAGACCAGATGAAACATCCAGTCTTGTGGACTGAACAACTACTGGATTCTTGAACCTTCTGTTCATTGGAAGCCACTGTTGGATTAGCTGGACCACAGCCTGTAAGTCATTCTAATGAATCCCCTTTCTATACATATATAGAGAGATTTATTCAATAAGCTCTGTTTGTTTCCCTAGAGAACACAGTCCCTAGAACACAGGGACTAATCATTCCTTGTATGCTTGGCAATGACATGTAGGGGTCTGATACTGTGAAAGTCAGTTTTAAATGTCAGCCTGCCACAACTTAGTTTCTTGCTTCCTTTTTTTTTTTTGTCTTTTTTAGAATTTTGTACATGAACACTATACGTAAACCCTTCCCTTTACCCCTCTACTCTTACCAAGTTCACCTACTCGATCTCAAATTTATTATTTCTTCCTCAATTATTATTTTATAATATACATTGATAAGTGTATATAAATATTTCTATAAAATATGTATATAAACCTGCTGAGCCCATTTAATGTTGCTGATATGCACATGTATTTCGGGCTGACCCCATGAGCTTGGATACCTATGAGGGAGCTTGTCCTGGAGAAAACTGATGCTTCCTCTTCCAGTGCCCATTGATTGCCTGCGAAATGAGAGGCTGAGGGCAGTTAACAAACAATGGAATCCTGGCAGAGAAAAGTTTGGCTCTCAGAGTCTCTTCTTGCAGTATGTGATCAAAACAGGTGGATGACAAAATCCCAGTTTTCATAGAATTGTATGCTCATAAGATAATCACATGGATAATGAAAATTCTATCATGCAAAGCCTAGGTTCCTGGTTGTGAAAACATAGAGCTTTGACATATGAGATAGGGGGCTCTGGGTTGATGCCCAAAGGTCCTGGCTCTCCAGTCTTCTTTGAAACCTTGCTTTGCAGAGACTGCACGCCCTTTTCTATTCAGAAAGGTCACCCTCCCAGGTGAAAGAACCCTTGGAGGCACCGTTCTTGAAAGACAATAGGGCTTCCTGCTAGGATATGGCCTTACCAACCCCCAAGATGACACCTAAAGAAAAAGTTATAAGAAAAAACAGTTAGGGATATGCTTAGCGTATTAAACCGTGGGAAAAGAACAATATGAATCAGCACATGGTAAGAGCAAGGGAAGGTCAGGAGGTTTGCTACCAAGGTTGTTTGATCAGGAGTTCTGAAATATCAGACTGGATAAATGCAAATTTGTTGTTGGGGGAAATTTTTTCAATTTGTGACACTTGATGTGGAACTCTGGAAGCCTGTTGGAAACAATAGCCAACAATTAGGGTGTTAGCCTTACTGCTGCAGATGACAGAAAGGAGCTACTGAAAGGGTCTCACATTGGCTGTTTGTGGGTTTGCAAACTGGTCCAGGCATTCTGGAAAGCAGTGTGGAGAACTTCCCCAAAGCTAAAAATAGATCTCTCATAGATCCATTTATATCACTCTTTGGTATATGCCCAAAGTGTTCAATACAATACTCCATAGATAACTTGCTCAGCCATGTTTACTGCTATTGTATTCAGAATAGCTGGGAAATAGAAGCAAACTTAATGTCCTTCAACTCATGAATGGTTAATGAAAACTATATATATATATATATATATATATATATATATATATATACATATATATGTGTGTGTGTGTGTGTGTGTGTGTATTATTCAGCTATAAAAATCATGAACTTTGCAACTTTGCAGGTGAATGTATGAACTTAAGAAAATATTATTTTGAGTGATGTAACTTAGATTCATAAAGACAAATGTCACATGTTCTCTCTTATTTAAGGTTTCTAGCTCCAAATCTTGAGAACTGAGTACATATCCTGGAGTAAATTGAGAACTGAACCATGAAGGTAAACAGGGACCATGGCCTGGGTGAGGGGTGGGGAAGAAATAGAGAGGGGACTAGTGGGTACAGTCAATCTGATCAGGTAAATGGGAAAAGTGGGCAGAAGGTGGTGATAGGTGGAGACAGGGGAACACAGAAGGAGGGGGAGGGTAAAGCAACAATAAGAATGTCTGAAAATGTCACAAGGAATCACACTATTAGCCACTTAATAATACCTGTAACATTTGTAAGTTGGTATATGAGCTTACATATATAGTTCATGTCAAATTTTACCATTTGGACTGACAATATCCCCCCCCCCCCAAGAACCAAAGACCATCTAAAAAAAAAAACTCAACACCAGAAATGAGAAGACTCTTTTAAGTCTTTGGTCATTCTGTAAATATGCTTCTCATACTGGTTAATGAATAAAGCACTGTTGGCCAATAGGAAAGCTAGATAGACGGGAAAGAGGAAGTAGTAAGGAAAAGTCAAGATGGAGAGTCTGGAAAGAGCAGGATGCCAGCCGGCTCTCGGGTAAGATGAAAGCATGTGGAAATACGTAGATTAACAGAAATGGGTTAATACTTAAGATAGAGCTAGCTGATAAAATACTAGTACCTGGCCAACAGCATTATATCAAATACAGAGTCTCTGTGCGTTATTTGGGGCTGGTGTGGTGGCGGGACAAGACCAGTGGCGGGTAGAAAAACCTTACTCGTTACAATCTGGACTGACAATATCCTCCCCCCCCCTCAAGAACCAAAGACCATCTAAAAAAACCAAACACCAGAAATGAGAAGACTCTTTTGAGTTGTTGGTCAAGTTTGTCCCAGAGATTTCCCAAACATTACATGCTATTCCGTCGCCCTTTGGTTGCCCACCAAGGGTGGAAGGTGACTTCCCATTTCTGAAGACAGTATGAACTTCAGACACAGGGCCCAAAGCTCCTGAGCTGAAAATGATATAAATAACCTCCTTCTTGAGGACCAGGTTTTGTGGTATCTAGTTAGGATATCTACAAACCACACCAATAACATGGCATGGAATGGTAACCCTAAGAGTGCTTACCTCGGAAGTAACAACAGATCTCTAATGGGACTTAAGGCATGCTCAACAAAAGGGAAACCATTCCTGGTACCAGAAACTTAGCTAACTACATAGTTAGTGAAACAGTGGATCTTGGATGAAAACTAACCACCACTTTACTAAACCAGATAATCCCTAACTGAATCCTAAATATTTATCCTTATGCCCACAGTTAAGTGTAGTCCTCACTCCTCATCAAAGACATTTTTCTGTAACACATTGATATCATTACAGAAAACCACAACCAATCAAAATACAGTATTGTGTAACCCGGTCCCAAAGGCTGCATCCACAGACAGCTCACATGCCTAAGTCATTGCAGATGAAGGTACAGACAACTGTAAGAGCCAGAGGGTCAGGGAGGTTTCTGTAAGATGTTGTCTCCTAGGAACATCAAATGCTACCACCATGAAGTCTCACCAACATGAAGGCCCAAATGTGAGCTGAACAAGGTCTACAATATGTAAAAGTGGATGGAGGAACGACTGTGAGGCCCCAACCCTAGACAGAGCACTATAGGAAACTAGGGAATGCCGAGAGTGGGAGAAATGGTCTTCCCCAGGATGTAGCATGTCAATTTGTTATTCACTACCAATAGTCAGCCCTGAAATCATACGAGTAACATTATATGTACTAGGCAAGCTGTAATCATACCTTTAGGAGTGTGTGTGTGTGTGTGAGCATGTACATGCATGTGTATTTATACATACATACATACATACATACATACATACATACACACATACATACTACAGAAAACCCCAACCAATCAAAATGCAGACTTGTGGAGCCCAGTTCCAATAGATGCATCTGCAATACAACTCCCACACCAAAGTCTCAGGGATCATTGCAGAAGACTGGACCATTAATAAACAATTAACGAAAAAAGGGGCCATAAATTTGAAAAAGCATGGAGGAGTATATGGATGGCTTTAGGGAGAGGAGAGTGAAGGAGCAAGTGTAATTATATAATAATATCAAAAATAAAAGAAATAGTTTTTAAAGGGTCAGTCATGGAATCCTGGAATGAGGTCACAAAACCCATTCAAAGAGCACACTCCATGCAACAGTCCAGGGAACACACCAGCACAGGTGTGAGATGAGTTAATATCACTAAGAGATTTGGTATGCAGTATTGCTAGAGAGGCTCAAAGAATAAATGGAAGGTGGGGAGAGATGGAGAGATGACTTAGTGGTTAAGATCACTTGTGGGTATTTCAGAGGACCTGGATAAATTCTCAGCCCCCACATGGCAGCTTACAACCATCTGTAACTGCAGTTTCAGGGGATCTAGTGACCTCTTTGGTCCTTTGTGAGCACCAGGCATGCATGTTGTGCACACACACACACACACACACACACACACACACATACACACGAACAAAAAGGGGGCATTGTAGTGAGATAGTCCTTCTGTGGCACTGACCACACCCACTGGGGGTGGAGCCATGGGCGGAAGTGACCTGTGGAAGGAGGTCTGAGGGGGCCAGGAAAGGCGCTCTTTTTCTGGCGTGACTCGGACAGGAGAGGATTGGGTTGAATTTCCTGGTATTCATCTGTCTAGGTTGTAAGTTATTTCTCCCTGAATAAACATCTATTCGGCCTATTTGTTTATCCTGATCCTTATTTACCGCGATAGGGCATAATTTAATCTGTGCTGCAAACAGACTGGTATCCAAGCCACAAACTTTGCAGCAATTTCCCAGAATTGCAAGTTCCTATTTGTTCTTATTCCAACTCAAGACTAATCATCAAGGTTTGCTCCTTGCCTGATGCTTGAAGATGCCCCATTTCTAGTTAACTTGTCTCTAGCTCAACCATGCCAATGGCCTTCAATCAGAGCACAGCCGAGAGCTTCTCCAAGAAGCTGAAGTTTCCCATGCCTTCCTGTCAGTCTACACCAAATACCATTAATGGCCACGGAATCCCTTGTTGTAGGAAGCTCTGAATAAACAGACTGTGTTTATTATATTCGAGTAGCCTTTGTCTAGTTCCACATGGCTCTTCTCCACAGGCAGAAGCTGATGGCAAGATAGACTGTCACAGTCCTCTCTGATACTAATGAGGACTATAGCGTGCCAAAGCTGTAGAGGCCAGGTGGTGGGTACTTAACTGCCAGAAGCCAGGAGGTTGTAAATTTTTGGAAAAAGTTCCAGGGTTGAGTGGCAGCCAAGGAGTCTAACTCTACAGAGGGCTATGGAGAGATACTTAATAGAATGTAAATACCATTGCCAGGATAAAATACAGACTGCATTGAAGGAAATGCTGCTTAGTACAGAACAGTAGTTGATCTCAGAAATCAATTATGGGGGAGGAAGAAACTGCAGAGAGTCACTGTCATAAGAAGTCATGGGTCTACTTTTCGGTTCTTGGACCTGAGCCAGTTTTCAGGCCCAGAACTCCACTTGTGGTTATTTGGTTTCCAGTGGAAGAATCCAGTGCTACTGATGCCATGTGTGTGAGGTAGTAGTTCCTCCCATCCTTCTATAGCAGGATGTGACTATTTGCTTGAGTCTATATGCAGTGAACTCCCTAAAACTCCTTGGGTTGTATTGTGTTTTCCTATGTGGTCTTCCCCCAATTTCTAAATAGTAACAAACTTTGAAATTGAGTCTTCAATTCTTTTATCAGGTAAAAGCTATGATAGTGGAGGAAGTCTTTGCCATGCTCTGTCTACACTCCTAGGCAAGTTTTTAAATTAAGGGTAGTATCAGGTCATGGAAGAAAAAGTGGTAGTTAATGCTCTCTTGAGGACATTAGCCAAGGTCTGGGGAAAGCTGGATGGATTCTGGAGAAGGACCATGAAGTATGCAGATACAAGCAGAACCCCTGCCTCAGGTGCTCTGGAAGCATGCCCCCCAGTTTATGAGGGTAAATTAATCTGCTCTGTTACATATTATGCAGTCATTGATTCAGCAATGGCACTTTCTCTTGCCTTGTTAGTGAAGAGTTGTAACAGTTTACCTCTACAAACAAGAATGGGAAAGAGTATACATTCATAGTAGTCTGAAAATATTTTAAGTTCCTGTCCTGTGCTATGACTAAAAGGATATGGGCTGTAGGGATAGTCTTCAGCATATGTATTTCTTACACTGATGACATCATGCTTGTCAGTGAGGATGTAGACAAGTGGTCAGAGCATTGGAGGCCTTGATGCTTAGACTCCTCATTAAGTCGTCTGCAAAGTTCACGCTCCACAGCCATCCACAGTTAAAAACACCAACCAGTCAAACAAACAATAGCAAGAAACACACACACACACACACACACACACACACACACACACACACACACACGTGCGTGTGTGCACGCATGCACACAAACACAATGTTTTGAGTTTATGATTTTATGATGGGCAGCAATCAAAACTGTCTTTGGACCTGGTTTGTGTGTTGGACACAGGTGGTGGGGTGTTGGTGAGGTCTACTTCTTTGGCAACGGCTTTAGGGATCCAGCAGTCCAATGGGCATATTGGGGAATTTCTTCCAGAGTATAAAATTATCTTTTTATTTATTGGTATAAAGTAGGAAACGAATGCCTGATAGGTCTTTTGGAGAGAATATTGGAATATGAAAGTAGCAGCAGCATGCCATGAGTACAACTTTCTTAGGTACATACATCCTAAGGGGCCATGAGGACACCCATGAGGAACTGCCTGTTATTAACTGGACGCTCTTCTACCCACCGTGTCAAACTGTTGGGAATGCTCATCACAATCCATTGTAAAGTGGAAACGGGGCAGTTAAGACCACAACCAAGGGCAGGAGTATCTCTGACCTCTTGTACTTCACCATGGTTGTCATAGCACCCATCTACAGGCTGCCTTGTGATTGGCTGCTTTGGTTTATAGAGACAAGTTGAAAATGGGTGGTTGCATGCTAGAGAGACATTGCAAAGTGAAGTGGAGGAGAAAAATGTTCCTGTAGGAGAATTCTGGACAGTGAGGGCATCAGCCCTTATGCTTTGTGAGGGAGATGAAGCGGTCTGAGTCACAACAAGCCTGAGGGCAATAATGAATGCCCTAGAGAGTTAATCTTGACACTGAAGGGGGATTAATCAAGTCTGTGGCAGTCGCATGAGGACAGGCATAAGAAAAGAACACACAGTGGCGTGTTGCTTCACCCACGTGTCAATTAGTGATTTATAGAGAGCGTGGGCTATTGAAGAGGTGTTGTTTTGGTTACTCTTTTATTGCTGTGATAAAACACCATGACTTATAAAGAAAGTGTCTAATTGGCGTATAGCTTCAGAAGTGTAGGGTCTGTGATGCTGGAGCAAAGGTATGGCAGCGGGGACAGCTGAGAGCTCACGTTTTGATCATAAGACAAAGGGAAAGAGGTCTCATAGGGAATGGCACGGAGTCTCGAAACCTCAAAGCTTGCCCCCAGTGACAAACCTCCTCCAACAAGGCCATGCCTCCTTCCCAAATAGTTCCACAAACTGGGGGCTAAGTATTAAAATATGGGAGCCTATGGAGGACATTCTCATTTCAACACCATAGGTACTAAAAACTCAAGTATACAAATGCTTCAGACCCTTACCTTTACCCATCCTTTGCCGTTGTCAGAAATGCACCCTGAGCACGTGAATGAGTGAAGAGGCTACTGGTACAAGGTGAAGCCTGACGAGCATCGCACATCGCTTATAAGGCAACTGTTATTCTTTGCTAACTCTACATGAGTAACCTGACAGCAACATATCCCAGGCTGAATCCCTAGTGTCCCTCACGAGTAGCTGAGGCTAACCAGCTACTTAGTGGAAAGCTGACATCACTGGATCAATTTTGTTCTGAAAATGCCAGTGATTTGCTCTTACAGAGAAAATACCTCTTCCAGATATGACTTTGCCTCTTGAGCTCTTGAAAGTAAGCCCCAATTAAATGCTTTATTTTATAAGAATTGCCATGATCATGGTCTCTTCACAGCAATATAACATTGATCAAGACACATCCCTACCTCTAATTCCATACACCTCCCCCCTCTTTTTAACTAGTCTGCAAAGTTCAATTTGTGCTGCCCACCCATATACTCCTGCTTATAGGGCCATGTTCTGGAGCATGTTCAACATACCAGGGGCCACACTCTTAAAGTAAATGATTCTCTCTTCCTTGGAAGTCACGACTATCCATAGCTCCTCAGTTAGAAGTGGAGACTCATGAAGCCCTTCCCTCTTCATACTAGAATGTTAACTGGCTTCATCGTATGTGGAAACTATAGTTGCTATGACTTCATGAGTGCAGTTTTCTTGGTATGTTCCGAAGACACCATTTTGCTCCTTTGTTCCAATCCTCTCTGACTGTTTCTGACTCTTGCAATACTTTTGTTCCATTTTCCACAATGGCCCTAGAGCCTTGGGGTTGGTATATAGGTGTCTCATTTGTGACTGAATACTCTACTGACACTCTATGCACTTTGGCCACTTGGGAATTTCTGTATTAACCACTGTCCACTGCACAAAGAAACTTCTCCGATGAGCTCCGAGAGCTGCACTAATCCAATGAATTGAAAGGGCAGTTTGATACTGTGAGCTTCCCAATCATAGGTTCTTGGCCTGGTGTATAGTACTAGCCAGGTGTTTCCTACTATGGAACAGGCCTTAACTTGAATGACAAAGCAGTTGGCTACCTCTACAACACTTGTGCTGTTACCACACTCATGGGTATGTTTTACCATGCTGGTCATTATTGTAGTTCACAATTGATCATAGCTGGAAGACTGTTAAGAACTTTTCCTCCAGCAGCCTACATGGCAGCTTCCAGTCTATGAAAGCTACCCAGCAGGAAGGAAGCCTCCTGTCATCTTCATTTCTCCATGTTCTGTGACCAATGTGTGCACTTTTAGTTTGTTTGTTTGCTTTTGTTTTATTTTTGAGAAATCTCTAGACTGAAATCACTAATTTATGTCCTCACAAAAAGTAAACAAAGATTCTCTTGTTAATACTTTTTGTACGTTTATGGAAGAGTTTATTTTAGTTTGTGTCAGTAGGAAATTGGTGTAGTGGTGCCACAAATGTTATTTGGGCAACCATTTGCTCACTAATTGGATGCTATGCTTGTGCTGCAAGAGGGAATCCATGTCTAATACTATAACCCTGGTCTAAAATCAAGACTGAAAAAGTCTTAGACTATGGGGGAAATCTAAAATCTCTGCTTAGCTGAATGGACATAGTATCAAACCATATGAATTTATACTCACAAACAAAGACCGTTGTAGATGGATTTTTCTGTCCCTTCTGGTTCTGTAGCTATTCATTCCCAAATAAGCACGCAGAGGCTTATATTAATTATAAACTCTTTGGCTTACTGCTCAGGCTGATTACTAACAAGCTCTTACACTTAAACTAACCCATATATATATATATATATATATATATATATATATATATATATATCTTTGTTTACCCACGTGGCTTGGTACCTTTTCTAGATAAGGCATTCTCATTTTTCTTCCTCTGAGTCAGGCTGGCGACTCACTCTCTACCTTTCTCTTCACAGAATTCTCCTAGCCTGGTAGCCATACATACATACATATATACATACATACATACATACATACATACATACATACATACATAATGTGTTTCTTCCTGCCTGGCTACTGGCCCACCATTTTATTAAACCAATACAGAGTAACAAATCTTTACAGTGAATAAGGACATTATCCTACATCAGACCACTTTCAGTGTTAAGCTGAGGAAACTTTCCTTTTTAGTGATCAGAGATAAATGCAAAGACCCATGGCTCTACATGATGTTAAGAATAAAAGACTGTGGAGTTCTCAGTTCTAGAAAAGACATTTATACTACCTCTTTAAAGCTTAGGGAATACTTGGGAAGATGAGTAGGAGAGAATGTAGAGCTGGAGAATGGAGAGAGGTATTCAAAAATACAGGCTCCTAAAGAGGATACAGACATAGAAACTATAAATTCACAGAAGTTGTGAATGCTGGCACTAGGTCCATAGAAGTGGGCCTTTACATTAGCCATATATGGAGGGGGAGGGGCCTCGGGAGTCCTATCAGATATTGATAGTCTGTTGGTACTGATGGACCGTGGGAGAAAAAGAAGCATGGTATCCAGTTGTGTGCTCACAAGGCTTTAATGATTAGTTCCAAAGTCAGATTCACATAGAGAGCTCTGATTCTACCCTGAAGGAGACAAAAACCCCCAAACTATTAAATAGAGGAAAGGCATTATGGGCAGGGAGTTAGTATGGGGGAGAGAGGGATGGGAGTACATGGGAGAGTTAAAGACTAAAATTGTGAAGAACACAATTTACTCACTAAAAACAATATTGTTTTCAAGTTCCATTATTCCATGATCACCTGTGTAACATCTTCTGTTTAGTGGCATTCTAGAAGCTTAAGTGTTGCATCTGTTAATGCTAACTAACAGTCTGTAAGCTTATCTGAGGTCTAATACTTGAATTGTAAAGTAAGCTCCCATCATGCTCCAATTCACCATGCCAGTGAGAGCCATTCCTTTGCTGAGCTATTTAGTTTTTACATTTTAGGTGATTAAAAAAAAAAAAAAAACCCTCCATTCTGGTCCAATTTTTCTTAGTGTATTGTGTCTCTATATTTGGCAGATGAAATATTGAAGGGGTTTTACATCCTTAAAACTGTGTTGCATATAAAGGCTATAAGTTCTTTAAAGTAATTCTACTGTGCAAAACCTTCTACTTCGGTAATTGTTTTCATTTTATTTTATCCTCTTTATATATCCTTGTTATCAAGTTGCATTAAATTTCCCTGGGCTTCGTTTGTTTGTTGGTGTTGGGCAGTTTGGGGGCTATCCCTTTGTGTGCCTGGTGTAGAGACTATTGTTTACAACCTCTGAGAAACCACATATTTAGCCTCTGGATATGGAACTCTTTGTGTTGTTAGTATTTAAGAAGATGGTTGAGGAACATATAAGAGAAAGACGGGAAAACCTTAGCATGGATTCTTTTTTTGCTGTCAATCACTTTGCATTTTATCTCTATGAGCCAGCCAGGAGCATCAAAGATGTAAGGACTGATAGAGGAATACCTGGATAGATAGTCCCTGTCACAATACCCGATCAAGCTTAGATATGAGATATCTGCCCCTAGGACTTACATGTTGAAGGGTTGGTCCTTGATTCAGCCATGTACAGAGATAGGGCATTTAGAGATCATTATGGGAACACTAACCATCTACTCATACTTGTGATAGTTGTCAAAGAAAGGAAAACTTATCCAATTATTCAGAGCAAGGTTTATGTTCTGTCCAGTGTAGGTGTGCAGTGCTAGGTGTACTATTTGGAGACAGTGTTTGTGTGTGTACATAGTATGTGCAGGTAAAGGAGATAGGTTACCTAGTTGAGGAGGGTGTGTGTGACCTAGTACAAGTAGAGTACCAGGTTACTAGCCTCTTCCCTATGCTTATCTGATTAAGCTGCACTGTGATTAGCCATCCAGTCATTGAGACCTTGCTCTACCCGAGATCCAAAGGGACCCAGCTATTTGTTTTCTCTGGCAACAGAACTGTCTATGCGATTCTGGTTTTGTAAGCATGCAGAATGCAAGAGTGGTAGCATCATAAATGCTTCCACTCAGAAATCGAAGGGGAGTCAAGCAGTGTGTGTCAAGGTTGGAGTCCTGGGGCCACCTTTAGAGGATGCTGCATAACCATAATGATGGGTGAGTGAAAAGAAAAACTCCTTGGAGATGCCAGGAAGCTAGAAATTTCAGAAAGATGGAATATCTACCCGAACACCAGAGGCAATAAGCACCGCCAACCAAAGAATGCCATGTGGACTGCAGCCAGCAAGGCCATAGAGGCTGGGCTGTCCAAGCCCTTTGGAGCTTAGTGCTTGCCGCCCCGTATCCCTGAAGATGTGTTTTTGGGCTACAGGATTTGTTATTTCCCCGATGGCTTTTGGTTTTGGTCTCCTTTTTTTCTGTGACATCCACCTGCCCCTCACTCTTACCCTATGATTTGGAAGCATGCAAGTTGCTGTTTATTTTTACAATGACTTACAAATACGAGTTACCTTGAGTCTCAGAGGAGACTTTGACTGGTGAGAGTTGAGGAACATTAAAGATAGACAGAATGCATTTTGCATTAAGGTATAGATATAAACCTTTGGGGACCAGGGGTGGAATGTTATGGTTTGAATATAAATAAAATGTCTTCCAAAGACTCGTGTGTTGAAATCGTGTCCCTGACCCACCAATGTTAAGATGTGGTCATATTATGAAGGAGGATGCCATCTTCATTCTCCATTGGCTAACACATAGGAGTGGAAATCTATTTCAAAGTGGTGGGAACTGCAGGGATGGGATCTAGTTGGAGGAGTCCTTACTGGGTATATGACTTTCAAGCATAATATCTTGTTCCTATCCCTTGCTGTCAGTCTCCACTTCCTTCCTCCTCCCCCCCCCCCCCCGTGAACTGGACAGTTCTGCTTCACCAAACCCTCTGTGACATGATGCTATGGATGCTATGTGTGTCTCTGCATATTTGGAAACAATAGTGGCCATGGGCTGAGAATTCTGAAATGACAGGACAGATCCATTCCACCCTCTTTATGATGCTTTCCTTGTGTATTTCAGAACAACACTGGAAAGCTGACTAATAAGTATGTCAAGAACTTCCATCTTTACCGCTCAGGAAGCAGTGACAGAACCTGGATTCTTGTCATCTCTAAATTTTAATTGTTTCCTCTGAACTCTAGATATTAATGAGTCTCCTGGGGTGTGAATTATTAGATCTCAAAAATCCATTTGACCAATGCTTTTCAACATAGCGGTCCATAGGAATCACTTGGGGGGCTCTGAGAAATCCAGATGACCAGGCTTCAAGTGGATTCTTTATATCAGCTTCTCTGGGTTGGCTTGCAGACCCCACCATGCTTCTAGAGCTCATGGTATGGTTGTAGTGTTCAGTAGGGTGGACAGTCATTGTTCTACGTCCAGTTTTCTTCTCAACTCACAGTTGGACACACTAGGCTTTGATGCTTCTGTCAATCTGATCCCCAAAGGACTTCACTCACTGGGATGAAGAAAATGGTTAGCTGACTGGCTAGCTTAGTTGGCTAGAACATGGAACTAACAGAAACTGGAATTTCCACAATCCTTTCTTGTGTTTGTTTTTCTGGCTCATGAATTACATGTTCAACAGTCAAATGTATAGCTTGTGCTATCTACCACTAAGTCCCATGACTGCAGGATACTTTAAAGGAGAAGAAGTATTTATGCTTGGTTTGTATGCAGCACGCTACTGTTGCTAGGTTCTGTTTGGTCCTGGGAGTAGAGCATGGGTCGGTATGATGTCTGTCCACACAGAGCTTAAGCTCATGAGAAAAAATCATCTGCCATTGATCAACTAGACAGTGGTTTCATTTCAACTGTTATAAGTAAACATGAGGAAATCACAGCATGCAGAGGAAGTAACATAGGAAAGTGTTCTTCCCAGATCCAACCCCAGCTTCATCCCCAGCTCTGCAGCAGAACACCTGTGACGGCCTCCCCTGCTCCCTTATCTCCTCCAGATCCCAAAGATGTTCCTCTTCTGACCTCCCTTCCCCCACTCATTTCTTTGTCCAAGCTTCCAGACACAACAGGCACCCCTTGCCAACTAACCCCAGGGCCTTTCCTGGCAGGATAACAAGTAGGCTGAAGGTGACTCCACCCCTTTCCTTTTGCTCCTCCAGATCTGACACCCTAGTTTAATCACAATTGTGTGGCAGAAAACCCACTGCCGTCTCCTTTTCTTTTCTGACCCCATCCTCGGTGGATCAACATCTTCTCTCCCAACCTTCCTTCTCCCAGATCATCCCACCATCCTGTCTCCATCCCTGGGAACACATGAGCTGTGTGGGCCAGCACAACAGGTAACCTAACTGAAGACCTTCACTCCCTCCTCTCCTCCAATCCCGACCACACCCCTCCCCAGTCTCATCTCTGCAGCAGAGCACCTGCTGCTGCCTTCCTGTCGCTTTGCCCACATCTCCTGTGGATCCCAGGAGATCCCTTCCCCCACTTGTTGTTTTATCCCAGCCCCCAACTCCAGCGGACACCCCAGTAACCCACAGACCACTCCTGCCAGAGAAGCAAGTAGGCTGCCTGTAGACTTCCCCTCTCCTCCTCCTCCTCCAGATCCAGCCTCAAGATCTCCTCCAGATCTCAACCTCGGTTCTGTAGCAGACCCTCTGGGGAGACTTTCTTCACTGTCTCACCCATTCCAAGGACACAAAATAAGCAGATCCAGACTGAACACTCTGCTCTCCTCGCTCCTGTGAACACCTTCAGATGCCCATCCCATGCCCATCCCTAAGGGACACCTCCCAAAGCAGAATGCAAAATATTTGCCTGGAACTCCCAGTGCCCACAAACATCACTTCCAAAGAAAATTTCCCACCAGCCAATACACAGATGTCATACTCCAAAAATCTAGAGAGAAAACAGAAAGCAAGGAACAAAACATTCACCCAACAAAGACAATTCCAGAAATCAGCAACTAGACTCATAATCATCACAATCCCAAATGCTTAGACTCCAGCACAAAAACACAGTCGAACAGCCAGGGCAATTTGTCTCCACTAGAGCACAGCTATCCTATTACAGTAGGCCCTGAATATTTTAACTTGGCTGAAGCACAGGAAAATGACCTTAACACCACTTATATGAAGATGATAAAGGTCCTTAAACAGTAAATGAATACATCCCTTAAAGGAAGCCAAGAAAAAACAAAACAAAACAACAACAACAAAAAAAAAAGCAGTTGAAGGAAACTAATAAAACCGTTTAAAACCTGAAAATGGAAACAACAAAGGAAACACAAGCGAGGGAATTCTGGAAATGAGAAGTTTAAGAATTAGAACAGGAGCTGCAGAGGCAAGCTTCTCCAGCAGAATACAAGAAATGAAAGTGATAATATCAGGTGTTGAGGGTACAATAGAAGAAATAGATTTTAAAAAGTGTTAAATCTAAAAAGTTCCTGACACAAAATGTCCAAGAAGTCTGAGACACTATGAAAAGACCAAATCTAAGAGACATTATAAACTAAATGGACCTAACAGTTACTTACAGAACATTTCACCCAAGACACAAAAGAATATGTCTTCTTCTCAGCGCCTCATGGGACTTTCTTGAAAATTGACCGTATACTCAGACACAAAGCAAATCTCCAATAGATGCAAGAAAACTGAAATAGCTCCCTGCATATTATAAGTCCACCATGGATTAAAGCTGGCTATCAATACCAGAAACAAAAGAAAGCATGCAAACTCCTGGAAACGGAATAACACTTTACTGCATGAAAACTGGGTCAAGGCATTCTACATGCAAACATCCACTTTGACTGGCATAAGTTGTTGAAGAGGCTGTTTTTTTTCTTTTTCAGTGTGTATTTCTGGCTTCTTTATCAGAACATCAGGAGTCCATAGGTGTGGGGATTTATTTCTGGGTCTTCAATTCTGTTTCTATGCCAATAACATGCTTTTTTAAAATTATTACTTATAGCTCTTGAAATCAGATATGGAGATACCTTTAGAAGTCCTTATATTGTATAGGGTAGCTTAAAGTATAGTGTTTTTGTTTTGTTTTTCCATGTGAAATTGAGAATTGTCCTTTAAAGATCTATGAAGAATTGTGTTGAAATTTTGATGGGGATTACACTGAATCTGTAGATTGCTTTTAGTAGGATGGTCATCTTTACTATGTTAATCTCACTGATCCACAAGCTCGGAGGATCTTCTCATCTTCTGATATTTTCTTTAATTTCTTCCTTGAAAGATTTAATATTTTGTTTTTCAAGACAGGGTTTCTCTGTGGCTTTGGAGGCTGTCCTGGAACTATCTCTGTAGACCAGGCTGACCTCAAACTCACAGAGATCTGCCTGCGTCTGCCTCCCGAGTGCTGGGATTAAAGGCATGCACCACCAATTCCAGGCTGAAAGACTTGAAGTTTTTTTTTTTTTTTTTTTTTTTTTTTTAACCATAGAAGTCTTTCATTTGCTTAGTTAGAGTTACTTAAGATATTTTATATTGTGAAGGGTTTTATTTCCCTAATGTTTAATGTTTTCTAATGTTTCTAAGTTTTCTAAGTCCATTTATCATTTGTATATAGGAGAGATACTTCTTTTTCTTCTTTTTTCTTTCTTTTTTTTAGTTAATTTTGAATCTAGATATCTTTAGCTATCAAAATTACTTTGAAATTCCATATTATGCTGTCAGAATAGCTAAGATCAATAACACAAGTGACAGCTCATGCTGGAGGATATGGAATAAGTGGAGCACTCTTCCTTTGCAACTATGTAATCACATGATGGTTCCTCATAAAGTTGGAAATTGATAAACCTTAAGACTCAGCTATATCACCCTTGAACATATACCCAAAAGTTTCTCCATCCTACCCAAGACACTTGCTCAACTATGTTCATTGCTACTCTATTCATAATAGCCGGAGCCTGGAAACAACCTAGATGCCCCTCAACAGAAGAATGGATAAAGAAAATGTGGTACATTTACACAATGGAGCATTACTCAGTTGTTAAAATAAAATGACTCTGTGAAATTTGCAGGTAAATGGATAGAACTAGAAAAACAATCACCATGAGTGAGGTAACCTAGTTCCAGAAATATAAACTGGATATGCATTCACTTGTATGTGAATATTAATCACTAAATAAATGATAACCAAGCTGCAATCCATAGACTCAGAGAGATTGGGTGTAGAGGGAGGGACTAAGAGGGAAATATGGATTTCTCTGAGGGGAGGAAATAGAATAGATTTTACTGGTGGACTGGAGTTGGTGTAGACTAGAACAGGAGGATGAGGTGAGGAAGTGGAGGGGAGATAGGGTTGAGGGGTGAATGTGTGGAATAATATGGGAAAGTGTCTTGTCTAGGGATTTAGCATATGGCTTTGCTGAGGAAAGTGATGTTCTGGCTGGGTTAGGATTAGCAAGCCTTTGTATTTTGCAATGGTGCAATGTCACCAACTCACTGAAAACTAGTGTCTTCACAGGAACCACTTCTGTGTGACCAGTGTCCTAGAATGTCTATGTAATTCTTAATTTTGGAAATTAGTAACTGTAAATTCATAGAATTCAAAAGGGGCAGCCAAGTGGTCAAGAATGACTCAAACAATTATATCTGTCCACTCATAATATTTGCCTCACAGAGACAAGAATGAACAGAATAGTAGGAAAACTTGTCCTCATGGGGCATGACTTATGGTGGAGCAGGCCATCATATGCAAGATAAATAACCAAGTACATAGCATGGTAGTTATTTGCAACTTCTCTAGAAGACAAATGAAGCATAGAAGAAGTTGGGGGATGCTGTTGGTTGCAGACTTACCATAGTCTATTACTGGAAGAAAATGTGCTCCGATTGTATTCCCAGATCAGCTACTTGTATTACAGCACCATGGGGCTGGTCCCATAGTTGAATGTTCTATGGAATTCTTCTGTAATGGCATCACTGTAACATTGGAAAGAGGTTTAACAACATTTTTTTTCTTCTGATGTAATCTGAAGGCATAACAAAGGAAGGAAGAAAGAAAGAAAGAAAGAAAGAAAAAGGAAGGGAAAAACTACCAGAGGAACTCTTGAATACAGCAATGTGAATGTCTGGCCTTGGGCTGAGAGCTTTGTGTGTCTGTGTAGACAAGCAGAGAGATCTCTAGTTGAACCCCGATATGAGTCATAAGTTAAATTATCCCTAGTAAACTAATAAATCTGATGAACCCTTCTCATTTTATTTTGTTTGTAGAATAAATGGGCTGGAGCAGTTCTCTGAATTTTTTGTATTTGAAGACTTCCAACCTTGAAAGCCTGAGGATGTGTTGTTGGCACTTTGAGAGCTCTGCCAGCTCCTGTGTCCATGCATTATGACATCTGTGTTAGTTAGTACCTTTTCTGACAGGTGGATAAAGGATACAGTGCACTTAAAAATACAGTGCATTTGCATTGACAGCATTTTAACAAAGAAGCAAACACTTTGCGTTATTAACAATGAGTCAAATATTTATATCAACTTCTTGCCTATTATACAGTATTATTAAAAAGAGTGTTATTTCTATCATTTCCACTTTACAAATGACAGAGTCAAACAAAATATGGATCTTATAGAAGGTCATGTTTGTAGTAAGGAAAGAAGCAGAAGTTAAATCCGGAAGGTTCACATGGTAGTCTCTAAACAGAACACATAACCTATTAATAAAATAATTTGAACATTCATCTCAATAGGCATATGTGTATTGATTGATTTTAAATTAGATAGGGATGGTGAAGCATTCCCTTAACTTCAGCCCTCTGGGGGGCAGTAGTGAGCAGTTTGAGTTTGAAACCATGCTTGTCTACATAGCAAGTTTCAGGCCAGCCAGAGCTACATATAAAATTCCATCTCAAAATAAAATAAAATTTAATGTGTATTCATTATAGGACACATATGAAATATAAGCTAAGAGCTAGTATTGAACTATTTTAATGAGCTTTATAGTTATAGAAATAGTACAATTGTGGGTCAAGATGTAGGATGTAACAGAAGTTTGAACCCTCTCTCTGGTAAGGTAAGACTACGTGGAAACACTTAGATGGATAGAAATGAGTTAATATTTAGGACAGAGCTAGCCAATAATAAATGCTAGTAATTGGCCAACACTTTCATAATTAATACAATGTCTCTGTGTGTTATTTGGGGATGACACGGCTATGGGACCAGGCTGGTGGGAAAGTCCTCGTAAAAAAATGGTGCCTACAGTGTGGGTACTAAGAACCACTTAAAACTTGACAAAAGCTTGTAAAGAGATTTTAGAAACAAAACAACAAAGACAAGCAAGGCTTCTTGGTAGCAACATTTTTCTCTGGTGGGCTCTGTTTTGCTAGGGAAGGCCTCCAGTATGGGCTGTGCAGGTGTGCAAACCCCTTCCTTTCCCAAAGATGCTCTCACTGCATGTGAGTGTCCCTTATACGGGTCCAGCAAGGAGATTCACACCCATACTGGGCTCAATATGTATATAAATACTGGCTAAACAAGCCCTTATTTTTGAAAGTGAATAGAAATGGTCTTCTAGCCATTTCTGAAGAAAGTCAGTTACTAAATTTTCTCAAAATAGTAGATGTATTGCCCCACACTTTGGAGATTAGAAGTCCAAATCATCTGAGACATGACAGGATGAGATGGCCACATTAATGGGCAGCTGAATACATTAATACATGGCTGTAGCAAGACATGGGTTTTGAGGTCAGCAGGTGTGAGGCTTCATGCTGCTCTTGCCCATTTACTGCTTTGTGAGCCTTTGACAGGCTATGTAGTTTCACCTTCCCCTCTCAAAACAGAGACGATGATATTTGCGTCCTGTCTGGCTACGACTGCTCTCATCCTAATTTGGGGATTGCAAGCTATGAGGGAAACATTTCTCTGTTTTCTCCTCTTCCAAAGATCCCTTCTAGCACAGCACTGTTGGGGAGGACAGTGAGTCATCTTGTGTGCGTGAGAGAGAAAGAGTCAGAGAGACAGAGAGAGGGAGGGAAGGAGAGAGAGAGACAGAGGGAACAAGACAGACAGAGACAGAGGCAGAGAGGGACACACACACACACACACACACACACACACACACACACACACACACCACCTTCTAGTTGGGTGCTGTTGAGTGAGTTTTGGGAGAAGGGCTGCTGTACTGTTGTGACATGTGAGTGGAGGCTGATTCTCTTGAAAATAATATGGCTCTCAAGGTTCTTGGTCTCTATACACACTCAGACTATTTTCCTCTTGAGATCACAAATCTATCTGCCCATCTGTTTATTCTGAAACAGCCTTCTGGGAAAGCTTACACTGAAATTCTGTGGATCTAGTTTTTCCAGGAAGGGGTCTTGTACTCATATTGGTTCCCCTGATGCCTCAGCAACCCTGTTTCTCTAGCGCCCATTTCAGCATTGTGCGCTAGTTTTACTATTTGTCCACGATCCCATCCTGCTAGCCGCTTCTTGTCTAGTGTATTGCTGAAGGGCCAGCACTGGTTTTCATATTCGAACTAGATAGAGTTGTCTGGTTGAATATGGGCAGTACTTTACACGTTTGCTAAATGTTGAGAAAGTCCCTCCATCAAATTACTTTTATTTAATGACGCGCCTTTGGTATTTATAGGTGTGTGACATTGGGCAAAGATTGTGCAAAGATCTGAGGCTCAACTGGATCCACACTGAACATTCCTTATGTCCCTGACTGCTGGTATAGGAAACATGATAAGGGAGTGTATTGGTTTCCTTTCTTTGGGGAATCAATCACACATATTTGCATATGGCTTAAAACTTTAACAGCCATAGAGGGCTTTGGCACAGTATTTGGAGATTTGATGTCAGCTTTGGTTTACAGAGCTCATCCATCTTAGTGTACACATCACCAACAACTGGGCTGAGGTGAGTTTTCTAAGAAGAATTTAAACACACTGAGCATGAGTTTGGGCTCTGTCCCCTCCTTTGTGTGTCTGACTAACTTCCTCAGCTGATTCCTCAGCAGCCAGGGCCTGAGCAGAGCTTTAAGGCAGATGTGGTAGTAACAAGACAGTCTCGGGAACAAAAACATTTCTAATGACAGAAAAGAAGCAGCCCCTACCATCTTAGGAAGAGGAACAGAAAAGGTGGGCACTTGGGAACTGCTATATCCTATTTCTAAAGGTTACTTGATCCCATCAGAGAGACAAGTGTGTTTCTTGGAATGTGACTGGGAGACTGCAAGTAACATTGTTATTTTTTTCTTTATTTCCCTCATTATCTAAGAGAATAAAAAAAAAATGTCTGGTGAAGGGAAAAATACAAGAAAGAGACTTTCTCCTTTGGTCTTATTTAAAAGAGATGGATTTTCCAACAAATATGACCATTAATATATTAATGGAACTGTCTGCCTAGTGCGTGGACTCCAACTGATAACATCCAGAGTCTAGAGCACAGGAAGGTGACCAGCTGCCAACATGACGATTTTCAACTCAAAGGGAGACATCTTTGGTGACATTCCGACACAGGTGGGTACATGGATGATTTACTTTGGAATTTTTCTTGGGCATTTAGTATGAAGTAGTGCAGGCTTGCTTGGAGGTCCACCCAAGGCTCCGTATTGGTGTCCCAAGGGGAAAAAGTAGGGAGGTGACCCTGAGATGCTCACTACATTATGGATGCAAACTACACAGTTCCTGCCCAGACTGATCCAACCCCCAAACTCCAAGTCCCCATGGATGGCACCAAAATATCTTAGAAAGCAATGCATGAACTTCTGCTTGGTGTTGGACAGCAATCTAATTTAAGGCAGTTATTATATAGTGAAAATGAGCGGCTTGTGGGTCATCCTGTTTACACAACCGGCTTAAAAAAAGTCAGAACTTGCAGCCTCTTGTTAACAGTTAAAGCATTTATATTGGAATATTTCTGATTATAATTCCCATGCTCAGAGAGTGGGGACTTATTTTTTATCATCATGAAAGCATCAGTGTAGATCTTGTTTCATAAATAATTTTGAGGTGTAAATCTTTAACGTGTGCATGCCACCAATACCTCCTGTGGTGAATCCAGAGCTTATGATAGGTTGGTGAAGTTCTGATGATTCTGATCCTCACTGAAGGCAATCCTCATGGGAGGACAGGGAGGATTAATTTCCAGTGCTTACGTTAGGCTTTCTCCTAGCCACTGAGAAGTTGGGAAGGATACTGACTCTGTTCACTGAAAAGAAGTTTTGTACTTTATCCATGGACTTGGATTTTCTGTAACAAGCATAGAGAAGGAGAATAATCAGTAGACAGAAAGAAGACAAGATAAAGAGTGACTTGGACAGCACTGGGAGATGGAAGGGGATTGTGTTGCTATTTGCTCCAACATGCTCCCCTCCATTTTATTGTATTTCCCTGTGTGTAGCACGGCCCTTTAACATTTTTCTGTGCCTATTATTTGTGTACCATGTATCTTGGAGTCATAAAGTGACTCTAGCAATATTAAAGTATCCAAAAAAAGACAACGTGGAGTCATGATTTGAAACATATATGAGGGTAGGATATCTGGAGATAGGGCTCAGCAGAACATACATAGAAGTGACATTATACAGACTGAACAGGTTAAATTTAGGAATATATCTGCACATACATATTTGTAAGCAGTAACAAATAATAAAAAGAAGAGGTAATGAATTTGAAGGAGTGTGGGTAGGAGGAGTTTAAGTGGGTTTGGAGGGAGAAAAGGGAAGTGAGAATTGCAATTGCATTTTAATTTCTAAAAGTCTGTGCAGGACTTTGCAAGGACTGGGCCAGTTCTGAGCTTCTGCATGCAGCTCAACTGTTCCTAAATATAGTTTCAGGGAATCCCATCTCCTTTTTAACTCTTGTAGGTACCAGGCATGCACACAGTACTCATATACACATAAAGGCAATACACTCATACACATAAAATATAAAACTCATATATGGGAAAATGTCGATATTGGGGTTTTGTGCTAGACAGTGCAATGTTGCATAAAAACATTATTGTTTTCTGAATCCTTCCTGTTTGTCAGGAGATTTATTAACCCCTGAGAATAATCAGTCCCTCAGTATGTCAAGAAAGGCATGTGTAGGCACACACACACACACACACACACACACACACACACCACACACACACACCACACACACACACACACACACACACACACACACACAAATTTCAGAGTCATAACTGACTGCCACAATGAACATATTAAGATGAAGGTCTAAACTTTGACTAGAGGGTATCAAGTGATACATTTTTAGCTAAACACCAAAGTCAAAGTTTATCTGGGTCACTCTGCACAGAGTAAGAAGCACACAGAAAGGAAGAGATTTGGTACGGAAAGAATTTATTGTTAGGAATGATGATGAGACGATAATGTGAGTACAGTAAGAACACGGTGGATGTCATGTCAGACTTCAACTGCAAAGCAAGGTGGGGCACAGAATATGATACAATGAGGGAATAGAGTGAGTTAGGGATTTAAAACACTCCTCAGGATTGAATGGGAAGGGAAATTCTGGAAGCAGGGATTTTATGCCAACAATGTCAGTAAGAAAAATGGAATCTAAACTAGGGCAGTATTTTGATGTAGAAAAAGGTATGGTTTGGGAGAAATTTAAGAAAATAAAATACACAGGACTCTTTCAGGAGCTAGATAAAGACATCTTGGGATTTTGGAAGTGATACAGACTGTAACTGTATTTATTCTTTCCATAAATGTCCTTTATTGATCCATCACAGTGGCAAGTTCTGAGAATAGCTAGATGAAAAGGCACACAGCCCAATCTCTAATCAGTGTTCACATTGCACTAGGGGAAGACAGACATATTCATTGACATATAGACCATTAGCATAATGAAGTTATGACTTCCAGTAAAGACTCCGAGAAATGGTTACAGAAGACGTAGAGGACCAGAACCCAGGAGATACACTTTGGAGTTATCTAGCCAAGTTCACAGCCAAGATCTTGCTGGCTATGAGGTCATCAAGAAGTTCAGTGGTGGCAGAGGAGAAAATGACTGAGGACAGCCACACCTTTAAGGGCCGACAGGAAGGAAGGGTGGTGGCTAGTGAAACTGAGGAGAGACTAGAAGAGGCATGATGTGGACTCACTTCCTATAACCTTTAGAAGTCCTGTTCTGGTAGTACATGGGAGACCTTTGTCTTTTCCTCTTTGTATTTTGTAACTAGCACAGAGCAGGTAGTAAAAAATGATGTTCAAATACGATGCAATGGAGACATTTGCAAATGAGTTATTTTCTAGACATTCGATGAAGACAACGACCTGAAGAGCCTGTGGAATATGAAAGGACCCACACTAGTTAGCCTTCCGTGACAAATACCCAACAGACACAACTTAAAGGGGGTTAGTGTTGGGGGGGGGCATGGTTTTTCAGATGGTTTAGTTCATGGTTACATAATTTGGTAGGAAAATATTACTCAGAATGTGGCAGTGTTGTGTGTCTTCATCTCATTGCACACAGGAAGCAGAAACACAGGAAGGGCCAGGATCAGGATATCCCCAAGGACTTGCTCCTCAGTTGCCCACTTGGTACGTAACTGACTTTGCGATGGGGGAATTTTAGCTACAGAGTCTCTGACCAGCAGCTGGGTAAGGCACTTGCAGTCCAGTTGTTACACCTGATCCTCTCAGTAAATTGGAGGGCTGGACTAGGAGGCGTGCTTTCTGGTTCTAAAAGTCTGAGTCTGCAGACATGATTAGATGGTCAAGCTGCAGGGATGATATATTATCAAACAGAGGTGTCCTGTCAGCTTTGCTGATATATTATCTTATGAAACATGGGGACATTAAATATTTGATAGTGGAACTCTGGATATTGATTTTCCCTCTGGTCATAAATGGCTGCTGCTGCTGAAGAAAGGAAGGCTGTGCAGAGCTGTGTGCAGACCGAGACTGCATCCCTGCAAAACGAATGTCAAACAGTGCGTCTGGGTACGGTCTTGATAAATTACATGACTCGGTGATCGCTGACCCACATTTCATAATATGATTTTGTAAACCCACGTGACAGTGTTAATGGAGATAGACGTACTGCAGTCTTCATACCGTAGGAGTCAACAGTGTTCCTGGGGAAAAAAAAAATGAAAACAGGAAATGTAATTACAGGTTTGCTATTATAAGATTTCATGTAAAGAAAGTGTTAGGTGGGTGGATATTTTTATGCAGGGAAGTTGTCAGAATTTCAGGCAAATTCACTGAATGCCAACTGACAATGCTGCTTTGTCAAAATAACTGTTTATTTCTGTGCTCCTACAGTCTCTCTGGCATAGCACCAGGTGGGAAGTGATAGGCCTGTGTTCTCTGCCCGTGACACTTCGGTTTACGCAGTCTGATTTGGGGATTTCTGTTATATGACTTCATCTTTAACTGTGGCAGCTTGCTTCTGAGGATTCAGGGCAGGGAAAACACTGTGACCTTAGCAGTGAGGGCTCTAGCTTCTCTCATTAGAGAGCCAGGAACTCTCCAGTGACAAAGTCGCCTGTGTTTATGGACAGGGCAATAGGACAATTGCAAGTAATTTTTTCTTGAAACGTAGCTCACAAACCCCCTTCTAACGTGGACATGTGAAGCTCCAGTCTTCTATGTTCGTTCTAATTCCGAGTTGAGTTGTGTATATTGAAAAGTACAATTATGCAGTGGCAACTGAGCATGACTAGGAGTACCCTCCTAATTTCATCATTTGAGCTCTATGATGTTCCTTTTTTTAAAGAAATGTGCAGTGATGTTTGCCATGGGTATCAGGTCCCCTGGAGCTGGAGTTACAGACAGTTTTGATCTGCCACATGAGTACTGAGAATCAAATCTGGATCATCTGGAAGATGATCCAATGCTCTTAACTATTGAGCCCTCTCTCCAGCCCCATGATTGTATATACTGCATGTGTTTATGGAATAAATGTGGTATGTCAACAGTTGTACATATTTACAATTATTAACTTTAATTATAATTTCATCATTAAATAATTAAGTAATTAACATATTCTTAATTTTATTTAAAAAAATAATAGGGTTGTAAAGAAATTAACCTCTCTTTGGACCACTTTTTGAGGACAGATTTTCTAATCCATCTGTCAAGTATGGCCTTCACCTTATTTCACATCTTAGACATCATTAGAATCGAAAAAGGGGAGGAAGTTGAAGCCAGATTTTAAAAACCAGATAATTTAGGCTTATCAAAAGAACATTTTCCTCCCCCTCCCTCCTCTTTCTCTCTCTGCAACGAGAACAGGGCAATGTTGAGGTGAATTGGTAAGTTTGAAGTTCTAAGCTGACAGTACAGGAAAACAAATGTGAGTCTTGAGGGAAGATGTCATCAACTGTGTTAGCAAAGGCTCTTGTGTGGAAGAGATTGTTCAAGAGGGAGCTTGAAGAGAAGCTCTGAGAGTAAAATCTTGGTTGAGATAATTTAAAAAAAAATCATGGCTGGAGGAGAAAGACAAGAAAGTTAAAAATGAGTCAGTCAGTCATGAAGAAAGTCTCAGAGCTTTAGGCAGAACAAACTCTCAAAAGAAGGACATGCTCAGCAATGTCCACTGCTGTAGGGAGATAAAGTAAAATTGACCTGGACATTTCATTGTGTTCCTCAAACAGCAAGACAATCTGACCACAAGGAGAGTAGAGTTCTAACCAAACACTGGATTACAGTTCACTGAAGAGCAAGCAGGAAAAATACAACCAGGAAGAACGTGGCCTCTTGAAAATATAGTCGTTCTTTTGTTTGTTTGTTTTCCCAGTCAAGTTGCAGCAATAGTGACGGTTTATGGGTTGGGAAGACTTTTGAATTAAGATCTCAAGAAAAAGCAGTAATGATGAAAAGTGCTGTGATCGGGTTGGGGCCACGATGGAGACCTATCTCGGGGAATCTGACAGAATGTAGTTGTGTGTGATCGTCCAGCAGTCCAGCAGGATCATTCGATTATTAAGTAAAATTTATTGCAAAGGCCTAAAAATACAAGAACAGAGTCTGGGAGGAAGGTAAGGTGCTAGAAGCTGGACTGAACTCACTCATTTTAGCTCTTCAGAACGAGTAGATAAAGACTGTGGACCACAGGGGAGAGGAATCCCAAGATCACCAGTATGAGAGGGTTGTCCTCAGAACCCAAGGTAAAATTTGTGAGTAGCTTTTCGTCCTGACACTTTCTAAACAAGCTGACTTAGGCGGTGACATAGGTGTAGTCTGTTCTTGTGGCCTGGGGTTGTAGAAAAGGGGCAGTCCTGACAAATGCATGAAGGGTACCAGCTGCCATGCTTGGATTTGTAGTCTACATAATTGGTCAGCGTGAGTGGAAGGCCATTTTTACCCTTGTTTCTTGTGCAAGTCATGATGCAGCATCATGATTCCATGAAGAGGAGGCTACTCATGGTTCAAAATTGAAGACGGACACAAAGAAACTACTGGGGCTTAGTTTTATCTCTGCTAAATGTGCTACACCTGCCATATTTGAGGTGTATTTGAAATTCTAGACATAAAAGGTGACAAAAATCTTTCAGGGGTCCTTTAGTATAATGTCCAGTACAAGAAAGAATCAAGACATGAAACATTAAGTGTTGAATTGAAGACAGCAAGGATGCAATAAGGGGTAAAGCTGGCACAAAATAGAATCATTGTTTTCTCCTCCGTCTGTGAGACAGCTAGATGTAGCCAGGGTTGATTCTTTGATGAAATGTAGGTAGGAAATACCGTCTTGTCTTCTAGTGTGAAAATTCCCTTTCAGCTGCCCCAACTAAGACTCATGACCATTTCCAATATTGTGGCCTCGTTACTAGATGTATGCATTTCTGGAGAGGGTACAAACATCTCTAGCACTGGAATGATGGCACATAATGGGACCATTTTCTGCTTGGAACCAAATGTAATGATATCATCAATATGTGAAGATTATATAGCTCCAGTATAACAGTTTTTAATATTTAAATTATATTTTACCATTTTATTCCTTCATAATGAATTATTTTACAACAGAAATTCAGGTTAAATTTTTATTTTGATTTCTAGTTTAAGCCCCTGTGTTAGCAAGGTTTGCTAGAGAAACAGAACTATTAGAGTAAATTATGTATGTGTGTGTGTGTGTGTGTGTGCACGCGCGTGCACACACACACACACACACACATTCCAAAGGAGAGTTGTTACTTTGGTTTGCATTACGTGGTTTAGGTAGCCCACAATGGTTATTTCACCTGGAAGCTGCTTAGAAAACAAGGCTGGATGTTTTGGGAGTTCCAACCTGGTGCTGAATATTTGAAGGATTCCTAGGGAGGTGTTGATCTTCAGTCTGTTCTGAAAGCCTAAAGAAACTGGGTTCTGATATCAGTGAAGGAATTCAGCAGCAACAGGGGCAACCACAGAGTAGATGAACATGCCATTGAGAGTGAAGGCAAATAGGCAATAAACCAGATTCCTTTTTCCACCTCTTTTTATCTGGGGTACCTACCTTAAGGGTGGGTCTTCCTTGGTCAAGATAATCTTTCAGAGGTATGCCCAACAGCTGGTCAATTAGTGATGAGGGGTGTCCTGCATGCTGTGAATTCATGCTTCTCTTATTGGTTAATGAATAAATGCTGATTGGCCACTAGCCAGGTAAGGAGTATAGGTGAGAGGCTACCAGACTAGGAGAATTCTGGAAGAAGAAAGGCAGGGAGCAGTCACCAGAGAAAGACTCTAGTAGCAGCCGAGAGAGCAAGAGGTCTGGGCATCACTGGGTAAGCCAAGACTACAACTTGGAAATGCATAGATTAATAGAAATGTGTTAATAATTAAGGGAGAGTAGCCAATAAGAAGCCAAAAAATCATAATTAATATAAGCCTCTGTATATTTATTTGGGACTAAATGACTGCAGGACCAAGCAGAAAAGAAATCCCGCCTATGATTAGTTGATCCTAGATTCAATCAAGTTGTCAGAAAGGATTATAACCATCTCAGGCCCACATCTCAACCTGACTGGGAGCTTGGTCCTTATCCCAAATTTATTTAATATCTGAGCTTCATGTCATGTCTAAAATGACTTTTCTGGGACAAATAATCTACAGTGTCAACGTGACTGGATTTACACTCACATGAATTTTCCTTAACCGATGAGGGAAGAGCCATGCCTATTGTGGGTAGCACTATTCCGTGCTGGGTATCATGCTCAATAAAAGTGATAAGGGAGCTGGGTTCTGTAGTGAGATATTCACCCTGCCAGAACTTGTTGAACTGACCATACCCGTTAGGGGTGGGGGTGGGGACAGGTGCAGACATGACCTGGGGGAACTAAGTCTGGGGTCAGGGACCTCAACAGCTCTCTCTTGCTTCCTGGTCAGAACAGATAGCATCCAGAGGCATCCTTGAGACGGGAACCTGCTGGCAGTCATCTGTTTCCGTTGTAAGTGATTTCTCCCTGAATAAGCATCCTTCAGCCTATTGTTTTCTCAGATCCTTATTATCCACGATAGGGTTCTGCCTTTAATTTCTCCTTGTTTCCTTACCATGGACACAGTGTGACCTGCCACCCACACTCCTGTCTTCCCCAGCATGGTGTGTCCTTAAACTGTGAGCCAAAAGAAACCCTTCCTTCCTCATATCCTTTGTTGGGTATTATGTCACAGTAATAAGAAAATTAACTAAACAGTCAAATTTCCCCAGTTCTTAATAAATACATTGAAAATGAGGAACCAAAGAAGGGGCCTTGGCAAAGGTCAACAGAACCTTCTATGAGAAAAAAGTTGATGAATTGACATTGCATGGGCCATTCTCTAGGCAGTTATAAATGCCTGGCTTCATGGCAGTCAACCAACAGCCTTTAGCTCTCCATTGTATCACTGAAGATCCTGTGAAAAATGATCCAAACTTGAAGAAATCCACGTGCATTCTCTGGCTACGGTCCTTCTGAATGCTGCTATTGCCTCCGGAAGACAGTCAGGCTCCTGAGCATGGCTTCAGATGGTGTAGGCTGGATTCTCTCTCCCACCTTTCTCTCTCGTTCCACGTTCCCTATTGTAAATCATTGCTTCAGTCTTCCTGACCTCTATGCAGCATTCCATACTGCCCTGCTCTCTGCCTGCTTGAAGCTCTCCACTTCTGGCTTCTTCTGGAATGACCCCTGCCTTGGCATCTTGCTCTTTTGCTTTAATATCTTAATGGCTCTTTGCCCTCCAGGCCCTGACCATTAACTAAACTATTTATGCCTATTTTACAGTTTCTTTTTATTCTTCTCTGCTAACGCTGGGCTTAATCCTACACAGACTGACCTTGGGTTTATTTCTGTCTTTCACACTGGATTTAAGTCCCCTTGAAACCAATGACTGTCCAGTTGGCTGTTTTAGCTCCCATGCACATTATGATACATACACAGACTCAGAACATTGTGTCTATTTGAAAAAGAATCTAATTGTGACTGATATTTAAATAAAAGTTGGTGTTAGTATGTTTTTCCATTCCTCGAATAAACTATATAAAAATGACTGGTCTTGAATTAAATTTGGGGTGCCTTTGTGCTGGCCTCTGGTGAGGGCCTCTTTGACTAATACATAGAAATAATGGAGTAAAGGAGATGTTTCAGAACATGGTTTGGTGAGACTGTCAACGCTGTCTGGCTCTAGCTTCTAACCCCCTTCTGAAACCGAGGGTATTTGCTCGGCTCTGATCTCCTGGCAAGTTTCCCAATCCCTCTGATTTTTTCCCAGGACATGAGCAGCTGCAATAACAGCTGCAAATAGTTTTAATTGTCTCGGATGTAATGCATCTGGACTTGAACACTTTCAAAGCTGCCAGGCGCTCTCCTCTATCTCCCCTAGAAAGATCTGTGCTCAGCCTTTTACAGTCTTGGTATCGCTTTCTTTAATGCATTAGAAATGAAAGCAAACTAGAAAGTGAATGATTTTGCTTTTGAACTTGCTTAGCATTGTTGTCAGTTAGTTGGTGGTTCTGTTCTTTTTTATCCGATTATTAAAAGCAGAGCTTTAAAACAAAACCTTTTGTTTGGTTTGTTTTTTGAGATAGTCTCATGTAGCCCAGATGGTCTTGAGCTCCTATATTACCTTTACCGCCTGCCTTTCTTACCTCTTCCTTGCGTGCTATTACAGGTGTTCACTATCATGCCTGGTTTACATGTGCCGGGGACAGGATTCCCAGGGTTCACACATGCTGGGCCAATCAGCCCAGCCCAGTCCCAATCCCCCAGAGACAAGATTCTTATTCTGGTCCCATCTAATGTGGAGTCTGAGTTTTATCAGTAAATCACATGCTGCTGAAGGAATCTTAGTGGGTAGTTATGACAGAGAAGTCATCGTTCCTACCTACAGGCTGTGCTACAGATAGATGGGTGCTGTTTCAAATGCCTTATTACCAGTCCTTGAGATTCTCAAGGTCAAGCTGGGGGTGCAGATGGCCAGAGTGGCACATTTCAGTTAGCTAACTCTACTTGGTTGTTTTTTGAAACAGTGTCTGTGTAGCTCAGGCTAGTCTAAGAAGTTTCCATCTTCCCTGAGCCAGGAGATTACAGATATGCACTCCCACAACCCAGCAGCAATTTTATCTCTTACCCTCCTTTCTCCTTTCATTCTTGTGGGGCAGGGAGGGGCAATGATGAGTACTGAACTGAATTACATTTCAAAATTCACCCATACATCCTTAGCCGGGCATTGGCGCACGCCTTTAATCCCAGCACTCAGGAGGCAGAGGCAGGCAGATCTCTGTGAGTTCCAGGCCACCCTGGTCTAAAGAGCGAGTTCCAGGACAGGCTTTTAAGCAATACAGAGAAGCCTGTCTAGAAAAAACAAACAAACACATTCACCCATACATCTTTTGTCTTTTAAGGTCAAGGCTCCTAACTATTTTAGTGTGTTAAAATCACCCCTTTTCTAAGCTCATAGCAGTGAAGGAGGGATAACCATTAGAAACTTTCATTGCACACTATGATCACCCTGGAGTCTGAATCTGAGAGCGGAGGGCAGGGTTGTAAAATCTGCTCAAAGTTTGTTCAGAGCTGCTATATTTATAGTCAAGAAGGAGCCATTATGTGAGGGAGTAGTAGTCTACTAGGCTGAGGAAAACAGGTGTCACCTTCTGCAATACATAGGCTCTGCTCTGCAGCTGGTTACTCTGAGTAGACAAGGCAGTCACACGGGGCTGGGGGTGGGGTGGGGGGAAGGCAACAAAGTAAGTTTGTGTTTCCTGTGGCTAAAAGTGCATGCCTTTAATCCCAGCACTGGGGAGGCAGAGGCAGGCGGATCTCTGTGAGTTCTAGGCCAGCCAGGTCTACAGAGCGAGTTCAAGGACAGGCTCCAAAAAAAAAAAAAAAAAAAAAAAAAGAAGCTCAAGTGAGAGGCAGGCAGGCGCTAATATATTCCAGGGGAATAATAGCATAGGGGAGAGAAAGTGAATCTTAGTCCAAGAAAACCTGGAGAGAAAAAAAAGCTGGACCCCAATAGTGTGCATAATTAGACAGACAGGACAGGGGACAGGTACTGTCCTGATGCTGAACACAGAACTAAGCAGAGCTCTGTTGTCAGGATGGGTGTGGAACGTCCTCGGCCCCATTTGAGCAGATTTGCTAATACTGTTTGAAGGTTTTATTTTGAGGAGGAGTAAGCTTCAAATTGTTGACCATTCCAGTATGGACCTGGTTTGCTATTTCAAGGTTTTGGAAACTGAGTGTAGGGTGATGCCTTTTGGTGTGCTTTTTAAAGGACACAGCCATAGGCTTAAACATCTTACAGCCTTTTCTGAGTAGGCAGAAGGTCAGGTCATACAGCAGCCTCAGCTTTGTTGTTTTGAGGGTTATGATCCACAGTATTCATCAAAGAAAGGCAAGGAGGCCGCTGTCATGGACAGGGAAACATGTCCAAAGCTCATGTTTACTTGCGTCATGATGAGCTGGAAATTCAGAATAAAAGTGCTCTCGAGGGCAAGATCTCTAACGTTCAGCATTGACTGAGTCCTTTGGAGTTAACACAGCCACTAGGACTGACCTCAAAGCCACCAGTGTTTTTAAACTCAGGGTCCAAAATTTGACATCAATTCTTTCAAGCCAGCATTAGTTGGTTCAGACTCTCCACTTAAAGTAACACTTTAACGGTCATGGTTTAGATAAGGATGATCCAGCTTTAAAGTTAATATTTACTTCAACCTATGTTCCTGCAACTTATGAAAACAAAAGGTTAAAAAATTAACATAGGAAAATAGAGCATACGTACACTTGGCACCCATGTTGTAGCAAATGCTATTCCAACGGTGGTGTGTGTGTGTGTGTGTGTGTGTGTGTGTGTGTGTGTGTGTGTTTGCGCATGTGCAAGCACACAGGCCAGTGGTGGACACTGGGTTTCTGTGGCCATGCTACACCTCACTTTTTTAGACAGGCTGTCTGACTGAACCTGGGGCTATTAGATTTTGCTAGACTGGCTGGACAGTAATTGACAGAGACTACTTTTTTCCCTTGGTAATGCTTTTAAGTAAAATGTAGTTACAACACGTCCCCTTCTCTTCCTCCTCCCTGTAGCCGCCCTCAGTGGGTCCTTTCTCCTGGCATCTCCCTCTCCCAGGGCACTCACTCTGCTCCCATCTGGGACTTGGAGATCCAGATCCTGTACCCACACTTGTCTGAGGAAACTTAGAGAACTAAGTCATCTGACCCTTCCAGGCAGAAGTGACTTCCACCTTATTTGATGGTGTGCTGTCTTGTTTGAAGAGCTGTTACTCCTTAAAAAGCCTGGGGGCAGAAGGGTGAGAACTAGGTGTGGTGGCTGCACCTGTAACCCCTCCACTGCGGAGGCAGAGGCAGAAGGCTCACTGCAAATTCCAAGTCAGCCAGGGCGCAAAGAAGCAAAACAAACAAAACCACAAGCAAGCAACAAAAGCCAAGGGAGACGAAATGCTTCAGATTCCCATGAAAGGCAAAGGTGTAGCAGACACAGTTTTCCCAGGATTCCCTGTGGCCTCGGGTCTCTTCTGCAATAGCACTTGAGCCCACCTTGCCTCAGCAAACTCTTTGCAAGTCTTTAAACTCCATCAGACCTGCTCTGATTGCAGTCGCCTCTCCATGGCCCCCAGTCCTTCACAATGCCAATTAGCCGGGGCCCGCAACCCTCCCTGGCACGAGCTGGTCCATTTCCAGTGCCCAGACGCCACCTGCGTCCTGCGGCTGATGCAGGCCTGGGGGCACCGCCACACAGCCCTTCCTGTGTTCCCTCTTTCCCCCTTCATCCCCTCTCAGAGATCGACGGATGTGTGCGTGCGTAGGAGAGCCATTTAGTCCAATAAAAGACTAAAATGTTTTTTCCTTCTGATAATGTCCCTGGTTCCGTCCCCCGTTATTATGTTCCATAATGCGCCGCGTGCGGCCATTTTGTCATCGCTTTGGGTCATCCTTGCTCACAATTGGTTATTTACTCAGGGGCTTTTGAAATTATTGAGTTGACACATCTGTCAGACGGCGAAAGCAGAAATGCTAAAAGGTCACTTGGAGAGAAACCAGCTGCTTCAGACAAACCTTTCTGCCTCCAAATAGCACAATCATTACAGCCTGACAGATGGGGCTCTGCTTTGATCCGGGCTCCAGGCTCTCCTTGCCTTCAGGTATTTAACCACACTACCTCATTGCCAGGTCAGCTGGGCCTCCTCCTAATTACCCACACAATAGGCATCTCCCTGCTTAAGAATAACAACTCCATTTTTCCCTAAATAGGAAACCAGTTTCCCTACAGATATAGCTATCCAGGGCCTTCCACAAACTTTGCTATTAACAGATTAGTTTTGACAGTGGTAAGCATGTTTCTATTGCTTCTGTAGGCTTCATTATGTCCTGTAACACAAGGCCCTGACCATGGAAGAGTCTGGAGGGCTTTTGAGGGGCTTGCAGGAGATGACCTCAAGGGATTAGAATGATTCCCTTTCTCCTTCTTGTAGTCCTTCCCATTCCCACTGGGGATGGGGATGGGGGGTGTCTCATTTGGGTGGTCTGGCTCGAGTGTATGAGTGTGTGTGTATGTGTGTGTGTGTGTGTGTGTGTGTGTGTGTGCCCTAAAATTCTACATGATGCTCAATTTCAACTATATAGGCAGCACAGGAAGATTCTTCCATGAACACTTCCAAATTCTTTTTTGGGGGTGGCAGGGTTAATATGTCAACGGCTTTAATAATGGCCTCTAGTCTTTCACAATAATGAAAAAAATTGATCATGATTTGGTCATCATTTGATTATGAGTTTTCTCTGGATTGAAAGATGGATTTATTTATTTAGCCTGAACTTAAAATATTGCTCTTTTCGCTGAAGGTACAAGATAGCCAGTAGAAAGTACAAGGCCTGCTCTCTGTTTTGAGGGACCCTTTGTTGGGTGTGTTTACAAAGCATCTTCTCAGGTAAATTCAAGAGGCTGAAAGTAGAAGATGTGTGGGGATGGCCTCATAATTAGAGTTCTAAAATCACCATGCATCTAGACATCCCCCTTCAGGCTATTGAGACTTCACACTTAAAGAATGGGAGCCTTCACACTTCACTAGGAAAATGCTATCACAAACAGAAATGCAATTCTAATACCACCCCCCCAAACAGTGACAGCCATGACCTATGCTCAACCCTGGTGATTTTTCCCTTCTTTCCCTCTTGATCTGCTACCTTGTTAGTTTCCACTGCCACCTCTGCATTCTCTTCATTGTTTATTCTGGGGGCTGAGCAGGGATTAGGGGTCAACCTTAGGGCTCAAGACTCCAAGTACAAAGGCTATTAGCAGCCGATAGGACAGCTGAATTACATCCCTATTATCACACAATTCAGTAAGATCCTATTATCTACACAGCATAGCTGGAGTGGAGCTGTGAGTCAGGACGTAGTAAGAGATTGAGAACGGCCACTGTCTATGCCAACAAGGTCTGTTATTTTCTTCAATTTACTGGTAGCTAAACGACTAAAACAAAACAAAACTTGATTATTGGCGTCAAGAAATTCTTTCAAACCTAAGGAAACCGGTGTGATCAACTACAAAAACAGTTCTCTCAGAAGAATGAGTAATGGATTTCTTATCTAAGCAACAATTTAAACATCAGCCAGACATTTCCTTTACAATGTACTTCCAGGTACCAGTATTCCTACCAACCAAAAACTTTGTCTAACCTCAACGGGCTCTTGTCTCTTGGGGCCTGGCTTAGTAGGGGGAAACATTAAAACACTATTTCCTTATCTGAGCAGTCTCCTCTTAGACATTATAGAATCTGTTCTGGACAATCGTTGCTACAAGAAGTCTAACAAAGGTTTTTTGACTAAATTTTCTGGTGTCATTTTTGGGAGGAGATAAGGGACAACAAAGTGGTGGTGTTTCATCATGAAACAAGCCAGAACAGAGAAAGGGAACATTTTGGAGAGACCCTCAGGGAAGTTCTGATACAGCTGATTTCAAAGTGTGTGCTTGTGTGTGTGTGTGTGTGTGTGTGTGTGTGCGCGCGCGTGCGCGCGCCCATTTGTGCATGTGGAACAATGTGTACCCACCCCAGACTGCACAGATGACAAACCAAAGATACCAACTTGACAAACTAATGGGTTTTACTGGGGTTACTTAGAGAAATATGAATGATGGGTTACTACAGAAACAGAAATGACAAAAATAAAACAAACAGCTGCATCACAAAAACTAACCCCACCATAGGTAAGGGCTTACATGAAATTCTGGAGTACCTTGCACATCTTGTAGGCAACCCTGCAGTCTGGAGACTGTTTCTTTTAGGGTGCTGAACCAGCCAGATAGTTCAGCTGGTTTAAGCCTCCTCTAGGCAGCTTAGTTTGTCTAAGAGTGTTTCCCAGCTGTGTTTCCCTGCTTATGTAAGCTTGGTAAAAGAGGAAGCCTAATGAATCTAGTCAGTTTCAGCATCTTCCTGGAGCCTTTGAGTTGTTTACTTCTTGAGCTTTAGGAGTTTCCCTTCAGGATGGAGTTTCTCACCTTCCTGTAAATATCCTGCATCTGAATGAGCTTCCCTCCAAGATGGGTGGCTTTATTCTTGGAGGAAACCTCTACATAGCAGGTAAATAAAACCCATAGATTTTGGGGACATGTGAGTTTTCCAAAGGGATCCCCAGAAATTACTCATGGAAGCATCCTGGTAGAAAAGCATACTTCTTATGACTCACTGACAATCTGAGTCATTATAATTCTACTATTAAAGAAAATTACTGCACTGAGATCACCAGCTGCTGAAACCAGGCCATATCCTTGGGTAGGGCATACCCTGGAGCTGTTAGTGGAAAGAAAAATCTATAGAGGAAAGGGGATGGATGAGGCAAGGCCTTTGGCAGGAGGTAGGTATCTTGAAGAGTGGATAGAACTACGTGTGTGTGTGTGTGTGTGTGTGTGTGTGTGTGTGTGTGTGTGTGTGTGTTGAATAAAGTGAGCTAAGTGTTAAGTACAAAGGAAAAAAAAAAGGAGTGTGGTTGCTTTGTGAAAGGAGCAGATGCATACTTCCCCTTCAGGAATGAGGTTTAGGAGGATGCATCCTGGCCAGACCTTGAGAACAATGGGCATTAGAAAGGAAAAACAGTGTAATAATAACAGCATGGCAAGGGCTTAGAAGGAAAGAAGGGTGTTCTTTCTGCAAAGAATCTTCATTGGAATGAGAATTAGAGAGAGAGAGAGAGAGAGAGAGAGAGAGAGAGAGAGAGAGAGAGAGAGAGAGAGAGAGAGCGAGCAGGGGGAACCACCACAGGAGGGTGGGAGGGAGGGTCACCTTCAGTGAAATCCCCTGTGGAATCTTCAGAGAAAATCCCCAGAGGACGGGAATGTCTAGCTGTCGGCGCCTGTGCAATAAAGAGCACGGAGTCAGGAGCTGGCTAGAACCACACATAAAAAGCTGTTACCTGCTGCACAGAGAAGCTTCTTAAGTCTAGTTCCGGATTTTTTCAGGCTGTGGTTTTGGCCTCTGAAGGGTGGCCATTGTTTGAGCTGGCAGTGCTCTCAGAAGGAAGTGGAGGGAGGGACCGGACACATGATTCAAGGTCTGGATTTGATGCACAAACCACCACTTAAAGTGGCAAGGGCTTCCTTGAATCTCATATATAAAAGTGGAACTTGCTCTGTAGACCAGGCTGGCCTCGAACTCATAGAGATCTGTGGGCCTCTGCTTCCCAAGCACTGGGATTAAAGGCATGCACCATCAATGCCCAGCCAACAATACTCTCTTTAGTAATACTGTTATGATAGTAAAAAGTGATAATTTATGGAAAGTGATTAAAAATCATTCAGATGTAGTAAAGACTCATTAGATATGCCTATCATCATTTATTGCTAGTAGAGACGAACATAATTAAAAGAGAGAACAAAAAGAAAGCTCAGGGCATGTTCTGGGGGAAACCTGGGACTTGAACTACATATACAAGCATAGTAGACAATAATTCTGCAAAATTTGGAGCCCTTGGTAAAGAGCCATGCATTTGTATTTAAAAATTGTCCTGTTAGTAATAGGGATCCCACTCAGGTTTTTAAATGTGGAAACAGCATGATCTGCACCATGCTGGTAGGTAATATATAGGTTGAAAGGGGTGAGAAAAGAGTTAATTTAATTGGTCAGGACTATGTGAGTTAAAGCAATGAGTTGTTAGGCTGTAGAAGAGTCAGTAGGGAGTAAACTGAGGATGGTATTTCTAATAGACAATAGAATACATGTAAGAACGATTCCAGTGCAAAATAAGGCTTCTTTAAATAAAGTGTATGGACATGTTTTTCTGCTCAAAGATAGCTTCTTCTGTTTAATTTAACCAGCTCTAAGACACATTGAATGGATTTTCCACCATGCTGGAATTGCAGTGTATGTGTCGGGTCTCCCTGATTTCTGACACCTGGCCACAGGAACTCCAGAGGTATGAAGATGCCTAGGAAAAGACTCAGCAAATGCTGTATTTTACATTATGTCATTATGTGGGAAATGACTTTGGTGTATCGTCTTTTGGACTGTAGACTGTGCTGCTTAATTTACTGCATTTCTGCACATTCTAACCCATTGTAGGTTTTTCCCCAATGAGAGCTAAATGAGAGACTGTCACCATCCTTTTGAGTTCATATCAACTGAGAAGCAAGCATTAATACATCCACTGAATGCAGGGCTTTCTGAGACATTCGTGCTTTAGCTATTGGCATTCAAATTTATTTAATTAGCAGGCTTTAATTTGCACTAAACAGAAAAGGCAGGATTCTGAACAAGCATCAGGTGACACTAATGTTAGCCTAATTGGTCAGATCTGTGTTAATTATCAGGTAACTTGGCTGAATAATACAGTTCTTCCCAGACAAGGACAAAGTAATTCTAAAAGTCTCCTCTTGATAAGACCCCCTCCCCCTTCTCCAGAGCAGCCTTGAAGCCTTCCAGCCACAAGGTATCATTTACAATGGGTCTTGTGAGAGATGCTGTTTTTAGAGGTGGGTGAGAATTAAAAGATTGGAATTAAGGTCTAAGGGCAATGGAAACACAATGAGAGAGTGATATTTGGAAGGTAAGTAAAAAAAAAAAATCCAGTTTTACTTGTGAACAGTTAAGTCTTTGAATAGACTGAGAACAATCTAGATTCAGTCCTAACTGCTGTCAATAATTAATCAATAGAAGACAACACTTTTCTTCCCACAGCTGGTATCCTTGGTAGTAGGATGGGATTATTGTGACCTTTTTTATCTAACATAGGATGGGTGTTTATTTCCACACTAGTTATGGTATAATTTGTATTTTTTTATTTCTGAAAACCACTTGTCCAACATTACAGTAAGGCTAGCTAAGTCTTAGATACTATTTTAACCTTCTTACATAGGGAGGACAGAATCAAAGAGGTAGAGTAGATATCTGCAGGGTCCAAGGTTTGAGTGGGAATAACCAATATAGATGGGATGGAGCAGGTCCTTTCTCTGTGTCAGCTTGGGAAAATAACCCAAATAGAAAGGATGAAGGGGATCTTTGCTCCATGTCAGCTCAGGGAGAGAACAGAAATCATTGTTAGGATGCTGCAATAGTTGATATTGATGTGCCTAAGTTACTAAAGCAGGCCCCTGGGTATGTCTGTGAAGGCTTTTACGGGGAGGATATACCAGGGGGTAAGACCATCTGAATGTCCTGGCAGCATCCCATTGATTAGGGGCCTGCATTTCCTTAAAGGGAATGTAGCCAGGAGCTTAGGACTATGGGAACTCTGTTTCCAGCCACCATGGTGTGAGCTGCACAGCCTCAGTTTCTTTGTCACGATGGACTGTGAGGTCTTTGAAACCATGAGACACAGCAAATCTACTCCGTACATTATTTATGTCAGGAATTTTGTCACAATCATGGGAAGTCCGAATTAAAACAGAAAAAGCAAATGACATCCGAGCAGTGGAGAGATTGGTGTGGAAGGGTAGCTGTCGTCACCTGACTTCATGGTTCCCTTGCCTTCTAATGGTCTTGATAGAGTTTGTTTTCTGTCAGTTAAGAAATTAAAAGACAGGAAAAGCAGTAGCGGTCGGGAAATTCTAGAACATAGCAGACAGAGTCAGCTTGTGGAGAAGTTTTTATTAGAGGTACGGAAACACACAAATAGTAAGCACACAGAGAGACCCTTTGCAAAGCAGATGGGGACTTTGAAGCAAATCTAGTCTGTGCTTGAGGGATGAGCTTTGTAAGGTCTTTGAAGGGTCTGACTCTCTTTGAATGGTTGCACATGTAATGCTGTGGCCAAGGAGACTTCGACCTGCAGATCCACGCCACCAAGAGGAAGCATTGTTAGTGGAACAACAGGAAAGGCTCCCAAGTGCATCTTGGGAATTGGCCAGAACCCACCCATTGGGCTGCAGTAAAATGAGTAAATGTATTTGAAAGGCTTTCCAGAGTTCTTGTGCATTTTGATCAAGAGGGCCACTCAGGGAAACACTTTCCTGCATTCAGCCACTCAGGCATTAAGAGGACTAAGGGAGTTCAGCTACTTTGTGAGCTGGCAGAGGGCCTTGCTTTGGTTCCTGTGATGCCAGAGTTAAGAGGTAACTGAAGGAAGCATCAACTGAGGTTTCAAAGGGATGCTTGAAAGTCCAGGTCATTGTATCAAGGTCAGGATCCCTGTAGGGAATCCCTGAGAGGTCAGTGAAGCAAATTTGGGCTTGTTTATTGTTGCATAATTGTGACATTTTGTAATGCTCAAAAATATCAAAAGGAGCCAGGAGTTGGTGGCATATGCCTTTAGTTCCAGTACTTGGGAAGCAGAGGCAGGTGGATCTCTGTGAGTTCGAGACCAGCCTGGGCTAAAGAACGAGTTCCAGGACAGCCAAGGCTACACAGAGAAACCCTGACCTGAAAAACAAAACAGAACAAAACAAACAAACAAACAAACAACCCCATCAAAAGGGGAATAAAACTTATGCGACAGACAGCATGTTTTTACAGAATTGTAAGTTGTATCCAGAAGCAGTTTTCTTGGAATACTGCTACACGCATTTCCTTGCAGATTTTGGGGGGCAACTTTTGTATTACAGTGGTAAATTTGGATAATTGGGATAGAGACTGCACCATCCAAAAAGCCCAAATATTTATTATCTGGTCTTTCATAGCAGAAATGTCTTTTATCTTTGCTCTAGAAAGTGAGTTTTGTTTTGAAAACCACCTGTGAAAGTCTAAAAAGGAATCCTAAGCCTTTGCTGACAATTTCCTGACACCACTGCATTGGAGCATCTTCTTGTTACTATGAAGGCTTCTTTAATTAATCATCACTATTACTGCAGAGAGCCTAACTTTAGTGACCTCTGCCTCATTTATGACCTGTCAGGTCCAGGACCACATCTTACTTCACTAGAATCATTTATTTAAGAGAATGTTTTGTTAGGTATTTTATTAAATGCATATGCTTAAAATACTGCTCTAGCCTAAAATGACTAGAATTCAAAGATTTCCTAAAGCACCATGAGATCTCTTAGGTGGTGAGTGCTACAGCCAGTCATTTGTATAAAGAAGTATTGGGAAGTAAAATTGATTGAAGAATGTGTGTTATCTCCACCCCTGCAGCTGAAATCCAAACTGGCTACTCTATAGACAGAAGCTATTATTTTCCACACATGCAATATAATTTTATTTTAATAGTATGGTTAGCTGAATTTTTGCTAGTATGCCAAATTTTGCCTATATTACTCTTTATTCATTATATATGAAGAGAACAATTTCATGTTTGAGGCTTACTAAGGATCAGGAGAAACAACTAGGCTGAATAGATGTTTATGCAGGGAGAAATAACTTACAACATAGACAGATGAACACCAGTGGGTTCCTGGTCCCAAGGATGCCTCCCGATGTTCTCCTGTCCCCATGCTGCAAGCAAGAGAGCTCCTGGAGTCCTTTCCTCAGACTTAGTTTCCCTCAGGTAACATCCGATCCTGTCCCCACCCCCAATGGACATGGTCTGTGTCACAGGTATGAACAAAGAGAATATCTCACTACAGTGAACACTTAATAAGTTATATTTATTTTGGCACACAGTTTCAATCCATCATAGAGGGGATGGCATGATAGAGTTTATGGCAGTGGGAATGTGTGCTAGGGTTCCTAGTGTATCAGGATTCAAAGCAGGGCTGGGCCATCACCTCCACAGGCTACCCCTGATCTATGTTTGTCAATGAGGATCTATGCCCCCATTATTTCATAACCACTGGGTACCAAATATATTCAAGTACATTTGTCTGTGAAGGATATTTCACCCACAAACCTTATCACTTGATATCATCATTATTATCAGTCACTTGATTAATATGACTATATACAGATGCTTTTTTAGGGTACTGGCTGATAAAATGCTATGCCCAGTGTCACAACTAGGCTTCTAATTATGATGATGTATCTCTAATTTTCCTGTATAGAAAATCAATTGAGTTGCTTTAATGGTGCATTTAGAGATTGTTAAGAAACACACGGGTCTCAAATATGGCAGAGTAACCTGTAACTGGCTATACAGCTGAGGGTTACCTTGCATTTCTCACTTTTCCATCCTTACTTCTGAGGACTGAACCTGGGGCTTTGTACATATCAGGCAAGCTCTGTACCAAGTGAGCTATACCACCAGTTCCAATGTGTTGTGTTTTAGGTACATATGTTATGATTCTTTAAAATATTCTTTATCATACAGCCAAAAGACACTAAACATGTAGGTACCTTCAGAAGAGAAGATAGCTGTCCAAAAAGAACTATTTAACAAAGAGGAATCTGATAATGGTAAAAATATTTAATTTTTAGCGAACTATTTCTATACAAGAATCTATTTCTCTTTACCACCTAGTATTCCTCTAGTCCCAGTTCAGATAAACCAATGCTGGCTTTGGAGTTGGATTTGGCTTTCCTTCTCTAAATTCAAGCATGTTGTTAAGATTAAATTCACAGTTTCTGTCTTATATCAAGAAGCCAATAAAGAAGGCAGAATAAAACAAAATCTGGGGACAGTCATTTGCCTATACTCGGTTTTCTCTCTGAAATCTTAATTTTCCTCATATACATTTTCATGCTTATTGTTGCCTTTCCCAATACACATACCTTAAAGGTTGAAATTTTTATGTTGATATTAAGTTTTTCCACAAGTAATAGTAACAATTCCTAACAGCAATCTTTGAACTCTCTGGAAAGAAGATGGGGCCCCACTTTGTTATTTCCACTTGACTCACTCTGATGCCTCTGGACTACAAACATCATCCTAAAACTGTTTTGGGGCTGTTAGGCTCAAGACAACTCCTGACTAGCTAGCTAAAATGGAATACCTTCTTATTACTCCCTGCTCAGAGTTTCAGAGAGAACTTCAATCCAGCATTTCCTGCCATGCAGAGACTAGCTACAAATGTTACAGCCAGTCCCATTGAGAAATTTTGTTGCTAAAACTTTTCTTCCTACAGGATCCCATGGAGCAATCATGGTCCCATTTCAGCAGGAAGTAATCTTAAGATAATGTTATCCCCTTTCTTTACTCTTGGCTTTTAGAGATAATATTCATCTTCATAGGGTTGGTTTTAGTGAGGGTTGGGTATGGAAGGTGATGCTTAGACTCGAATATCTCTTTTAGACAGATATAGGGCATGGTTGGGAAAGGTATGGTTTAGATGGGATATAGGTAGATTAGCCTATCTTCTTGTGAATTATCTTAGTAATTATTAGTTATATACAGCTTACATTGTTTTAGATTCTTATATGTGGTAACCTATGTAAAAATAAGTTTATATTCCCTTCCCAGATAATTTGTATATTATATTTTGTCATATTGTGTAAATCTTTCCATTTACAATGTTTTGTGTAAATATCCTTACCATATTCTATGTATGTATACTTTTACTTATGTTCAAGACATTTTGTATATCTATACAATTTAGGATATTTTTTATCCTGTCACACTATATAGTTCTACCTCTGGTCAAGACATTTCTACACTACCTCTGTTTTAGAGATTTACATGTATATATACATACATAGTTATATTGCTTAAGTATTTGTACCTGATTTACTCAGGGAAGTTTCAACCAGTTTTATAACTAGGTTCCTAAGTATTACAGAATATCTTCACCAATGTTTTTTATACCTATGAGATTAGTCAGACATAGATGCTTAATCTTCAAACACTTCATAGACCTGCAGAACATGGCATTTAAATGTTATAATATTAGAATTCCATTGACATGAGATACTATTGCTCCTGACAGCACAGCACATCTCTGGAAAATATGTTGGGCACTGTTGTTGCTCCTTCTGGAGTCCATCTTCACCTCAGCTAATGGTCTCTTGGTCAAAGAACTGCCTCTCCCCTCCACCACCGACTTTGTATATGCTGTCCTATGTGCTTACAGGAGACAAACATAAAAGACTTCTAAACCTTGCCAAGTCAGGTAAGACAGCCTTTCTACCTCCCTGCTTCTGTAGTGGTCTATCAGATATTCTAGGCCTTAGCCAAAACAGGTTGCACTGACATTGCTGTGAGACTTTGGGTGACTTTCCAGGTAGCCTGCTGATTCTGTCCTCACTGCATTATTTGGAAGTTGCCCATCTGCACTTCCTGTCTACCCTAGTATTGTTATCTTCCTTCTCAGGTCTTTGAGAGGTTGAAGATTAGATTATGACAATTATTATTCTCTCTTCATAGTTAGAAATATTAGGTACTAGACTTAAGCTTTCCAGCTTAGGACAACTCTATTGTAAACTCTGTTATGTCTTCATCCTAAGACTAGATATGTAGGTCATAAGCTTGTATGTCCTTTTCTTAGAGCATTCACTGTTTTGTGTATAGTTTTGTATCAAGCCTAAATCTTTAGACTAAAAGGGGAATTATAGCCAGATATTCACTCTGTCCGTGCCTGTTGCACTGACCACGCCGATTGGGGGTGAGGACAGTTGTGGAACTAGGTCTGAGGTAGGGACCCTGGAGCTCTCTCTTAACTGGGTCTGCGGTAGGGATCCTGGAACTCTCTTAGTTGTGGGATAGAGACAGAGACATCCAGAGGCATCCTAGGGTTGGGAACCTGCAGGCGTTCATTCATTTGTCTCTGTTGTAAGTTATTTCTCCCTGAATAAACATCTATACAGCCTATCTGTTTTTCCTGAACCTTATTAGTCCATGATAGAGCAGCTGACTATGTAACCCCTGTTTATAATTATCTTTAAGACAAAATCATTAAGAAAGTATTTGAAGGACTTTGCATATATGTCTTTTTGTGTTTAATTTTAACTGGTTATCTTCTACTTCTAAGTTCTAAATTTCGAAATAGTACATGTAAATAGGCAGCCTGATGAAAGGGAACTTAAGGCAAATTCTGTAGTGCAATATCGTGCCAGTGAATGGATGAAATGCATCTTGCTCCTTTCTTACGACATCCTCTGCTCACCATCTCCTATACTCGAAAATAAATGTCAGGCATCAGTGACAATTCAGTGAACAGGGAGCTGGCATTTCCTTAAGCATACAGTTCATTGGCACCTTAAGTTTTGGGGCTTGGTACCAAAATAGTAGTAAGTGGGGGGTGTCTATAAATAATTGGAATTTCTCACAGTTCTGGGAGTGGCTAAGAAGTCTACTAAGAAGGCACTGAAGCATTCAGGGTCTGGCCACAGCTCATTTCCTGGGCTATTTGGGTGCCTTACCATGTCTTCTCACACAGTGGAAGGAGTGATATTTTACTCAGGCCTCTCGTGAGGACTCCATTGTAGGGAGCCGTTAGATGTAGGCTCCCTACACTCCATCTCATTCCTGAGAGTTCTACTTTGGAAATAACCCTCACCTCCAAATACCATCATTTTGGTGGGGAGGATCTCAATACTAGATCACTGGGGGCTGCATGGTGTCAGTCTTGGTCTAAGAGTGCTACAATGTCCCTAGGAAAATAACAGGTTTTCCTATGGAGAAATGTCTGAGTGCTAGCCATAGTATGGAATGTCATTTGGACAATGGGGAGAAGAAGACTCTTTGTTTCTCTCAACTCTTGAAAATTAAATATCACTTAGAGATCATCGTTTTATAGAACTGGGTCAATGATACATTTGTTTGCTAGTCTGATTACCCCTTGTGGGCTATTTTTAGAATGTGGGAAATCTTGAATTTTTTTGAGGCTAAAGGAAGAAATTATTGAATAATATTTGGATCTATAGGAGAGCTGTAAAGACAAATTTTAAGAGTTTAAATAATGGTTTCAGTAGCAAGAGAATCAGGAGGGAAAAGAAGCTATAAAATGAAATATGGGCCATGACCAAGGTAGGGCTACTTAGAAACACTTCTGCTCTTTATGAAAATGTTGCTTTGTCAAGACATGGATATTCCTCCAGGTGATGTTGGCACATGTCTTTAATCCCAGCACTTGGGAGACAAAATTCTGTGAGTTCAAGGCCAACCTGTTCTACAGAGCGAGTTCCAGAAAAGCCAGAACTGCTATAGAAAACAAAACAAAAAACAAAACAAAATAAAACAAAAAACAACCAACCAACCAAACAACTAAACAAACAAAATCTCAAAAACAAAACAACAACAACAAAGACATATATGTTCCTAAATAGAAAATTAGATTCAGCAATGATAGCATTATCCATTATGCAAAAGTACTGCTCTGTACTCTGTGTGTGTATGTGTGTGTGTGTGTGTGTGTGTGTGTGTGTGTGAGAGAGAGAGAGAGAGAGAGAGAGAGAGAGAGAGAGAGAGAATTGAACATTTGCTTCTAGCATTGAGCACCAGCCTATCCACTGGCCGCCTACCTACCTGCTCTTTTGCTTGCTTGCTGTGATTTTGTTCACTGTGACCCCTCATTCTATTCTTCTCTGCCATATTACAGAGATCCTGATCTGTTTGTTCTCCAGGCATTTGTTTTTGAAGATAGATAACGCGATAGAAAATATTGTATTTTATGTAGGAATTTCATATTGGAGATTGTTGAATCTAGGGCCTCATGAATGGTAGGCAAAGGCCCTTTACATGAGCTACTACATTCCCTCAGCCCCAACCTATTACTTATTTGAAGTTTGTAGTGAGAGAGTGAGCAAGCTAAGTGAGTGTGAAATAGAGATGGAGGCAGAGTTGTGGAAAATGAAGGTGAGTACTGTTTTTGTTATCTGCACAAGTAAATAACACAGATATACATTATACTGGTTGTATTGTCATTTTTCTGTGAAGATGATGATATTCACTCATTCAAGGTGGGGCTATGAAGAAGATGTAGTAGATTAAAAAGTCCTACGGCAGTCATTTCTCTGAAAAGACATCAAGTGATCTAATGAAAGAAAGTAAGGGCACAGCTATTTCTTCAGCAGCCTAGAATGTTTATGTGGTGTAAGGTTTATGTGGTATGTCTTGGAGCATGTCTTAGTTGATAAACTCCATGACCAAAGGAACGTGGTGAGTGAAGGGTTAATTATTTACAGGTTACATTCCATTACCCAGGAAAGCCAAGACAGGAATTCTGGCAGGAGCTCAAAGCAGTGGAAACCATAGAGAAACACACTCTGGCTTGCTCAGCTTACTTATGTAATCCAGGATCTTTTATCCTAGGAGTGGCAATGCCCACAGTTGGCTGGGCCCTCCTACATAAACCACTAATTAAGGTTAACCTGATGGTGGCAATTCCTCAATCACTTTTCCTCTTTTCTGGTGGCTCTAGTTTATGTCAAGTTGACAAAAACAAATCAGGTCAGAAGTTTTAATAGAACTGATCAAAATTCATGTTTCAATTGTTTAGGCTTGATCATGTGGGATGATAAACAATTGTATGTTGAGTCTAGCTGGGTGATCTCTCACCAAAGGAGCTACCGTATTTACTTTGAAGGAGGCCATAGAGAGTTTGTGAAACAAAACAATCATGCAAGGTTTTGGTCAAACTTCCATGCAATACTAAAGCCTTTATTCAGAGAGGCAAATTGTGAACTCCTGTTAATGGAATGTTGCAGATGGTTTCTTTCTAAGTTCAGGAAGGGTAAGTAACTAACCCCATTAAGAGTAAACATAAATTTGAGATAAATCAGGAAAATAAAATGAAATTTCCTATTTTAAAAGGCATCTAGTTACTGACAACGCAGTAGAATGACAAATGTTTTTTAATAGACTAGAAACCAGTTGATGTTCAGATTTTTCTTTTTCTTTTTTTTTTTTTTTTTTTTGATTGCTGCAAATAGTGCAGAGGAATTTTAAAAAAGTTAAGACCTCAGTGTGCCAATCTACAAGAAGTCAAAGTAAGCTACCCAGTACTTCTAGAAGACAATAGGGACTCACAAAGCTGTACTAATCCTGTACAGAATTCTAGCCTGTACAGTCCTGTTAGCAGGACACTCTATGAGCAGAAGGTAGACGTCCTCTTTGTCTATGAATCCTGTTGGTTCCTCTTTCTGAATGAATTCTGATTTGACACTAGTTATTTCAACCCCAGTCCACTGAGCTCAACTAAGCACTCCTTATTTTGGTTCAAATCAGCACCCTTTGTCTGTATTACATCAACAACCTATGCTCTATTCTCATTTCCTGTGGCCCATTCTAAATACAAATCTTGGAATGATTCCTTCAAATTCTCAGTCCAATCACTTTGCTTTCAATGGTGTCTTCTGAGAGCAGGTTCTACACTAGAGGCTACATGGTCAGCCTGCCACGTGCACTGTCCCCGTTCCCTGCTCATTTCACAGTACTCTTCCCTTCAGTCACACTGGTTCCCCGCCTCTCTGTCATCTCCAACAGCATCCTCCCTCAGTACCTTTGCACTTATCTCTATGCTTAGAGAGCTTCTCATTTTCTTCAGGCCTTTCCTCAAACATCGCCTTTTAAATGAAGCTCATCTCTAATAATTCCACAGGAAAAGGTCTTTTCCATCATGCTTTTCCTGAAATGTCCTATCATGAGGGGCTCGTTAGTATTTTATTTTGGTTTTTCTCTCTGCGTAAAACAAGAAGCTATTGCAAGGTTTTGAGTTGAGAAGTGAATAAAGAACATATGCTTTGAGAGGTTTCCTCTGGCTGCTATGTTAAAAAATAAGTTGCAAGGTGTGGGAATAAAAGTAGAAGTGTGGGGGTCCATTGCAAAGTCTGCTGTAGATAGCTCATCAGCACGATGGGGCTCTGATCAAAGTGATTCTAGGATTCTGGTTGGAAGTGGCTTGATTCTGGATATACGTCAAGGCAAATAAGGTTCTGATAGACTTGATGATGCATGGGAGGAGTAAGAGAGGTAATTACAGTTGGGGAGATTAAGGCTTCAATGGCCATGGAAACATTCCATGCACTGAACTGAGGAAGGCTGTGGGAAGAAAAAGTTGTATGGGAAAAATCAACTTCCCTTTGGACATATTGAGTTTGAGATGTCTATTAGACATGCAAGTGACAATGTTGAGTAGCAGTTGGATACACAAATCTGGAGTTCTGAAGAGAGGTCTGGAGCTCAGACATAAATTTGAATGTCATTGGCATGTAGATGGCAGTTAGCCTGAGTTTCCTGAGAGCAGGGTTTGATGGTAGCAATAGAGACAGTGGCAGGGAAATGGGGTCCAGGGGGTGGGATGGAGAAGGAGGGGCCCAAATGAGACGTGCTCTAAGTCTTCCTGTATCTATGGGAGACTGAATACTGTGTCTTACAAACGATCATATGTGTTAGGTTGATTTACTTGGAGTTATAGACTGGGTGATTTAATGATGGAAATTTATTGCACTATAATTATGGATACCAAACATCTGAGACCGGGGTGCCAGCATGATCCCGTCATGGCAAGGGCTCTGCTTAGCTTGAAGTGGCTGCCTCCAGCTATGTGCTTGCCTAGTGGAGAAATCTCTGCCACGTTTGTCTCTTCTACTCTCCTGAGAGTGCCATCTGCCACTTGGGAAAGGTCTTCTGAAGGCCTGCTCAACAGCTGTCACCTCTTTACCTCTGGGTCGGTCACATTGTGGAGTAGACCAGTGAATTTTGTGAGACTACAACTTAGTTCACAGGACTCTTCCATGGACCACCAAAAGAAGTTCACTCCTGAAATCCACAAAATCTTAGCCTGGCACAGAACCAACTCTACAACTGAGGTCTTACTAAGTATCTGAAAGAGACAAGGGAAAAAGATTCAAGGTCTCATTCATGACAGAGCCAAATTCCAGAGCAGGGGAAGTGGCAGGGAGGGTTTATGCATAGACTCAGAAGTTCTTTGTTTCACACTCATTCACCTCCTATGTGTACATTCCTCTGAGATTTCTGGATATGAGCTCCTGACACCCAGTGGGCATCTCACATCAAGATGGAAGCATTATGGGTGTAACATAAAAGGCCCACAATGGCGGTAGGCCGGCGCCTGTTACATGGTGCTTATGGGGAGTTAGAGTCAAGGCAGAGCTGATTGCTGTGGGATGAGGGTAGAGTGGTTCAGTGGTGGTGGTGGGTGGGGGATAAGGTGACTGGAATGAGTTAGTGTGAAGCTGGGGGTGGGGGAGACAAATAGCATGTCAGAGGCCAGGGTTAGTTAGGAGAGGGATTCCCTGATTGGCTTCCCATTCCATAGTCAATCTCCTATGACTGTGTCTAAAGTGATTCTGGTATATGTTTCTGTTAGACTTCATTCTAAAAGGAAACAAAACCTTTTATTCTACAACAGGTAATAGAGGTTTATGTGCGAATTGATGTTTAAGCAAGAACAGTGAGCAGGCTCATTACACTGAAGTCAAGTAACTATGCTATAAAAACCTGATAGCAGATCCTCTTTTGAGCTGATGTAAGGATGGGACAGTTAAAACCATAGGCAGTGGAAGGGTCAGGACCTATACTGAAGAAGATACTGGAAAAAACAAACAACAAACAAACAAACAAAACAATGTGTTGATGAAATGTAGCCAGTAAACTTCAAATATGCCAAAGGCAGGCACTCTTTTAGGTTCTAAAACACAATGGGGGTTACAACAGACCAACTCTTAGAAGCTTGGGTCATGGTGTGCACAAGCCAGGGTTCTTTAGAAGAAGAGAATTGATAGGATGCATCAGAATACCCTTTCTAAGTAGGAATGTGTGGTAGTTTGATTGTAATTGGCCCCCCATAAGCTCATAGGGAGGGGCATTATTAGTAGGTGTGGCTTTGTTGGAGTAGGTTTGGCTTTGGAGGAAGTGTGTCACTATGGAGGCAGGCTTTGAGGACTCATAATAAATTCATCAAAATACTTTAGGATCATGTGAGCACATGGGTATGTTAAAATCATATAGGAAAACCAGGCCCATGGACTTTCTAACACATCAAATCGAGGCGTGGGTACAAAACTTTCATAAAGAGGAGGACACTAAACACTGGTGGCTTCAGACCCCACAGACTGGCCGTCTCATCACCTGATTATGTGTCAAGGGACCAATGGATAGAGAACTCCCAAGTGTACCAAGTATACCCATTGCTGATATGGCTTACTCAAATTTCCATCTCCCTGCCTTTTCTTCCATTTAGCCATGCTGTCCATCTGACTACCTATCTGTCCATCTGGATCCAGTTTTCCTCTTCTGTGTCCTGCATCTCCCTTTAATAATTGACTGACCCTGAAGCAGGGCCTTTGCATCCCTATCAGCTTCTACTTCTGCTATTTAGTTAAGCATTTTCAAGCTTCTTGACTTCTGCTGGGGCCTCCTTGATCTTTGGTAACCATTCTGCAACCAACCATATACACATATGGACAGACTCACAGCAGTGTGTGTAATATGTGGTCTGAGAGTTAATATTAGTTGTGATTGGAATTAAGAACCTGTCCTTGCTTAGCCAGCCCTCAAAGAACTCAGGACTACTCAGCAAATTGCTGCCAGTGAAAACAATGTACCTTGTGCTGAATTCTTTATTGTTATTCAGTAAATATTGACATTGTGGCAAGACAAGAACATGTTTATCTACATTTCTGACATAGCACACTCACATTATCCTAAACCCAATGGCTTGAAGCCTAAACCTAGAGTTGTGTGTTGCTATGCTTCAAATTATCCTTGTGACTTTTGTTCCTTTCCCAAATTAATTTAATACCTTGTCTTGGATAGTTTTATGTCAATGTGACACAATCTAAAGTCATCTGAGAAGAGGGAATCTGATTAAGAAAATGCCCCTGTGAGACTGGCCTGTACACAGCCTGCAGTGCATTTTCTTAATTAGCAATTGATGTGGGAGGACCCAGTCAACTCTGGGTGGTGCCATCCCTGCAGGTCCTGGGTTCTATAAGAAAGCAGGCTGAGCAGGCCATGGGGAGCAAGCCTTTAAGCAGCTCCCTCCATGGCCTTTGTTTGCATCATCTCCTGCCTCCAGGAGATGCCCTGCTTGAGTTCCTGCCCTGACTTCCTATGATAATGGACCATGGTATGGATGTATAAGCCAAGTGGTTCATCACAGAAATAGAAACCCTAATTAAGACATACCTCGTCTCTGTTAAACCATCTTCTGAGCCTGCAGTAACTTATTTTTCTGTCCAAGCTGACAGACAGCTCTGGCATTTCAATCATGCAACTTCAAGAGCCCTTTAACACTGCTTACCTTTTCTGACTTTATGGTAGCTATGTCCCTATGTCCTTCCTTTGTTATTTTTTAAGCTACACAACATAGATACTCCATAGGACTGGACCTTTGATCCAGAATTTCAGTAGTTTTTTTCCCCTACATTCATTGTTTACAGACTCAATCGGCTTGTCTTTCTGTCTTACTGAACTGTATGTACAGTATCCTACTACTATACATACTACCAGTATCCACGTGGCCTGACATGAAAAAGTCTAAACTGTACTGTTATGGAACTCCATCCTAACCCCTCCTCATTTTATAGTCTAGATGTCTATAGTAATAGCATTCTGTCATCTACTCCCTGTGGGGAGATATATTCTGAATCTTTATCTCAGCGATCATTTCTCTGCTGAGCTTGAGATCAATATAGCCTCACAGAATATCACTGATGACTCTTTCAGTTAACATGTCTGCTATCAAACCTTTGATCTCCTGTGATGGAATATTACCAACCACCTCAAATATGGAAACAACTCTGCTTTAACCCGTCTATCTCATATCGAATGAACTTCATCTTGATGTGGGTTGTGGTCATTCAACCTCATCTTTCCTTGTCATGATGAAGCCATGTGAACTCAAATCTTTCTCTGAACCTCTGTGGTAGAGTTTATGTTGTTTAAAATGTTTTCAGTTTGTCATTGCAGTTCCCTTTGTAATGATGCTAGTCATGATGGGATGCGACATTTCTGCCTCAGAAAATTGAGAGATGATGGTTGGGGGTTTGCTTTGACTGTGGAAATGCCAAGTGGATGTTACTTAGGTTTACTCAGATTAAAATTAGAAGATATGGTCCATCAAGTTGCCTCAGGACATCTGAAATCACCTTCAGGTAGTAGTCTAATTTCTCCATGAGCTCACTCTCTTTTCTGATATGAAGTACTTGTGTAGGGAAATTTCAAACGATCTCATATTGGGATAACTGGCTAGAGATATTAGTGAAAATCACTAAAAACCATTAGACTTATGGTTGGGGTTTATTACACAAAAATATGCAGGTGAAAAATTAACAAACGTCTGAAAAGCTTGGAGCAGGGACTGAAAGATTCCAAATGCAAACTGTGAACACTAATCCATGGCAATCAGTATGGAGGGACCACAAGAGAAAGTAATTGGCAGCCAGGGAAGTCAGACTGAGCTTTTGAGTTACGAGTTTTCAGTGGTGCGGTGCGCCATTGCATTGACATGACTGATTGACTACACATGCTGTTCCTCCAAGACACCTATCCTAAGTCACAAGGGTCATTGAGACTATAAGGTATGGCTACCCCACCGTAACATTCATATGGCTAATCCCTCTTTAAAACAATGATATTCCAATGAGACCTGGCATGGGTTACTTCCTAGAAGCTGAAGGGGAAGGCCAGACCTCAAATCTTGGCAAAGCCAAATTCTTTACAGAGAAATGAAGCCAATTACTTTTGAGTATAATCTTTAAATATCACAATGGCATTTGAATTATCTTTCCCTCTGCCACCTGGCTGGCAATATCTTAAGCAAATCTGTCTGATTCTGGAGTAAAGATGATATGGAATACTCATGAGCAAGAAATCATATAGTATATGAATTTCTAGAAAACTTTGAGACTGTTATCCTCCCTACAATCCTAGAACAGGACTAGCTAAGGGAAGTGTCATTTGGCACTTACCCCTACCTCTCTTTGTGCTTTGATCTGCCAAACTTGTTTCATGGAAGTTTCCAGGGACAAGTGGTAAAAATGACCAATCAGCACACATTTCTTCTACGTCCAACCAGGTTTCTGGCACCTGGCCCTGCTCCTCTACTGGCCACAGGCTGGTGAGTCTGGGATGGTTAATACCAAATGGCCACAGAAGGAGGACAGACACTTTGCCATGTTCTCCCACCATAAGAAATCAATTTTAGGATTTTGATCTTCTTCCTCTCACCAGATTTTGACATTTATATAGTTAAGAACCCAGAAAGGGAAGGGGAATGATAGGCTTTCTTCTGGAAATTTGAAAAAGCTCAGTAGTTGACTTCAGTAATAATTCCTGGTGTGTGGTATTGTGGAAGGTAACTACTGTGTTTCAACATTAATCTGTCTTTTATATATAGTATTATTCCAAAAATACTAAATAGACTGCAGTGTGTTTGCTAATAAAGAAAACAGAAAGGATCTAGGAGGAAAATAATACATACCTTGTTTTAGTTGGGTCTTTTTCTAGGGTGGAATTAGTTAGTGGATGAAGCAGTTGGCATTTTCAATGACTCTCAGCCTGTCACATATATGGGCAAGAAAGCCAGCTTGTGGCTGATGGGCTGTCCATAGTGCAGTTATCAAGAAGAGGTCAAAAGAGGACCTAAGAGAGGAGATAGAATGATGGGTGACTTTAAGAGGAGGCTAAGATGCCCCTCAACTGAAGAATGGATGGAGAAAATGTGCCACACAATGGAGGACTATTCAGCAGAAAAACACAATGAAATCTTGAAATTCACAGGCAAATGGATGGAACTAGAGGAAACCATCCTGAGTGAGGTAACCCAGTCACAAAAAGAAAAACAAAGTATGTACTCACTCATATATGGATTTTAGACATAGGGCAAAGGATTTCCAGCCTACAATCCATATCTCCAGAAAAGCTAGGAAACAAGGAAGATCCCAAGAGAGACATACATGGTCCTCAAGAGAAGAAGAAAAGGAAAAGATCTCCTGAGCAAGTTGGGAGCATGGAGGGAGGGGAGAGGGAGTTAGGAGAAAGAGAAGGGGAGAAGAGGAGGAGAGAGGTGGGCATGAGGGAACAGGAAGATTGAGACTGGGAAAGAATAGAGGAGAACAAGAAAAGAGATATCATAATAGAGGGAACAATTATAGATTTAAGGAGAATTCTGGCACTAGGGAACTGCCCAGAGATCTACAAGGATGACCTCAACTAACAATCTAAGCAATAGTGGAGAGGCTACCTTTAATGCCCTTCCATGATAATGAGATTGATGACTACCTCATATACCATCCTAGAGCCTTCATCTAGTAGCTCATAGAAGCAGAAGCTGACACCCACAGCTAAACACTTGCTGAACTCCTGGAATCTAGTTAGAGAGAGGTTGGAGTTATGAGAAGAGGAGCCAAGACCAGGCTGGAGAAACCTACAGAATCAGCTGACCTGAACAAGGGGGAGCTCATGCACCCTAGTCTTATAGTTGGGAAACCAGCATAGAACCAACCCAGACCCCATGAATGTGGTTGTTAGTTAGGAGGCCTGGGCAGTCTATGCAGCCTCTGGTAATGGATCAGTATTTATCTCTAGTATATGAATGGACTTTGGAAGCTCATGCTACATAGAGGGATACTTTCTCTGTCTAGACACATGGGGGAGGGCCTAGGCCCTGCCCCAAATGATATACTTTGAAGACTCCCATGGAAGGCCTCACTCTCCCTGTGGAGCAGAAAGAGGATGGGCTGGGGTTTGGTGGGTACAGGACCCTGCATGGACCCCAGAGTCACCTTGAGCAAGCCTGAAGCTGTTGGCTGGAACATCTTGCCCCAGAGTATTAGACAGGCCCAGGCCAACTTGCACACAAGACAGATTCTATTGTCTTTGGCTCAAGAGAAAACACCCAAGTATGGCTGAACTTACCAACGAACTAATCACCAGAGATGGGTAAGGCAGAAATGGGACAGGCTATCCAGCCTAAGACAGGAAGGTTATGCTGACATCCTCTGCCACTTAAGACAGGTGTTAGTTTATATTAAAAGAAAGGGGGACCTGCAGGGCCCTACATGGACCTTGAGCAAGCCTGAAGCTGTTGGCTAGAACATCTTGTCCTGGAGTTGTTATTGGTACTCTTCCTGTTTTGCTAACACATATCTGCTGGGGAAGAGCTAAATCTGAAAATCCTGTTATTTTCTACTGTGCTGTGAGTCAGTATATAAATCTACCCCACCCCCTCAATAAAAGGCATTCGGCATTCTGACATTGCTGTTGAATGGATTACCTGCTGTCTTGTCTCTTATTTCAATCTCTAGGCCTTCACCTGCCCGATTAGTGGAGCAGATCTTAGCGTGGGTACTACAGTGGGGGTGATAGGGGAGGATGGGAGAGTAAGGGAACTGGGATTGACATGTAAAACAACCTTGTTTCAAATGTAAAAAAAAAAAAAAAGAGGAGGCCAAGAGTCTATATTTGATCTAGGAGTAAAAGGATAGCATGGTTGAAGCAGTTCATACAAGAATTAATTTCCAGGGCAACAGGATACTTGGCAAATTAGGTTTTCCTGAATTGGCAGATACATTGGGAACAAGAGTAACATGTCCCGTAGGATGAACAGTTTATGTTCGTGGGAGCTTTATTTGCTGAAAAGCAAATCTTACTAAGAACTCAATTGGAAACACCTTTTCATTTACTATGCTCGCTGCCTGCCTGCCTTCCCTTCAATAGAGAAGAAAGCCAGGAGTGTCCTCAAATAAAACTAAAAACCATACAGGAATGCTTATAGTAACTATTATAGGTGGAGGCTCAAGCTTCAGGCTCCTTTTTGTTGATGCGAAACAGAAAAGTACTATGCAACACCGAGCTTGATGCTTCTAGAAAATTTAAAAAGTCAGTGTGGAACAAGGAAAGGCAAGATAGACAGAGAGGAAATATCCAGGAAAAGATTTGTTCTTAAGAGGTTGGGAGAACACATAGGAAGTATGGTGAAGCCTTCTGGCTCTCAATACCTGCAGTTTATGTCTATATTTTCTTGTTCTGCTTCAGTTACAGACACTCTGCAGGATCTGTGTCTAGCAATCATCCAAACCCTACAGCAGAGGGTGGACATACTGGCAGCATGGCTGTTGTCTTAGTCTATTTCTGTTGCTAGAACACAATATGTAAACTAGAATGACAGAAGTTTAGGGAGGAGTGTGCTGGCACATACTGAACTTAGCAGATTGATGCAGGAAGATCATAAGTTCAATGCCAACCTGGGCCTCCTTCCCATCCTGCCCTTTCCCTGTAAAGGCTTTGATTTATCTCACATAAGTTCAAGAGCATATATATCTGCTCTGTATTGCTGGGATCCTTCTGGATGCATCACAACTTAGTAGATGGCATTATGGATAAAACATATGCGGTTACATGTGAAGACATGATGTATGACAGATTCCAGACATCAAAACTCACATGATAACCCACTGTACCTGACTCGAGCTCATGGGACAGTATTCATTGGTTCAGAGGGAACTTCTATGACCTTCTCCAAGGTTCTACATCTCAACAGACCACAATCTCTCAGCATCACCTACTGCAAGGGTTGAATGATAGCCATATCCCACCAGTCACAGTGCAATCACAAGCATCTGTTCAGTTGGTCATTTCCATTGACATGTCCAGAGTTTGATATGGAGCATGGACCCTTCTGTTTGTTACTTAAGGACAACATGATCATCTTCTGAAGTGGGGTTGAAAGTACCAATTAGCTACTATGTTTCAAAAAAAATTCTCTTTACTTAGGCTTTCTGTATCTGATAGGTAGTTTTATTGTCAATAAAAATATATTTTGGAGATATTTTAGAGACATGTATTTCTTGTGAAGCCAAGGCAGAAACCCCATCAAGGCCAGTGCAGGCTGAGATATTTGTGTTTCTTCTTCAGTATTGCATCTGTGAGGAGAGAGACCTTGTGGTTGTAGAACAAAGGATGGGGAGGATGGGTGCATTTTGAAGGGGAGCGCAGGTCTGAAAGGCTCCAGTGAGTGGTCAGGTGAACAGTAGAAGCCTGGGTCAAGCATAGGGTTTCATGATTGCTCAGTGCATGAGTACTTGTGGGGGAAACACAAAGCCGATGCAGGATGTTAAGGAAAGTGCTGAGATATTTGAAAACAGCTTCTTCTCTACTTCATAACTTTTAAACTACTTACCTTGTAGTTCTGTTGTAGTTTCTTGGCTGTCCTATTTTAATTTAAAATGAGTTTTATCTTTAGCAGTTACTTAGGGGATTTATATAATCATATAAATATAATTATGTAGTATAATTACATAATTATACTATGTACAAATATAAGTATAATTATATAATCTATGAATATATAATTTAACTGATTAAATTTATTTTTAGGGAAGTTTTGAATTTATAGAAAAATTGGCCAGCTGGTTGAGATTCCTGAAACTACTGCCTCACAACCATAGTTTCCCTATTATTTATGTCTTGTTTTAACATTGGCTTACAATTAATGAAGTGATTTTATTATTACCTAAAGTCCATAGTTTACACTGGTTTTCAGTCTGTGTAATATAGTAGTGTGAGTTTTAGTAAATGCACAGTATCATAAATGCATGTATCCACTATTTAAATATCCTATAGAAAGTTTCCATTGTGTTACTATTGCCTGTCCCTAGCCTACTTGCCCCGCCCTTTGGGGATTTATTTTTAATTTAAACTTAGCACCTAATAGAAGAGTCAATTAAATTTACACATGTACATATTGTCTTAGTTAAGGTTTCCATTGCTATGAAAAGACACCATGGCCATGGCAACTTTTATAAGGAAAAACATTTCATTGAGGTTGGCTTGCAATTTAAGAGGTTTAGGAAGTCCATTATTGTCATGGTGAGAAGCATGGCAGCATGCAGGAAGACATGATGCTCGAGAAGGAGCAGAGAGTTCTACATCTTGATCTGTAGTAAGTGAGTTACCAGACCTGGCTTGAGCTTCCGAGACCTCAAAACTTCCCTCAGTGATTCATTTCCTCCAACAAGGCTACACCTCCTAATAGTGCCATTCCCTATGGGCCTATGGGGGTCATTTTTACTCAAAACACCACACATATGATACTCAAATATGTGCATATATACCTATATGGACACACGCATAGGTTCATTCTAGCTGTTTGTAAACTATCTCCAATAAAATTAAGGCTGAAAATATGTTGAACCTCTGTGCCTCTCTTGAATGTCTGAGATATTTTCTGTGATATGAATGCAACAGTATTACCATCTATCATTAAACCCATCCAGTGTTAAACTTATCACTTTGACACTTTTATGATCCTTAAGATGTCCTTGTAAGGGTTGATACCATGGCAACCAGCATTATATGTTAGGATCTAGCAGGAACTTCTCTTAATAAATCAGCCATAATTGGCATATATGCATTAGGATGAATTCAAAGTTATTCAACCGGAATGATTTTATATCAAGAAACATTAAGTCATTAAATTTTCTTGTTCTGATCTTGTTTCAGTAAGTGTTGGTATACTTGTCCAACTTAAGAAAATAAACTCTTAGCCTATAATGCTGTGCTTTTAAAAAGTAGATATTTATGGATAATACATTGTGAAATGGCTTGATGCATTATTTATTTGCCTTTGACAGATCTAATGTGTGGTGAGTTTCATCAGAGTTACAAGATGCTCTTTCCATCCTCTGGTGTACTGAAGGTTCTCCTATGCTGCATCAGTGCACTTAGCTGTGCTGTGGCTGGTCAGGGTACTGGTGAGCAGTGCAGAAGCTAACTGCATGAACTACAACACAAGTATCAGAACTTCTCAACCAGTTCACCACACTTTCACACTTCTAGTTTACCTCCAAATCCTAGGCAGAGCTAAGGACTCATATAAACCCCAAACACGAAGAAGGATTCAAGAAAGGTGGTTTGCAGCATGCTCAAGGTCACCAGAGAACTATCAAGTCTACCTCATGGAGGTTGGTTAGAGATGAAGAGTCTGGCCTCCCATCAGACAGATTGATCACGATCCTTAGATGAGCTGAGTGCACAGTGCACAAAGCTGGCTTGTTGGTTCATTACATACACTCGGGGAGAACTGCATGGTTTAGAATTGTGTTTTTCCTGTTATCAGTGCAGGGATTGGCTGAACTACCCAGTGTCAGCATCTTGGTTCTTTAACATGGATTCCACAATGTTCATATCTATTAGAAGCAGAACGGCCCAGTGGATGTGAGTTTCCAGTCCGGTGCCCTTATGGACCAGTGCTCTGCTTCTTGCAGCTGAAATAGTTGCGAAAGTTACTGTGTGTGGGAATGCCAGTGATAGAGAACACTCTCTAGCTGGCAGTGGGGAAGGGCACTTGAGTGGAAAATCAGTGACCATCTTTATCACTGCCCTTCTGTGGCTCTCATAAGCATCCAATATTGGGTGACTTCTTTATTAAATATTTGGCTCACTGGGAGGTGACAGGCCATATCTATGTGGACTGTGATGAGGGTCTTCTGTCTACAGCATAATATGGCAAGTGGCATCATGACAGGAACACTTGCAGGAGCAGAGTGATGAACGTGGGCAAGGAATTTCTAAGTAGGGGTAGGTTCCAAGCTTCCCAGTTCCACGCAAGGTCACTCCGTTCTCTCTTGAGGGCAGTGCTGCCATGACCGTGACCTAAATTTACCTCCCACTAGGCCCCATATTGTGAGGATTCTACCACCGTCACACTGACATACTGGGGGCCAAGCTTAAATCTTTAGGGGACACAAATTAACATCAAAAATAAAAAGCAAAGGTGATGTCCAGACGCAGAGATCAGGATGCCCGTGCATCTGCATGACTTCTCAGTGTGTACAGCTGACTCAGAACCCTTTATCAGAACAAAATGATGGAGAACACACAAGAGAGAAACAAGCTTTGCGTCACTTCCACGGAGCGGAGGCCCACGGGCCCAGCAGCCTGCACTCCTGGGCCTGTGATACCTGTCCACCTGTTGATCCCATCATTGTGCTCATTTCCTCTCTGCACAGGTGCCACCGAGTCTGCATCAAGTCTTGATCAGTTATCCTGGACCTACCTACAGGACTCATAGGCAGATCAGAGAGTTACTATCCAGAAGAGGGCAGCAGGACACTGATTAAAACTCACTCGGCTAGACACTGTGACTAATAAAGGCTGCTCGCAGCTGCTCACAGTCAGATCAAGCCCTTGCTTTCCTTTGCTTTCGGCATTCCATGGACAGCATGGTAATGTTTTTTGAGCACCTGCTATGTACCTATCGATAGCCAGGTATTTGTCACATGTGAGAGTCATGACAACCCTGAGATGTAGGTTTTATTGCTTCTGTTTGTACTGAGGGGACACACAAACAAAAAAGCAAAGTTCAGAGAGCTTAAACAGTTGGTCTGAGATCACACAGCAAGTAGTAAATGCGAACTTGAAATCTCTAACACTCCAGGTTCTTCTTAATCATGTCAAGATTTGACAACTGATCTTAAGCTGTACTCACTAATTCACGTAAATGGTTCTCTGACTTAGACAAGGCTGTTGCTTCTGTTTCACCTATATGGTCAGATTGAGAAAACAGATTTGGGAATGGAAAATATAAGGGGTAGGAAAGAAAGCTGTGGGTGGCAGTGAAACCTGACTGGCAGCAAATTATGTCATGTCCTTGCTAATGCAATTGGTGTGGGAGACCCAGCTCTGCAGAGTGGAGTCCATTCACTATACCTTGAATGCAAGGCCTTGTTTCCTTGACCCATTATTTTAATGTTATAATTTTATAACCTTATATTATTATTTTATAACATTATAAGTTGTTATCATTTTAGCTCTCATTACTGGGAGGATATCAATAGTGCACATGCATATACGCACGCACACATATACTCTCACACACACATGCACTCACACACACACTCATTTTTTAAAACCAAAAATCCGTGAGCCACAGAGATTAGAATTTTATACATTAGAATGATCAGAGAAAAGAACAGAGGCCAAATTTGGGAGTGAAATTACCGTGGTAAATATTAAATGCTCACCTTGTCTGTGATAACAAGTGAGACCTGTTGTTCCTTACAGCAGGGTCAGTTGTAGAAAAGGTTAACATGGTCAGTGGTATTTAATGCAGATTGCTGGTGTGCTGAGTTATGAGGAGAACAAAGGTCTGACTTTGCCATTTGCACAATAGGTCCAATGATGGATATGCAGAATATCTGGTCTCCAATCACGCTGTAATAGTACCATCACTTTTATCATAAAAGAATTATGTTACTCCATATATGAAAAATGCATTCTTGAACTGCTGTGAATTAGTTTTTAATGTACTGTGACCTTGGATTGCCCTGGGATATTACTGCTAAATGATTACTTCTGAATGCTTTTTGAATAGCTGCATAGTGCAATTAAATGTGCAATACATCATGGATGACATAGCTAAACGCCTCTTCTGGTCAAGGAACCCAAAGAGGTCTTGGGAATGATGGCAATTTTGCATCAGTAAGGATGAGAGAGAAACGAATCTCTTGTTAGTAGTGAAATAAGTATGGATTAAAGTAGATGGTAACCTTTCCTGGGGTTAGCCAGTGGGAAATACACTCTTGATTAATAACTATAAAGGAAGACGATTACTGTCAAAGTAGTGTCTCATAATAATGTCAACTGTCCAAAGTGACCATTGGTCTTTCTGAGTGACAAGTTGTCAATGGGGGGCACTCATTGGAAAGAGAGAGAGAGAGAGAGGGAGAGAAAGAGAAAGAGAGAGACTCAATGGGTAGATAAAGGAATAAAGAATTTGGTTAGTATTCCAACCTTGTTTCTCATATGGGCTTATATTGAAGTATTATCTCTATCAGTGTGGGGCCTCATAAATCTTGTACCTTAATCAAATCTCTTATGTCAAATTATTGGACCTTGGGAAATCCTGACAGAGGAGAGGGTAACACAAAAGAGCCACGATGAAGTAGACAACTTTTGCCTATTGGCTAGTGGCTTAGTCCAACCTTGTCTCACCTGCTTGCTGAAAATGATTACCTGCCTATTGGTAACACAGCAGTGGACAAACTCAATTCATCCCACTGTCTGGAAACAAGCTCTGATTCCATGCCCTCCCCCCACCCCCACAATCCAGAGCCAGGCTTAGCTGTGTCACAGGAAGGTGTAGGAGCTACACCGAGTTTAACACTAGGACTTCTGGGTGAATGAGCTGGGTGTGTTAATCTTTAAACTGTCATGAGAAAAACAATGCAGAATGGTCTTGATTTTTCTTTGTCTGGAAACATCTTTTTACAAGTACCTTAAAAAGAATTAGGTGCATGAATATAACTGCGACTGTGCAAATCCAGGCGATGTAAGCACCAACTCTTAAGTGCCTTGACCAAACTGGGTCCTGCTGAGTTGTAGTCCTAGCCCTAAGCCACACCCACGTGAGGAGTGTGTCCAGGCAGAAGGAACCAGAAAGCCTCACCTAGAGATCCCCTTGGGTTTTTTGGACTTCAGCAAAGTCCATGTGAAAGATGAACCTATTTATAGTGTAGAGGTCCCTTATTCCTGCTTCCTACTCTCCAGCTCTGTGATTGTTGGCCTCACTTACTGTGTGGAGATAACCTTTTCTGTTATGCTAATGCTTTTGGATAGCAACCCAAGATGCACCAATACTTATCTATTATGATACTGATGTGAGTTAAATGGTAGTCACTTATACTGTCATATCAACCAACTGATTGTCCTGGGTCAGCCTTCCAGGATGTTTTTGTGTGTGCACAGCTACTGTTCTACAGACTAATAGTCAATGTTTGTTTCTAGAGATTTTCATTCTGTAATTACTTATTTGTTTGTTGAACATATGGTTAGACTGACAGATCTATGAGGCAATATGTTTTGTCCATCTTAAACATCTAGCTGGTAGCACAAGGTCCGCCACTTAAGAGGGCATATACATATCGATGGAGTGAGTAAGGAACACAATAAAGTGCTTGCTAGGAACTCACTTAGATGCCTCTGAAAATGGAGAGAAGACTCCACAAAGAAGACCAAGGTAGGCTATTTTCACCTAATCAAGTTATGAATGAATATTAATTATAAAGGATACGACAAAGCAAACGAAAATCCATCTCCAAAGTTCTTCATTGAGACCAGATAGGAGGAGAGACTCCAGTGCACATGGGAAGCTCAATCCCTCCCATTCACAGGAAGCAGCAAACAGACTGCAATTTCAGAACCTAGGATTTCTCACTGGAGTTATAAGTTTCCAAATTCATCCGGTGCTCCTCAGGTGGCCTGCCTTTCCTGGGTCCTTTGCTGGCACCGTGAGAGGAACCCTCTCACTGTGCATCTGACCATTCTTAAGGGCTTGCTGTGGCATTCAATTGGCTCCGGGATAGGATCTAAGATTCTTGGTGTGCTTCTCTTTCCTGCCTCTGCCCCTTTCAGTTGCTGCCTCACCCCATCTGTCCAGGCCCATCACTACCGTATGATCTTACAATGCTTGCACGTTCCTCTTTTCCCTCGCAGCATCAACTTCCAGTTTCAGCTCACTCAACTGCCTTTCTCTATCTTCCCATCTAGGCTCCTGGCCCTCTCTCTTCTTGTTGCTCCCTGGATTCTAGGGTAGCCTTTCTTGGCTCGTGGATTTGCGACTCTGTTCTGTGCTTTCACCAGATGCCAAAACCCATGAGGGCTGCATGTGTTCCTTGTCTAGAGGGACTGCTCAGTGAGCATGGGTGGAGAAAATGGCTTACTTGCTGACTTGGTGGCACTTTAACTAGTCTTTAGAGCTTATGAGGTGGAGTGTAAAAAGAGGGTGGATGCTGGCTTAATAGTTTCTTGTCATATATTCACTTTATTCGGTGCTAAATCCAAAGCCAAGCCAAGCCTCTAGAGAGCTGGAGAGGAAGGGGACTGCTAGTTTGCCTGGGCAGATGCTGTGTCACATAGGTATTAAAAATAATTTGCTTCTCATATTTCTCTAGGGACATGGTGTTATTATATGACTACATGTGCTCTAGTCTTGGTTGGCTGTTTCAGGCAGCTTAGGTTAAGTTGCCCTGCAGTACCAAATAGCTTCAATCCCTTAGTGACCTATAACAGGGGTTGACTACTTGCTCATGTCATCCCGGTCATAAGTTGAATGCAGCGCTGCATCTTGCCTGACTTAGGCTGATGGAAAGCAGCCCTCCCTTGCTTCTCTCTGGAATACTGGTGGCCTCGTGGAAAAGACAGAGAGAAGTCATGGTGATTTCACATCTGGTTTTAATACTTCTGCTTATAGTCATTCCTTCTGCCTATATTACATTATCCAAACGCATCATAGGAAGGAAGGAAGCTAGCACTGGACAATACTCTAGTTAATTACACTCCATACTAGATCAGAGACTCCAGGAGGGCAGCATGCTATGCTCCCTCAGACAGGATATCTGATAGTTTGCTAAAGAGCTTCATTTGTATTTTAAAATGAAGAACAGAAGTGGTGAACTAGCGAAATCATAAACACTCTGCTCCCTCATCTCTTGGTTCAATTTGTGTGCTGCTAATTATCTCAGAGTACTTATTATATTTTCTAATAAAATATTTAACACTTGATATTAATTTGAATATACTAAGTAGTTGCTTGCAAGGAGTCAACTTCATCAATGTACACATATCCCCTTTCTCTTACTAGCCCAGAATAAGAAGGAGTTTCTTTTATTTACTTGTTTTAATATTTCACAAAGGAAAGCATTAAGGAAGCAGTGACTATGTCTGTCAGTCTCTTGCTTCCGCCATAGAAAAGTCTACAGCCAAAGGCCTTTATGATTTGGTGCCAAGTGACCCTTTTGCCAATTACTCCCTGTCCTTTGTGCTGAGATCTGAGGGCCGCCAAGCTGAGACACTCCCTTTCTCTGTGGGTGCATCACACTTTCTCACTGTTTTAGGTCTACCTGAGCTGTTCTTGGAGATTGAGTAGCTTAAGGTACTGTGGGGTTCAAGACCAAAACATCTACAGTCAATGTATGATGAGGGCCCACCACCTCACTCTCAGGAAGGCTTTCTTCTTGTGCCCTGACTGGAAGAACGATGTCTTCTTATAAGAACACTAACTGCATGCGCAAGGGCTGCATCCTAGGGCCTCTCAAAGCTCCACCTCCCAATACCAACACCTTGGGAGTAAGAGTGTCCCTATGGCATTTGGGGTGGAGACACAAATATTCCAACATCATCACTCTATATCCCCCTTCCTAGAACCATCCAGCATGGGCCTGATTGAATATGTCTTCTACCCAGTCTTTACAACTTCCCTGTCTTCCCCAATCAACATCTGAATTTTCCACCCTTCACGTTCTTCTGGCAGAGGTCCACTGCTTTATCTTGACAAGCAGGTTAAGACTCAGTCTCAGTATAGTTAGAACTGAATTTACCTAAGGGCTTACCACTGAGCTACTTCTTCAAAATTGTGTGTGTGTGTGTGTGTGTGTGTGTGTGTGTGTGTGTGCGTGCGTGCACGTGCGCATGCGTGCGCACGCGCATGTATATGGGTGCACATGTACTTGTAAGCATGCGTGGAGGTCAGATGACAATGCTGGTGCTCAGCCATCTTCTGCCTTTAGTTTGAGAAAGAGACTTATTAGCCTAGAACTTCAGCATGTAGCCTGTGTCCAGCCTGTCATGTCGGTTCTGGAGACTGAGGCATCTCCCCAGGCTGGGTCTTTTTCCTGAACTCTCCTAATTCCACCTGTGACTTTGCAATGTGGGTACTGGTTTCATGAATGCATTTGTGCATAGACCTATAGTGGAAGCTAAGGCTTACTTTGCTGTGACGTTACTGATTCCTGATGGTGTCTTGCCTCCTTTCTCTAAGGCTGATTGCCAACAACCTTGGAAAGTGAGATCTGAGTGACTGCCCTGAATCCAGCAGTATGAGCCAGGGAAGAGATGGGTGGAGTAACAAAACTTGTAGACACTCCTCTGGTAGAGGCTCTAAGAAAACATAATGAACTATCACTGTTTGCATTAGGAAATTACTGTTCATCCATCACAGAAAGACCTATTGTACAAACTGTTGCCACAATTCATTGAAAATGTATTTCTTTATTCCTCAGATAGTGGCAGTCTGAATATAATTTTAAAAAGTAGGCCTCGGCTTTGCATCGTACATCCTCGACTGCCTGAAGACATTAATTAGATGCTAAGCAGTAACCTTTGGGGTAGCCGTTCATTCTCCAGGTCAAGAGAATGCTTTTGGAGGAAAGTTAAGCTTTGTATTTGGGGACACTTGTAATTCATCACTGTTTTGAAGTAAAAACAATTTCTCTTTTTATAACCCACAAATAAAATCACAGCTCATTTCAAAGCACTGTATTCATTTAACAATCCAGAAAGTGACTCCCTTAAATCAAGCTAAGTATCTTAAGCAGAGAGTGCTGTCAAATTCTTGGGTTAAACTTCCCCACGTGGATGCACAGGCAGTGGCTGAACACTGGAGGAGGAGGAAGCCTTGAGTACTTGGTTGATCCTGTTAAACTTCTTAATAGATCATGGTAGGTATTTCTTTCTATTCTATGCATTTGTTTCCCGTTGTCAGTGTAAGGAGTTAGCACACATGTAAGGGCTTATAATAGAACAGTTGTGTTCTAGAATTCTGGAAGGCAGATGTCTGAAGTGAGGCTCAAGGTTAGAATGGGATGCCTGCAGAGTTGGATTTCCTTACAATGAAGCCCAGACTCTGTTCTGCGTTTGGGTCAGCTGCACCCTCCAACAATGTTTCTATGGTCACATGACCCTTTTCTATGCCATGTTCAAATCTGATTTTCTTCTTAGAAGATCATTTGAGCTTAGATATAGGCCCTACCAGGATGATCTAGGACGATCTCTTGACTGAAAAACCTGTAAATTTCATCATAGCTCAAAATCCCTCTGCCACATAATATTACATCCACAGATTCCAAGAACAAAGACAGAGGCAATATTGGATAACACTAAGAAGCCTATTACAATTTGTGTTTTAAAATCTATTCTTCCCTCAGACTAACATATTGACCTTTAAAGAATGGACCATAAGTAACTTCCCCAGGAAAGAGAAATAAAGCATTTTTAAAAGACTCCATGTTTGGGTAGAACACTCGCTTGGGTCCTTTCAGATTTTGCTCCATAATTGCAATTCCTGTAGATTGGTTACCACCAATGTAGAGTCTCCTTTTAATTGAATATACTTGTGTTTCTCTGTCCAAATCCAATTGATTTGGGGGGTAGGTCAACTCTCATAGCACTCACTTATTATTCAAAATGGATCTGTGTGTAGTTGTCAATAGTCCCTCCATCATGGCACACAGAAACCCCATATGATTTTAGGGCACCTGGGAGACACTGTAACCCTCAGAAATCACTAGTGAAAGTGATTCTGTTGATTGAAATAGAAATGGAAAATTTTATCTCTACCTGCTTAATTATTGTATCTTTCTTCATAATTCTAGGTAGAGAACAATTTAAACTTTGACTTTGTTCTTCCTTAATTTTATGAGTTACACTAAAACCCCTGAGAGTCATTTAATTTTATGGAGTCTTGTGCTAATATCAAATGCATTCTCTCAGAAATACTTTTTTATCTTCTGTTGTAAAACTTGAGTTCCCATTTTTAACACATATTTGCTTGGTTCTTATGCTAATTTCAATGCTTATCTTTACAATTGACTTTATTATTATTGTTATTATTATTATTATTATGTATTGACCAAGTTGAATGCCTCATTCTTAAGGGATTGATGTCAGAATTATATAATACAAGAACAATGGTGAATGTTACTCATTTAAAAAGTGAAATTATAAATCAATTACAGTGGTGGCTAAACCCCCTTCATGACATGCCACAATTTACTCCCAATGACATTTAAACCTATCTCACATGCTGAACAATCTGTAATAAATTATGATTTTTTTCTGCTTCTGAAATGAAGCTATAATTATGACAGTTGAATTCTTGTTCTGGGAAATAAGGTGGCATTTAATTCCTTGAGAACAAATGACACTCACAAAAGAACAGCTAATTATTCTCAGCTGCAAAGGAAGGGAGGAGGGGAGAGGGAAATTATGAAAAAGAACATGGGTAGTACTCTGTGAAATATTTATTAACTAATGCTTAACTAAGTGAACTATGGTTGAACTTCTGGGACTGTCCTGTGCCTAGGTAACACCTTTAATAATTTAGTCCTAAACAAGGCACAGACTGGGAGAAACTTCGAAGTAGAAACATTCTTTTGTCTTTGCATATGATAATGCAATTGCTCTCACATTCAGGCTGTGCTTCTAAGAGTGGATGCTGGAACTCTAACTCAGTTAAATCAGACCCAGGGGTGGTCTTGCTATCATGGCATCAGTTTTCCAATACAGATGTCCTAATTCAGATCTTTAGTGGTCACAGCCCGCCAATCCAATTGTAAATAAAGACAAAAGCAAACATTATGCCCCCAGAATTTGTTGTTGTTGTTTGTTTTTAATTTAAACAGCAGCGATGCTTCCATTGGCTTCTCTCTGATAGCCCTTTCCTGTTCATTCTGGCAAGAAGCCTGATGCAATTGAATATGCCAGCAAATGGGAGGCCACTCCTCAGAGCTACTCCTGACACCATCAGCTGTGCACTAGCAGCCTGCTATTAGAGATGCCTCTTTCTCTCACATCCCTTTCTTCCTTGGGTGGGGGGGGGGGTGCAGATTCTCTAGAGAAGAGCCCTGCTGAGTGGAATTCCCCATTTTGACTGCAATTAGGGATTGTGACTTGATTGATTTGGGGGCTCTCTGAAATGTAGCAGGATCAACACAGTTGCACACAAAACAAGGCATAATCCACTGGGTTAAATTAACGTTAAATCAGAGATGATTGGATTAATTGCTATTACATTTTATCTACTGTGCACATGTGCTGTTGGCAGGGTTTCAGAGCCTTTTTAAAATTAGCTTAGAAAGGGATGGAAATGGTACAGGTGCAAATGATTTGTGCACTGGGTCTTTCAAGTGCACAGTGGGCTCATAAGAAGGTGCATTTTTTTTTCCAAATCATATTTTGGATGTGATTTACAAAAACTGCACTGAGAATAAACTTGGCATCTACAGTACAGAAACTGGAGATGTGTTAAATGGCAAAAGGACTCTGTTGGCGAGGAGATAATTTGGTAAATGGATCTCCTTCAAATTGGTGGCCTTGGCACTGTCCCTGTCTGTTTGCTGTGTTGACATGATTTTCTGCCCTTGTGGGAGTCCTTGGGGTCCTGGAGATTAATGCTGCAGAACACTGAGTGTTGTGTCTCATCCACACACACACCCTTGCAGAGCTGCACCTCTTCAACAGATTCTAGAGTGAAGTGTGTGTGTGGGGGGTGGTGGTGGCACCAAACAGGATGGATTTGCTTAAAGGAACTCTTGTGACCTATGCGGCTCAAAGCTCTGTGGGGGGATAGATTAGGGGCACAAAGCTGAGATGATCAGAGGCCGGGGCCTTTCCACATCTCATTTCCCACCAGCCAGCAGCTCAAGCCCTGTTCTTGGTGAACATGTGAAAACTTGTTAAACCACCCAGGAGGAAGGTTAGGGGTTTCTACTTTAGGAAGCCAAGGGGATCAACAGCTTCTTTTATAGGCACTAAGACTAGGTGCTGTGGAGGAGACAAAGACCTCATGATCAGCTGATCATTTTTGGATTAGCAGATATGAACACGTCAGAAGAGAAGTCTTCTTCTTCCAAGCCCTTTAAACCAGTGGCACTCAACCTTCCCAGTGCTACGACCCTTTAATATGGTTCCTCATGTTGTGGCAACCCCCAAGCATAAAATTATTTTTGTTGATACTCCACGGGTGTAATTTTGCAATTGTTATGAGTAATAACGGAAACATCTTTGTTCTACAATGGTCTTAGGCAACCCCTGTGAAAGGGTCATTTGAACGCAAAGGGGGGGGTGACCTACAGGTTGAGAAGCACTGATCTAAACTCTGTGCTATCTCAGACTCAGGAGAGCAGGCGCGAGCATCCTCTGTTGCCCCCAGACTCCCTTCTGCAGGTGCTTTGCTTTTCCCACACTCACTCTGTCCACTCCCACACTTGGGTTTTGTATCTCCATCCCTACCTGTACTGCGTACTGCCACCCATGTCCAGATTGGCTACTGTTGTCACTTTTACTATGTCTCTCTAGCCTCTTGCCATTCAGTTGCCAGTGTTAGCTCTATGAAGTCTTGGTTCCCAGCCTCTACCCAGGCTGTGACAGTAATTAAAAGGAAAGCATTTTCATCTCCGCAAGCATCTAAAAATAGCAGATAATTGGGACCTGCCCACATAAAATCATTTCAAAGTATTAATGACATATGAATTACATTTTAAAAGGCAGTATGCATGTGATTAAGTTTCCATGATAGCAGCAAATACAGTAAAAGTGTCCTTGCTTTCTGTTACTCCTTGGGACAATCATTGTTATGAGGCTGTAATTTTCACCTGGAGTTTCCAAGATATACGCAGAATGCTTATGCAAAACACACGTACACGTGTGCTTGGCTTTTATTTTTAAATCCAAATAAAGTGACCATCTGCTTAGCATACTGTTCTCTGTTGCCAGCTCTGTGTAGAAATGCATGTTGAAGAGTGTCCCATACTAGGGTGCAAGAGGTCTCCCCCCCCTTTTTAAAAGTTTCCACAGCATTCCCGGATGTGCTACAGTTTGTCATGCATCCATAAATGTTCAGGTCATTTCCACTCATTTGCTTCAACAAGTAATGCTTGAACCCAAGTATGTCTTGCCTGCCTGCTGGCTTGTTTGCTTTATTTTGTGTGCATGTTTGTGTTTATGTGTCACTGGTGTCCCTGGGAAACAGAAGAGGAGGTCTGTTCACCTGGGAGTGGGAGGCATAGGCTGTTGTGAGCTGCTGTGTGAGTGTGGGAGAAAAATCCAGGTCCTCTGGAAGAGTGGTCTGTATGCTCTTAACCCATGAGCCATCTCTCAAGCCATTGTCTTCGTTTTCACCAATCTTTATATTTCATTGCATTTTAACCCCCATCTTTAAGACCGACTAAACAGTAACACCTTTTGTGATCTTTGTCCCATGGTATTTCCTACTTAATATCTAATATTGGTGATTTGTTCTGTTTTCTTTAATCTGTCTCACAGTATGGGTCATCGAAAGTATTGATTTTTATACTAAAATGACTTTTGGCATTGTCAGCTCTCCCCACTGTGTATTTGGCTTGTGGTTTATCATTTTTAATATCTTTCTAGTCCCTTCCTTTTACATCCTCTCATTCATTTTACTGTTCTATTTCTAACTGTGCGGGAAGGGTACTCAACCTTTTGATTTTCAGCCTTTCTCTTTTTGTAATGGCTACTGTACATTTCTCTCTGAGAACTGGGCTAGCCACACCCTGCAGTATTCTGCCTATAGTCAGTAGTCAAAATGAGAAGGGAGTTTATTAATGTATATACATACGGAGAGGCATGGACATTTTTTGTCAAGGGTTTTTTGTTTCTTTGTTTTTTCTAGACAGTGTTTCTCTGTATTGTTTTGGAAACTACTTTGGAATTAGCTCTGTAGGCCAGGCTGGCCTCGAACTCACAGAGATCCGCCTGCCTCTGTCTCACGGGTGCTGGGATTAGAGGTGTGCACCACCAACACCCGGCTTTTGTCAAGGGTTTTTAATCTGAATAAAACCATGATTAGAGAACATAGTTTGATAATTTGAATCTCCTGACATTTGTTACACTTTTCTTGATGGCTCAGCGTATGGCTATGCTTTGTAGGGGCTCTGTACATTGTAGTTGTTGGGTCCTGTTTCTTCCTGTCTGTTAATTCTGTCTGTCATTTGTGTAGAACAACTCTTCCTGGCCTTCCCAGAATGCCTTTCACTCACTGAGAGTTGTGAGGTTTGCCCCTGTGATTTCACTATGATTACTGGCCCCTCTACTTATCATGTAAGGTTTCTAGTTTTTTTCTTCAGCTGGCTTAGCTTACTATGTTTCTGTTTATAGTTATGCTCATTGGCAACATTACTTGATGCCAGTTTGGCTTTAACAGGACTTTTGTTTTTTTCCTTAAATTAAGGCTTGTATGTTGTGTCTTTATCTTTTTCTTTTCAAAGTTTTGTTACCTCATTTTGATATGCATTACTTACAGCCTGCATATATAATGCTTTAGTAGGAGGGTGTAATTACTGGCATAACCTTGATTGAAATTTCCAATTTTACAGCTCCTCAGTTTTCCTAACTGATTTGTGGCCCTACTTTTTACCTTTCTTGCCTCTTTTTCTTCAGCTTCTGTCTTTATCTAATTACAGTCTCCAACATCAGCTTGGAAACTATACCATTACGGACAGGTCTCAGCCAGGAGACACCTGTGGCTGTAGCTAGACCAGCACATGAGAACATTGTAGATGACATCAGGGTAATCAGGGTTACAATGCAATGGCAAGGAGGAAGTAGAATGATGTCACTAAGGCCTTTATACAAGACTTTTGGCTCATGACTGCAACATAAAACTCAATTTAAGAGAAACTATGGTAGTTGAATATTAAATTTATACTATTTGTTACATTTTAGAGGGTTTAGTATAGGCAGGCACCATATTAAATATGGTGTATCCTACCTGTCAGGTTTTATCTGATTATGGATAAGAAGATCACCGATGTTAATGAACTCACTTAAGCTTGCAGGTTTATGTAGCAAAGGCAGTAGTTCAGAACATGTGGTTCCCTTAGCCATTGTTGAACATTCCTCTGACTCTCCTTGTTAACTAATGACAGAAAAATATCCAGTCTACCTGGAGAGATCCAGCTCTGAGCTCTATGCCTAAGGTTCTTCTAATCCCGTCATTACACAGTGCCAGGAATGGATCCCCAGTCACTTATTTGGCTTTTCATGTGGATCACTGAGCCACTGTCGATGTCTGGATATTATTTGATGTATATCTAGTGCTGGTCCGCAGGGTGAAGAACACCAGAGATTGTTTAAGGAGTTTTCTTGGGTACATATAAACAAATGTCTATTTACCCCTATAGAGCAATAGCAATAAATCAAAGAATTGATTCTATCCATTTTTTTTCCTTCATGAACTAATGAATTTAATTATGCTTATTTATAAAAGTATGGGCAACTTATAGAGAACTCCATCCTAAAGAAGAGGTTCCTTCCCTAGGAATTGTTAATCACCTACATATCCTCAGCGAGGGGGTAGCTTGAGTGTTCTCCATGAGTCTTCTGCTAAGCTCTACCGTCTTCCAGTCTTGTGAGGGTCTTCTGTGGGTAGCTGCAGCTGCTGTCATCTCAAGAGAGTAATGGCCATGTGCCAGTGAGCTTTTTTTCAACTCGACACAAGCGACCATCATTTGGGAAAAAGGATCCTCAATTGAGAAAATGGCTTGTAGTAGTCTGAGGGGGCATTTTCTTCATTAAGTTGGTGTTGGTAGCCAGCCAGTTGTGAGTGTTGACAAGATGGTCCTGGGGTGTAAAAGAAAGCAAGCTGAGCAAGCCATGAGGAGCAATCTGGTAAGCACCACCCATCCATAGTCTCTGCTTCAGTTCCTGCCTCCAGGCTTCTGCCTTGAGCTCCTGTTCTGACTTCACTCACTCAGTGATGGATTGTGACCCAGTAGTCCTAGAAACACAAACTTAATCCTTTTATTCCCAAGTTGCTTTTGACCATGGTGCTTATCATAGCAACAGAAAGCAAACTCGGACAGGTATTATCCTGTCCTCAGGGTAAAGTTACACAATAATTGATCAATCCAAATTAAACAGTATTATGGAAAAAAGGTAAATCATGCCCCATATATTGGTGTGGCAAGTTATTCTAACCTGCTACAAAATCTTTTGTTTACATCAAAGTGACTAAATCTGCTTTCTTTTCACTTTGCATATTATAATAAAAATTAAATGAGAGAAAATTCAAGAAAAACTTGTACCTGCAATGATCCAGAATTATGCTTTTGATGTTATGTGTGAATAGTACACATATTCTCTAGCTTATCATCTTTGCATTCGTGATGGATCAACCCTTCTCAGAAGGAGGATGTTAGTTAACTCAACTCCTGTGGAACAATCAGGAGGCTGGGTGATTCATTTTATTTTTGTAGACAATTTGGCCAGAAAGCTGAAGATTTATCTATGTAAGGTAAAATATTAGCTGGCAGGTAAAAATCAGCTCTTTAATGAATGTGATTAGAACAGCAGCTGGGATGAATTGCAGTGTTTGCAACATCGGTGGAATTAATAGACCTTAGAACATTTAGGGAATCAATTAAAAGTCTTCTTTGGGAGTTCAAAAACAATGTGTGTCCATGTGCTTAACTCTAAAATGAGCATGTGGAGAAGAAATGTCCACATCTTGGGTTGGAAAGGCATTTAGAGAGTTCAAAAATGTCTTGTCTGTTTCTGGATGCAGCCAGCTTCAGCAGGAAATGCTTGAGGTCTGAATAGCAACCATCTTGGAGCACAGACCCTGATCTCTGCTTCTAAGAATTAAGCAGGAAGACTGCACAGGAACAATTGAATTGGGTGTCCTGGCCATATTCCCAAAGGTCTGCAACCTTCTTTGAAAACAGCCAGCTTCCCACCAGCATGCAAGAACACAGGCAGTAGTAGTAGTTACTGAAGCATGCTCCTTTCTTGTGGTCACCCCAAAGACCTTAAACAGTTTCAGGGTGAAGTTTTGAGCCAAATGTTGTATACCACTCCTTGGGAGGAATTCTTTGGTCAGCATAATATACAATCACATAGATATTACCTAGCAGTTATTTAAACTAGATCAATTAACCCCGATTCCCCCCACTAACAAACAAATTAAACACAGTTTATAATGGTGGACCGTTCATGCTTTTACCTCCAGGGAAGAGTGGAGAGTGAGTCTACTGTAGTCATAATTACTCTGTATGCAAACTTTAAGTTTTCTCTTTAGATAAGTAGAAAGTAGAAGCACAAAATAAAATGGTATGTGTGTGTGTGTAGTATTTAGTACAAGCTATGTTCCTTTAGAATATTTGTCTTAATATAAAAAATAGATTCATGCTCCAAAAGTGTTTACTTGCATATACATTGACTGTATCCTACTTGTATTCTGTACAACTGTTTTAATCAGGATACTGGAATGATAGAATGGATGTACATTATGAGGCAGACATTACATTAGCTTATATGAGCCACATTAGGTAAAATGTCTATCAGAGCTTCATGGTTTGCAGAATCTGGTGTCACCCAGTCTTTGAGGATGGGTGTCTCAGCAGTTCCAATCTGAAGATGAAGGCCTGAGGATTCTTGGAAAGCCATTGGGCTTCCAAGGCTGAAGCTGGCTTCTAATGTCAGCAGTGGATGGTGTCAGCAATGACAGAGTTCGAATGGAAGCACTCAGTAGGAAGGAGTGAAGGCAAGCTAAAGACCTTAGACGTTCACCTGTTTTTTTAAGAGGTCTTTTCCTGAGACTGCTTCCTATCTGGGTTACCAATGGGAGGGGCTGACAATTCTGGAGGAAGATGATTCCCTATCATTTAATCTTTCTAGGAAATGCCCTCACAGACCCACCCTGGATGATGTCTCTTATTCAAGCCCATTTGGTTGACAGCCAAGATTTATCAGCATAAGCTTTTTTTATTATGATGTGTAGGAAGCTGATCAGGGTCAGAGATTTCAGTGAGAACTACAGGCCTGGAGTAGAAGAATTGAGAGTCTCTCAACCTGTAACACCTCCTTTCCCCCACAGAATTCTAGGCTCTAATACCATGATCTAAGCATCCAGGGGCCGTCTTGATTTCACACCACTCATAAACATTTTCTAACAGTTCCTCTGTTGGACAGGAGCAAGTGTGTTTGATCCAGGAATTGTGCCCAGTGTAGAGTCTGAATGTATCTTCTGAACCAGGCTCCGAGGTTTGTGGACCTTTGGGATTTTGTCTCATAGCTATAATCTGCCTTTCTAGTTTGTTCTAGTTGGCTTTGAGGCCAGGGTTATACATACTCAAAGATAAAAGAGGTGTCTACTTCAGACAGGGACTTGAGCCCTGGGAGACAGCTGATCTTAGACAATCCCATGGGATGGTCTTACATGCTTAGGCTCCTCAAGACCTCCTGAAGCAGGATGGGAATTGACATTTTATCCCACCCCACCTCCTGAGAGAGGGACATGTTTTCTGTTCTTGTATCTATGGCACCTTCTCCCGGAATGCGCCGTTTGTGGCAATGTCCTCTCACTAGACACCATCCTGTTGTCACTTCTATCTCTCCAAGTGGCCTTTCTTGTCTTATTTTGGTCTAATCACTGGTGCTTGAAATGAAGGATGGTTCAGGTGGAAGAGGGTGAGGTAATCACTCCACGTACATGTGTAGGTAGCAGGTAGCAGAGGGAAGGAAGAACACACACACACACACACACACACACACACACACACACACACACCACACACACACACACACACACACACACACACACACACACACACACATATATATATATATATATATGCCCCAATGAATGCCAGGAAGCCACACAATCTAGAAGCTGAATGTTCTCCTGAGATCCACAATATTGGTCAATTAACCATTTGAAGATTCCTCAACAAAGAAGGCATTCCCTGCAGAAAAAAATCCCTTTCTTCCAGGCAAAAGCTTATCTTCCAGACAAGAAAAAAAATTAACACATAAATATTTCATCCAAGAGTCCAGATCTTGAGGACAGGAGGGCATGCAGGCAGAAAGAGATATAAATCTCACTAATTCAGAAAAAATTAGATCATTTAAATGTGGCAAATTATATGTTAAAGGGCCATGGCTGGGGGAACTTAAACCTGGCTCTTATTACCAACTACCTGTATAATCTCCATGAGACCTTGGATAGCTTGCCGAATAACTGTCACCTTCAGATTCCTCATTTGAAAAATCATACGCTGCTACCCCAGTACCTCATAAAGTATTTGTGAATATGAGGTGAAACTATGAGCATACAATATTTTGTGTGCTCCCATATGCTGTTTATATTGTTTAGACACAACCATCTCCCAAACTGAGTTTGTATCTAAAATTCAGATTTTTGTTAGGAACAGTAAATATGTGGGTAACTGTGTTCTTTTTCAATAACCTATTGCTCTCAGAAATACAACATATTGTCTAAAGAAAAAAATATTATCCATGTACTTCTGCTAGCAGCTTATATCAACTTTGGTTTGTTTTATTTTGTTGACAGAGATTTCTATATACTGTGGTGAGGTAAGGGTATTATATCCAGGTAACCCAAGCAAGAAGTAAACAGTGTCCTATAAGAAGGGCTGATTCTAGGAAAGTAGAGTAGCTTAAGGCTAGGAAAAATGACATGGCATCACCCAGCCTTGATACCTTGGGCATCACAGCATTTAGCTCGTTGGAATCCCTGGTTACTTCTTTTAAAAAAATAACATTTAAACACAGTTTTAGAATTTAGTCTTTGACATAATGTTTTAAATAATAAAATTCCTATTCCAGCTCTTAATTGTAGGTCCTTCAATCTGCCTTGCGTACATTTCTGCTCTACTTCACAGCCAGGACTGAAATCCTCAATACGATTAACCAATCAGTTAGATAGTTTATCCATTCAACAGTTCTTTTGAAATGCCATTTTTTATTTCAGCTCTGGGTAATGGGGGCCGGGGTGAGACAGACAAGAGCTTGAGCCTCTTGCTCAGTAGCCAAGTGTGTGAATAAGTGAATGTGAAAAAAAAAAAAATCTGAAACATGAACATGTCATATAGATTGGAAAATTTTACTTTACAAAATTAATCAGACATTTTCACCACCCAAATCCCAAGAAAATGCAGCACAGTACACTTCGCAGTGGGTCAAGCATTCAGTAGCATCTTGACCAACTACACTGATGGGAAGAAGGTCCTGATGAGATGGAAATAATAGGACATCCCACATCTCACAAAGCCTCATCGGTTTAGCAAACAGCCATCCATTTAAAACGTAAGATAAAGAAAACAATATTGCCCAGAGCTCATCAGTGTATAAGGCAGAGGACTTTTGAGTGGAATGGCTGCACTGGATGAATTGTGTCAAGCAGAGCATGATTTGGGATAGCAGAGGCAGCGGGATCCCTGGGGCTCAGAGTTGTAGTTGGGATGGGCCACGGGGGTACAGGCCCCAGCTCCTTCCTGTGCTCTACTTTTAATGTGAGTACCAGGCTTTCCCCCCCTTGATTTAGTGTCAGAAATGCTATGCTTATGCATCTTTGTTGTGATTATAGTTATTTTCTTTCACAAAAAACGGGGCAACGTAAGTAGAAGAATAAAGACATATTCTGTGGGAGCAGGGAACGATTTGAGATGAGTGGGCCAGAGGAAGCAAGAGAGAGGAGGACCCTCAAATGAGGAGCTAAGATTTAGCAGGGGTGGGGGGGGGTGAGAGCGGGGACACTGCAAGGCTGGAAAAGGAAAAATACGGACCCGATGGTACTTAGAACCCGGTGACCAAATGCCACCCGTAATTTACACCTGGACAACCTTTTAATCCATACCAGATTAAAGCATGCCTGTTGGTGAACTGCTTGAGTTTACTAGTGTCCTCTAGCCATGCTGCCTTTTCTTCCTAAGGGCATGCTTATTGGCATTCTGTCTCACTTGGCAGTTCCACTGTCAGACTTGGATGATTTGCTGGCCTTTCAGCACCAACTACAATCTATTTTCATCACTAAATTCTGAATTAGAGACTTTACGCACACAATACGGATTTAAAACATTCCCCCGCAGAGGTTAATGTGCTTAAAGGTCAGTGGAGTGGGGTGTGTTTTGGAAGAATGTAGTATAAAGCATTTAAAAACTGTAGATTTGACAGGTTTTTTGCAAGTTTTATTGTCTAAAATGTAATGTGTAGTTTCTATGAGATTAATGTGCTCACAAAAGAAATCATTACTGGCCCATTGACAGACTGGACCGTTTCTGAAGCTATTGGAACACCAAATCCATAGACTGCAATGTTCACAGGGCAGCAGTGAAGGTATAACTCAGCCCTGTGTGATCGCAATGTTTAAGTAGAAAGCAAGATTCAGGGTAAGTGTTCTGTAACAATGTCTTCTCCAAATAACAGACTATTTACTGATTCACTGAGAAAATGGTGGTGTTCAAAGGGATTGTGCATATCTCAAGCAATTAGTGTGTCTATGAAGCACTTCCCGCAATTCTCAGGGAAAACAGGAAAATGATATCTAGCATTTGAAATGTAGGGGTTCTTCTAAAAGTAATGGGAACCGACACAGAGCTTCAAACAATTTTAAGGTTTACACATCACTCAAAGAAATTGGATTAGAGCCAAGAAAAAAAAAAGATGTCATATTATTTTTTCAAAGTCTTAAGGGCATTCAACACAAGACAGAATAATATTTAATCTGCACTTGAAATGCAATGGACATGAAGGCAGAAGGTTCTATGCCATTTAAAATGTTACCATTCTGAGTTACTTTTGTTCTAAGTGATTTCATCTCAACAATGGCCTGGATATGTGACTTCTAGTGGTCAGGTGTTTTCCGTGGGTTGTTGACTAACTCTATCAAGCCCTGATCTAGAGTGTCAAGTAGGAGCAGATTGCCATTTGTTTTTCTAGAACACTTTTTTTAAAAACTCAGTTAGTGTTAGATTTGGACTAATATTTGTGGACCCAGGTTTGCTTGAGAGAGAGGCTGGGCTTGAGGGCCATCAGAAGTGCCACATCTGTGCATATGGACTCAGCTCTGCTTCCAATGACAGTGATGCCCTCACCTACGGCATCTGCTCACGCCTCAGCTCCTGGAACCCTTGGTGTCATGTTATTTGAAAGGGGGCTCTTACTATATAATGACCCTCTTGGATGATCCAGAATATGTGGGACACTAAGGCAATGGAAGTAGAAGATGTCCGTCTGGGGGGGGGGAGGGAGGGACATTAGAGCTGTGACACTGAGAATGGGGGCAGGGAACAGTGGAGAAAGGGATGCCTTAGAATGAAGAACAAGGACTCATATGTGTGAAAATTCCATAGCAAACCCATTACTTTGTGTGCTAAGTTAAAAAACCATTTTTCAAAAAAGCAAAAAAGAAGGACGAGGGCTTGGGGGATAGTACTAGGGCCCGAGTTTAGTCCTTAGTATCCTTGTAAAGGCTGGGTGTGTGGCACAAACTGTAAACCAGCTCTGATTTTACAGGGATAGGAGGATCCCTAGGGCTCAGGACTCAGCCAGCCCAGCTGCATCTTCCAGTGGTATACCTTATCTCAGAAACCAAGCTAGGAAGCAATTAGGCAAGACACCTAAGGGACACCCCTAACTTTTACATGAGCACACACACACACACACACACACACACACACACACACACACACACACGAAAAGAAAAGGAGAAATATTTGAGATAGGTAGGGAAAAGGACCCCAAAGATAGGCAATGAGAAGACACAGAAGACACTACAATGGCACCACCACAAACCAAGGAACCAAACGATCAAAACCTGCAGAGTGGGTGCCTGCAGAGACCAGAGATGTCACATGCTCCTGGAATTGAGAGTTGCAGGTGATCATTAGCTACCCAGTGTGGGTGCTGGGACTTGAACTTGGGTTTTCTACAGAAACAATACATACTGTTAACTGCTGGGTAATATCTCTAGCCCCCTTGGCATCAGTCTTAACCATTGTAAAACCCAGGTTGGGTAGTCTACTATACTTCTGTTGTCAGGAACGCAGACCAGGTTCCCAGGACTTTGAATGAGAGTGGGTCTCTGTGTCGGGGTATAATTTTAGTCCTAACTCCTAGGGTTTCCTGATATATAATCTTACATCCATCAGATTCTCTGGGCTTGATCCACTCTCCAGGACATCCATTTCTATTGAGGCGACTTGATTCTCTGTGGGACCCTGCAGTTTTGTTCTCTGAACCTGATGGTATGCACTCCTGAAGTTGTTGACTTTTCCAGGCTGCCCACCAAGGTACTTCAACATGCCCCCAGACACTCTTGTGAGAGCTGGGTGAGGTACCTGAAATTTGTGGGAAAGTCACTCCAGATGGTAAGCGCAGGAGATGGGAGATGAGGGAGCCACACAGACGTTTGTCCCTCCTCATGAAATCGCAAGCTATTTCTCAGAACAGCCTGTCTGGAGACATCCCAGGTGGCTGAGTGGCCGCACCTGCTGAACACCAGCTGTGCGTGTTTGAGGCTTGTGGCAATACTGTGGCCAGGGCAATGATATGCTATAGCTTTTCACCTTTCCAGTCACACTTGCCTTTTCACCAACTACTGCTGCCTTGGAACTCTGCCTTCCAAACACAAGTTCTGTCCAGGCTGACCATTTTGGAGGCTGAAAATAAAATTGAGACTTTTATAGCTTTCAGAACTTGCCTTTCACACTTTGCAGGGATTGATAGAAAACTCATGCAATTGCTTGATCAATAACATCTTGTTGAAAGGTTATGTGTGATTGGCTAGTATTCCCTTTGACTGGCATCTTGTTTCTTATACAAAGCTAGGAAGACAGACATGAATACAAACATTGATTATTTCAGGAGCAAGAACCCAAGACCCCTGTCACATTGTCAGTATTTCCCCAGCCACCCATTCACTCTTCTCAGCTGCCTATGGCTGCTTATGACTTGGGAGTGGGGCCAGTCTAACACCAGGGAAGAATATGATTCTGCTACAGTTCACCAATTTGCTGGCCTCATCAGCATGGATGTCAAATTGTATTCCTGTTGAGACAAGTTTTCTTTGGGTCAAGGGTGATAAATCTTATTTTACTTAATTGTAGGGTTGCTGGCAATGTTATTTAGGGTATTGGCAGAGCTACAAGGAGACGGTAACCTGTATATTCTGGAACAGAGGGAATGGGTCCAATGCTGCTGGCTTGAGCAACTTCCTTAGCAGCTGGGCAAGCAGCTGGAAGGGTTTGGAAAAAGCATTCGTGCTTAGTTCCCTAGGATGAGAGCAAATCAGCAGGAACCAACTCCTGTTTTCACAGTTTGATTATAAGATGAAGGATAGAATGGTACCTAGAAGCAAAAGCCAGATAATGGTCTAACTGGAAAAACTAATGACAACCACTTAGTCTTGTTGTACTAACCTTTTTAATATAGATAGACTTTGGCTTATTTAAACATTGAGGGGAAAGGACCATCTGTTAGAGTGTAGTCAAAAAGATACCATTTCCCTTGCCAACAAGATGACTCAGAATCCCAAGTGGGTTCTGAAGTTTTATGGGCATGTTGTCTCTCTGACCTTGGTTTCCTTGTTTGTTGAAGGAAGACAGTGTGCTAAGGATTCTCTGATGGGTTTGTGAAGCTTTATAACTCATCTTTTGATGGGGTAAAGCTGGGTGGTCAGGGTTGTATTCTTCTGGTTTGATTGAATGACACAGCCCTGGCTACACTCTGCCTACTCCATGGAGCTGGGCAAACACAGGGAGTCAACAGGCTCATCAGCCAGCATTGCTGGAGGAGAAGGAAGAGTGCACAGTTCATGGGGGATTGTAAGTTCTAGAGACAGAGGAAATGATGTCCAAACTTATCCTTGTCATTTACCAGCTGTGGAAACTTTGCAAGTTGTGTATTGTTTCAGTGGTTAGTCTTCTAATTGGAAAAAGGAGAACAATACCAACTTCTATGTACCGTATTGGATAAATAACTTTTATAAGATGCCCGGCGCCTAGTAGGCACTTAATGGATGGAAGTCATTAAGAGGAATATGCACATGTACTCAACACCTTTTAGTATAGAAGTCCGCAAGCACAGAGTATCCCAACTCATCCTGTCTGTATTAAATAGTGAGCATGCTTTCCAACACATTGAATGCTTTGAGAATAAAAATCATGTTCATGCCAAGATTGTTTTTCTCTTCCACATGTGGTTTCTCATGTTCTTCATGTGTGGCTTGGGTTTTGGATTCCATTCAGCCATTATGCAACAGTCTGATGTTCCAAAGATGCTGTGCAAGACAGAGAGGCACAGGGAAAACGCACACAAGTCACATCAAGTCAGATCCACAGTGGTGGCAGGAGATGAACTTGGCCAGATGTTTCCAGCCTCACACAGGCTGACTCCCAGGTGGCCCCTGGTGTTATGTGCTAACCATGTTCCCAACTGCATTCTCCATCATTGTTGGTCAGGGTTCTGGCATAGCTCCAGGTTTATGAGCTCCTGGGAAGGGTGAGTGCAGTTGGAGAAAACTCTACCCTAGCTTTTGTAAGAGGATCAGGAAGAACCTATAAGGATTGTCTCTCCTGACTTACAAGAGTTTTATACTTCTGCACCCTTGCTGCTCTACAACTACTTGTCACAGTTGACCCCACCCTGCCCCCTTTGTCTGCCCCTATTTCTATCTCTAATTGGTTCCTTAGGTGGAGCTTAACATTTGATGTTCTTACCTTGCCCATGGTATTTGTTGGAAATAGCTTCTCTTGTCTACTATTCCAGATAGCTCTGAAATTCTACACAGCCACACATATTGCTCACTGAAGGCATATATTAAAGCTGTCTTAGTTTTTTTCTCCCTCAGCAGCCCTGACTACACTCTTGTTCAAAATGAACCGTATTTCTTTGTTGTGACCCCAGTGATGGTCCATATTGTTTAACTCTAGTATTAAGCAATGGGTCTTACCAGTACATTTTTTAACCTTTATCACAAAGAAAGGAGAAAATGAGAATTGCTTCTCATCACTAGAAATAGAACTCAACCTCTAGAATATCCAGATACATTTTCTAGACATGGTCCTGTCCATTTCTGCCCCCTTTCTAGTATGCAAGTTTTCAGTCTCTGTTCTGGAAACAGCTGCTGGCAATTTAGTAATGAATCTTCATTTTAATTAATCAACTGTAGTACACATGGGTAGGGTCTACATTTACTGTGTCAAATTTTTGACACATGCATGCATACAGCAAAATCAGACATGCACAGAAAAATCCAGATGCTTTTTTGACAGCATTCAAGAAGTAATCAGAAATTTGTGCATTAGAAATATACAACTGCCTCTGCATAGATAATGCCTGTATCTTTTTTCCTTTCAAAAAGGATACATGTTACGGTTACTAGCATAAACATAAGAGTACAACATAAGAACAAAACTATGTGTTTGGGAAGAAAACCAAAGTTCCGGAATCCAAGACCTGAATAATGTGTCTTAGAATTGTGGACTAGTGTGAGGCTTCCCAGCCTGCTCCAAGTAAGCAGAGACACAGGCAGAAAATGTCTTCTCCTGGACCAATATAAACACGGGATTAATTTGCTGGTTTTCCACCCAGTGAAAGAACAGGGAAAACAGAACGTCAACTTTCTGACATGCTCTAAGGCCTTTGGGATTTTAGGAGAATGACAGCAAAGGGAGACTTGGCTAGGGGTGTCATTGTGTGAGAGATGGATTGCTTTTGGTGAGGACGCCAGGGAAGGGGTGTGAAGAAGTACAGATGGATTCAGAAAGGCTCCTATCTACAGCCATCAGTGCATGCTCCTATCTGACACACATGATGCTTACGCAACTATGTATACATACTTACGTATTCACATGTACTGTATTTCACTTTATCCTATTTGTGTTGGTTTTGAAATGCTTTTTTTCACACTCCCAGAACATTTATAAAGGTTAGAAATCTCCTCTTGCCACATTATTTCTTTGCTGGTAAAACTGCTGAATTAAAACAAGCAAGGAAGGCCGTGGGCAGTGAGATAGCTCAGCAGTAAAGATGTTTTCTGCCAGCCTGGTGACCTGAGTTAGAGCCCCCTGGTCCACATGGTGGAGGGAGACAACTGCTTCCTTCCTTCCTTCCTTTCTTCTTTCCTCTCTCCCTCCTGCCCTCCCTCCCTTCCTTTTTTTGGAAATAGATTCTTCTCTCATATAATATATTCAGAACACCATTTCCCCTCCCTCTACTCCTCCCAGCTACCCCCTGTCTCCTCCCCACCAGATCCAAATACCATCTGTTTCCCTTCAGAAAAGAGCAGACCTCCAAGAGACAACAATCACACATGAGAAGATAAATACAATAAGATGAGGCAAAAGCTTTCATATGGAGGGTGAGCAAGACAATCTAGTTGAAGGAAAGGAGACCCTAGAGCAGGCAAAAGAGTCAGAGACAACCTGATTCCTCTGTTAGGAGTCCCACAAAAATACCAGGTGATGGATTGAGAAAAGAAAGACACAAAAGGCAGAAGACAGGGTCAGGAGGGCTCTCAGTGTATACTGAAACAGCCTCAAACTTATTTCTCATACCCCTTTTATGTTCAAAGCAAAAGAGAAGGTAAAAGACTTCCATTCCATGGTTCAAGGGACAAAAACGTGTATTTACCTTCTTAATTATTAAAACATCTAGTAACCACATCTTTGGGCAAACATCCTGTTATTTGTTGGCCTTGAGGAGCAAGAATAAGTTTGAATCCCTCAAAGGTAAGGTAAGTCATGATGGACTGGAGTCACTGTGGGCTCCCACAAGGGTTTTTGTTTTGTTTTTGTCATTGTTCTTTCATATGAAGGTGAAATTGTACTTTCAAGAAAGGCCTGTAAAGAACTGAGATGGAATTTTGATGGGGATTGCATTGAATCTGTAGATTTTAGAATAGCCATTTTTACTATGTTGATCTACTGATCCATGAGCATTAGAGAGCTTTCCATCTTCTGATATCATTTTCATTTTATTTTTTTCAAAGGCTAGAAGATTTTTATCATATATATCCACTTGCTTAATTGGAGTTACTCCAAGATATTTTATATTATTTGATACTATTGTGGAGGGTGTAAATTTTTCCCTGATTTCTTTCTCAATCCTTTGAAAATAGGAGGGCTACTGAATTTTTTGAGTTAATCTTGTATGCAGCTGTTGGAGTTCCATGGTAGAATTTTGGGGGTCACTTCTGTATACTATCATCATCTTCAAATAACAATACTTGATTTCCTCTTTTCTGATTTATATCCCCTTGATCTTCTTCAGTCATCTTACTGCTCTAGCTAGAATGTCAAGTACTATATTGAATAGACATGGAGAGAGTGGACCTTGTCTTGTTCCTGACTTTTGTAGAATAGCTACAAAAGTTGATGTTGGCTATAAGCTTATTCTAAATTGCCTTTATTATGTTTAGATATATCCCTTGTATCCCTAATCTCTTCAGAATATTTATGAGAAGGGTTGTTGGATTTTGTGAAAGGATTTTTTAAAGCACCTTATGAGATGATCATGCAGGTTTTTTCTTTCAGTTTATTTATATGGTAGATTACATTCACTGATTTTCATTTGTTGAACCAAACATGCATCTCTGGGATGAAGCCAACTGGATCATGGTGGATGATGTTTTTGATGATGTGTTCTTGCATTCTGTTTGCAAATATTTTATTTATTTTATTAGGTACCCACATGCTTCTATAAACTTACAAAATTAAATAATCGAATTAAGCATAAAATGGAAAAACTAACTAAATACAGTACAATGAATGCTCTGAATAAATGGGATATTTATCAAATACATGAGTCCACAAATATGTGTATATAAAAGTCTTTAGAAGAATCAAAGCAAGGACCAGGAAGCTCATGAATCTGGCTAGCATCACTCTAGAGTGACAGGTTTTGGCAGACATGACTTTTTCTTCTAATCATTGGTCTCCAATGTCAAACAGTGTTAATGGGTGGGCTCATCTCTCTCCCCCTCCAACACCTCCCTCTCTGTCCTTACCTCTCCATCTCCAGTGGAGATTCAGAATGACAGAAAAGCTCCGAGTCCTTCTAGAGTGTTTGGAGAACAGTCCCTAAGGATCTGGGTGGGGTTTCTTCTTCTGCTTCATTTATGATTTTCCCTTGTTAGCATGCCACTGCTGACAGAGTCTTCCTCAGCAGTTTGCCTTACACAGAATATGCTGAATCTGCCTGGCAGCTTCCAAGACGAGAGCAATCAGCCTCACAGACCGCAGCCTTGTGCACCTGCACCCAGTCCAGCACAGAGCACGGTAGGGGTATGGGCTGCATGGCCAGGGCCCTCCTCCTGGCTTACAGAGCTCAGGAGCCCACCACTGAGGGTTATGATTGGAGCAACTTGCGAAACGGCATATAAGTATAGAAACCTAAGATTTTGTTTGCTACAGACTGGGTGCCTATAATTCACTGGACCCTGTGGGTGTGTAAAGGCTTCTTATATACAGAGTAATGACCTAACACACACAGCACTCTCTCTAGTAAAGGCCGCAGTTGGAGTCAACAGTCTGTGGAAAAGCAATTACCAGTGATTTCTGAAGTGTTCTCAGAAACATACCAACCGTTATTCCACACAAGGAGCTCAGCTGGTACCTGAAATCTGAAGGCATTGGGTTCAATGGAACAAAGAGCTCACAGGTGAACCTAATGTGACCTGGCCCCAATGTCAAGCATGGGAAACCCAGTACTGGCTCCAGAGTCTTCAAGAATAATGCACTTGGTTTCTACTGCCACAAAGAATACACTCTAGAAATTTGGATGAGGAATTAAGATTGGTGAGAAGAGCTGACAAGCCAAAGCTGGGTTCTGGAAAATGTGTGAGAATGCCGTGGGCTCTTATCTCTGGAAGGCAAGGTGGTGTTCGGAGGTGAAAAAAAGAAGACAGAATAAGGCAAAGTTTTGAGCTCTTCTAGCAGATGGAGGTTGTGTTGCAACTCCGACCCAGTGTCAAATCACACGGTGTCCTTGGAACTAAGAAGGGGATGGGGAGAAGTGACCACTACTGGGGAATTACCAGAGATTTCCGTGCTTAAATAATAGCTGAGGGATTTCCAAGCTACAGAGAAGAATCGGGACAACAATCAGAACAGATGTTCCCATTTTGGATGGGTTTGGGAATAAGCTCCAAATTAGGTTTGGAGCATCAAAAGCAAAGTGAATTTAGCCCAATGGGAGTCCTACATGAAAGTCTATAACGTTGTGCTTCTTACAAATATCTACTAGTCCATCTATTAAAGAACCTCGTTTTAAAAAAACAAAATGAATAGGGGGGGGGGAGGGGAGAGGGGGAGCCATTGGAAGGAGGAGGAGCTGGCAGAGGAAGAAGAGGAAGAAACAGCAGAGAGGAGGGAGGGACATTGAAAGGGGTGGGAAGGAGCAAGAGAAACAGAGGCAGAGAATGGGTTTTGGGGCGGAGCATAGTTAGGGAAGAAGAAACAGATTTGAAGAGTTGAGACACTATGGAAATGTCAAACCAGTGCTTGCCGTACAACATTCCACCCACTTGGCCAACAAGAGGGTAGACCCCTACTGAAGGAGTGCATGCTGCAGGCTGCAGAAAGGGCAACAGCACAGAGAGGGGCCACGAGAACGTTAGCCCTACAGCCAGTGGCATCACGTGTCCTCTGGCTCCTTAATTGGAGTTTTAAGTAGCTGCAAGTTGGCGATTTAGAAAAGTTTCCTAAGCCGGTTGTAGGGTTCCTTTTCACTTAGACACATTTTTTTTTTTCCCTATTTACAACTGTAGTGGGCAGGTTATTTGGGTTAGGACTTCTTTTGTTCTGCTAAAATGTTTCCATCTCTGGGATTTTTGTAAATTAATGGCACTTGCAATAATCCCCAGACCCTAGCTATCATGCTCCCTTACTGGCCTCTCCCATCTCCCGCCGTGTGGAATAGAGTCAGTCTCCTTGTGTATTGCCATACTGCACCCCAACCCCCTTCTGCCTGTCATTGTGCCTGTGGCAACCCTGCCTTTTACCCGAGGCTCACCCCATCGCCACCCATGACAAATGCCACTCATCGAGCACAGAGGTGGGAGTGGGATCCTTGCTTGTTGGTTGCTTGGTGTCTAGTAAAGGGACCGGACAAGGAAACTGATAGCCCGACAAACTTCACAGCAAAGGAACTGGGTGGGTTCAACCCACAGAAGAGCTACCCACCCCAGGCAGAAGGCCGGGGGGGGGGGCTTTTCTGGAAAAGAAAGGAGCGTTAGGCTAGTGGATTGGAGGAAAGCAGGGTGGAGAAAGGTGACACGCGTGACACGCGGCGTGACGCAGGAAAGGCCTGCGAGCCCCAGCGACTAAGACAGTAGCCAAGCGAAGCCCACGCTGCAGTCAGAGAGCATGGCTGCTCTGTGCTTCCTCCCCTGGCTGTTCATCTGTCCAGCTGTGGTCTATGCAAAACAAGAGACTTAAGGAAACAGAAAGACTTTAAGTTTTCCTAATGGAAGAGACCACGCGGGAGCTCTGGAAAGTAGTAGGATGCAGACCAGAGAATGGTAACTAGTGCTCTGGCCAGAGCGTCCCCATGCCCCTGTCATCCTCAGACCTCACTGCCAGGACACCAGGCAGCTCAGTGCCTAGTTAATGTGGCTTCCTCCTTGAGTGAAGTATAAATAAAGGGACGACGATGGGGTATTCAGCAGCGAGGAAATGAGTCAGGGACTAAGCTAGATGGCTGAGCAATTTCCTTAAATGAGATATGAAAGGAGAATCTTGAAAAGGAGAGGATTTTCACTCGGCTTTATATTTAGCACTGATTAAAAAAAAAAAAAAAATGCCAGTGGTGTGCACCGGGTAGAGAATTAGTGCATTAGGAGCCATAATCTAGTTGAGTTTCTACAAAGTAACTCCAACCTAGAAGTGAGAAATGAGGGTGTTCGATTTCTGCAGAATCAATTTCTGGAAAAAAAATTGTAGTGAATAATGGATGCAATAGAATGGAGTAAGTGAATAATACAGTGGGAAGGAGTTAGGAACAAAACGAGGAAAGCGCTCAGAGATAACCCAGCCCACTCAAGAGTTCAGATACTGATGGACATGAAGAAGAAGAAAAAGAAGAAGAAGAAGAAGAAGAAGAAGAAGAAGAAGAAGAAGAAGAAGAAGAAGAAGAAGAAGAAGAAGAAGAACAAGAAGAAGAAGAACAAGAAGAACAAGAAGAACTTTAAAAGAAATGCCTAAGGGTAGGGAAGAAATATTAAATACCTGGCCACACAGTATTAAAGAGACAACAACATTTAAAAAACATGTAAAATTTAGAGATAGACTGTGTGTGTGTGTGTGTGTGTGTGTGTGTGTGTGTGTGTGTGTGTTTAAACCACATATTCTCAGCCTTGTAGAGTACTGCCTGGCCTAAGGCCTTGGCAGGGAATAGAGAGCCCAGAGCCTGCTGTGTTCTCTGCAGATTACCTCCCTGGCCCTGTGCTTAGCCATGCTGTTGCCAGAGTGGCTGTTACATTTTGTGTTCAGCAGTTCTGTGGGGAAAGCAGCTTCAAGTCAGGTGGCTGAGGTTCTTGACACCAAATGAGAAACAGAGGGGAGACAATGTATCCTGGAGCCAATAGAGTAATACCTCCTCTTGTTCCTTTGTCCTTTTACGCAGAGGATTTCTCTTCCTAAGGTCTACCAGGTCTGCCTCCTGCATCAATAGCCTCAGTATCACTTGGGAACTTACCAGAAATGTAGGTTTGCCAGCCTTCTCCCTCTGCACCAACTATGGAGTTGGAAATCGATTTATGGTGAGGCCTAGGAATCTGGGCCTAGAGGCTTTTGGCTACTACTGATGCACAGCCATCTTTGAGAGCCATGGCGTCCTTCTCTGGTCCAGCTCATCCACTGGATTTCTTCCTCTTGCAAATCCAGGTGAGAACTGCATAGAATTGTGCACACCCTCTCCCTCCATGTGGGAAGCAACCTTATGAAATAGCTGCTCATTACTTACCAGATCCACAAAAGAAGCAACTGAGATTAACTAGAAACAGGGCACACCCAGGCCATAGACATAATCTCTGTGTAAGCAGAGATTTGAACCAGATCTCCTGTGATTCCCTGGCTCTGCTTCAGCCACGTATTCGTATTCTCTGAACATCAGTGTTTTTAATTTGAGCATTTGGAAGTCTACTGGATTCTTACTTGAATTCTGTTTGCCGTCTCCTTTATTTTTTAACTGTCTCCTGCTGAAGGGTGTGTATGTGGGGGGGGAGAGAGACTGGGAAGAGAAGAAGAGGGAGGAGAGAGAGGGGGAAGTGGGAGGGAGGACAGGGAAGGGGGAGGGAGGAGAGGAAAGGGGAGAGGGAGGGAAGTTTAACACCTGGAATGCAGTCTGTGCATTATATGACAAAAACTCCTCTTCCATCCCTTTGACATTTCATGGCCATTCTAATTATTTGCTGATTATCTTTCTCTCTTTCAACAATTGTTTCAGTGCCCCCTTCCTCTCTTCTTTTTCAATCACCAGCCCTCCACAATAGCTTTTCTTTTCTCGTTCTCCTAGTCTTTTTCACATACTCAGGTTTCTCTTCAGATGAATTACAAACTTTATGTTTAGTTCTGACCTAGTCCCAATCTCCAGGCTCATGGCTTAGGCTTGTTATTTAACTCCATTACAACTCATAAGTGCCCCAGAGTTTATTATTCCTCTCTTGACCTACCAGGACCAGGACATTCTCTATCTCTAGTCTTCCCAGAGGAAACCAGGCCTCTTCTTTCTCTCTCATTCACACCCTGTCCAATTAGCCTCCTTACCCCTCGAATTCTTGCTGTATCCCTAGATCTGGTCTTTGCTGATATTATCCAGCTATATCAAAGTCTTTTGAAGGATAAACTAGAATGTGCTCCTTTAAATCTCTCCACTTAACTCATTGTCTTGCACATTACAGATGCTAAAACCTGTTTAGTAAATAGGTAGAAATATTAGGGGAACTAAGAGATAGGTAACAATAGTGATTCTCATAGGACAAGGAAAGAAATAGCATATACTACAAAGGTAAGTTAAAATAATTTATTGACAGTCAAGGTGACTATTAAAATGCTGGCTGAATTATTAGCCCCAGAGGAACAGGAGGATGGGGCCCAGGAAGACTTATCAAATAACAAATCAAAGAATGGTCCCTGTAGCCGCCTGTTAAGAGGCAGAGATATTTCAGCATCTCAGGAATCAAGTACTACAACCTTTTATGAGATGAGAAAATCATTGCGGGTCTCATAAATTTCCCGCTTCTCATTGTTCCAAAGGCTTAATTTAGGATGAGTTACTCCATAAATCTAAGCAAAGATGACTAATGATTATAATAACAATATCATAAATTATATAGTGCTTTCTTCCCAAGAAAAACTGTATCTAATTTATCCTCTTAACACCCCTTATTGAATGCAAGGACCAGAGATCATTGCTTCCGTGCTTCAGATATGTGAGCAGAGAGGGTACCTATAGGCTGTCCTCTGAGCCACACTGGAAGCTCTGTTGCATCTTCCTGTTCAAAGAACAGACTTCCAAGCAGACTTCCACTTCTTCTTTTTCAGTTACCAGTCATCCGTATGGTGTCCTTCAGTACGGTTGTTACCCCGCACCCCAGGGTCTTGCACACTACAATTAGAAACTTCTATAATATACTCATTGCACATCTTGTCATAGAAATACATAGATCCTAATCAAAGAGGAATAAGAAGGAAGAAAAACATGAGAATTGATTCTTGATGTATTTCCTGATAATATTATAGTGATAGTTACCTTTACTCTTTTAACAGATGCTTAACATTACTGTAGCTATGTACATTCTTTCATATGTGCTGTTTATTTCTGATAGTTCAATCTGTTCTCTTCTATTGGTTGTTAGCTGTAATGAAATAGGAAATGTGTACTATTGAAGTTATAGATGATAGATACCAGGCACAAAGTGAATGGTTGACTAAAGTTCTAAGGTAAATGCCTGAGTAAAATATATTCATAATTTTGTATTACATTGATTGTTTGCTTGTTAAATCTATCATCCTGTGAAAATATAAACAGAATTTCATAATATTTTCTTTAGAAACCCTATCAACGAGTTAACCTCTGAACAATTATTTTAAGAATTATTTAAGAGTGGAAAAACAGTACTCCGGGTTAATATGCATATAAATATATGTATATAATATTTTATATATGTATTATGTATACATATATATTCATATTACATGAATTATTTAAGATTACTTTATAGGGTGGTAAGGAAGAGGACACTAATATTCTTGCCTTCCCTTCATAGACAAAGCTGTTAATGCTTGTAATTTATCATTCCCTTTTCCCGTAAACACTAACTGGTGGCCAGAAGTTACTACAAAGTAAAAGAAGAACAGAGAGGGATACAGTGAGGAGCCCAGGATGACCCTCTAAAAGAGACAGCTACTGTGAGATTGAAGAAGAGTTAGACTGAGTGGTGGGCAGAGGAATCAACACAGGTGAGCCACCAGAATGCCGAGTGACTCAACAGTATTTACAAAGTGAGTTGAGGAAGGCTCACCTGAAGGTGATTTGAAATGCCGTTAAGCCTGAGGAAAAACAATCAAATGACTTGAAGCAGAGGAATGGCTGGAAATGGATCTTTGCTATAGAAGGTGGACTACTCCTGCTGAGGAACCATCAGGTCAATCTTCACTGAGGACGGTGTATGTGAAATACATTTTAGGGTCAGATCAGGACTGAGCAATGGATAGCTAAGGCTGGGGTGGGGTGGGAGTTTGGGGTGCTCTAAGATAACACTCAGACAAACTCATTAAATGGAAGAAATAAAATGCACTTCATTCCCATTTACTTCTTACCTCTAAGAACAAACACATTTGTGGTGATTATCATCAGACACAAATATTTGCTATTTGTGGGTATAAACATAATAGATACATATATATGTATGCATATATGTACAATATATATATATAGGAAAAATTTCCATGGAATTTTCTAAAGATTTAAGAGCCTCATCAGTTGATGACCCATATGCCATCTGGTTGATTTCAAACTTTCACTACAATGACTTCTTGAAAAATATGCAGCCCACATTTCACTTGCTCAATGTCAGTGCTTATATTTTATTTTGAAATTTAATAGAAACCAGTATTCCTTTTCATTGCTATCCAGTGAAGACTGGAATATTTATTTCTTAAAAAACTGTATGCAATTTTATTTATTTATTTTTTACTTCTGGAAAAAAACTGTTGAGAAATGAGTCACGATACTTAGTTATAATTTCATCACTCTCTTGGGAGACTTAAACTTATATTCAATAATAATATTGTAGCAATGATAACTAAGACATACACAGCCATTTTTCTGGATGTTAATCTATGTTAATCATTGCACCAAAACACTTAGCATACACTAGTTGTTAGAGGTAGGCAGTCTATGGCTAAATAGTTGAAATTCATGCTTAGGTTCATGTTCAAAGTTATACATTCATGCATGCATTTAGGAGTGCCAAGCAGTTAGGAGTCAGGACTGTTCCAGGTCCTAGGTGTATAGTAATGAACAAAATAGACAAAAATCCCTGCGGTGAGTTATGGTCTTCTTTGGGGTGTCAGTGAGTAAAATAATAAGGAGAAATAGATAAGTATATCCTGTGCTAGAAAATAGTAAATAATGTGGAGAGAAGCAATTTGAGCAGAGATTTCAGTGAGGAGAAGATAGGAAGACCAACACAAAGATTCTTCTCCAGAGCGGCCAGAATTGAGTAAGGACAGACAGGTACCACAGTGTGGTGGAGGTGGAATGGGGTGGTGATGTGCAGATAACAAGATGCAGAAGGTCATATCTAAAGTTCTCACGATAACAGGAAGAATGGAGACAGGTCATTCCCACATCCTAGAAGCTCAGGCACATAGAAATGACTTGCAAATGACCCCCAAACCCTCAGAGGTGTGTGTATGTGTGTGTGTGTGTATGGTGTGTATGTGTGTGCGTGCGTGTGTGTGTGTGTGTGTGTGTGTGTGTGTGTGTGTGTGTGTGTTTAAACACCACCTTCTGGGTCCATTTAGTGTTGCTCATATGTATATGTGGTTTCAGATGATGCATTGGCAATGGAAGAAGACTGATTGCCTTTAGAAGCCTTTCCTTTCCTGTAGCTCTTCATCTAGTGGGTGGGATCTTCTGTGATTCCCCCATCCACTGTGGAAAGTGAACTTCTGTTGTTAGCCCACAAGTCTTGTTTAGGGGATCACATTGTTAAGATTTCATGGGTGCTGCTTCCTGTCATGTATAGAAGGCATATCCTGGTCCTCTGGCTGATGTAACTTCTCCACTGCAATGTTTGCAGTGGTCCTGAGCCTTAGGTGTAGCAGCTAGGCTATAGACATATCCATTGGGGCTGGGTACCCATGACCATTTGTTGTCTCCATTTTAGCCAGTTGTGGACTTCTGTGAGGGTCTCTGTCTGCTGAAGAAAGAGTCATCTTTGGTGAGAGGTGAGGGCCACACTTGTCTGTGGAACTAAGGTTAGGTTTGTGTTAAACAGGCCAATCTCGAACACAAGATCCTCTTGCCTTCACTACCCCAGCTCTAGATGTACCACCATGCCTGGCTTCAAATATTTAAAAATATACTCAAATAAATGTATTTTAATACAAAAGCTACAAAGCTATAACTCTTGTAGCAGAAAGCTATTTTCCATATAAGATGGTCAATATTGATGACAGGATCTAGGGTTGATGATGGAGTGTCTAGTTTGGGTTGAGGTGAGAAGATCCACCCTAAATTGTGCCATCTCCTGGGTTGGGGCCCTGGGCTGTACGAGAAAGGGAAGGTGAACTGAACACTGGCATTCATTATTCTGTGCTTCCTGACAGGGATGTAACATAAGGAGCTACCTCAAGCTTCTCCCACCTCTCCTTCCCTGTCCTGATGGACTGTCCCTCAAGGTGTGAGCCAAGAAGCCCTCCTGTCCTTGGCTTATTTCACCAGGTACTTTGTCACAGAACATGAACAAAAGCCTGAGTTACATGGTACCCAGTGTCTCTGAGACTGGATGACAGCTTTGAGGGAGCGGTTGGAAAGCTGTTTCCCAAATCCCTTTTCAATAGCGCTTTTAGGCATTTCTTTTGAAACTTAAATGTGTATTAATAACTCTGGGATGGATTTAAATACAGGGTTTGGCAGGGAAGGTGGGAAGTGGAATGACACACCTCTGCATCTCTAACACATTTCCAGTGACTCTAAGCAGTGTCACAGAGGGAGTTGGAGGTTTCCCTATCTGTCGTCCCATTGTAACCTGGATCTTCATTGAACCCCTAAATTAATTGGTTCACATATTATTATTTTCATTGACAAATGATGCAATCACACCTCAAAGGGGTGAGGTGACCTTCTAATATCCCCAAATCACAGAGCTATGACTTCAATTTAGTTCTTTGGCTTCTGGTCAGCATCTGTTCCATGGCTTTTAGACTTCCATGCAGAAAAGCACATGGTAATTAGTGTTTTTGGCTGGGGCACATGTACACACACACACACACACACACACACACACACACACACACACACACACACACGCGCGTGCGCGGCTGCAGTTGGGGAGGGGCGGTAAGACCCCCTGAAGCTGCAGCTGCCTGGAGGCCAGCTTGGCAGCTGTCTCTGGAAATGATCCAGCTGCTGCAACATGCTTTGGAAAGTTGCCTATCTTCCATGCTTTGCCCACCCCACCTCAGATGGGAGCTTTTTCTTTACGTTTACTCTGCACATGAGCTAAACCACGTTTCAGGCACCTCTGAGATAATCTGCTCCTGAGTTGCTGCCCGAGGCAGAAAGTCATTTATTGTGACTCTGGAAAAGATTTTTCCTCTCACCCAAGGAAAGCACTGTTCCCAGAGAGAAAGCCTGAGCATTCTGGGAAAAGGAAAAAAAAATCTTTGAAGCATTTCCAACCAAATCCTTGGAGAGGTAAACATATTTTCAGCCGTAGGATTCCGGGTTAAAGAAGTGTATCCCCCACTTGTTTACAAAGCACCACAGCAGCTGTTAGGAGGCTTCTGCCTCCACTGGACAGGAGAGGCATTTGGAAGATGTGCCAGGCCTCCCATACAGTCTGCTCCCGTGCAGCCCTCAGGGAAGAGCTCATCACCATCAGCCACCAGCAGCGCAGGGAATGTGGGGGTACCAGGATGGCAGCTGAGACAAGGCTGGCTTCTCTGGTTCCAGTTTGCTGTGCTCTTCTTATTAACGTTTAAAAAATCAGGCTGCCTCTCCATTTTTGTGCAGAGGTGAAGACAATCACTTCTTTACACTCCCTGCTGGCTGCCCATTTCCTAGTGACATACCTGCTGTAGGATACCTTGCCTTAAATTTCTTGGCTATGTTGGCTTCCTTCTGCCAATCTGCTCCTACATGAAAAGCCAGTTTGTACCCCGTGTTCCTGTGATGTCCTCTTTGGGCATACCAGGGCACAATTGCCTGCTTTCCTAACCCTATAATGCAAAGTGTTCTCACAGCTCATGGGATTACATGCTATTGGTGGTTAAAAACATGTCTGAGATTTATGGTAGGTTTGCTCTTTGTTTTATATGGTGGAAAGCATGCCAAAGAGCTGCCCCATTTATCCTGGAGAAGGACCTTGCACAGTTAGTTATGACCACTAGAAGTTGAGAAAACAGAAGGATCTGAGGAGATGGCTTAGCAGGTAATGAGCTTGATCAGGAAGCACGAAGTCCTAAGGTTCAGATGCCCCGTACCAGTGTAAACAAAAGCCAGGAGTGATAGTCAATGCTATAACCCCAGTGTGTGTGTGTGTGTGTGTGTGAGAGAGAGAGAGAGAGAGATCTTTACACAAAGAATGAGGTGGACAGTGATAGAGGAGGCTATGTAATGTCAACCTCCATCCTACACACACATGGACATACATGTGCATATAGCATTTGTGCACATACAAACACACACACACACACACACACACACACACGCTTGTGAAAGATGAGTCATAGAAGATTAGGAAAGTACTAAAGATTACACAGCTGAAACCAGGTGACCAGGTGCTTGTGGGCTTACAGCATCTTTAAAAAGGTAATAAAAATTCCTCTTCTATTACTGAGGTGGAAGTCAGCCTGTGATGAATATAATTCTTTAATTAACACCATCATATTTCATGGTCAAGGCAATATGGAACTGATTGCAAGCCACATATATAATATAGGATAATGACACTCAGACCCATCTTTACCCTGTCTAATAAGAAATTACCCAGAAGGGAGTGGAGCTGAGACATAGGAATGTTGAGTTCTAATGGTAGACTTTGTTTCTGGATTTTTTTTTATTCTAGGACAAATGTGTTTATTATTTTATACTCTATGTTAGAGTCAGGTACTTTTCTTCTTGCAATGGAATGAGTCTTGACTATTGTAATTCATTATAATAAATTTTACAACTAGCATTAAAGAGGAAGCATATGACCTGATTTGAAATAGCTGTTGTTTGAGCAAGATTTTGCACAAGAGTATTCTCTCTCTCTCTCTCTCTCTCTCTCTCTCTCTCTCTCTCTCTCTCTCTCTCTCTCCTCCCTCACTTCCTTCCCTCCTTCCCCCAGTGCAGTGATGCTCCGTAGTATCTCCTGTGATATGGGTAATCTAGAAAATTGTCTAGATCTGCACTTATAGCCAGGTTGCTGTTGGCTGCACCTGCTAGGGATGGAATTTCTGTTTGTTTTACTTGCAGGCACATGTGGAAGGAGATATGGAATTAGGTAGCACAGACCTAGCCCTCTTTTCCTTCACGTATGAATATTGGCATATGTTACTCAATGGGAGCTAGGGTAATTCAGTGAAATCATAGCTAATTGACTTTTTATTTTGGGTGGGTTTCCAGAATCTTGAGACTCTGCATGTGAATTACAAAGATAATGCATTTTTCATGTGGAAGACTTAGAGAGGTCAAGAGCGTGCCCATCCAGCTCTTCTAGAATAGTGTCATGGGAAGGAAAGTTCTTCCTGTACACATGTGACTGCCTGCTCTGTCTGGCTAGTGTGACCTTTATATGAGGACAACTCTTGAACCCCTGTGCTACTAGAACACCCCAGGGCTAGGGCATGCTCAGAGTCATAGAAAAGACCAAAGAAAAACAAAAGCACAATAGCTAGTCTTGGACCTACCCATCTTATACTTCTTAATTTAAGTTTAACAAATCATCCAGAATTTCAAATCATGCTGGCTGAAATTTATCCTAGTCACCTATTGCATTTACTCTATCCTGTTTAAGCACCCAGTTGCATTTCTGACACTGACTGACCATTTGTGCTGCTTACATGGTGTTGCTACAGTGAGAAGATGAGTGCATCTACGACACAGTATCTGTGGGGACCAGATGAGACCATGCATGTAAAGGGATGCGAAGCAACTGCCCATGAAGCAACTCTCTATGAAATCCCACCAACAGGGTTTCATATTGCGATTGATACCTAGAGGGAAGGAAGTAAGGATAGAGGACTCAGCCACATTGTTGGTTCTGGAATAGCTTTCACACTGGGACTCCCATTAGCTTGTAGTTGCTTTTCGGTGTGAAATCTGGACAAACAGGTCAAAGAAGTTCATCTCCACACATTATGCAGTCTCAAACAAAGCAATGGAGATTCTTGATGAAAGACGCGAGTCTGCCTGACAGAGAGTGCTTTTAACTTTCTGACCCCCTAGGATACAGGGTCTAGAGCTACAGGGTCTAGAGCTACTATCCAGTAGCCTCTAGTTTAACCGTTTCCTAGTGCCTAAGCATGGCGGGTGCCTCGGTGACTTGTTTATAGTACTCGCCCATCTCCTATACAAGCAATGTCTTTAGCATGCTGTGGAGATTTTGAGAATGCTGATGTCATTTGAGAATGCTTTGTTTGGTTCGATGACAGAGTTCCTCCAGCTTTATTCTCTCCTTGCAAAGGGAACATTTCTGTGTTCAAGTAAAATCATGTAAGGACTGGATTTGTGTGAGGTGGTCTGAGCTCATTAGAGGAAGGGGTGGTCATGTCATCTGATTTTGTGCAGACTCGTCTAGAGTACTAGCTTCAAGGTGGAAGAGCAGCACCCCAGCACACAGCAGCAGGAGTTAGGTCTAATGACAACAGAGTCTTTAACTAGAGAAACCATGGAAACTCTCCATCCTCCACATATCACAGAGATGTTCAGGTCGTAACCAATACTACATGGATGTTGGGAAACCAGAGGAAGTCATGTGTTCTGAAGAGACTGTTGACAGTACCTTAAGAACATATGGATTTATATGATCACGATAACTACTAAAAAGGGTCTGACTCCTTGTTTATGGGAATCACTGTTGCAGTGGTGCAGTTTCCTTTTGGTAGGATGTGGCCATCTTGAAGCAAAATAGTTATGATGACCCATACAAGACTTGCATGAGACCAGGCCTCCCTTGAATTACTTACAAGCTGCACCATTTATTGCGGGCTAAGAACTCTCAGTGATACAGCTGTTCATGAGTCATCTCTCCATGTTCCTGTAAGGCACCCCAATAAATAATTATTTCACCAAGCTGTACTTTGATGGGATCCCCTTCTGTGCTCTCTTTTTCTGGGTAAATGGGTATTTCTTTATGTCTTCCCAGGGAAGGTCACACAATAATTGTGTTGGGACTGTGTTAAGGAATTACTGTTCTCCCAAGCCCCAACTTTCAAATCTCAACATCTCTTCAAACTTAACTCCATCATAGACTACTGAAGTATCCAACTGCAATAACTCAAAAGGGACAAATACATGGAAACTAATTCCGCATACTTCAACAGATGTTTATCGAGTTGCACAACCCATGAGTGGCACATACACATACTTCTGGGACTTATGTCATTCTCATTCTGTCCCTCTGCAGCAAGTACAGGTGTATCCCCTGTGGAGAAGACAGGATTGCCCCAGAGATCAGTGGGTGGATAAACCCTCAATTCTGAACTAGAGCCCTCATTTCTGTGCTAATCAATTAACTATGGTTTAGAACAGATCCCAGTGATATTGAAGAGGTAAGATGAACCAAAGTAGGGATGAAGAGATCGGCAATAGGACAACTTCAGCCCTTCTCTCCCCATGTAGAACACAGAGAGGCCTGTTGAGCATCTAGGTTGCAAGGTCATTTCGTTGGTGAAATTAGAGAATAGTTTCTGAGACTAAGGGACAACACAGCCAGGAATTAGTGCTTTGAGAGACAGCAGGAAGCAAGAAGAGGTAAGGATAGAGTCTTTTCTCAGCCACAACTAAGGGGATGACCTTTAGTGGGCCCTTTGGGCAGATAGAATGGGATACTAGGATGCTGAGAGTCCTCTTGGCCCAGATCCTCACCTCAGGGTCCTCTGTGGGTCAAAAAGGATGATAGGTTTTATTTTTTTTATTTCTTAATCTCTGGTTATTGTGTATAATTTAGCCTGCTAATGATTTCCACATTTTTTCAGCTGCTTTAGTCTGAATCATCTTTATCCCACAGGAAGGAAAAAAGTCAATGCCTTGCTTCGATTCTGTTCAGAAGTCATAACCCTTGGGCGCAGGCTCAGGACCCATGCTGTCCTGTTTATCCCTGCTGGCATGTCAGAAGCCTGGGATGAGGGAGATACACGGTCTGAAGTGTTAGTGGAGTCAGATGTGCTCAGTGGAAACAGTCTGGCTGACTCACAACAGATTCCCAACTCTCTTGGCTGTCATCCAGAAATCATGTCTGCTAGGATTTCTGCAACAGATCTGATAGTCACTGACTTGGAGAGCTTGCAAGCTGTTCGTGGATTCATGGTGATGGTGGCTGACTCCAGACACAAGCTCCCACTGACAGTCAAAGACTGAAAATGTGCAGACAATATTCTGGGATCTTATCTGTGAACTGTGTGTGTTTGCACATGTGCAGATATGTGTATGAATGGATGTGAGAGAGAGAAGGGGAAGGGGAGAGGAAGAAAGGAAGAGATTGTGTATGGCATGAGAAGACATGAAAATGGCTGACCCTGGATGACTGTAAGCATGTTCTGTAAAGATGGTTACTCTGGAAAGAAGGTGGTCTGGAATGATAACCCTTCCTTAATGGTTCTCCTAACACAGAACACAACTTGACCTCATATGACATTTCACTAAAACATAGTATACTGTGTCCACAGGCCAGTGTCCATCTTGGAAATGGAGAGCAATAGATTAGGCAGGCATATGACTCAGGCAGCCAATAAAATCTACAGATTGTGTTGTTGAAAATCAGGTAAATGTTTTTTAGTAGGCAGAGATAATTTTAAAGTAAAATCTCTTTCCTTACTTGTTTTTTTTTTTTTTTTTTGAGACAGGGTTTCTCTGTGTAACAGCCCTGGCTGTCCTGGAACTCACTTTTTGTAGCCAGGGCTGGACTCAAACTCAAGGAGATCCACCTACCTCTGCCTCCAGAGTGCTAGGATTAAAGGTGTGGGCCACCGCCACCCAGCTCTTTCTCCTTTCTGAAGTTTGAATGACTTTTCTACCTCTAACTTATTCAATGGTGTGAATTGCATAGAGCCTCAATCTAACACAGATGTTTTCATTTCTGTTTGCTCCAACATGCATGCTGCAGAGATGCTGTAGATTAGAAATGCCCGAGGCCATGTGTCAGAGGCTTGGTCACTAGCCTGCAGTGTTACTGGAAGGCATCACAGCCTTAAAGAAGTGAGGCCTAGTGGAAGGAAAAGATGCCATTGTACGGGATGTGCCCTTGAAGGGGACAGTGATACATTGGTTCCCTCTGTGACTTTGCTTTCTGGCTGCTAGGAGATAAGCCACTCTTTGCCTCCTTCTCCCTACTGGGATGTTTTATCTCACCACAAATCTCACATGATGAGGTCATATGGCCTTGGACTGAGATCCCTGAAACCATGAGTCAGTATAATTTTTTTCTTTACAATTTCACTAGCTTGGGTGTTTTTCACTGTGACTAAAAGACAGACAAAAGAAGATAATTTGTGGAGTTAGGAGGATAGAAAGCAACTGGCTATTTGTACCCCTACAAATGCGAGGACAGGTGCTCCTGGAGCGCAGAGACATTAGGTACCACTGAAGCTGAAGTTATAGATGTTGTCAGCAACCTGATTTGGGTTTTAGCATCTGCTCTAATTGCTGAGCCATCTCTCCAGACCCTGTGCTTTGTACATTTAATGCTTATTGTTTTAGTGATAATTCCAAAGGAACACAGGGAAATAATATCAACACCTTGCAATTAATTTGTGAGGCCCAGTGAAAATGGAGCTTTTGTTCAAAACTTCACAAGAGTTTTATGGTAGTGGCACAGATAAACAGTCACGCATGAGATCCTTCTAAGTATACCCATCCCTGTGTGGCTGTGGGACTGCACACCGTTGAAGCAAGAGTAGACCCTGCTGAGTTCAACTGTGTCTCTGAGGATGGCACTTTCAGCCTTGCTGACAGTAAACTTGAAGCGATGCTCTGTGGCAGTGTGTGCTAAGCTCATTAAACTGCTCCTTAAGTTTACTAAACACATGCTCAGTGCCTACCAATGGTATTAACACACAGTGGTAGTAGTACATGGAATCAATGCCATAAATGATTAATTATTTAGATAACTTCTTGTATCAAAAGCATTTTATTATGTTTTGATGAGGACAAACAGATTTGTTCTGTGACTTTTTGTTTTGTGTTTTTTTTCTTCAGATTCATAGACCTTTATTAATTTCCTATTGAAGAAACAAGAACATAAATGCAATGTATGTGTGTGTGAGAGAGAGAGAGAGAGGAAGAGAGAGAGAGAGAGATATATGAATCAGTCCCTATGTAAAAATTTATGAAATTTAGAGAAATATTTGACTCACATGTTCAGTGTCTCATCTTGCAATATTTGCAACTATAGCAATTTCTTCTCTAATGCTTAGTAATTTTAGTAGATTATCTTGTTCATACACTATCAAAGACAAGCAGAATTTCAGATTCTAATTTAATTCTTTCATTACTTGAACAACCAAAAAGAGTGTTTTATATCCAAGACAGAAACCTGTGTATCTCCCTTTAATATTTAACAACTAAATAATGTCAGCTCAAACCTCATCTTTAAACCCCCCAAACACACTTTTGGGAAGGAACGTTGGTCTTTAGCCAGAAAGGATTTTTAAAAACTGATGCATTAATAAAAATCATGACCATTCATTTTTTGAGAGAGAGAGAAAAAAACTTCTTTGAGATATTTTCTATACCTGGAAGACAGAATTATGCTTAAATCTTAGTTAAGTAGCTTGGAGGTGATGTACCTATCATATCTTTTTTTATTTTTAGTGAATTAATGTTTAAGATAATCTAAATTTAATATTTTATTCTAATTATATGAAGTGGTAAAAGGGGAAAAATTGTATAAGATTATATTGTCTTGCATTAGAAAGTTTCCCCATCTCAGTAAGATGTTTTAAAATTATCTTGAGTGAGACTGTCAAATAATCCTATGATCGTATTGTTCCTAAGTCATCATTATGCTTCCAAATCTCCTTTTCCCCTCTATTCAAAGGGGCAAAAGGATGAATACTTCCACAAAGAAAATCCTGAAGGTCTTAAAACATTTCACTCAGTTTATGGAGATCAGAGGAACTAGTAGACTCCTAGTCTGCGCGGCCTGAGTACCGAGCTGGCTGAGGGTGTCAAGATTGAAGCACTTAACAGACTACCACAAGAAGTGAAGAAGCTGCTGTTTATTACAGAGAGTAATAAGCTTATATACCCAAGCCACCCACACCTGTGGTCAAGATATGGGCACTGTATACCCTGAAGTGCTGAGATCAACCTTGTTTGCTCAACCTTGAGAGCACGGAAGTTCTACAGCTGGGTGGGGAGGAAGAGAGCTGTAAAGAACAAGTACTTAAATTTTCCAAAGCCTAATCATCCCTAGGTGCCGATGCTGATGCTGATGCTGATGCTGGGTAGATGGTCTTACTGCCCCTGTGTCTGAATAGTCCTTCATTCTATAAATGTCTGACTAAAGAAATCTTTGCCAAGTCAAAATTCTCCCTTGTCTTCACTAAAAGGTTTCCTATCTTTTCTGTGTCTCTCCAGTGTCTAGCTTAAAGCTGGTCATTCATGCTCTCTAGTATTGTTATAACAAATTTGAGAGGTGGTCAACTTATAAGAAGAAAAAAAAATCTCTTTTAGCTCACAGTTTTGAAAATGTTAGCTCATAAGCGGCTTGGTCCTCTTTCTTTGTGCACACTGTGGCAGGGACATGTGGAATGTAGGGAGGGTCCCGCCAGGCCTGCTGACAGCATGCCCACAGTCATTTGGAGACTTTTTACTAGACCCCATTTCTTCAAGTTTCCAAAACTTCCCCAAACCATCAAAACAGGGACAAAGCTTTTAACGCTTGAATTTTCAGAGAACATTCCACTTTCAAACTACAGTAAACCTCAAGGTCTGTCTTTGAGTCCTTTTGTCTTTTCCCCAAAACTGCTTTCTTGGGCTCCATTCTGATTGAGTTCCGGGATTGATGGCAGCCAGTATAGCCTTTCTTGAAGTACACATTATTAATTTCTTCAGAGGGTCTTTTCTTCCCCTCCAGGTTTCTTCCTGACTGGATGAGTGAAAGTTCGTAGTCCTTGATTCTCCAAGAGTGCAGACATTTGCCAGTGTATGGTCTTGCCCTTTCATCATAGATGGCGACAGTTGGCCAGTTGTGTCATTTGGGCCACAAATCAAATGTAGCCGACTCCTGGCAGTCAGATACAATATTGTTTTCTCTGCCCTCCTTACAAGCAAGTGGTCAGAGCCATAATTACTCCTGATGGCAGGTGGCAGGTCTACATCACACCTTGACATTAGCTTTTAGCTATTTTTTTTTTTTTATAGCTGCCAGTGTGCTCAGTCAAATACCTGTCTGTCATCCCAATCAGACAGGTCTTAATGTCTCCGCATTACAGAGGAGGACCCTGGTTGCCTTGCAGCCCGTTTATTATGGTCCCAGTGTAGCCTTTTATCACACATTCCTTACACATAGCCTCCTCTCCACCACCACGGAAATCTTCCAAGTTGGCAGCTTTAGTGTCTACTGCCATTAATCTTCACTAGGCTGGGATCACAGGGCAAGGGATGATTTATTGCAATTACCTGTTATAGTGCAGAGCTCAGGTGAGCTGGGCTCAGATGCATTTATTGGGCTCTCTTCCATTCTTCCTCAGCCAGGGAGTAAAAAATGTGTCTGCTGTTTCTAGGTAGATGTGCTTTCACTTAGCCCCTCAAATGTTAGTTAATTAATGAGGAAGTGGAGAAACAGATTTAGAAAGTACTAGGGTTATGCATTTACTTGGTGATGGCTCGCTGTTCAAAGCCAGAACTGACACTGACATGTGACAGTCCATTTAATTTCTTTGTTGTTTCTGCACTTCAAGAAGCATCCAAAGGAAATTCCAAAACGCTCTTACCTGATGCTCTCTGCACCATCTGTTCCAGGTGATTAAAACCAATCTGCATACAGCCTTGTGTTTCATTTCCAATTTCTCCCTCCCTGGGATGGCAGGGGGCAGTGCATGAAGTGGGGATAATGTGTGCTTCAGTTCTGCAAGTGAGGAAGGGGGTTGTGAAGGGATAAAGGAGGAGAAGAAAGCTCCAAGGTAAACTTTGAAGCAGAAATGAGGATGCTCCTAAACAGGGCCATTGTATTGCCGTGGCTCACTCAGATGGCAGGTTCCTGTTGGCCAGGTTTAAAAAGCCCTGGCCTTCTCTCTCCCTGGTCTGTTGGAGGGGTGATAATTTTCAGGAGAGATGAATGGAATTAAAACTTTTTTTTTTGGTGATTACAACTAGGACCTAATTCATTCTTAAATTTGATATAATCTCTGAAATGACTCTATTTGGTATCAATTATGAACAATAAATCATGTGGATGGGGCAAAGTTGGGATGCATGAATTTTGAAGGATTTTTTTCATGAGTTCTTATGACTCAAATAAAAAGCAATATAGGGACTGTGGTCCCCAAGAGGAGAGCAGAGTTTAAGAGAGCTGCTCCTCCATGATTCCTGTATGTGTATATAAAACCGTAGCTTCTATTTCCATCTCTGCCCATGTTGCATGTTGTCCAGGTTTGTAGTAAGTCTGCTCTCAGGGCTTCAGAGATGTAGGAATTGGCATTCAACATAACCTATGCCCAGTCCACCTCCATCTCAGTATTATATTCCCTTGCATTTTGTACCAACATGGGTATTCTGGGATTTCACAGAACAGTTGGTGATAATAAGGCTATAAGGATTCTGAAGTATGCTGGAGTACTGAGCTCTAGCAAACATTCAGTCCTCTTGGGCTTTCCTGATGCCAAGATCAGCGTTTTGACAGTACATCTTTCAGGAAGTATCTGTGAAAGAAAGTGGTTTTGGAAATGTGTGGCTCAGGATGATTGATTGCCTGGCAAACTTGCATCACTGAAATTAAAGTTTTATACAAAGACTTTCCTTTCATATATTCTTGAGATATGGTAGTAGGGGGCACATTCCCATGGAGTTTACTAATTAGTTAGGGGCCACTAACTTCTGTGGGTAGGAAAAAGCAGCTACAGCAGGGAGACACTTCTATGTTAAGCTTGGGATACGGAGGCTTTACAAAGTTAAGTGATTTGTTCCAGATTGCTGAGCTAGATAGAAAGGTGTGACACCAATAGCTGGTTAGGGTGCATTGTGTGTGCGTATCTCTGTGTCTGTATGTATGTGGGTGGGTGGGGGGTTCCTTCTCCGTTTTGGTACTGCAAGTATGCATACACTACTCCAGGCCTTTTAAAATGTGGGTCTTGGGGGGAACCTCAGGTCTTTATAGTTACTCAGTAAGTACTTCCTGACAGAACTGTCACCTTTGGCTCTGGGCTGTTTTAAACATGAGTCTTGGTGACCCCTGACTCTTTGATGTACTCCTCTCCCTTGTTGGCTAGACCATGTGTCAAGCTTCCAGTGAACACAATCTAAGTGGGAAGGAGTCCATCCTAAGATGAGGGACTTCTGTCTCCCCACCCCCACCCATTGTTTTGTTCTATTTAGAGCCACTCTCTGTTCATGTGGGCAATGGCTTGAGAATGGTCTCTGCCAATAACCCAGAGGAAAGCAAAGTTCGGGACAAGGTGAGCCCTGCCAACATTGGGAACTGAGAAACACAAAGCCTCAGTTCGCACTCTGTAGCACTCTGAGAGACCCCAGAAGCACAGCATCTATTTAAGCCATGGCCAGGCAGGAGCTGTGGGGCTGGATATGGGTACTTTCAGGTAATAAGCATTTGACCATTGTATTCTGAGGGCATTTTGGTGTGCAACTATAGGTGACTAATGTAACAATTAAACATCTATCAGAGTCTTCCTATAAATCTGTTTTCTCTAAGGAAAGGAATTTAGGATTCTTTTGTCTTTGCCTCCTGTGAGAAGTACACAATGAGTTTCAGGAAGTGATGATATTAAAAGTGCCTTTAAATTTGGATGTGAAAGACACCAACCAGTCAGGTATCTGCCCTATCCCCTTTCTGGGTGCTAGCCCTTAGCTTACCGACTTGGGGGAGAAACCTGCAGACATTAGAGAAGCTCGGGGGAGAGGTTAGCTAATTGGAATAATCAGCACAGCCACACAGGCCCTGAGACCAAGCCTAAACCAGTCCCAGGGAGTGGTCTGAGTCAGAAGATACAGATCCCAAGCTTCTGTGACAGGACAGTGTTGCGATCCCAGGAGCCTCAGTGAAGGATATCACACACAATGAGTGTTTCCTCACAGATCACAAATTAAGCACAAACCATGCCCAAACACTTGGTTTTCACAGAGACATCCTTGATTGGACAGTGAATAAAAAGGTGGCAACTTTCTGACTCAGGAAGAAAAATACCAGCAAATGACCTTTCAGGTGTAACTTTTTGGTTCGTTTGTTTTTTGAAACAGGGTTTCTTTGTGCAGTTTTGTCTGTCTTGAAACTCAGTCTGTAGACCAGGCTGGCCTCAAATTCAGAGATACTCTTGCCTCTGTCTCCTGAGCGCTGTGATTGAAGCATGCACCACCAAGTTCCAATGCTGGTGTAATTTTTAAGAAGAGGAAAAGGAGGGTGGTCTGTGTTAAAATGTGTTAGGATGCCTTGCTATACTTTGATTGGGTGTATTAATTAGGGTAGCCAAAAGGAGTTTTTGATTGCTGGACTTTAATACTTTAATAGATAGACCTAGGTAGTTAGAATTAGGGGGATGGATTGGTCAAGTAAAGGAACAGACCTTGAGGCTAGCTTTAGGAATGTAATTTAATGGTTACTAGGAAGACAGAAAGAATGGGGAGAAGGGCAAGGCCTGCCAGAGTCATGCTAGGCCACATGCAGCTGGATTTTCCATTTGTTTGTAAGGCTTTCATCGACTGAAAGCTCTTAGGTTTTGTAAACCAACTCTCCCACAGCTGATAGCCAGACTTTGTATTTCTGCTTTATTTCAGCTCTCATGCATTGGTGAGTATCATTCTTCACTAAGCAGGACCTGTGTGAGGTTAGGTATTTAAACATTTTGCCGCACACTTGAGCCAGAGAAACCACAGCTGCTCCCTGCATTTAATAATGCCAGGGACACCGGTCAGCAAATAAATAACTGGAGCCCAGGGTTCACTTACTGAAAATACCAATATGTGCTTGCAAGCCATATCATCACATCAAAAGAAAATAAAAGCATGGTTTAGTAATATCCCCTTCAGTTTCCTGCTTAACTTAAACGTTACTTTTAAAGAGGTAACAAATGGGGAACTTTTAAAAGCTACAACACTGGGGAGAGCAGGGCCTGTGCTTTACCTGGGACAGCTGGCCCCGAGGACGCAAGCCAAGGGGCGCTGTCCCTGACCCTCATCAGCTGTAGCACTTGGGAAAGTGGTTCCACATCCAGGCAACACAGAAGAGCTGGCCCCAGCACATGAAAGCAGGAGAACTGGCCCTGCCTTTTGCTCCTTGCTTCAAGGGGTGAACTCACCAGGGCAATGGGGGAGAGCTCCCCCTGGTGGTGAAGTCAGGGGACAGCTGGCATGCCGACCTACGCTGCAACTACCCAGGCCCAGAACCAGGGTTATGAGTTGGCCTACCCCAACATCCACCCCATCGGTGATCTACAGAGCATGTAAAGTGGTCAGTCCTGCATACTCAAAGCTGAAGGGTCCCCATAACACAGGACAACAACAGGATAATCAAGAGGAGTTCCAGTGAGGGCCCAGCATCAATAGTGTGGCGGAAACCAGAGGCCTCGAATCAGACCAATGACTCTTTGCAATGAATTTTTATAAGAAGAGATACATGGACAAAAAGATTTATGGTATGACTCACTGTGTCACACTACAGCTTTTATGATGAAAAATTTCCCCTTTCATTCTCTTAAATTTTATTTTATTTTGGGGAAATGTTTAAGGGCAGAGGACAGATACAAAAGGACAAAGAAACGAATGGGATGGAGATGCGCGATGTGGAATGAATGGGATGGAGATGCGTGATGTGAAAGGCACAAAGCATAAGTTGTAGACAGAATTTCTGTCCAGCCTGGTCCCAGGGCCCTTCAGCTCCAAATAAACACACAGAGACTTGTATTAATTATAAACGGTTTGGCTGGTGGCTTAGGCTTCTTACTGACTAGCTCTCACTTAATTATTAACCTTTTTTTTTTTTTTTTTAAATAATCTTATCTTAAATGGTCTTATCTTACCGGAGAATGTCCGGACCTGTTACTCCTTCTGCAGCTGCATGGTATCTATCTGGCAGCTCCTCTCCCCAGAATTCTCCTTGTCTGGTAGCCCCGCCTATATTTTCTGCCTGGCTACTGATTAATCAGAGTTTTGCTCATCAACCAATAAGAAAAACATATATACAGAAGAATAGCTCTCAGTAATCAATAAAATGAAAAAAAGCTAATTGTTGAAGATCATTTTTCACCCTTGAACTAAAGGTGTATAAGAAGTGTGTTCTATTTAACACCTTTGCCACTATTTGAAAATTTTATGATGTGCCCTATGTCCTTGACTGGTTTTCAGCTTTGGTGATAGAGAAACACACCAGAGTTCTCTGATCAGCTCCAGTGTTGAGATGTGAAATCTGGCTTGGGTGTTTCTACTGCTATCTTTGTATGGACTATGCCCCATCACCAAATGGTCACGGGTCTGAGCATACTTGGAAATAGATGACTGGGAAGTTTTTCCTGTATCTTTTGTTGTTGTTGTTGTTGATGATGATGTTGTTGTAACTCAGTTTCATTATTCAGGGCATAGGAGCATTGGAATCTCAACTCAGGTCTGTAAGAGAGATCCACACTCTTATCACTAAGCCTTTGCCTCAGCCTGCAAGTCATTAAAATATCAAGACTTACTGGCTACTGTAAGTAAGCCTACTTACTAGTAGGGAAGATCTGTTTGTGTGGATCGCTCTGAGACCATCAGTAAGAGTCAGATCTTGATTAGGAAAGTGGAGTCTACATTCAGCTGGCTGGGATGGACCAAAGAGTTCCCTGGTGGATTCAGAAGGATATAAAAGGACATTTGGAAGAGTAAGACAAACTTTCATTCTACTCAGTTTCTTTTTTCCACACCCATGACAGCTATGATGTTGGGGATGGGACTCCCTATTTGTCCCATGTCTTCTGAGTCTCTTTTTGATAATATGAAGGAAAGAAAGGAATTCATTATCATTTTTTTCCCTTAGAATCTGAAGTGATTGTTCAAGGGAAACAGTTGTTCTTACCTTTTATTAGTGCATAGATGATTTCTTTGGGCAACTTAATTTTGATCTCAAAATTTTTGCTACAGGAAAATAAAACAAACAAACAAAAATGAGGAACTCAAGAAATCAAATCCTTTTGCTTTGTAAATAATGATGCCACAGGAAAAAAATAAGGCACAAACCAGGAGGGAAGCCGAAATTGGAGCTTCGTGAATAAAGAGGTCCAAATTCAGAGTTGTTCCTTGCTGTGGAGTAGCCTATGGCGTGTGTGAAATTGGCAAACTAGAAAATCCAGACACCATGTGGTCTTTGTTTTGCTTGCCCAGGTTCATAAACCTTTTAGGAAGTCTGAATTGGTGTCATAAGTTGACTAATGGTTCAGATAGTTTCAAACATAACTTTGGATATCATAGCTGATATCCACTAATTGGGAGCTTTCACATAAAATTTATACTTTTGTCTAAACATTGGAAATTCAGGGAACAAAAAACCAGCATTTTTACCAGAAACAGTCATGATTGAGTAACAGCTAGACCATTATTCATAGGTGGACTCTCCAATTGCATTCAGTCCTCATCTCCTGACTCTCAGGATGGGTTATTTTCCATTTACCTTGCTATTCTTTTTTTAAAATTGATATTCTGTTATATTGTTTTCTCTTATATTACTTTTCTTATACATTAATCATGAGTATTACTGAAGGGTTGTTAATTTTCAAATATCAAATGTATATCCTACAAAAATTTAGAGATGATGTATTCAAGCAGGAAGAAGGGACATTCTATAAAGTACCATTCAAGTACCAGGAAAATAGGTGTAAATGCCATATAGTTGTGTCTAGTTCATTTATATTTTCTAATCCCCGAAGGGACACAAAACATACAGGGACAACCATATATGACTGGAGAATCCTAAGCATGGCACATGCCATGGAATGGGTAGAGAGTTTACTTGAATATTTGTTGAAATATACATTTTGATTTCAGGTATAAAACTGAAAAACACCCATGTCTCAGAATCATGGCAATATAATTTATCAAGTCTGAGATATAGGCTTCTTTAAAAACATACTTCTGTATTATCCTTCCAGTGTTTGTATCTGAAGAAGGCTGTGACTCTATAGAACTTACTCTATCCTGCTCTCTTACAAAGTGTTTGACGTTTACTTTTCCATTAGGAAAACCCTGGGGGGGGGCTCTTCCTAGTAGTAAGCATCTCTTCCTCCCTGGTACTCACTTTCCCACCCCTTAGCATTGCTGAAAGACTCAAAGGAAACGACATAAACAAGTCACCCAACCTTATGCCTTACACTGAAAGGAACCCAATGTATTCTTGTCTGCTTCCTCTTGCTTTCACACAACAGACTGTGTGCGACATGAATTAGAGCTAAATGACTTGTACATGCAGGAAGTGGCATGGGATGACATGGAACATTTCTGAATAAAGATGAAATTGCTGAGAATTCTCAGTCTGTGTATTTAGTCAGCACTCATTGTGGAATGAACAACAACGTGACAAGGTTGCTGCAAAGCCCCACATTCATTATGCTACCGAGTAGAGGGTAGCCAGGGAATGCATTTCCGGAGGTGTGTACCTGGGGTCAGAGAGAGGCTCCACTGAGAAACTGATTACTCTAATGAGATGCTAAAGCGAGGTGATGAAGCCAAAACAAGCTTGAGAAATGGCTCAGTTGTCTTCTCCTAAAAGCATGAGAATTGCCGTTCGCTTGTATTCATTTTTTTTTTTCAACCTTTGATTTTTACAGTGCTTCCACTGGGCTTTGAATCTGATACCCTGTTTAATTGGTACCATATTGACACTTAATTTCCAAATTGTCAGCATTAAAAGGTGCATGGCAACTCATGACTGAGTCCATGAGTGAGATTATTGTCCTTAAGGTAGGAATAGTTGCCTTGTCTCTTCAACCACGGGAACACAAGAAAGGCCATCTTGGAGCAAAGCACACCCTCCTAAGATGCTAAATTTGCTGGCACCTTTTGGAATTCCCAGTTTCTAGAACTATAAACCCATTTATGTTGCTTAGAAATTCCTCAGTGTAAGGTATTTTGGCATAGGGTCCCAAATGAAATAAAACAACCTTTTCTTGTGACAGATAATTGTGCTAGGCTAAGTATTTACTAGTGCATTTGAGAGATAAATGGAGTTTAGAGTATTAAAAGGACATGTAATAAACAAGGAGCTTTAGAGAACACACACAGAGAAGTCTCTCTCTCTCTGTGTGTGTGTGTGTGTGTGCACGCGTGTGTACACATGCAAACTTTCCATGGTCCTCAAGGTTCATCCTAGTGAGTATGTAAAGGGCAAGGAGACTCTTCTATAACCAGAGGCAGGAGAGCATCTGTTAGAACAGGTATTTCACAGGAAGAGTCTACAATAGACATGCTCTGTGCAAATGGAATAAGCTGGGCAGGGGGGAAGATGGAATTCTGAGGAGAGGGTAGAATTGAGCCTAGCCATATGGTCAGTGCCACAGCAGGCAAGCCTGTCAAGGCAGGCACTTTGGGAACACAGGCGAAAGGGAATTGTCCTGAAAGAACCACATGCATTCCGCCACAAGGAAATGAGGGCAGAGGGCTGTGGGCAAGACTGGGATCAGTGACTGACACTTGTGCTGATTGGAGCCAACACTGGATGTTGAATCATGACTACACAATGTTGATTAGGATGGATGGGAGCCTTCTAATGCCCTAAAAACATTCCATTCAGGGCAATCCTTATTCATCCAAAGTGCCATCTACAAGATTGGCTTCTGTTTAGCAATGCATGTCACTAAATGTATGCAACTGATTAGGGGCATAAAAATAGATCTCGCAAGAGAGTCTTCTTTCTCTAACCAAACGTCTCTGTATTTATTAAAGATATACTGGTTAAAGAGAAATTAGAAGCTGGCTGGATTCCATGGAAAGAAAATATAACATCAGAGCTCTGCCTTTGCCTGTGCATTCTGTACATCTCATTGTTATGAAGATGTAGGATCTGCAGAGAACCACAATGAGAGACATGGCTGTTATCTTCTAATTCTCTCTGCAAGGTATGAACATGACGCTGTGATAGTGACTTGGTCACTGATTATCTCTCAAGTGTCTATCATGCTGTCTATGTGCAGTACTAATGGATATGTCGCCAGGTAACTGGAGAACTGTAAAAGAATGTACATATTAGACTTTCCAAACTATGTCATTTCTTTGTAATAAGAGATACACATTGAGTATAACATAGGCCATTCTGACTTTTATGTTAAAAGCAGGAAAATGAATCTAGGTCATTCAGGGTTTGCTGCTACCCCCTTCCTTTACCCTCCTGTGCTAGACAACAGCCTTTTTCAAGACAAATCACTAACCCCTAAGATTCTCAAGCTAACCCAAAAGGCCTAGCATGGTTAGTGAATTAGTCTCTCATTCACACATAATTATGCACATACATTGTAATCTTTTAATGTTCTATTACAAGGATTACCTGAAAGGCTTTTTTTGAACAGAGCAGTAATTATCACAGTTATGGTATATTATAACATATACAAATGACCTGAATGTCATGTAAAAGTAAGTATCCCCAAAAAACTCTTGCCTCAAACCCTAATAGCAAAATTAATATTATGAAACAAGGTATTTTATGACATAGTAGTGGATTAATTTTCTCACAGCATCTTATAAACACTTGCTAAAATTAAATCATCTCTTCACTAGTGATACTGGGTTAAAATAACTTGCCTAAACATATTTTGCTATATTAAAATATGTAATCTCTGGTATAGCTTCCTAGAGACCTAGTTTGTTTCAAGCATAGATAGAAATAAAAAGATTTAAATAAAATCTAGGTCCTCTCTTTGTACTTAGAATTTTACCATAGTGGTCATTGATGGTGGAACATCTAACGTACTGTGATTTTTTTTTCCTGTGTTGTCTCAGCTGTCTTTCAGAAGTGCACCCAAAGAGGAATTAATTTGGTGTGAGCTAAATACTCAAGATTGCCTGGGGCTGAGACTCTGGGCTTTCTAGCTTCAGGATGTTATTTGGTAGAATGAGTCATGTCCCTGTTCTGTGTTCTGAGCCCAAGGTTTTCGCTGATGCCTCGGTTCTCTTGGATGACAAACAGTAGTTGACTTTCACTTACTTTATATACATTTTACTTCTGGCTGAGAAGATGTCTTTCATAATTTTTTTTTTATATTTATTTTTTTGCAGTGTTGAGGTCAAACCCAGAGTCATACACACGCTATAAAAGTACCTTGTCACTGTGTGTGTGTGTGTGTGTGTGTGTGTGTGTGTGTGTGTGTGTGGTTGTGGGTGTGCGCGCGCATATGAAAATGTGTGATGAGTTCCCAGACTGACATCAGGAGTTTGCCTCTGGTGATCTCCTTCTTATGCAGTGAGACAAAGCTGACTGAACACATGTACCTTTCTAATTTGTCTAATCTTGCTAGTGAGCTTGCTCTGTGATCCCCAGTCACCTCCATCCAAACACCGGGATGGCTGGGCTATCATGCTTACCCAGAATCTACATACATTCTGCTGTCCTCACACTTGTAAAGCAAGCACTTTATCCACCAAGCCATCCCTGAAGCTCCAGGTTTGATCTATAGCTTTAGTTACTATATTTTGAGGCAAAGTCTTGTCCTGTAGGCTGCCTTTGTCCTAGCTGTATAGTCCAAGTTGGCCTCAAACTCTATATCCCCACACGTCTTCCTTGAAGGCACTGGGGTTGTAAGAGAGTGGAATTTCCTGCTTACAACATCCCTTTTTGTTAGTTAGTTTGTTTTTAATCAAGTATTACCAGATTCACCTAACACTGAGGCTGTTATTCAATGCTAAATGCTATGTCTACCTAAAACTGTTATACACCTAGTAGTTAACTTCAGTGTATTTCATAAGTATATAGTCACACATAAAAGTCATGTCCCATTCCAATCTATAAAATTCCATGGCTCAAAGACAAAAAGAAAAATACTAATTTGAAAAAAAAAAATGCATGTCTCTTCTTTAAAAAAAAACAACAAAGGTTCATTTAATTTATTTTATGTATGAGTGTCTTGCCTTCGGGCATGTTAGGGCATTCCATGCATGCCCATACCCAAGAAGCCAGAAGATGGCTCTGGATCCTCTTGAGTGGGAGATAGACATAGGACTACTGTAAACCCCATGTGGGTGCTGATAGCTGAACTCATGTCCTTCTGAAGACCAGTAGTGCTCTTAAGCACTGATTCATCTCTCTATTCCTAGAAAAGCCCATGTCAATTCTAAGTCACCGAGGATCTGATCATGTAGGTCTGGCTAGTGTAGATACTGGCAGGATTCTTCCTGCCTTGATCTATCAGATTACAGGTGTGAGTTACAACATTGCATTCTTGTTCCCTTCCCTCCTCTCCCCTCCCTTCCCTTCCCTTCCCTTAACTTGCCTTCCCCTCCCCTCCCCTCGCCTCTCCTCTTCTCTTTTTCTCTTCTTCCCTTTCCTTCCCTCCCCTCCTCCTCCATTCCCCATCACCTCCCCCTCCTCTGTCCCCCTCCCCTCTCTCCCCTTCTCCCTTCCCTTCCCTTTCTTATTCTTAGGTTTGATACTTGTTTTCTCCATGTTTCTTTTTATTTATTCTCCTTGCATATAATACATCTCAACTGCACCCCCTCCCTTCCTCCTAGTCCCCCACCTCCCTTCTCTTCCTGATTCACTGTATCTCCATTTCTCTTTAGAAAAGAGCAGGCACCCCAGGGTTATCAACTGACCATGGCATAACAGGTTACAATAAGATGAGGCACAAACACTTATATAAAGGCTGGACAGGGTAACCCTGTAGGAAGAAAAGTGTCCCAAGAGCAGCCAAAACGGTGAGAGACACCCCAACTTCCACTGTTAGGAGTTCTTCATAAAACTCAAACTAAATAACCACAACATAGTTCAGACCCATGCAGGCTCCATGGTTGTTGTTTAAGTCTCTGGGCCCCTATGAGCTCTGCTTAGTTGATTCTGTGGGCCATGTTCTCCTGATGTCCTGACCCCTCTGACTCCAATGTAGGCTTCTGAGAATATTTTCTCTTGGATGTCCAAATGAGCATTTTTTTTCCCTCCTGGCTATTCTGTTTAGCTTTAGGGAAGTTCCTGCTGGGAAGAATCGTATTTCAGAATTGTTTAATAATCAAGGAAGGTGTGCTGGATAGATTTATGTCAACTTGACACAAGCTAAAGTCATCTGAGAGAAAAGAATCTCCATTATGAAATGCCTCCTAGCAAGGCAGTGGTGGTGCACTCCTTTAATCCTGCACACAGGAGGCAGAGGCAGGCAGAACTCTGTGAGTTTGAGACCAGCCTGGTCTATAAGAGCTAGTTCCAGTTGTAGGACAGCCTATGAAGACACAGAGAAACCCTGTCTCAAAACAACAACAACAGCCTCCAAATATTAGGCCATAGGGTATTTTCTTAATTAGTAATTGATAGAATGGTGGTGTGTGGTGCCATCCCAGGCCTGGTTGTCTTTGGTTCTATAAGAAAGCAGTCTGAGCAAACCATGGAAAATAAGCCAGTAAACAGCACCCCTTCATGGCCCCAGCATTGGCTCCTGCCTTTAGGTTCTTGCCATTGCCCTGTATGAGTTCAAATCCTGATTTCCTTCAGGGATGAACAGCAATGTGAAAGAACATGTCAAAGAAATATTTTCCTCAAGTTGCTTTTAGTCACGGTGCTTCATCATAGCAATAGTATTTCTAACTAGGACAGAAATTGGAACCGGGAATGGTGCATTGCTATGACAGACCTGACCGTACTACCTTTGGGAGGATTGTGGAAAGATTTCAGAACTTAGGGTCTAGAATGCCATTGAGTGCCTAGAGCTTAGTTAGCTGTTATGTAGGAGCCTGAAAAATATGTGGAAAGTAATGTAGATGATGGAGGCCTGGTTTATAAAGTTTCAGAGGAAAATTTGAAAGTCTCTTCTTGGCTCTGTCAGAGCCGTTTGCTAGTTTAGTTAAGAATCTGTAGTTCTGGTTAGCTGGGGAAGAAGGATCAGCTGTGATTAATAAGAGACCAGGATTGATGAAGAAAACCTTTGCTTACTGGGGAAATTGATGCTGGTTGACGGTGATTTAGGAGAGACCAGCATCACTGGGTGAAACTGTGCGAGAGGAGCACACAGAAACTGTGTTCTGGAGGTGGCCAAGGTTGTACCTCACGCTGGCAGCTGAACTTGGTAGTGTAAGAGTCACCCAGGTGGTGATGGTTTTGAAGGCATGAATTGGTCATGGAGAACAGCTGAAGCTTGGCATTATGAGAGGCTATTGGTGAAAGTGCAGCCCCAGTGAAGGAGAGACCCCAGCATGCTGGAGATGCCGATACCATGGGGCGGTCCCCTCTCTACACTCCTTCTCTGAATCTAAGGCTGAGGCGGAGGCTGGGAAGATGTGTATTTAGCAACACCACCTGGAATCTTTCCATGTGGATTTGATAGTCACAGGTGTGGGTAAAGGAGACTACAAGCAGGACTGTGAAAGGGACACCTGCTGAGGCCATGCTAGCTTTGTTGCCTGTTTTATCCCTATTCTCGTTCTGGTTATTTCTCAGAACCCTCCCTTTAGAGATTTCTTCCTCAGTATGTCTGAATGGAGCTCTGTAAAAGCAAATCTAAACATATCTTCCCAATTAACAAACTTTCTGTAGCCTCATGCCAAACTCCCCAGTGTCATAGCATATCTTTATGTCTCTCAAGAGTAAGCACTTTAGTCATGTGACCACTCAAGTCCATATGAAAGAAGAATGTCACTTCTAGAGACACCAAAGGGCCTTCTCCACCGGGACACATTGAGTTGGAACTTCGTTTCTCTGTTCTGTGCATCCTTCTCAGCCCTCATCCTGAACAGGACATTAGGCATGGGTCTTTTGATACAGGTTAGGATATGCTGCCTTGTTTTTCCTAACAATTTCTGTTATGTCCACACCTCTCTCCATTTGTCTAGCTCACTGTTAAGAATTTGAAACTTGTGCAAGATAGGATGTTTCCATACATATTTATTTGGAAATTCTGGGAAACCGGTCTGAGTGGATCTTTTTCCTTCTAGTTTTGAATTTCCCTGGGGTAGAAATTTATCCGTTATTGGACACGTAGAAACAGCTACAGAGTCTCTTCGTCTTTTTCTTTTTAAAGCAGAATATCCACGACACTTTGGAATTTAAGGTTTATTTTTCTTGGTGAGAAAGAAAATAATGAGCACAATGGATATAAACACTTTTGTTTTCTCTTCACCATCCTTTCAAGAGTTCAACATTACCCACTTTCTTCAAGCAATGGATCAGTCCATTCCTTCATGTTTCCTACCATCCCTTGCCCCAAAATGCATCAATATTTTTTGCTGTTTTTAACATACTCCTTGAGATTGATCTGTCTGATCTTAGCCAAGCAAACATGGGTCCTTCTGGTTTATGCCTTTCCTTCATATGTGGTGACTGGCATCTGTTTATAAAGCTCTTTTAGAATCTTACTTCAGCAGAGAAATCTCTTTGTAGTCAGATCTGCTTTCTTGCCTATCTCCTTTCTCATCTCCCCTCCAATGGTCACACTTGGCTCCACATTTTCTAAAATTAATTATAGTTTCCCACCTATGGACTAGGATGCCAATGGTAATGTATCAATCCCATTTTAAATGTTGTGCATCAAAAGTCAAGGATATATTTATTGATTATAGCATTAGTTTCTTCTCTCATTGCAATTTATACTTATTGTCCACACAACTTTCATATTTTCTATACTTTTCCCAGAGATAGGGCCTACCTCGGGAAAGGAGGCAGAATGGTAGGGTAGAAATCAAATAGTTCTGCTGCGGTGTGACTTTTAACACTAGTTAAGTCAGCAATGTTTGTCATAGGTGAAGTGCAGCACCCCTCCCCAGAGGGAATTACTATAGCAATGACGTCAGAGACTCTTTTATGAGCCTGGCCTTTGATAGGAGAGTCCCACGGGGTTAGTACTTCTCTCAAAACCAAAACCTTTCATTCACCAGTGGAAGGAGAAGCATCTTCTGTCATCTGACAACGAGGAACATTCCAGGGACAATGGTTGGTGGATATGTTTTTAATGTGTCATCTATCTGTCATCCATCATCTACTACTATCTATCTATCAACCATCTATCATCCATCTGTGTTTGTTTTCTAATCTCTAATAATAGTTCTACAAAATAAGTTAGCATTATTATCACTTTATTACTGGTGAAAACAAACATAAAGATATAGTTAGATAACACCTTTGTAGCATAGCTCTGTCCCAAGCCAATATGCATATAACATTGAAGATTTTTTTTTCTCCAGATGTGGGTTAACCCCATCCCTTAGCAAGGTCTACTTAGTCATAGCTCTTGGCAAGCTAGTCTTTATGGTCTCGGAAGTTCTGTGTGCTACTTCACAATGACAACACACCTATGCTTCCTCTGCTAGTCCAATCAGACATCTCTATGATGGTGTCTTCATTCTAGGCTTTTTCCACATGCAAACAAAATGCACCGATGTTTCTGAAGTCTCAAAACATGACATTTCCCTATGATTTTGTTTTTGCTAATGTGGCAGCCACTCCTCTGTGTCTCCTTTTCTCTTCTTTATTTGTCTCATTGACATTTTTGTTCGTGTCAGAAGAGTCTTGTCCCCTTTAGGAATTAACACAGTTTTATTTTAGTAATTAAAATTGTCATGCTGATTTATAAACTGCAGTCTTTGATTTGATTTAAAAAGCTCTCTTCTCTCAGGGCACAGAGTGCTCCCAGCAGGAGTCTTGAGTAGAATGAAGACATGTAAGATTTTGGGTCTCTTTTCCCTCACATGAGTTCTTTAGGATGAAACATGGAGGAAGGAGGCCAGCATTGGCTGTCACTTTGTCTATCCATGGGATACTCCAGTTCCAGCAGCAAAGTAGCTGCAATTATGAAGGTTGATTTTGTGGGTCAGTTTCATTAGACTATGTTGACTAATTGTTTGATCAGACCCAGATCTTGATGGCACTGTAAAGGCATTTTAAATATAGGGTTAACATCTTCAATCAATTGACTTCAAATAAGCTGACTACCCTCCACAATGTGGATTAAAGCCTTAATGGCAATTATGAAGGTTTCCCAAAGGAGGAATTCTGCCTGACCATTGCGACACAGAAATCCTGCTTAGGTTTCAAGGCTTCAGGCTCACAGAAACATTGGCTCTAACCTGATGACCAACACTCCTTGCCCCAACCTACTAACCTGCCCTACAGGTCTAGATTTTCCTTCTCACAACCTAGTTCCTTATAATCATTCTCTCTCTTTTCTTATGTAGTTATATACTGCTTACTGATAGATGCATTGGTCTATTTTGTTGTGGCATGAACATCATAGTATGTATTTAGGCAAACTGAGATGGCCAAGAAGTCACTGAACAATATAGTATTATGGGTTCTCCATTGTATGTATGATTGAAATATTACATGGTGAGATGCACAACCTATTGGTTGATATCTTACCACTTCTATTTCTCTGGAGAACACCAACTAATGCATCATTTGAATGGTGTGTAGATATTTAGCAGAGCTAGAAGAAGCTTCAATGGGATGCTGCAAGAAAAATGTTAGAATTTCTATCTACTGTATTGAGTTAGTTTTAACAAGAAAAATAAAACAATTTAGCTTCACTAGTGTTTGCTAATAAGATTGATAGCAGAATCTGCCCTAGATCCATGTATTGCATGTATTATGCATGAGCTTTGATGATATGTGGGCTAGAGAGATCATCAGTTCTCAGAATTTTCTAATGATACTTTAACAGTAGTGTGTTCCAATACTTTGCTGTTTGCTGTGGAAGGTGAAATGTACTGATATCTAGTATGTAGTTTTATTTATTTTGCTACCAGGGAAAGTATCTAATGTTTTATACATTTGCTCTGCCACCTGTTCACAACCTCAACTCATTATCTAAGTTTATATAAGCCAATCCTGAGGCAATGGACACATAGTTTTAATGATCGTTTTACCAAGAATCTATGAGCTGAAGTGAATAGTAATAATGCAATGAAGAACAAAGCCCTATGGACATTAAAAAATGTGGTGTGTTTCATCTTCATGTATAGGTAAGAGATGAGATCTAAGATCATCCATTCATGTTTGTGAAAAGAACCGCCAAAAGATTTCTTTTATGAGTATGAGTGTTTGCCACATGTATGTATGTGCACTACAAGAATGCCTAGTACCCACAGAAGGCAGAGTAGGGCATTGGATCCCTAGAACTGGAGTTGCGGAAGGTTATGAGCTACTATGTAGGTGTTAGGAACAAAATCTCGGTCCCTGTCAAGAACAGCAAATACTCTTACCAGTAAGTGATCTCTCCAGCACCTCCATCTCCAATTTCCTAATTGTCAGGGCAAATGAAAGTGTAGGATTGTATTCACACCCTAAGTTAAGTGTGTTTTACTGTGTAGTCTCCTTCTACATACTCTGAGGAAAATAGTAGAAACATTTATATCTTTGAATCTGCTTCTTTTGGCCATCTCTTTTATTTCTTGCATTATGTAAGTAGGTGGAAAGAAGGAAGGACTATGATGGCATTGCAGTTTCCTAATGCTATATGTTTACATGAGTTGTAATCCGAGAAGCTGAGAAGTGACTTGTGGATGATACTGTTTGGGGAAACAAGGCCGATGTGAGCACTAAGAAAAACCTAACTACTCAAATGCACCTTCATGACAGTATTATTAAAATATGTGAAGAACTTGAAAGCATGGATTTGTAATCTTATATTTTTATAAACTGAGTCACACTGCCACGGTGTGCAAAAGGAATTTATTATGCTCCATTCAAAATGCGAGCACTACTCATTTAATGCACTTGTAAACACATCACATTGTGAAGGGAGTTGGTGTGTTGGTCCCAAGGGGGTTGTGATGAAAAAGTGCAAGGTGCCATTTTAATCAAACGCTTTGCAAATATAACCACACTTAGAAACTCTGCTGTTGCTTGTCTATGAATTTCACAAGCCTGATTTCTTCTTTTTCCTGAATGGTTTCTCACTAGAGGACTTGAACTAATGAGATCCTAAAATGGCAACACCATTGTCGAGATTTCTTTCCCCTGCAACCTCTGAGCATATAATAAGGAAACACTTTGCAGCTGAAATCAAGACACTCTTTCAATTTTCTTTGATCTGCTCAAGCTCCCTGCCCACACCCTGCCAAGATTTCTAACCATACTTGTTTCCATGGAGGGCCCCAAAGCTGAATGAATAGAAAATGAGTCCAGTCAAGTTGAGGTGAGGGTTTGACCCCAAGGTTGCTAATCAGTGTCTGAGTTCATCTTGCTTAGTAGTTAAAATTCTCCAGATGACACTCACAGATGTCACTAGTGCCATTTGGAGCCTTGAAATGTAGTTTGGTTTGTGTTGATCTAGCTCTGGAGAGAGAGAGAGAGAGAGAGAGAGAGAGAGAGAGAGAGAGAGAGAGAGAGAGAGAGGGAGGGAGGGAGGGAGGGAGAGAGAGAGAGAGAGAGAGAGAGAGAGAGAGAGAGAGAGAGAGAGAGAGAGAGAAATCACAGTACTATGAGGCAAAATATCTGGTTTCACAGTCCAAAACTGCTTTGTGTATGTAATTTTTGAAGAGAAAAAAATCACAAGCCAGCAGCAACGAAGTGCTTAGAGGGGGATTTCCGCTTCACTCGTGCAGCTATTACATTTCAATCCAAGCAGCAGGGAGATTCTGCTGATCCTAAACTAACGAATGTCAAGAAGGAAATGGCATGCTTCTTTCTTTCAGTAGGTGGTTATTGTTTAAAAGAGGAAGACCCTTACGTTTGGCTGACATCCAAGGCGTGTCGCAGAGCCCTGATCTAGAGATACGCAGTGAGAATCCCCAGCCCCCAAATATTTGATTAGAGCATATGTAAATTGTCCCATGTTCTTGGCATGCGCTGAATCAGGAATGACAATGTAGATTATGATGTTCTTTTACAATCAAAGGTTATTATTACTATTTTCCCCAAAGGAAGTAAAACGTATTTAGTCAAGACATCTGATGCTTCTTGGTACATCAGATAATTTATACTTATCCTCAGTAAGGAAACAAATAGTGAATTGTGACTAGAACAGTTCATGACATTCTATAAACATCACTTAGATATTTTTGTAAGATGTTAATAACATAGCTAACACTGAAATGTATATTTGCCAAAAACATTAGCCATTTTCCTCTTTATTTTATTTTATTTTTCGCCTCAACTTTTGGGGTCTGTAAAGAGTGACCCAGATTCCCCAAATCAGAAACAAAGTACATTTCAGAGATGTAAATGTGTATGAAATTCCTTGAGAAATATACTAACTAAAGCATAAAAGAGATGAATGGGTTTGCTATAGTTAGTTGGTCAGGAATTTCAATATTTTATCTAGTATGTAATCAGTACTGAAGAAATAAAAATCACAGTTCTCCTATGCCTAAGTGAAAGGCTTTGAAGAAAACACCTCCCCCCTCCTGTGAGTGTCCCCTGCCTGATCTCTGGTCCATCACCATCCCAAATGGGGTAAATGATGCTGGAAGGCTTCTCCTACAGTGTTAAACACACACAGGAGACATGTGTCTACCAAGCAAGTGACATGGTTGTGATTTAGCACAACAGAAAAATGGCATAGCAGATTTGATATAGCTCCCCATCCACAAGAATGTACTGTACATGTGGAGAACAAATCCAGGAGGTTCCGGCATTTCATATATGTCTGTCTCAAAACTGTCAGTTTTGAAAATAAAAATGTCACTGAAATATTTTCTATTTGGCTACAGAAGTAGGTGAAATTCTGAACTGAAAGCACTTCTTACCTGTGAGATCGAAGAGGGGGAAGGGACAGAAGCCCAATGCAGACAAGAGCCAGCCTTGCCTGAAGAGGGAGATGCTCAGGCTGCCTCTGAACAGACAACAGGAAACTAATGAGGTAAAAAGTCTGGCAGGAGTGTGATCTGATTGTCACAGATTAGACTAATGTCAATGAGGAGAGAAGAACAGGGAAGGAGTCTAAATGGCTTTGAGATACCTGCGGATAATTGTCTTTCCAGGGATTGTTTCTCTGGGCATTGTGTTTCCCAGCTTTTTCTAGCAGAGGGGGTGAAACGGGGCTGGGGCATTTTTTGGGTGAAAGGTGGCATTTTTTGCTTCCACTGCCTCTCCAATGCAGGATCGTCCTTTTGTCTTAAGCCCCTGTCTTGTTGGATGTCATAGGAAGCAGCTATCTACAGATACCTCTTTGAACCTTACAATTCTATTAGTGAAAATATCAAATCATGGAGGATGAATTCTGATCTTCAGAAAGAAGGGCTTTGGTACTGGCATTTTAAAGCCTGTTATCTGTACAGTGTATGGGTTGAAATTCTTGGCAGAATTTGAGGAGCTATTTTTGATTCATTCACTTTATTTTCTCTTCTTTGAGACCTTGGTCAGATATTTCTGGGCACAGATTTTACTCAGAGCTCAAGTGAGGTCCTTTTGTAGCAGATTGAGGATTTTTACTGGCCCCATATGAGGGGACATATCTCTATTCCTAAGGAAAACATCTATAAAATAAAGTGATAAATAACCCCCTCTGGGATAAGAGAAGCAGAGTAGAGGGAAGATCTGTGAGACTATGCTATGACCTAATTTTTTTTCTGTTAGCATATGGGATACAATAATACCTATTATTGTTATAATTTGATGACACTCTTTATACCTTCTGGTAAATACCAAAAACCTTTATTTTAAGTTTAGCTATATTCAGGTAAGTCTTTATTATGATCTGAACTGAGCAGGATTACAAATGCAGGCTTGTCTTTCTATCACTGTTTAAGAAAAAGTAGGTGGCTAAACTGAAATTTGAATATAGTGCCCCTCCCCTTTCAGTGAACTCTGAAAAATTAATTTCGAGATGTAGCTATCCCCATTGTCGTGACAGGGCATGGGTCCTGCATATGCATGTTTTCTTCTTGCCTCACATCCATTCCTCTGCTCCTCTCCTCCAGCCCCTGGAAACTGCTGCTCTGCCCTCTGCTGCGGTTTTATGGTTTGCCCTTTCCAGGGTGTAATGCCCACGGCACTGTGTGCAGCCACTGAGTCTGGTTCTCTGCATTTAGTGTTGTGCACCTGAGCATCATTTATACTGTTTGTGTATCAGTAGTTCATGCGTACAGTCACATTATCTTCTAACCCACACGGAACGAAGAATGGTGGCTCATGTCTGTCATCCCGGCATTGAGAAGGCTGATGCAGGAGGATTTCTACAAGTTCCATGCCAGTCTGAGCTACAGACTAATACATTATCTCAAAGTAAACAAGTAATGCAACAAAACAAAACAAAAATTTCACATGTTGGCTTGGTTGTTCCATTTCGGTTATGACAAATCTGAAGACAAGCGGAGCCTCCTAATCATGGCACTGGGATCCTTTCTGCAAAGTCTCCATTGGAAAACCCTAAAGACACTCTTGAGTCTTGAAGAACTCAAACCACATAAATTTGATGGTTATATATAAAGTATTTTCTTACTCCATTAGGGGATAATCCTGACTTGAGAAGGTGGCTGGAATTTAATTAGAAATTAAAATTCTAATGATACTAGGAATAGATATTTTTTTAAAAAAATGTTTTGTTTTGTTTTGTTTTCCAATAACAGCAAAACATTTACTGTTTATCTGGACAGAAAGAGAAAGAAACAACTAAGTATAGTTTTGGAAATGGACTTATAAAGTGAATATATGGGTAATTAATTATTAGCTGATTAGAGCATTATTTTTCAGGGGCTAGTGAGATGACTTAGTAGACAAACATGTGCAAACTTTAGGTCCTGAGTTCTGAGCTATAGCACTCACTTAGAAGCAGGGTTCAGCAATGCTCATGCATGACTCCAGTGCAGTGCTGGGATCACTGGCTAGTGAGAGACCCTGTCTTAAAACATAATGTGGAAAAGCATAGAAGATATCCAATGTTTACCTGTGGCACATATGCACGCACACACATATACCCCATTCACATACATGTCACAGACACACCACATTCATCCACATACATACCATATTCACACAAACAACACACGCTCAGACACATATATACCACATTCACACACACACACACACACACACACACAAACACACAAAACACATTCACACACACGGACACACCCTATACTTAAACACATACCTCATACACACACACACACACACACACACACACACAAACACACATACAAACACACAAAACACATTCACACACATGGACACACCCTATACTTAAACACATACCTCATACACACACACACACACACACACACACACACACACACAGACACCACATTCACACACTCAGCACATTTACACACACAGAGATACACACTTTAAAAACAATGCTTTAAAAATAATAATCCATGAGTTTATTAAGCCCTTTCGGTTATTTAAAGTACTTAACACGGGTGCCGATACTAATTTCTCAACCATTATTTAAGTATAACAGAGCAGGGCAGATCTTGCTCATAATGCAGAAAAGGAGACTGAAACAAACCCAAGGACAGTATGGAATCCCAGGATCAGATGTAATTGCCATCAAAAGCTTAACTGGGTTCGCCTTTCCCAATCTAGTGTAACCGACAGGACCAGATTCTGATTAATGAAGTTGAGCAGCAGTAAAAGTCATCAGAGTTTAATATAGAGGGATGTGATAGCTAAACTCATATGAATATTCAGTCTCTTGTTAATTTATGAAGAATTAGGACTTTAAAAAAGGATGCAATCTCACCACGTTATTAGGTTAAACTCTTCTAAAGCAAACCAGCAAATAACCAATTGTAAATTAGGCCATTTTGGAATTTGTGTAATTTAAATGGTTGAGTTATTTTATGTTAGGAAAGTGACTGCACAATATTCATTAGCTAATTTTCATGATGTTTTGCTGTTGTTGTTGTTGTTGTTGTTTTAAAACACATTGGGCCAAATTACACTTTGAGAGACGCTGACAGAATTTTAATTAACATAATAGATCTGAATTCAGTTATGTCTATGGTGGCTTCTTTTTGATTTGGGAAGGTGTTGAGTATTATAATTTTCCTTTTTGTAAGGGAAGAAAGCCAGTCTTTGCAGGCTCAATCACATACCCACTATCTGACAGCGAATAAGCCCAGCACAGGTGTGAGTCCAAGCCCAAGCAGCTTGGCCAGTGGTAATATAGTTGATGACAGCCACACCTGTCCTACTAATTTCCTTGGCTGCACTGTTTCCTACCCATGACCTGTTCTTTGTTGTTGTTGTTTTGTAGATGTTTTACAACCATGGAAGAGATAAATGTTTGTGTATATTAAATGAATCTGTAAAATATGTCTTTTAAAAAATATTGCAAGATAATCATTTTCTTGTGCATCTTTTCATGGCAGTTTGGCCTCCAATGCTTTGCAAAGACCGACATTGTCAATGGTGTTCATAAAAGGAGTTCCAGTAAACTCAGTGTTTATATGCACATGATCTTTACTCAAAGCAGTTCACTGATGGATACATGGTGTAAGCATTACCTGTCTGAGCCATTTTGCTCTCTTCCAGCTTCAAGGATCACGTGTGATCGTGTAACACCACACAAACTAGATTCTAGAGCTATCTTTAACATCTTACAGCTATTATCACTTGTCTTGTGATCTGTGGTTTCAGAAAAAAATATATTAGCAGGAGCAAGGGGCACTCGGTACTTAACATAAGCAGCTGTTAATCATAAAACTGCCCTCATTTGTATTTTACTAAAAATGTTGATATGACTCTCAAAGAATTTTTAGGAAGACATTAAATCCCTTTTATCTCTGCAGTTGATTTCTGTACTTGCCACTTTCTTCCCCCTAAATAATGCCAATTCTCCCTTTTGAGTCCTATTAAGGATCATAAAAGCCAATAAAATATCTTTTTGGAGAAAGCCAAAATGTATTTGAGGGAATTAGGGTTGATTAGGGAGATGCAATACTGGATATTACAGCAAATTAGTTGTTAAATATGAGGAGGTTGAGCATTCTGTACATCTCTCTGCAATAAAATACACAGACACGTGTGCATACCCACATGGGGTCCACTTACTCAGAGAGCTGCTGGCACCTATCCCTAGGTGTTTAATCACAGTCCTGCTGCACCAGAAAGAACAGGTTGGAGAAAGACGGGACGATTTCCTGTAGAAGCCAGAGACATCAATGCAGTGTAAGATATATTTCTTGCATTCAAGCCCGTCTTTTATTTTGTTTACACAACAAAGTTATTATGCTAATTATGTAGTAATATACCGCCCCTGAGGACGTTCCACGTTGATAATATCTACTTTAGGATGCAGATTGGGAGCCAATATGTGATTATTGCTATTTCAAAATGATTTGATCAGTGTGAAAATTTTTCCTTCAGAGGGAGAGTTCTCTCTGGTTGTTCTGTTTGATATGGATTTATCAGCACAGTGTAGAAAAATAATCAGAGAATTTGGGGGACTTTTAAATGTTTTTCTGGAAGAATATCAGTAGATAATATTTTGGAGTAATGAGTTAAGACTAAGTGTGTGTGTGTGTGTGTGTGTGTGTGTGTACGCATGTGAGAGTAGCTGAGAGCTCACATTAATATGTGTACAACCTCACTAGGGGGAGCTCTTGGCTGGCTGTTCAGAGGCTGACCATTGTCTGCAGAAGACAATTTTTCTTTGTTTGAAAATTTACAAGTCATCAGTGAAAATGCCACAAATACAGTAGAAGTTTAGGGGGAGACACAGCACGGGCTCCCAATTTTGCATGCAGGTGAAGGCGGCATGGTATTTTTTTACTTGGTCCCTTTGCCCAGCAATTATATTCTTATATCCAACCATTTAACAAATTTCAGAGTACTGTATCTCTTTTTTGCCACAGGGCTTTCTGCAGTCTGCTTCTTCTGGGAGTCTCTTCACTGAAGCTTGGCAATAACAATGAAGGATTTCCAAATGCCAGGTACTCAGACCAATTAATTAAGCAATGACGCAAATGTGATCCCAGTACCAGACATTGCAATGCCGGTTTAAAACTGGAAAACTTTGTGGTGAGAGATGCATCCATTCCAAAGAATTATTGGGTGGGGCTGTTAATCAGCTGAAGAAATGCAAATATTTTTAAAATCTTCATAAGGCAATTTCTTTAAGAAGCAAAGCAGAATATGCCAGCCCTAAGGGAGTGGTGTGAATGGCTTGAACAATTTTCATTTTATTATCCTTATTCTACAAAATTCTAGTCTCTCATTTGTGTATATGTATATTGTGTGTTTCTCTCTCTGTCTCTCTCTATCTTTCTCTCTCTGTCTCTCTCTCTCGTGTGTGTGTGTGTGTGTGTGTGTGTGTGTGTGTGTGTGTGTGTGTCTTTTTAAATCAGAGGAAAACGAAATAAAGCCAAGTGCCTCTTTGCCTACCATGTTCCTTTCCTTTTTTCTCCACTCTAATGACATTTGGCAGGCTCGGCTGTGTAATGCTTGACTGGTTTTATTGTTGTCTGTTCCCAGTGGGGAATAGTTGACACTGCTCTCTGTTTTCAATTGATATCCATTTTCAACAATATTGCTTTCTATTAGATTCCTGCACAGTTTGTGCCAAGCAAACTGAATATTTACGGGGCTGACCTCAAAGCCTTCAAATCAACAAGCACTAGAGTAAGCAAAAGTGTGCATTTTTAAGATCAGATGTTTTGGAATGCTCTTTTCAAAATTATTGTTTTTAAATGCACTATGAACTGGGGATTAAATGATATTATAGCATTTCTTCTGTCAGCCCACGCTATTTATTTCTTTTCACATGTTAAATAATGGTATTAAATGTTAGAAAAAATAGTTGTATCTATTACTTAGTCAGGAATGAAAACAATTCAGTCTTTCTATATTTAGTAGTTCCCTCCTTTTAAGCAATTAAGCATTTTTGGCCCATTACCTTTTAGTGTAGACATAGTTTATAATATCATAGTGCACAGAGCAGATGAATTTGACAAAACAGAAGATAGACAACTGCTTCAAGGCTTCTTTATTGCTAGAGGATCCTGAATTAGGCCTGGAGGGCAAAAGATTGACTTTAACCATCTAAAGCCAAGTAGCTAGTGAATGACAGGACTTTTTCTACTATTCTTGCTTCAGTGTGACAAGCAAAGTTGTCAGAATCTTCATCATGCACATATATTTAGTGTACCAGGCTGAACATGGCCGGCAAGAAATTTTAATTTTGGAGAAAATCAAGAAAAGAATTAAACAAGAAAGGGATTTGATATTTTGAGGAATATCTAGAAGCTATCGCAATTTAGCCAAATACTCCCAGTTTCTTTAAAAATCCAAGGCTTGTTCTTTCTCATGTAGGTTAAAGTTAACTGTAATAGAACATGTCTGCATAAAAGTCCTCAGGTCAGTTGAGGTAGCTATTTGCTATTCAAGCAAAGAATATTGCACAATGGAGTGACAGCTGACTTATAGAAAGGGCAATGCTAAGAACTATTGTGGGGGCTAGGGGTTGCTCCATAGGTGGTTGTTTGCTGCATGAGCATGGGGAGCTAAGTTTGGATCCCCAGAACCCATGTAAATGTTGGGCCATGTAGTGTACACTTGGAGCCCCATCTCTGGGATAGAGGAGATGTGAAAATCTTGGGAGTTTGCGAGCCAGCATGTGTAGCTGAAATAGTGAGAGGCAGTTTCAGTAAGAGAAACCCTGGCTCAAAAATAAGGTGACAAGAGAAAGAGGAGTCTGAAGTCAACCTTTGTCCTCTACACACACACACACACACACACACACACACACACACACACGTGCACGCACACACACAGCATAGGCTTAAATACATTTCTAACAATATTCAGATGATCACACCGATCATATTCCAGAAGGTAACCCATTTTGTGTAGCTGGACTATTATGCAGAAGAAAAAGGATAATGAGCTGAAATTTCTACTTGCACAATTCTCTCTCCCAGCTTTATGCATTTCTTTTCTTTAACCCGTGTTTACTGGGTCTGAATCAGCAGCCTCATTTCTTTTAAGACAGAGGCTGATGTCTCTTAGCATCCTCTGAGCCCAGCACCTTAGAACCAAGTACTTTCCTATATGCATCGTTTACCCTCACCACAACCCTGTGCTCAACTCTTGCCATAGCGTAGATGACACGCAGCAGCAGTCTAGTGCTCAGCAGCCCTTTGGGGTATTCTTTTCAGAAAATGTGGCCACCTAGACATTGTGCAGGCCTGGCAATAGTGATCTTCCAACAGTTCCTGAAAACCCCTTACTCAGCTTCATTTCTAACCATCTGTGAATCAGGTTTTCTATTTATAAATCAGGTGTAATTAAAACTGCCCACTGGGCCTTTACAAGGCATGTTGGGAGACTTAGCAAGAAGCTTCTAACTCTCCTTAGCTCTTTGAAGGAGGAGTGCTACAAGACAGCTAAAGCAGGAGCCTTACATGTGAGGCCTTGGATGCATTTACATTTAAACCTCCGCTTTCATAAATTGAGTATGGCGTCCTTTGGCATACACACAAAACATAATTAATCAGTAGAGCTTCAATCAAAAATAAAATTTTCATGGATTCCAGGAATGCCTGAAAGCTCACAACCAGTATGGATTGATACATGGCTGAGTGTTGATGGCTGCTCAACAAACTTGGGTTCAGGTCCAACCCTGTCACTAACTGGCAAGTGTATTCCCCTCCCTCCATCTCCTCATTTGCAAAATGAAAGAACTTTCTGATTGCCTTATGGGAATAAAATAAGATTTAATGTGAGGAGGCATTTAGAAAGATGTCAAACATCTTCTGTGTATAATGGAGTCTAGGGGCTACTGGTGATTTTAAAAGTGGGCTGTGATAAGTCTAAACCCTCTTTCTGGCTAATTGAAATCACACACACACACAGACACACACACGCATGCACGCACGCACAGAGGCACACACCCAGGGCACACACAGGCATAGGCAGGCACTTTCTCTCTCTGAATTATAAGCTGTTTAGTGAGGGAGGAATCCCATTCTCCTTATTGCTTCTTGTGTGGCTTTCTCATCATTCAGTGTTTATTCGCTTCCTCACTCAATATGGAGACCGCTACAAGATGAGTATTTCTCCAACACTTTGTCCTGCAAACACCCTCAGATGAAAGACATTTTATTCCTATGAAAACTGCATGATGCAATCTGAAAGTGTTTTCTAAACCTCGTCCAGGAATCTTCAGATAAGATATCTGTGCACAAATAATTTCCTTAGTCTCTTTTATAACATCTTAATGTTCTTGCATCTATGTCTATATTTCCCAATGGCATCAAAATTCAATCAAGTTTTACGTGATTTTTTCCTTCTGCAAGTCTGAATGATTGTTTATCAAAGCAGTGAGCACACAAATGACAAGAGGAGAGGGGGAATTTCCTTGCGATCTGTTACATTGGAGACTGTGATTTAAATTGGATTAGTGAGATAAAGGTCCATTTTCTCTGTATGAATTGCAGACTACCTTTGGAAATTACACTTGAAACAGTTACCTGGAAAGAGAGATGCCCCAAGGTACCTGGGATCATCTTGGCAACGGGTAGTGCAGGTGCATTTGTGTAAAGACAAAGGAGAGGTGTCACGCAAGGAAATAAAGACTGGGGGAAATCACAGTGTTCTTCCTTAACTCCATTTGGGTAAAACGCAGGTTAAAATGGACCCCTCCATCCTAGGGACACATAATATCAGATCAAAATAAGGTAGGGTGGGGGAAGAGGAGCTAGGGGAGGAAATGAGGGAGATGGAGAGAACCTTTTCTCATTCCTCTGCATATGCCATGGGCCTGTGTAATTCCAAGTTGTTAAAAAATAGAGATACATGCAGTTCATGGAGGCTTGTTTCCATATTGGGTCTTAGTGACATCTAGAGTCCCAGGGAATTTGGGAATAACAAGGGTTATGGAATATGTGTACTCATTTTACTCGTATCATCCAGCAACTGTAATGAAGCATTGCCTATGACATTGGTACAATTGTGGGAATCAGGAAGGATAGCCCAAAAAGGCTTTAGGTCAGCAGTTGACCTCCTTGTCCTAGGTCATCAGGCTCCTCTGTGGGCGCGTGCTGTGGATATCTAGGCCATACTTCTTCTCCGATAGGTGCTGATAAGACAGTGTGCCCCATTTAGTAAGGAGAGAGACTGTAGCTACATAACTCACGATGAAAACAGCTATGGGTTGGGCTTTTGAGACTGGACCCTGGAATCTCATTCTTAGAAAACCACCCAGGAGGAAAAGAAGACATGTTTTAAAATGTCTTTTGAGGGGAAGAAAATAGCACTGTCTCGGGACAGGTCCTGTAACCACAATGTTTAGTGTCTGCGGTTGGCTGGATTTTATATAATAAAGAAGAGCAAACCAGAGGTCTGTGTGCAGAGTTGAGGTGAGGCTATATTTTTAGTTGTCTTAAATGAATAAATCCATCAGTTGACAAAGAGAAGAGTGGAGTGGATTAGACAGGGAAGGCATGATTGAAGACTTGGAGGCAGGGTCAACTTGAGATCCATTGATCACAGTCTCATTAGGCTTGGAACAGGAACAAAAATGAATTTGAAAATGTGGGGAGAGTAAGCAGAGGTAGGGAGAGGAAAGGGACCAAAGAGAAATATTGGTCTTCTTTTTAATAGTGTGATTCATAACACACAACTGAACTCAGACACTGAGAGACAGAATTCATTGGGAACCTCCTCCCCCCCACCCAACATACGTTGTGCCAGAGCAAGCATTGTTAGCACCCTAGATCACTTGTCTTCTTTACTGAGAGTTCCTCAAATAATATTTATAGCATAGAAAAGGGCTTGTACTCCAGAAAAAAACGTTGCTAATGTTGTAGTGCTGACCAATATATCCCGAGTAAAGCCAAATGACGGAAGAGAACAGAGAGATAACCCAGCAGGAGTCCAGACTCTTTATTCATGCTCATGGGTCTTCTCTCTGATTTAGATAGTGAGAGGCAAGTTTTAGCACTAAAGAGATCTATAAAAGGGCTGATTGCATATTTCATTAAATTGGAAGTGAAGCTGATAATAAAACTCAGTATTAGAAGGAAGCAGGATAATTGGAGCAAAATTAACTATTATTGAAAACTGAAATTTAGTCTTCCCGACCCTTCGTCAGCTGTCTCCTCATCAAACCCCAGCCCTCAGTGTCTTCTTTGTCTTGGCAAGCCTAGTGCTATTTCTCAGGCTCATATTCCTCCCCGCCCCTGCCCCTGCAGTCTCCTTTCTTTATGCATGCTGCTTTGCTCAGCCTGACCTCTCATTTTCTTATCCCTCTGTTCTTCTACCCTCTTTATCTCCACCCGGAAGAGGCAGAGCACTTTCTTCTATGGGGCTTCTTGAGCAAGCCTCTCAGGGGCTCAAGGGAAACCCCCAATGAATGTTGTTCTTCTCTGCTTGAATCATATGACAGTTGACAAATAGGACAGGTTAAGGCCTGACTGAACTTTATTCTGAGAGACCTAATATACAATATAGAGGAAGGCTATGCCTGGTCACAGGCAAAGCTCGGGCATAGTAGGGATTGGCCCTTGAGAGGAGATGAACATGGGTCTCTGGTGGCCATGGTCACTCTCAAGGGAGGGTAATTATTTAAGATCTACATCATTATGTGAACATCATCAGTAAAGGAGAGAGACCGGGGTGAGAGGGTGGTCAGAGAGTTCACTGTCAGAGCACACCCTGTGGAGAGAAACAGCAGCAGCAGGAAGATCAGCTGTTTCTGCAAAGACGGCCCTGCTAAAACACACGAAATCAGGGTTTCCATATTCTTGATTCAGCCCAGCCATGAAAGAAAAGCCACATTGCTACTAAGGGTAGGGGACTTACTGCAGACATTCGCCCTTGTGTCACTATGGGAACTCTGTGGTATGTGAAATTCAGAGGACGAGCTGGGGCTTGGAGCTCACTTACAGATATCACGGGGAGTGAGCGGTCAATCTGAGAAACTTGGACATATGGTGACAAAGAAGGGTCACAGAAGGTGTGCAAGGAAGACCTGAGAAGCTCTCCTCTCTGGGTGGGTGCACCCTCTGTAGTTCTGTCACCAGTGTGGAGTGGGGCATCGGACTGCTGTGCTCAGGATGCTATTTGTCCCAGACAATGGGGCCTACACAGCCCTTCTGGAGCCTCCCAGTTCTGCTGATAGGCTCATCATTTTTTGGACTGTAAAAACTCCTAAAGTACTGGGGATTTCTGCTTTTCATCTCCTCCTTGGCGATCTGTGAGCCACATGAGGGAGGGGATCACAGGAGGACCATTTCGCAGCTTCCAAATGCTGACTATAGAATAATCCAACAAGGCCACATCTTGCTAATGATGCAAGGAGAAAACTCTGGCTTCTGTCTCACACAACACAATTAAAATCACTTGGTTAATTCTCCAGACGATTCAAGAGATCTTATGTGTCAAGTTGCTCATTGGGGGATGTTCACCGTTTGATACCTATGGTATACATACATATTGATATGAAACATTGCCCACTTCAAACGCAATTTATGATGAACATTAGGGTAATCGGACAGGAGAAAAATATTGACAAATTAAAGAATAAATACCATCAGTATAGCAGCCTTATTTTCTGCAGTGGCCACATGGTTTTAGTAGTCTTCATTTTTTTTTCTGTAATTTTGTTTTATTCCCTTGCACAAGCACTCCCCTACTTCATCATGATTCTCTGGCTGCTGGTGATAGGGGAACCTAGATTTTACTCCGGAAAGATCTGTGCTGTTAGCAGTCTCAGCTGGTCCTTGGCTGACGCCTGTTTACTGATGTTGTTTGTTTTATTTGAGACGGGGATTCACTGTGTTGAGCTTGCAAGCTTCCTGCCTCTGCCCCCTAAGTGCTGAGATTATAGGTCTGGTTCTACTTGCCTTGATGACAGAGCATAGGAGCTTTAATTGCCCCCCTCTTTCCATTTTGTATAGATTGACCTAACAAAAAAGTTTTTTGGTTTTCATCTTTAGTTTTGGATGCCAATCTCTTAATATCTTTGCATGTTTGATTCATTAGGAGTATCTTTTGTGCTAACTGGGTGACTCTTGGTAGAACTCTAGGTGGTGTCAGAATGGGGGATAGTTGTCAGGCGAATCATCCACCAGATTGGGGGCTGAGCCTTCATCCTGACTTCCCAACATTCTTATCCATGACTAGAGATTTAATCAATACCATCAGCAATACCTCTACAGGTTCCCTAAGTGACACGGCTCAGGGAGCTTCTGAGCTAGTGGACACATTCATGACACAGCGTGTACCACAACTCCACGGGACAGAGGCTCCTGTACATGTAACCCTTCCAGTCTCACCCCGTGTGTGTCTTTTTAAGGCCATTTACTTTTGCAATAAACCATAATTTAAGTGCAGTATTTTCCCAAGTTGGAATTGCCATAACAAATAATCTGATCCCAAGAGGGGTGTATTAGTTAATTTTCCATTGTAGTGACAAAACACCAATACCAAGACAAGACAACTTAGTGCAGAAAGGGTTTATTGGGACTAATGGTTCTAGAGAAAGAAGAGTCTATCACCATCATGGCAGGCTACTGACAATGTGACTAGAGAGAGCTAAAGGCTGAGAACTCAAAACAGCAGAGAGAGCTAATTCAAAATGGCTTGTGTCTTCTGAAACCTCAAAGCCTGCACCCAGTGACTTTTTTCCTCCAGTAAGGACACATGTCCCAGTCCTCCCCAAACAGCCACCAACTCTGAACTAAGAATTCAAATGCCTGAGAATTGGGATACATCCCATTCAAATCACCACAAAGGGACACATGAGAAATTGGACTTCATTGTCAGGGACATTATACTTGTGAATGGAGTCTGACATGCAGGAGCTCATGAGGGACTAGAGAGTCCCCAAAACCGGTGATGCTTAGTGACTAATTACAGAATTGAGAAATGGATTAATTTTTATAACACCTAGGTGCTGAAGAAAAAAAAAACCTCCCAAGTAAGTGAAAATTTTTTTCTGACCAAGTCAATCACTGGATCCCCTCACTGGATTACTGGCAGGAAGTACCCATGTAAGCAGCCATCCTTCTTAGTTATAGTTAAATGAAACTTTCTGTTGATGCATATGTGCCCTGTCCATTGTAGCTCCTTAGCAACAAAACTTCTAAACTACCAGAGCCCAAATGATTTCTAAAGACTGTAAAGGCATTAACTCCTACTTCTCGTAGACAAGAGGAGACAACAACAAAAACAATTTTATGCATCTTTGTTGATTGAGGTAAACTGTAACCTGATACTTAGGAAATGCAAATGTTTTAAAGGAAAGGATTATATTGCCTATCATTAAAACAGACTAGGACAATTCAAAATTGAAACATGACTTTGGGTTCTCCAAATTTTTGTGTGCAGAAAGCTGGAAGAGTTAAGCTATTCCTCTGTAAATGAAGAGTTATTCTGCTCTCACAGACACGACTGCTTTTCTGAATTGCTTTGTGTCAATAACTTCATGCTTCTATCACTTTCTGTTTTGAATGAGTGTGCAAATGATTATCCTGTTTCTAATTCATCATTGTATTCTGGGAGTAGAAAAGGAGGCAAGTTCATTGAATTTGCTTGTCTATAGAGTTCTGGACTAGAGAAACTGCTTTGGGGAACTCTGATTGAGGGACCTCATCCACTCTAAGCCACATGAAGTTCCAGAGAACTGGGACCGTATGGTTGATCACATAATTGAATTTGAGGCCGTCTTGTAAGGAGGAATTCATCTGAATTATGCGATGATGACCACTGGGAAACTAATGTCAACCAATGATGGACTCTTTGTAGTTTGTTCCACAAGGAGATGGGGTTGGCTTTTCTACCTCTGGATTATAGTGAACTTCTGACTTCATTTGATCAAGCGATTGCAGCAAAAGTTAACACAGACTATGACTCTGCCCTACTATCTTGTAAAGAGCTCACTCTGAATAATCCTGCTGTCTTTTCTAAGGATCCACTCACCTGTGACTCTTCAGCTCTTGTAGCTGTGACTGTAGATACAAAGAGGAGATTACCTATACAAAGAGAGGCAGAAAAAGGGTGACTCCGCTGAGTTGAACCCAATATGCCAAGCCTTGGAATCCCAGAAAAGGAAGGGACAGTTGGAAGCCATGAAATTTTGTTTGTTATACAGAAAGATGTTCAGGAAGACCTATCCCAGCAAACATTTTATAAATAGGTCTTCTACCTTTCTGCTGAGATTGTAAAATTGTTGGGAGCTATGCCAGTATTTTCCAACTTTTGTGACCCTAACACTTAGCACAAGGCTGGGCACTGTGTTGTTTCATGAATGATTTTTCATGTGCTGAAGTTCTTATTCCTCCATTTGAAAAGTAAAAGACAATCAGAGTAAAAGCCTTAGGGTGCCATAGGTAAGCCATAGGCTCTTTCTGCCTGCTGTTTTAAACACCTGTACTCTCTGATGTTTCCAACAAGCATGAGGTTTGGTTTTCAACTGTTAGATTCTCAGTCAATAGCGAGAGTTGCCCAATATTGAGGGAGAAAAATTAAAAAGAAAGAAAGAGAGAAAGGGGGAGTTAGGGAGGGAGGGAGAGAGAGAGAGAGAGACGGAGAGAGAAAGAAAGAAAAGAAAAAAGAAAAAAGGAAGGAAGGAAGGAGAAAAGTGAACTAGAAAGGACATAAACATCCCAAACTTTCTGGAATGGGGGTGTGCACTAAACCTTTTAGCCAATACCCTAGCTGTGAATGGCCTTAACCAAATCACCAAAATCCAAGCAATTGCTGGGATTAATTCTGTTTCCTTCCTGACTTGTTAGTCCTTTTTCCTCCTGGCTTCTGACCTCTGGCTTCATGTCTCATTTACAAAGTGCATCTTCCCTTTGTACTTGGCATTGCTGCTAAGGGCTCTGATTTGGACCGCTAACGATTTGTGCAGCTACTGGCACAGCACCTCCCTACGGTTGCTTTTGGTTTGTCTCAGATAGGGCATCCTAACCTCATTTCGCTCTTCATTGATTTTCCCCCAGCAACAAAAAAGAGTAGAGACTGCCCACAGTCCTTACAAACAAGGTGTGTTAGAGTGAGCTGGAGTCAGGGTCAGAAGGCCCCTCTCCTTCACTTGGGACTCCAGACACATCCATCTCTCTCCCTCCCAAGGTCCCAAGGTCTGGTCAAGCACCTAGGGAAGAGATATCCCCCCCCCCCAGTCTCTCCCTTGCTGACTCTGGAAGGGACCCCTGGCGAGATGCTGAGAGAGTGAGTGAGCATCTCAGGACTGATTTTCTATGCTTTCAGGTTTTTTTGATTATCTGGCTCTAGTTAAGCTGGCTAGCCAGACACAGAGAAGTAAAGTACTCTGCTAACACACCACAGTTAGGAAAGTGATGACTTTGTGAAGCTATTACATGGAATTTGCAATGAATGCAGTCTACATTGAGAGTGGCTGGAGTTCTGGCCTTTGGAAGTTCGGATATCTGCAGAGATGTGCAGAGAGCTCCTGCCCCCGTGGCACAGGCAGCTGTGTGGCAATCTGCTTTGAACATGAGTGATGCATAAGAGGTCCCCAATGAAAGGATTCCACCAGCCTGGAGAGTCCAGAGAGAGGTCCAAGGCACAAATTTCCACCTGCTTCATTTCTCAAGGCCAGCTAGAGAGGTCAAAGAAGCCTTGTGCAGCAAATATTCATGGGCTAACTGCCTTGGTGTCTTCCCACTAAAATGACAGAGCTGCTTAAAGCGCCATGTTGTAATTTTTAATTCTGTAATAATTTGAAGTGTGGCTTATTAACTTCATGCTTATCTGGAAGGGTCGCACATGAATCTCTAAAGTAACAGTTACTTTAAATGTGGGTGGGCAAAATAAGTAAACGACAATATTGTCTTTCTGTGCGTGAGACCTCATTAATACTTCCATGTTCTCCTAAGGAGAGAAAGGTGTGTGTCCCGGCAATCCCCCTGCCTCCCATTAAGCTTGTACTTGATGACTGCAGGTGTGTGGAAGCCTTTTCTGTGTGAGGCCACATGCCTCTGCACGGGAGCTTGGGGCTTGGGAATACATTTATCAAATGCATGCCAACTACAGAAAACTCCCTGAGAAAATTGTAGAGCACCTGCATACTAATGCTTTTACTGTGGAAATTATTTTCTTGCACAGTGAAAACCTACAGTCATACCACAGAAACATGCTACATGGCTCCAAGTACAGAAACCAGCTGAGAACCTCATTGCCGATACTTTACTTCTTGTAATTAAACTTTTACTTTTATTTCACCTATTTTATGCCATAAACAGAGAAAGTCAATAAAACATATGGTGGGAACTGCAGGATACGGTGGTTTATTCCACATTTTGGTATTTTCAGCTGTTCCCAGCAAAACTATAGGCCTTAAGCTTGTATTGAAAATATATCAAAAATCAGTTGTTAATTAAGGAATATTGAAGAGCTCTTTATATATTTTATTTGGAGGGTTTTTTTCATTCCTTATTCTTATAAAAAGCAACTGCTCACATTTACTTACATTTTCTTTGCTCTTGGAAATTTCTGCTCTAAAGACTGTGAACCTGAACTGTAGAAACTACTCTTTCCTGCTGGTGTGAGATAATTCAGTCTCCATGATGTCTTAATCCTGAGCCTCCTTAATTGACTTCTAACTGTGCTGAACCAGAGCTGCTCAGGACTGTGATGTGGATTGCAATTTACAAGATGCCAGAGTTGGTTCTCATCTTCAAATTAGTCCTGAGCTATAGTCCAGAGAACAAGAACATGGGGGGATTGTCTGCTTTCCCCCGCCCCAACATTCTTGCCACCTTGGAATGGGTGGTTGTCTTCTACCAACTTAAGGACGGAAGGCAAAAACATTAGGCTGCCAATATCTGGTCAGTGTTGTCTTAATGAAGTTTTCTCGCATGGCTTATCTCATTCTGGGGAATTGGGGTGGTCCTAGTGTGTTTCAGAGTCCTTGTTTCCAAATCGTGTTCTCAAGAGGATCCATCAGAGAGTAAGGATCATTACATTTTGTTTCTCCATGATGCCTGCAGGACATATTTGGTAATTAAGATGCCTTCTAGTTCTAAGAAGAAACTAGTGAAAGGAAAAAAAACTTCTTCGATGGATGGTTATGATTATTTACTATTTATTTCTGTCTGTAGTCTCCCATTTCTTTTCTTCCATCTTGGGAGCCTAACTATGATGGCTTCAGTTTATATGCTTAGGTACATATGCTCTTTTATATCTGTGTGAGAACTAAGATATGAGAGAATCCTCAAACAACTCACTATAGCTGGAGACACATGATGGTACAGCCGCGAAGATTCATGTGAAGGAGAGTTTTGTGGCGCACAGGAAGGGACAGCTATCAGGCTGGAGGAACAAAGGTTAGCTTCTAGAGAAGGCTATGATCTTTAACAATAGTTAAAATCAACCAGAGAGGATATAAAGAGGTGATTTCTGGGGAAGGAGATAGATGGGAGATGTGTGTGGATGTGGCATATGAAGTATGAGCAGGGATCAGCAAGAGTCCTTAGTAATAATCATGCAGAGAGGGAGGGTGGCAGGTGTGGGGACAGATATACCAGAGCAGACTGGGTAGACCAGATAGCATGGATTTGAGTGGCTCAGAGTACATGTGAGTTTGGGCCCAATCAGGTGCAGTGTAGTGAGGTCCTCAAACAGGAGTTGGAGCTGATCTTGCAAGAGTCTTCCACTTACTGAAGTTACAGGGATGAGCTAACATAACCAACTAAAAATTCTGCCTTTTCAAATTTAATTTAATTATTGGGCTGGTGGAAATCGAACCCAAGGCTTTCTGTAGGCTACCGAACCACAACCCCAGCCCAGATTTTTGCTTTGAATATGCTGCTTAGGCAGATGTGCATAGAATAACTTTGGACAAAGGAAAACTAAGGTCGTAGATCAGCTTGGGAGCTAGAACAGTTGATTAGGACAACGCCTTGAGTGATAGCAAGGTAGAGAGGGGTTAGAGTTGAGAAAGAGAAAATAGGTTCAATTGTCAGGACTTGGGTTCCCATCATGCATAGAGAACTACCATACAACATAATCTTGCTTCAAAGGGCCTAGGTTCTGAATTTGTGCCTGGATGATGTTTCATGAATTGTTGAAGGCAGGCGGAATGAGCATGTCAGATGGCAGTGTGGTCAGTTTTTACGGCTGGCATTATGGAGTCAGGAGTTACCCACCAATGGGTACTTGGGTTTGAGACTGATTCATATAAGAATTTCATGAACCATGAATCTTCTTGTTTTCAGGAACTGTGAGACTGAGAATGAACAGAACCAGGTTTTAGCTATGGAGCCTAGGATTTCTCTTCTAAAGTGTTTCCTGACTGAGACCCATACCTTGGTCATGGGAATGCCATTTGTCTACCAGAATGATTCCTCAGAGATTTCAGGAGAAAACCAGAGACCTGGACATTGTCCCAAGGTCCTTGGATGATCTGTTCTTGTTTTCATTTATATATCCTGTCACTTTACACGTGAATCCTCTCCCTGCCTCAATATGTCCTCCTTTTGAGACATTTGCCAGTGCCACTCCTACTTTTGAGATCCCCCCCCACAGGTTGTTACTAAATATCTTTCACTTACCTTCAAAAAAAAAAAAAAAAGGCCACTTTTTTTTTTTTTTAGCAATCTTTTTTTAAAAGTCCTGCCTGATGTTGTGGTGGGGAATATTAGTTAAAGAGGTGTTACAATGTTCAATTCTGCCACATACTTTATCTTATCTTGTTTACTTAAAATTTCCATGTTGATATTATTGTTTAACCTTTATTGCTATTTTTAATCCATATCCTACCTTGCTACAGCCATCAGCCATGAGCAGCATAACAACAAAACAGAAATTCCTTCCTGATTCTACCAAAGTCAAATATCAGGTTTTTTTTTTTTTTTTTTTATGATGTTAATACATTTTTAAAATGTGGTAGGTTTGTTTGTTTGTTTTTATTTTTTAGGCAACAATTCATTGGGTCAGCTTGAATTTTGCTCCTTCCATATAACTGAAATTTTCATATCTTCTTGGTGGTCCATTGACTTTGTTTTGCTCTGATGAAAATGACTTGTGCCAGAAAGCTATAGTGGATTTAAGCATTCTGCCACAGTAATCCCCATGGATTAGAACACATGGAGCACAACCATGGGAAATAGAATGTTTCTTTTAAACCATTGAGCCAACAAATGAGGTCATTTGGTGCTGAGAGACTGCACTTCCGCAAAGGGGCTGGTTCACCAGGACCATTAAGCAGGTTGGCTGGCATATCCCTTGGCTGGTGATGGGGTACTACAGTTCATTTTCCCATCAATCCTCCTCTGCTTTTCTATCCTTCTAAATTACAGTTGTTAACAAACTTATAAAGCAGCAAAATAGATGGCTGAATCTATACACACTTAAAAGCAAGCCAGTCTTCCATATAGATTGTTTCCTTGCAGATTTTCTAAATGCAAAAAGGCAAGCATGAGTCATTCTAGTGGAGATTTCAGGCGTGGTTTCTAAATGACAGTTCACTTAGCCTTCCTCTAAATGCTCAGAGATGGAAAATTGAATGAAAAGAAAAATGGGAAAACAAAACAAGTTGGAATCAAGCCTGATGTGTTTACCTTAGGAACTCTCTTAACACTCATTTTAATCAATTGAGAAGTGATGGTTCATCAGATCATAGCATTTTAGAGCTGAAAGGAGCCTCGGAGGTCATTTCATCTGCAGCGCTAATTTTATGGACGAGGAGATGGGATCCAGGGAGGGGAACAGGTCTTCCTAGTGTTCTGTGCCTAATTAGCAGCTGGGCAGAGAACCCGGGTCTCTAAATGCCCTGCTGGAAGACATCTCATGTTTTATACCCATTTAAAGATATTTATTCATTTCCAAATTCAAAAGTCTGGTAAAAGCAAAGCAGTAAGTACAGGGGAACACTTTTTTCCTGTTGAATGAAAACTTCCCAAGTGTGTTTCAGAGTACTCAGTAAATATTTCTCAACTCATCTAACTGCTCAGTAAAACTTATTTGTTTGGAGTGCTTTGGAATCAACCTCAGAATGCAAAATAACATCAGACCAACACACTCCCACTGAGTCACTACCAGAACAAAGCTAAGTGAGCTTTACAGAAGGAAGTGCTCTATCCAAATATGTCTAACATCATGCATGTAACAAAAAATTCTCGTGTTTACTATAGAAGAAAAGCTCAAAGGAAATTAAAATCCAAGGCATTCCAGGTGCCATTTCTAAAAATAAAAATAAAAAACCCTATACTTGTAGATTTAATTTTTTGATCAAACTGGGCCATGTTTTGAGTGAAAGCTGTCAGTACATGTATTATTGTTGAAAGAAAGTGTAAGCTGAAATTGTTCAAGGAAACAGGGATACAGTGGGTAACTGTGCAAATGAAAAGAAAATGGGACAAGGAAATGGTTCCATTAATAAAGTCATCACTATGCTGGTAAGGCCTTGGTGACTTCCCTGTTTTAGTGTCTCTTCTATTGGTTGGGCAGATGTAGTTGGTCTTTATAATATTGTAAAATGGTCAATGGCCACATTAAGTCAGGGTATCCGATCTCATAATTGTCACTTCCCGAAACAAAGGCCTAGAAATCAATGGATGTTTTCTATTGCAAGACAGCTTCTTCAGAGAGTCTTCCTCTTGTACTTCTATGAGTGACAGAATTCAAGTAAGATAACTAGCTAGTAACTGTTTCTCTGGACACAGATTTGACATGAGGACCAGGAGAGTTTTCAGAGCATATCTAAAATCTGGGTCCATTAGGACTTTTTCAAATTCTTTGTATTAGCTTAATCCATGCAGCCCCATCAGCTAGTGACAGTGACCTCTCCTACCAGCTTTCATCCTGTTTTTCCTCTTTATTCTTTATGAGGAAGAGAATAAGACTCATTTTGGGGGAACACAGGCTTAGAAGGACTGACTTAGAAACACTATATTTCTAGATTGACTGGCAGACTTCAAACCTCTCTGCTTATTCTTGTACTGGCTCTGAGGTAGCTGGGGACATGCCACCATAGCTCTTTAGGGTTCTAGACAGCACATAAATAATAATCATGGGTTGTGATCTGAGGCATTTTCTTTTCCCTCATTTCCCTTTTTCCTTTTGAGACAGCATCTCATATAGCCCCTGCTGGCTTTGAACTTGTGATATAGCTAAGGATGAACTTGAAATTCAGATCTCCCTGCCTCTAGTCTTCCTTCCTTCCTTCCTTCCTTCCTCCCTCCCTCCCTCCCTCCCTCCCTCCCTCCCTCCCTTCCTCCCTTCCTCCTTTCTTTCTTCTTTCCTCCCTCTCTCCCTTCCTTCCTGTCTTTTTTTGGGGGGGTGGTGGTGGTGGGTAGGAGTAACAACGGCATTGAGACATTTACTAAGTCTAGACTATTACATGTCCTGATTTTATCCCTAATATCTTAATATTTCTTATTAATCTTCACAGCAATGTTATGAATATGTAAACCACTGTTCACTCTAATTTGCATTCTGAGTGTGTTAAGACTCAGAGGTGGCACTAGTATCCAGCAGAGCTGTGACTTGCAACCATCTTGTCTGGCTCTACCACTGAAGTCTTGCTTGTTAATTCATTGCTCTCTAGGCTCCATTTGAAAAGAAAAAACAGAGAGAGAAAGACAGACAGACAGAGAGAGAAAGAGAGAGAGAGAGAGAGAGGGAGAGAGAGAAAGAGAGAGAGAAGTAAAGAAAACAAAACCAAAAAACCAACTCCAGAGCTTCTTTCAGTTTTGAAGGCTGTGTCTCCAATCACTCAATGATCAGAGTGTTGCATATGGCTATGAATTTGGTTGCTTTGTGATCCTTATGTGGTGAAGTTAGAACCCAAGTATCTTACAATGTGACTTTATTTGTGAAAAGGGCCTTATGGGATGATCAAGTTAAAATTGGGTCATTTGTATGAGCCTTAATTTAAGACTGGTTCATTCATGAAAAGGGGACATTTGGGCACACTGAGAAAGGGATAATGTAAAGCAACACATGAAGGTGACAACTGGGAGTCAAAGGGAAGGAAACAGGAATCCCGGGACAGGTCCTTCCCACACCCTGCATTGCAGTCTGGTTCTGCAGGCATCTTGAGTGTCTCTAGATTGACATGCAATAGGTCTCTGATTTGTAAGCCAGTGGGACATGCCGCACTCAGGCAATCTTGGGAAACTACACAAACGTTTTCTCACCTTTCACTGACGGACTTGCTTCTGCGTGGCTGCCTACAACTTTGACCCCTGGTGGAGCAGGGTGGAGATTGGTTCCAGACTGGCTATCAATGCTTTGACAAGGACAGCGGCATCCATCTACCCCTAGGTTTTAGGATTGAGGGGAATTCTATAGCCACAGCATAGTCAATGGATGGGAGGAGAGGAGGTGGTCCGTGTGCTGTTTGCCATAGTCCCTTTCAGAAGGTGATCCAAGATTCCCTCTCCTTTCTCTCCTACCCTGAGTGGCTTCTAACACTCCACCCTGTGACACTAATCGATGGGAGAATGACGGGCACAGCTGAATAATGCACACACTGATGATTTCTTAATAACTTAAAAGCCCTCATGATGGGGGGAGAAGAGGGAAATCAACCCTGGCCAACCTCCTCACTGGGGATATTCCCTGGCACTGCCAGGTGGGGATGTGGTCATCCACTTCAGGGGAAGTGACCTGGTTTGTGCAGCTTACCATTGCCACCACGCACAACCTGAAACACAATGCTGCTATTAGTTAGAAATAATAAAATGCTCGATAAACTTAAAATTATGAGGGCTCAGCCAGGAAACTCTCCGACACTCATGTTTACAGCACACCTGGCAAGTATTTTTACAGACAAATGTTAACCCCTTCCTCTCCCCCACCACCCAAACAGAACAACAGCCCCAGCCTGGCATGGTTGTTCTCTGAGCTGAAAGCCGGTACCCACAACACTTACAAGCTCCTCAGAGCCCTTGGCTGTTACAAGACAGCTTGTGAAAAAAACACTAGTTTGGATATGGTGGATGTCAAAGCATCCGTTTCTCCAAAGAGTAGAAAGCTGGAGGCATGTGACCATTCCTTACAATGGTTTTTGATGCCAGAGAGACAGCCTGTGATGGCTGATCTCAGTCAGGTGAGTTTCATCTTCTCCTTGGTTTTCCAGGGGAGCTGAGGACAAGCCTCTAACAAGCCACTCTGGTTATTTGAGGTGCTAAATCAATGGTGTCCCTGGGCATCCAGCACTGCATCTTATCATGAGGCCGAAGTGACTGCCTTGCTTGTGAGTGGCTACCTGCAACTTTGACTCTGCTTCCTTGATGGAAGCAGGGAGCAAGGGTGGAGACTGGGCCCACTTCCACCTTCTGTCCTCCTCTTCCAGCCTGTTTTGAATTTGCTCACAATGTTTCTGTCAGTGTCACTGAGTCGGGGAGCATACTATAGGTCCCCAAATCTTTTTCTCCAGACCCCTGGCGCTTCTTTTGTTACTTTTCACTTGTTTACTTTGTCAGTTTCACATACGTGTATTATTATTTTCATCATCCTCATCTCCAGTTACCATCTCTTGTCCCTTTTACATCCTTTTGAATTTGCTTGCATTAACATGGTAGGGCAGTATCTTTCTGGAGATGGGAATAGCTTAACAGTGGGTCCACCACTGAAGAAATGACTCTCCTTCCCAAAGCAGCCATTAATTGCCAGCAGTTCTTAGTGAGGTCTCATGAGCTCCTCTCCCATTCAAGACAGAATGTTAATGGGCTCATCGTGGCCAGGTCTTGTGTACCAGGTGGTTTTATTGGCAATGGCAATGCTGTTTCCTGTTTTGTAAACTTTCTGTTTCAGTTTGGTACTAGCTAATGGCTGAAACAAAGACTGGAAAGCACACTCAGTCCAACCCTCTGGGGAGTAAAGGAAGCAAGATGCAGTCAAAGGAGTGGTGGTGATTGGGGTGTATCACTATCACACCTGAAGCCTCTACTGGTCCTATGGAAGACCCTTAAGAGTTCTCCCTCAAAGGAGCCAAGGGTCCAGACTTTAATCCTGTATCAATATCAAACTGCACTACAGGTAGGCTGTCTTGGTTAAGAGGGTGAGGCAGCCACCATTCTTGAGAGAGAGGCTCCTGTGCAAGCCCTTTGCTACTTGCATGCCTTGTCCCTGAGGAGATGAGATTTTTGATTTAGCAAAGATGAATCTGGGAAGGAACCAGAGTGTTGACCATATCTACATTCTAGAGGTCACATTTGAGGAAAACAGAACTTTTCAGAGAATCAAAAGTTGTCAATAAAGTTAAGAGGAAATTCTTAGTTAATTTTTACATGGATTGAAATGTCACAATGAAATAAGTTGTGTTAGGTACGAGTAATGTTTTATATGTTATCAATAAGTAAAAACAGTCTGTATTTTATTTATTTATTTATTTATTTTGAGTTTTTGCAAAACAGAGTTTCTCTGTGTAATATTCCTGACTGTCCTGAAACTGGCTTTGTAAACCAGGCTGGCCTGGAAGTCACAGAGATCTGTTTGCCTCTGCTTCAGGAGCGCTGGGGTTAAAGGCGTGTGCCACTACTGCTTGGGGGCTGCATTTATTTTATTACTACTTTTCAGGACTGATCTACACTTAAGTGTATATAAGATAATGTTTCCTTTGTAATGAATACCAGAGGGGACTGTCTTGGATCTGTGGGTCTCTTGTGGGGAGATGACTTTTTGGTATCCCCAGAAATGAATTTGGGTGGGAACCAGTGTTGGTAACTTAAACAGCCGCCATTAACTGAACACATATTATATTTCATATCTTTACTATTCTGTTTAGTCTTTTAGACATATAAGAAAGGTAGCATCACTCCAATTTTCTAGACAAGGAAAGCAGGGTTTCAATTTCTAGCAGATTCTGAAAAATTTGATCTTTATTAGGCTGAATTTTATCCTAATGAAGGATTGATTGTTTGACCTCTTTTTCCAAGTAGCCAATGCCTCTCTGATTTCTATTGTAGTCTGTTAGAAAAAAATATCCATTACTAACTATTAAATATGAATATAGTTCCAGAAATAAAACCATGAAAACAATGTAGGGCACCAACACACCTAGGACCATCTCCTCATATTCTCAAATGCCCGAATTTTCTCTCACCATTTAACGTATCACCTCCACCCACATGCTGGTGTTTTCCTTACCAATGGCTCTTGTCCTGTTTATTAGTACAAATGATCACTGAAATGCAAAATTCATATCTAACGTTCTCACAATAACAGAAAGAATAGAGGTAGGTCATTTCCACATCCTAGAATCTCAGGCACATAGGAATGCCTTGCAAATGACCCCCAAACCCTCAGGAGTGTGTGCGCTCGCCTGTGTGTGTGTGTGTGTGTGTGTGTGTGTGTGTGTGTGGTTTGAGTCACTTTGCTTGTCTCTGTTTGTTTGTTTTGCCATCCTGTTGATGCAACCAGGGTCTTGTCCATGTTAGGCAGAAGCTTTATCACTGTGCTAAAATCCCTGAAAGTTAATTCTTTAGGTTAAGAAAAACTCCATGCCTATCATCTTAGAAATTGAAGGGTCTTAGGAAATGGCCTGGTAAGTAAGCATTCCTATTCTTCATGCAAAAGGAGCTGGATGGGGTCCCTAGTATTGTTTGGTCTTCACATGCCATGACCTCAGTGCGGTGGAGAGGAAGCAGGCAGATTCTATGAGCTTGGTGGTTAGTCAGTCTAGCCAAATAGTGAATGAACTTCAGGTTCAGTGAGAGACCCTGTGTCACAGGAAGGGGATGAGGCGTAAGGGAGGAGGGAACCCAACCTCCTCCTATGGCCTGTACCTGTATGATCATCTACATATATGCCTATGGAATCACATATGTGATCACGTAACACATATACATAACACACACAAAGAAGAAAAGAAATTTGAAGTTAAATAGAAAAGTCAATTATTTCTGTACTTACTTCCACAGAAGGTATGCATTTATATAAAATATATTTTATATATATTATGTGTGTTATCTCTATATGAAATTTATATAATTATAACAAAAGGATCTGATCTGGCTGACTGTATCTCAAAGTAAATTGTACCATGTGAGCTTTAGAGAAGAGGTCAGAATGGGTTCCTAGACGAGGCTTTTTTAATACTAGAATAGGAGAATTACAATCTCACTTTTTGAAATAAAAAAGAATAGATTTCATCTGCCTGAGACAATTTAATATAACATACCTGGAGGCAGAGGAGGGTAGAGCAAATGCTTCTTCTAGACATTTCTTGCTCTATAATTATATTTTCAGAGGGCGAGAATAAAGACTCCTGCTGGTTCACATATTATTATACATTTTGAAGAGGATTCAAAGTTTAATATTTGTCATTCAGCCACTTTTCTAATTTTATGTCTAATTAGCCAAGAAATTGAACTTTCAAAAACATTCTTGAGCTTATAAATTCCCATATGTATTTCCATTCAACAAACATTACATCAGTCTAGGTGTGAGAGTCAAAAGAGAGGAAAGGAATTGGGTGGGGGGTGGGAGGTGAGTCTGGGAATCTAATGAAGAGGGAGGTATGTTCCCAGCCATCCAGGCGGAACCAGTTGCCAAGTAGGCAATGTTCAGAGTCCTTAAGGAAAACCCAGATGTAGGCTCTTTGGAGCCTGTGGGAGAAAAGATCAGGAAAAGCTTCCCAAGGAATTGCTGTCAGAATTGGGCTGAGACAAATGCCTTCCTCTCTTAGGAAAAGGCAGATACTATTCTGGGGGGATGCAGACGCCGACATAAGCATGCTGGCTCTGTGGGCGGGCCTAGGTCACCCCACTATGAAGCAAATTGTTCCAGAAAGTTGTCGAGACCCACAGTGGATACTGTGGCTATAAGAAGGGAATTCGGCTGGATGAAGGCACATTGGTTTGGATTCATGGTTCACATTGAAGATGAGCGAGCCTATTTTAGAATTATTATATGGCATTGGTGCATTCCGGTTCCAAAGAAGAGTGGAAGTAAGTGGCCGCACCTGTTTAGGCGAAACTGGCTTCCTTCCAGCCCTGGCTGGGAAGCTGCATTTGCCTCTGATGAGGAAAGGGTGCCCCTTTGCCTTGCTTCCTGATTGTTTCCCGTCTTTTAATTAGCAGGTTTTTTTTTTTTTTTTTTTTTTTTTTTTTTTTTGTTATTGTACTTGTGTTAAGAGGCTTTAGGAGCAAAGGCCATGGCTTTCATGATAAATGCCTCTTCAAACATTCCCAACCTGAGAATAAAATAACGTAAAACCTAGCAAATGAATGTGGTCGCGTGCCGCAAATGTCAATTCTGCCACTGGATGCTTAAACTCAAATGTAAACAATGCTGGAGGAGCACACTGCCCTGGATCCGGTGTTTTCACACTATAATTAGTTCTCCTGCGCTAGCTCACTAGCTCCAGCAGAAACCGGGGCAGAGCCCCTCACCCAGGAAGCCTGGCAGTTTTCATTGCAGCCAACCATGGGCTGGGAGCCCTGGAGACCGTCTGCCATTCTGCCTACTTGTGGTAAGGGACAGGATTTTGGTAAGCGCCCTTACACCTTCACTGGGTGGGGCAAGTATGGGAATTAAAACAGAGAGGCTGCAGGAGGATGGTGGAGACGTGACCTTGTATCTGCTATAATGCCTAGACATCAGAAGGCAGACTTCCCCAGGGTTAGGAATAACAATGCTGAAAAGATTTTAGCTTAGAAACAGTCTTGTGTTAGGATTCTGTAATTGTATATTTTTAAATTTAGTTTTAGTGCTGGCTAGGAACTAGACAACCTGCAGGTTTCTTATTTTGATATTCATTGTACAGGTTCTTCAGCTGTAAAAGGTGACAGAACATTCTCTTGATTCATAAACAATAGGTGTCCTCTCTCTCTCTCTCTCTCTCTCTCTCTCTCTCTCTTTCTCTCTCTCTCTCTCGTAATTAAATTCCCTTCTTTGAATTTTCCTCAGCAACCCCTGGGAAACCCAAGTCAAAACTGCTTCTCAGAACTGTGTATAAACTCGGCCCATTCCTGTGGATGGTTAGGGCATCTCAGAGTTTATTGTGAGAGGCTTGGGCCATGAAAATATTCTCACATTGTCAAGATTTTCTTCTCTGTTTTTCACTCAAAGAACTACAAGGATATAAAAATAGTTAACGAGGTGGAAAAATCATTTTAAAAATCAGATAAACACAGATAAAGTACTTCAGCATAAAAAAAAAATTATTGTGGTAGTATTCACTAACCTTAGGCAAAGTGGCTAGGAATGCTCTATAATGCACTAAGCAAAGAGAAATTAACGATTTCAGTTTAATTCTCTGTTGTATCAAAATCAAATCTAGAGGAAAAAAAAAATCAACATCCATTATACTAATGGTCTTGGTCTCAAAAGCAGCTCCGATCTTTAGCTGGAAAAGTAAAGTACCCAAAAATGTGTCCCAAGCTTCTAAGCATTGGGGCTGAATGAGATTGGTGTTATCAACAGCAGGTTCTTGTGTTAAGACAGTAAATTAAAATGCCATTCGCTACCAAGAAAGGGAACAAAGAAAGTACATGGAACCAATCTCACAGTCAAATCTCGGGTTTGTGTTTTCATTCTCTTTTCTGCTGAGGCCCAAGGGCAGCATCCCTCACATGGCTAGGGCAGAGAAGACCATGGTTCCTACCTGAGTGCTGCTTTTCCCTCTTTAAGCTCACAGGACTTTGCTCATCAGGGTTTTGTTTTTTCAGGTCAATACATCCCGTCTGAATTTCCTTTTTTCTTATCCTATTGGTTGGGCTGCCAAAACTCATTTCTTCACTATTGTGCTGTGCTTAAGGGTGGCCGTTGCTGTGTCCTCTGCCATGTGCCCTTTGATCTGTCTTGGATTTTTTTTTAAATGACATCTTTTTGTTTGTTTGTTTGTTTTTTGTTTTCCTTGTTTATCCAAGTGGTGGAAAGCGAGAATGAGTTACTTCTAGGAAACCAGTGTTTTCTGGCAAATGAAGACTCAAATCCCTATGAGTCGGTCACTATAAGCAGGGCCTTGCAAAGTAGAAGAGCTGATTTAACCTATGACATGCATCCATAGGTCTTAAAGCCAAGTCCTGTAAATGAGGAATTCCTGTTCCCACATGCCCCCAATCTCAACCCAACACAACCTTCCTGACGCAGAGATGACATTGGACCACTTCTGGATCCCATGTTTTCTGAACTTTCTGATGCCTTCAGGGCAAGCCCCAGCTCTTTAGAATAGCACCCAATCCATGCTCTCTCAGAATTTGTTCACTTCTCTCTTTAGGACTCCCTCTCTTTTTGTCTAATTGGCAAAAAATCCACACTCTTGAAATTACTTCTCTTTGTCCAATACTTATGGCTTCATTGCCCTAGGCCTCTGTTAAGTCCTAGATATGCTCATTATAGTAAAGTCACTATTACTTGCCAGCATTGCCCAGGTTTTAAACTGCACAGGGACAAGATCTCTGTCTCATTGAACCTTGGGGGTCTCTTTTACTCTGCTAAAAACTTGGTATATTACCATGCCTCAAATCTCTTGAGAGTTCACTAAATAATAAGTAAATGAATGGGTTGCAAAGTAACTGAGTATGTCTCATTAGTTGCAAGGCATAAATTATGAATCACTCTAGTTTTATTTTCCATTTTGGGAGATAATAAAACCATCCTCGAATTCAGGTACTTAATGGTTGCTATTGTTCTAATTAATTGAAACTGGGGTTTGAATAACATGTATTGATTGTTTTCATTGTGTGATTTTTTTTCCTGTACTTTGTGGCTTCTTTTTTATAATTTTGCTGAAATCCATGTTTTTATCCTTGACAACCCCCACTTTTACTGAATTTCTGGAGGTCAGCAGAGTTTGGACTCTGCTCAATTTAACAAAATCCTTTTATCTTAAAAGGGGAAAACACCCACATAAAACAGTCTTCCTTCATTACCATAGGGTTGGGTTAAAAGTTGAGCCTTCAACAGTTGTTGCTCTTACAGATATCAAGGTTCGATTCCCAGCATCCATATGGTGCTTCACAATAGTTCAAAACTCCAGTTTGGAAATCCAGTGCCCGCTTCTTACCTCCACAGTGATGTGCAGACACATATGCAGGATAAACACTAATACACACAAAATCCCTATGTCTAGAACCTTGACCTTAACTCTCTCTATAAGATAGACATCTGTATAAGACATCCCTATTGTCTTTACACACTTTGTATACTGCTTTTGTGAGCATTGTACCAGATTACTAAATAAGCTGGGAACTGCAGAGACCATCCTTCACCTTGTGACCTTCCTTTAGTCATGACATGCCGAAGTGAAGAATTATTTGATTGAACTTGTGCCTTTGTTCTGTTGCATATTTGCTAGTGTCTTAGGGTTACTATTGCTGTAATGAAACACCATGGCCAAAACAAGTTAGGGAAGAAAAGGTTTGTTTGTCTAATACTTCCACTCATTGTTTGTCATCAAAGGAAGTCAGGACAGAAACACCACTAGAGAAGGAGCTTGGAGGCCGGAGCTGATGCAGAGGCCATGTAGGGGTGCTGCTTACTGGCTTCCTCATCCCTCAGCCTGTTTCTTATAGAATCCAGGACTACCAGGCCAGGAGTGGTCCTACCCACAATAGACTTGGCTCTTCCCTATCAATCACTAATTAAAGAAACTCCCTCCAGGCTTGCCTTCAGACCAGTCTTATGGCGGCATTTTTTTCAACTGAGGTTTCCATCTCTCAAATGTCTCTAGCCTGAGGAAAGCGTAAGTGACCTTTTTGTCATGGAACTGGATCAAGAATATTTGAATGCCACTGAGTTACTTTTAGGGTTATTCTCAGCCAATATATCTATCTCTATCATATTTCTCTCCCCCCCCTCTCGTGTGTGTGTGAGTGTGTGTGTGTGTGTGTGTGTGTGTGTGTGTGTGTGTGTGTGTGATTACATTTAGAAGCCAGAGTAAAGATGGGTGTCTTCTTCAATTGATTTCTGCATTATTGTCCTGACAGACAGTCTCTCATTGAACCTGGAGTTCACAGGTTTTTCTAGACTGACTGGGTACCATGCCCTAGAGGCCCACTTGTCTGTGCCTCCTCGTTGGTGGGATTGCAGGTATATATTCCAATTCCTGGATTTTTAAGTAGGTGCTGGGACCTGAACTTGGTTATTTATGCTTCTGTGGCAAACACTTTACTGATTAAGCCATCTCCAATGCCTCCTTCTACCATACTTTTCTTATTAAGGCAAATCAGGACTTGGAAAAGCTTAAGGCATGTATGTGAAAATTGGTATTATCCTTACCACAAAGCATATGAGCGATAAAGAAATTGAACACATTTGATTTTCTTGTATTATTTGTCAAAACTGTGCTATTATTTTTAAATCTACTTCCAGACTTTTACTTATCTCCTGATTCATTCTGCCTCACAGATCCCCTGGCTTTCTCAGATTTACCACAGCAAATTAAATAACAGGAACCAAGGCATGGGTGTGGCTCTATCTTGTCAGGAGTGGTGGTTTAAAAGAAAATGCCACCAAAGGGAGTGGCATTATTAGGAGGTGTGGCCTTGTTGGAAGAAGTGTGTCACTGTGGGAGCAGGCTTTGAGGTCTCTTTTCTCGAGCTTCACCCACAATTAAATGCATTCTTTATAAAACTGGCCATGGTCAGGGTCTCTTCACAGCAGTAGAAACCCTAACTAAGACAAAATCAGTCTGTACCCTCTGTTGTCCATACTACTGTGTGCTACCTCATGTTAGAACTGAGCCAAGTCTTAGAGGTGAGCAGCTCCTGTCGACGAGTTGAAAGTGATAGGCTTTGTTTTAAGAAATCCCTTCCTGTATTTCTGCAGTGCACAGGATTACTGATACAGAAGATGGGCATTTGCAGAACTCTTGGATTTTATTTTTCCACGGAAACACCTGGCACACTTCATTGATTCATGGCCTGGCATCTCCTCTTGGGTGAGCTTTCCACAATTCGTCTTTATGACTCACCATTTCCAATGTTAGTAATTTACAGTAATGAATGATAAGTTGGCACCCAGGCAGGGTGAGGCAGAAGCAACTTTCAGAGTACTTGAGGGATACATTTTCTGCCTTCTGAAAGCATCTTAATGATTCTAAGTGGTTTGGATATTTAGAGGAAGTTCAAAGGAACTGAATCAATTGTATAGCATTAAAAACACAGTACTTAAGATGGGGCTGAAGGCATAATATCTGTTTGCCTGTTTGATGAACTGAGGGGTCTGAGGGGTGGCAGTGTTTAGGAATGTTGAAGAGATGCTCTGTTCCCTAAGAGCAGCCAGTGATGTATGTCTTATGCTGTGATAATGGTTGGGATTCCACATTGGCCTGGATAAGGGTGTGTGAATCCAGGAATATTTGGGATTCTCCAGACATCCTTTTATTATTAGCTTTTCAAATAACGGGTACTTTTGTCAAATTTAATTTTTAAATTGTTGCCTATTTATCAGGAGATAGAACCTACATGTTTCTAAGGTCTGATTTACAACAATATGGAGAGAGATATAATGTTTAGAGCCATGGTTTTATTCTAAATTATTTCCTTTGGGATGATGAGAATGAATATCTGATCCATGTACATTATCAACCATGCATATTGAAACACTCCACACAGAGGGTCAGTGTCTTAATACAAGAACAAAAGCATTCTGTCTAACAGAAGACCATTTGATATTATTAAGTAGAGTGGAGAATTCTAGTGCTGGGAAATTCCTGCTAGCTATTTTTAGATAAACATGTATGTTTTTCTCCAGTACCCAGAAAAGACACCTGATTGTGTACTTGGTGGAAGAAATATGTCCATTGTCTTTAAGCAACACAGGATTTAATATTGGCCTTGACCCTGACTGTAGGAGTGTCTCTGGACCCATCATATAATCTCTTTATAATATACTTTTTCACTGTGGAAAGGGCATGATACCATCTCTGGCTGTATTCTTGTGAGAAGTAAATATCTAGTGTGAAGAACGTGCCTACCACAGGCTCTGATGGGAGGAGAGGCTTGGTAATATATCAGTTAGATCCAGGATCTGTCTGGGTAATGGTACAGTGTAGAGAGGACAAGGGGCATGGTCTGTGCTTAGCTCTGAGCGAAGAGAAGGAAGTGCTTTGCTTTCCATACACCATTGCCTTGTCTCTAGTCCAAGACTATTGAAGGCGCACCCTTCAGATGTCATATAAACCTGAATCTAATTCAAGGTCAGCTGTGCTCTCTTGGTATTGGGGAGGGGCAGCATAAGAAGGTATGGAGGTTTTGGGGCTATGCTCAAATTATCTACTAGGATGAAATACCCTTAAGTAGCACAATACTAATACTGTGTCCAATGAATATACAATAGTTAACACACTGTGCTCCTTCAAAGGCTCCATAACATAGCTATCTCTCTGAAGATCCCAAACAGAAGTTTCTACCTCCTCTTTCTCTGCCTTGTTTATTTTCATCTATCACTTCATATTCCTAATCCATGGGCAGCTGATTTCCTCTCCTGAGCTGAAACATGAGGTAGGATGAGAAAGACAAGAGTTTTTCCTCTCTGTGTCTGCAATGATTACTTTTCTATGTGTTTACCAAGACAGTAAAAGCACAGATAATGAGTGATGTTAGGGACCATCGCCATCCTCACTACCTCAGGCCTCTGAGATAGAAAATTACTGCCTCTTAAGAAATAAGCAGAATGTTCAGCAGAGAATTCCTAGATACAGGCTTGCAGTTATACAACCAGTTAAAGAATAGCTCAGGATATTCCTCCTGTTGTAGCTTTACAGCCAGTTAAAGAATAGCTCAGGATATTCCTCCTGTTGTAGCTTTACAGCCAGTTAAAGAATAGCTCAGGATATTCCTCCTGTTGTAGCTTTACAGCCAGTTAAAGAATAGGTCAGGATATTCCTCCTGCTAGTTTTACAGCCTGTTAAAGATCAGTTCAGAGCATTCCTTCTAATGACCCTTTCATTCTTCCCACGTGCAAACTCTGCTCACATCCTGCCTATGGCCCTATATAAGCCTCCCCTGAGAAAATAAAATTTGGCAGCTTGATCAGAATATCGACTTGCTGTCGTTCTTATTATCCTTTGTACTTTGATTTCCTTAGGCGTTTCCTGGTTCATCGTTGACTGCCCCTCAGGTTAGGGCAGAGTCAAGGTGTCTCTTCAGCTAGCAGAGTGGAAGAAGATAGAAGGACAAACTCTTGCAAACTGCTGTTGCCTCTATCTATGAATAGGTCTTGTCTTGCTTTCCTTGTTCCAAAGACCTGGACTATCAGAAAGGTCATTTTTAAATACAAAGTGATGATGTGATGTGATGTGACTCCAGCCTCATCATTCAGAGTCCCCAATTGTGAAATCACCAGCTCACTAAAAGTTATGTATAACCAAGAGCAATATAAAAAGTTTTCATTTTCAGCCACCCATAGACATGTTCAGATTAACAAGGATTTGAGTTCCCACTAAAAACAAGAACCCAAATGATACTTGAATTTAAGCATCTTCTCCCTTTGTTTCCTCTCAGAGGAGATCTGAGAATGGAGACAGCAGGGGTCAGTGTGGGGCAGGTCAAGAAGCTCTGGTTCTGGGGCCAGTGGACTTGGGACTGAATCCCATCTCTCACAGTGAGTAGGATAACTTCAGTGGAATCACTAAGCATTTCTGAAACTTTTTTCCTTGTTTTGTTATCTATCTATCTATCTATCTATCTATCTATCTATCTATCTATCATCTATCTATCTATTTATCTATCTATCTACCTACCTACCTACCTACCTATCTATCTATCTATCATCTATCTGTCTGTCTGTCTATCTATCTATCTACCTACCTATCTATCTATCTATCTATCATCTATCTATATCTATCATCTGTCTCTCTATATTTTCCTACCATCGCTCTTTGTCTCTCTGTCTCTTCAACATCATATCATCATCTGCTTACCTTTCTATCAAAGTATATAAACATTACTGTGGACACCTACATGTATATAAACATACTCTCATTCTTAGGAACAATAGTTTGGTATTCAGTCTTTCAGTATTTTCAAAGACATTATAGAAGACTATGAATAATAAATCATGAGTTAGTGATTATATTTGTGCATTTGTGTTTGTATGTATGTATGTGTTTTGTACACAGATGGGAAAAATAGTCTGGGATGATAAATAGACCCTGGCATAACTTCTAATTCTATCAGTACATCCCAAGGCTTTCTGTCTGATATTTACATTTGAAGACAGGGTGTCTACCTTCCATCATAGCAACCTTCTTGTGGGAGAAATAGGAGTTTCATATACCCAAACATGCCTGATAACTTCTAAAGTATAGTATTAATGTTAGACATTATTATATAGCTCCATGTAGCTGGAACAACAGGAGTCTGAGATATTCATTCTATGGAGAATCTAGTTTACAGCTGAACTGTTTACACCTAGCATTCATTCATTTATTCATTCATTGAATCAATTGTTCAATTTTCAATGAACTTCTATTAAAAATGATTGTATCTAATCCTATGCAAGATGCCTAGGCTGTACCAAGTCACCCCAGTCTTTATCTCAATAAGCACAAGACAGGAGGAGACAAGCATGCTGTTCAGATTCTGGAGCTGGGGTACACGGGCTTCTAGGCTTCTATCAGACTCAAATTCCTCACATGACCCCAGGTCTCCTGACTTTGGAGCTCCTGTCTAATGGTGCTGGTTGTGTACTTGTGTCTATTTGTGCATGTGTCAAAGAACACATATGTGACCATGGAGAGATACCTTAGCAGTTAAGAATTCAAGTTGCTCTCATGGAGGACCCCAGTTCTATTCTGAGTATCCATACTGGATGGCTCACAACAGCTTGTCACTCCAGATCCAAAGATCTGACACCTCTGGCCTCTGTGGGCACCCGTCACATGCACAATCCCCAACACAGACACATGTACACAAGTTAAACATAAATGTTTAAAACACAGACTCAGAGTGTGACTCGCAATGGGGATATACTCTGCTTTGATATTTTTATTGCTTTCATTTCCTCTATGTTGCTCCTTCATTCACTGTCTCCCTTAGAATCTCAGGAATGTTGAAGTCTTTTCTCTGATATCTCACTCATACTGAATCAAGCCTGGAATGAACTAATATGGACAGTCACATCTGTTCAGATAATTATTGAGTGCTGAGCATAACTTGAACAAATGTTTATGTGTTGGATGTGCTCTGTACTACCATCAAAGATAAATGATTTCTACACATCAATATATGAGCCCCAAATATTTTTTTAGGTATTACAATGTAGGTAAATTTCAGATTGCCTCCACAGTACATATGTTGTAGAATACTATTTTAACTGGGCAAAACTGTTACATTTGTTTAAGCTGTAGAATATTACTTTAACTGTGTAAAGGTGTGTTTTGTTTATGCTGCATTTGTTTAACTATGTAAAGATGTGGTGCATTTGTTTCACTTTGGTCTGCCTAAGGCACCTGATTGGTCTAGTAAAGAGCTGAACAGCCAGTAGCTAGAGAAAGAAAAGGGGCTGGTAGGCAGAGAATAAATAGGAGGAGAAATCTAGGCTCAAGAAGAAAGGAAGAACAAGATGGAGATTCAGGAGAGAACAAGGGAAGCCAGGCAGTTTAACCAGTCAGCCAAAGAGACAGCAAGACAGCAAGAAAAAGCAAAAAAGTTCCGAGGCAAAAGGTAGATAAACAGGTTAATTTAAGTCAATAAAGTCGGAGATGTGCCAAGGTAGGCCCACCATTCAAAACTTTTAAGAAGTATCAGATCATGATTTGTTTGCTGGTTGGTGGCCCAGAAGAAAAAGCCTGGTACCCGCATCCCATCTCTACCTACTACCTATCTATCTATATTGCAGACCTCGTGGAAACTGATTTTCTATACGATAACAGTGACCATAGAATCTGGGTTAAAGAATCTGCAATAAAACTTTAGCCATGACAGACAGGTCTTTCCCCTGGGAGATACATTTTCTGTCTAGATGATGTGGAGTTCTAACTTTTGGATGATTTATGTAAAAGTAGACTGCAATTTGGCTAAAGTGCAATGTATTTTGGATCTTCTCTCCCTATTTTCTTTCTTCCGTTTGGTTTCCCCTTCATCTCTTTGAGGCCTTTTATCATCCATTCTTTCCTGAATTTATTTATTGATGCGGCTTAACTGGAAGGTGCTTTTATAAATAAAATATGCCCGATTGGAATAAATTAAATGTGAATCTTATGCATGGCCTCTCTGACAGCTTTTCATATTTTGTATCTGCCAACTTCTAGAACACTTATTCGTTCTTATTAAAGATAGATATTTTTCTCTCAGTCTAAAAAAAGGCAGAAACATATGAGCCAACATGGGTTGGGCTCTCTGTTCCACCAGCTGTGAGGTTTCAGATGCCACCTGGCCATGGCTTCTGGCAACACAGCGAGAAAGGTAAAAGCTTCAATTCTGAAGATAGGCTGCCTGAGCCCAGACTCTGCCTTTACCACTGTCTGTGACTTTGGGTAATTCACCTTGCTTCCTTCTGTCTCAGTTTCACCATATGCAGAGTGTGACAGACGGTATCTTCTTTACAGAGATTTGCAGGATATTAAGTGGAAAGTCCCTTAAAGCACACAGGACAGCACTCCCATTAAACTCAGTGTTTTTAGTGTTTAATTGATGGCATCCATTGTTATTACTGATGTTGTCTAATGGAAGCAACTTCTTTGATTCCTGGATTGATTTGTTAGCATGTTGACTATTGTCTGCCAGAAATTTTAGATTTCTATTAAGACATTTGCTTGAATAATATAGAATCTATTAATTAATTATTTCTCAAGCCCCAAGCCCAGGATAGGACTATAGAAACAATGGGCTGTATATCTTCTAGTGAGGGTTTGGAGAATTACCTCCTAAAGTTTTATCTCTAAGAAGACAGTCCTAAGATAGAACATCTAGGAATGATGAAATGGAAACAAAGAATAAAACTATGGAAATTCCATGTATGTTCTTGTATTGGGAAATGCATTAATTATTTTAAAAGTAGAATTCCATCAGAATCACCTGGCAGATTACTAATAATACAGGATTCTGCATTTAATTTTGGGCCCTGTAAATTTGAATTCCCATTACTTTCATTTACCCAGTGATTTGTGTATAGGTAATCTGACAGCAGCATTGGAACGTTTGCATGCACTGGAGATGGTAATCTATACTATATCCAAATGCCATCAAAAGGTAGACATTCTGGAGCAGACAGGAAAGATCATTTTCTACTTAATTTTTGCCTCTGTAAAGGCATATAGCGCTCAAATGCTTCATGTCTGGGTCAGTGACATCCAGGAGCCTAGGGGAAGGGGAAAAAATGACCATTTGTGTTGAAATCCTTTGTTTCCTTTGACTCTACGCTGCACTTGAAACTCAGGTAATCCCTGGCTTTCTATGGGAAAAATCCAGCAAATAGTCTGTGGCTACAGTACTTGTTTTGACACAAAATTACCGGGCATCTGGAAAAAGAAAGGAAGAAAAAGAAACATGGAAATAAACGGACATTGCTGTAAGGAAGCAGTCTGAATGGTTTGGATGTCTGATACATAGCTGAGTATCCTTTCTGCTCCAAGTCAAACCACAGCCTGGTCTTCAGAACATTCTTCACTAGTTAGTATAGGCTAGCCTGCTGGACATTGTTTGCTTTTGTCTTTTCCATCTAGATTTGATCTTTACTATGTTTCATTCAGTTATTTAGTTTGTATGCTAATCTACTATAAATAGGATAAAGCAAATAAAAAAGCAAGCTGGACTTTTTGAGATTATAAAAATTGGGTTTTTAAAATTGTATTTCTCCATTCTATTTTTATATTTTAAGGTTATATTTTTATAATTTAAAATTATATTTTTTATAATCATATTTCTCCATTCTACTTCCTTCCTCCAAACCTCCCATATACCCCTCCTTGCTCTCTTTCAAATTTATAGCATTTTATTTCATTGTTATTGCATTTATAAATATGTTATTGCATTCATTCATATATGTATGTACACACACACATATATGTATAGATAGGTTTGAAAATATAACCTGTTCAGACTGTATAATGTTACTTGTATGCACATTTGCAGGGCTGGTCATTTGGCCCTGGATAACCAATGGGGAAGACTATCTCTCAGACTCCCAGTTATACCCAGTTGCCTGTAGTTTTTATGTAGGCTTAGGATTCATGAGCTTTTCCCTGCATGTCCACTGGTGCCATCCTTGTTCATCTTACATTTGGGCAGTCATGCTGCTGAGACTTTATGGGCACAGCTTTGATATCATTAGCTGACAGGATTTCATAGAAAATTCTCTGGTCCTCTGGTTATTACATTTTTTTGGCTTCTCTTCTAAAATGTTCCCTGCAAGCTTCTAAAGGGGGAATATAGCCAATAGTCTTACGCAGCTGTGAAGCCAAAGAGCCGTATCAATGACCAGCATGGCATGCTAATCCCAAGGGCACAATGGCACCTTGATGGAAACCAACAGCTCTTGAATTTGCCTTAAGATCTGCTCAACAAGAGGGAAAGCATGCCGCATACTGGCAAGCTAGCCAACTACTCAGTGCTAGTGAAGTCATGACTATTGGAAGAGAATCTACAACCACTAATTTACTGTATCAGCATAAAGCTAAACACCTGTCCTTTTATCCACAGACAAGTATAGTCTTTACTCCTCCACAAGTTGTATTTTAATCCCTAGATGAATATATACTATAAATTGGCATAAAGATGGGGTTCCTGTCCTAACGGGTTCACATGGAGGAGTGACAGTCCACATAAGCAAATGGCCATGCTGTCATTATGTGATAACCAAGCAGGGTTTATCCCATGTCTACTATGAGAGTTACCAGTTCCGTTAGAGATGTCAGTGGACTCTGTTTGACATGACCATGCTGGGTTGTAACTGTGTGACATACTTTTTCAGTGTATCATAAGGGAAAACAACAATTAGGGTGATAGGCAGAGCTTTACAACCAGAGCACAGTACCAGCAGTGCCAGAAATTTGCCAGGTATCCCTGATCTTAACTTGAGATAAACTGGCTACATTCCAGTTTAGATGAAGTCAGTTCTGTCTTGACTGTTTTATATACCATTTCTCACTTAAAGCATTTTGAGGATGCCAAGAACCACAACTTGTAAGTAAGTCCTCAACACTTGCAGTCCTGGATCTGACTGCTTCTTTCTTAGGTCTCATGCACCTTGAGCTGGCTCTCAGACAATGAAATTGTGTTGTATTGGAATGGCCCTGGAGATACACATTTCCTCAGGCCAGAAGAACTCAAGACTACAAGAAGACAAATATGTCAGTAAATTACTACACTAAGATGTGATTCATACTCAAATCAAGTATGTATGAAATGGTGTGAAAACACAGGTGAGGGCCAATTAATTATATCTGGGATAGGAAGTCTCAAGGAGAGAAAGTTACAGAGGGGTGATGACATTTCAGCTTGATCTTGTGCATAACAAATGACTTCCTATACGATATTTTCCACCTGTTTTGAATTAACTAAAATGATTAGGTCTTAGGTTTTTATAAAGGTCATCTCTACCAGAGTGAAGAAACTTGAAGGCTCTTGTGAAAATAACCATTTAAAATACATCAGCCTGATTTTGAATGGCTACCAGAACAAATTAGTGCTAAAGTTCATGAGAAAGTCTCAGATTGGGAGAAAATTTCCAGAGATTTGATATAAAATAGTGTACACACACACACACACACACACACACACACACACACATACACACACACACCACTTTTAGCCAGTATAAATAAAGCAATGGTATTAGCTTCCTCCGCTATTATATTGCCTCTTAGTCTGTGCTGTTTTAGGCTTAAGTAAAGAAGGGGAGGAAAGACAGACAATTGAGATTAACAAAGACTTGGGCCACTTGGTGGGAAAAAACAATGCTCTGTTTCCCAGATCTGGTTCATTTTCCTTCTGTTTCCTTCCTACCTCCTTCTGCCCTTACTGGTGTCTGCTATTGGCCAGTAAAGTCTCATCTGCTTTATCATTTCCTCTTTTGTCTCCCTTCCATGGGCATATGTATGAAGGTGCCATGTTAAAAATCCCACTCGAGCGATGAAAGAGCTTGAGAAGAGTACTTGGGAAAACTTCAACCCAGAACACCTGATCTGGATTTCACATGAGTGAGTGGGCGAGCAAGCAATTGAGGTTATCATCACACCCTGCAAAGTCACTGAACTGTGAGGCTGTTTGTTACAGCACCTATTCCACATTAGTGTAGCTATTGTCTATTAAATGATGGAAGTCCTCATCAGTCCATGTTATTCTCCTTTGTTGCCCTCTATCTAGCCTCCGAATCATGTCACACCTGCTTTTTGGGTCCTTTAAGAACAAATTTCAGAGCCCACAAGATAGGTCATTTTCTTCAGATATAAAGAAAAGGTGTTGTACAATCACAACATGTTAAGTTTGCAGGAAACAGACCATGAAGGTAAGCAGACCATTCAGTTTTCAGAGGAGGATATTCATGTAGCACCTGTGTGGCAGAGGTAAGACTGGGCTGGGCTGGGCTGACCAAGGGTACCCACAGGTAACAAGAAGGGATCCTGTTTGTACTGATGCTTGACAGAGGGCTCCCAGAATGCAAGGAATGAAACGGGGCATTAGGTTCTAGGAGCCTATATTTGCTTGGCCAAATGATATGGATTTTAAATAGGTGATTCCATTAATGAGTTATGATGATGAATCTGTGACATTTTCATGGTACTAAACAATTTACTCAGGAATATTTCAGAAACAATCCCTGCATAGCAAGCAAGACAGACCTAACTTTTGCCCATAAGAATCTCATACTCTAATAGGAAAAACTAAGTATTTAATATGCAACAATGGGTGTAGTCAAGAATGTGGGACAAAATATATTTTTATTCAGCATCCTCTACTCTTTCTGGAAAAAACTATGTGGCTACCATTCTTTTTTTTTTTTAAAGACAAAACTAACATCAAAACGAATTCTCTATAAGTATAAAATTAAATTTGGTGGTTAATACATGCCTGTCACTTATCTCTTTGGCCATAATAGATGAGATGTAGAGAGGGAGTTGGGAATAAGGCTTAGGAGTGCAGGTCAAAATTTTGTCATGAATGTGATGATCTATGAAGGTTCTGATGGGGCTGTTAAAATGCATTAATCTGTGACTAGGCAGCCATAGATCTCTACCTGCACTGTACCCGAAAATTTCCTTTTTAAACTTATCACTAGGTTTCTCACTGCCTGAGGCCTTTTAAATGCCTTAATAAGGTGTCAAATTTAGTAAATTATTGAGCCTATAATTATTGAACTGGTTTTCTTACATTTAAATCCCCATGCCTCCAATCTGTTGCTCAATGCTATGAGATTAGTTTCCTTAAGCTCCGTCCATTGTACTTAGTTGCCCTATTTAAAATATTTCTAGTGGCTCCTGGGTTTAATGAATTATATCTACTCATAAGAGCAATGCAACATCCTTTGTCTGCTCCCATGTGGACTTTTAATTTCACCAAGAAGTACCCTTGCTTCATCATCCCACAAATCCTGACTCCTCCCTAACTCCCATAGGGAACTCCATGCCTTGCCCTAGTTTTACTTCTCTCTGCTCCGTCAAAGCAGTCTACTGACTTCCCACCCCATGTGCTCCATGAACACCAGTTGGTTCTATCAAGTATGATGTAATATGGGTTGGAGCTGGTCATAGTATCATTAATGCTTAGCATCATGTTAGCTGCTAAAGATTACCCTGGCTGTTGCTTCCGCTTCCGGGGGTGTCTGCCAATATTGATGTAGCAGCAGGATAACCCACTCAACCTCTTCTCTCCCCTTTCTGCCCTGGCTGGTCTGGGGCACATGCTTCCCAAACAGCTTCCTCCTATGTACATTCCTCAGAAGAACAAGGGACAGAGATGGGTCCATGATTCCCAAGCTTCTAGAACTCAGGGTCTTTGGCTCTTGGTTTGGTAGCTGTCAATCACCAATCATCCTACCACCTTTACAAGATGCAGAATTCCATCTTGTAACTATAGCAGAAACCCTAAGGGTAAGGGTATTTGCATTTTTAATTTTTATAAAATTTTGTTATTAAAAACCTTGCCAAAAAATAAAAAGCATCACATACCCCAAATTAACTGGAGTTTTAAACAATTATTATTCCCAGGCTATTCTACTCTGAGCATTACTACCCATGGAGGAACAGATTGTGGGACAGTCTTGGTGTTACTCCTGAGTCCAAAGAGCAGTGGAGCGAGGGAGAATGGTGGCCCTTTGTGGGTACAGTGCAGTTTTTGACAATTGCAAGAACAGTTAGATATTTTTGGGAGTCTGGGGACAATTACTTGAACACCTTTAATATGTTCTTGAGCATCAGGTACCGGGAAGGTGGTGATGAAATGTCTAGTTTTCAGCATTCCATCCATCCCCCCTCTCTCCGTTACCTCTACCCTCCCCTTTTCCCATCTCCTTCTCCTCCCTTCTTTTTCCTACCCTCTTCCTATCTTCTGAGGTTCTGTTTTACTGTGTAGTCCAGGCTTGATTCCCCTTGCAATCCTCCAGAGTGCTGACTTTTTAGGAATGTGTCACAACAGCTGGTTCTTGTTCTATTTCTATAAACTTTATCTCTGTCTGTAAAGGCTGATAATGCTGCTGTCACCAGTGGCAATGTATGGGGAGGGCTATTAAAGAACGTCTAACTGTGCTTTCTCAATGTTACTCTCTAGAATTTGACTTTGGATTGTGTTTTAAAATGTAGGTGATAGGTAGTACAGCATATATATGTATAAATAGCAATATGGATATACTCATTCTGAACATTAACTTTCATTTCACTGTTCTGATACAATTTTTAAAAAGCTTACTTTCTCATTCCTGTTTAGGGCTCTATCCTGGATCCACTGTCAGAGGTCCCTTAGACTGCCCAGGCCTAACTGAGACCCACGTTCAGGGAGTCTGGGTCAGTCCTATGCTGCTTTACCAGCTATCAGTCTGGGGTCCATGAGTTCCAACTTGTTCAGGTCAGCTGTTTCTTGGGTTTCTGTAGCCTGTTCTTGACGCCTTTGCTCATCAGTTTTCCCTCTCTGCAACTGGATTCCAGGAGTTCAACTAAGACACAGTGGAGGGCTTAGGCCCTACCCTAAATGACTTGACAGATTTTTTAAAAAATTTTTTTCTTATTTTACATATTGATCCCAGTTCCCTCTCCCTCCCTCCTTCCCTTCCTCCCTGCCTTCCTCCTATGCCCCTTGATCACCCTCCCATCCCATCCCCCCTCCACTCCCCAGGGACAGATTTTGATGATCCCTCCTGGAAGGCCTCATCCTCCCTGGGGAGTGGTTGTGGGGGCATGGGAGGATGAGAGGGAGAGGGAACTGGGATTGATATGTAAAATAAGAAAAAAATATTAAATAATAAAAAAGAATATAAAGTAAGCTTACTTTCTATTTTTGTTGTTCTGTTTTTACTGTGTAAACCTGATTTCTCCCTAACTGGCTTCTCTTTCCTTATAACTCAAGACTGTGAATTCCATGTTGGGGACTCTCTCGGGGTTCAATGAACTCCCATTTGCCACTTATCTGTGGAAGCAGTAGTGTCAATCCACTTTTTAAATATTTCATTTTGATCATTTACTTCTCATTGCATTCATCCAGTGGAGCCAACGCTGCCCTCTGACCTTTAACTTTTTCATTTCCGTATGTGATCTCGTAAGGTACCGTTTGAGGAAACCAGACCTTGATCCCAGTCTCATGCGCTAACCCTTACATGCTTCATTGCCATGGTCACAGCCAACTGAATACATCCCATGTTTGTATATTGCACCAGATCTGAAAGCTAGCCTTTACATTTTGGTTTTGTACCTGTGATTTCACTAAAATTATTTGGCATGCCATTATGAATCTGAAATAAAAAGTTTTATAGTGTTAGTTAAAAATAATCTATCAGTTAAATAGTTCAGAAAATGAAGTAACTACTGAATACTGAATTGCTTGGTAAAAGTGCAGTGTGAAGGGAAGCAACCCAGAGTTATTGAATTCCTTACTTTTAGGTTGAACTCTTTTCGATTCAAGATTTTTTTTTTTTTTTTTTTTGTAACAGATCTAAATTTATATCAGTTGGCTACAATTTCCAGGATAGCCTTGTCACAGCCATATATCATCTCATCTTGGCAGCTACAGTAAATAATTGGGCCCGTGAGACATGGGTTTCCGTCTTCTCTGCACTGATGCCCTACAACCTCTGGCTTCTCCCCTGGGCCTGCAGGGCGATGGTACTCTTGCCTCTGGCCTTTTCATTTATTATTTATTTCATTTATTACAGGGCTCAGAACAAATTGGAATTGGCAAAAATGGAGAGTGAGACTGTGGAATGGTAATAGCCACGGTCTACATGATTACTCAGAACTGCAAGAGCACTGAGGGGCAAGAAAGGGTATATCAGTGCAGCAGATGTTTGATGCCTTTAGAAAATATGTGTGCCTCTTTGTAACAGTCAGCTAGCTGAATAAAGTTTTCCTTTGCTTCTTTTTTACTTCTGCTCTTGCCACTCAAAATGCAGCCTCCATTCCCAAGAGCAGGGCAGGGCCAGAGCAGGAAACAGACACATCTGTGCAGTCTGCTTCTCATAGAAAGTACCACTCTGCAAGCCTCAGTTTCTCTACTAACCACCCATAGATGCTTACTCTTTCCAGTCCCTGAAGTACAAAAGGGTCAGCTCACTGCTTAGTTATAGCATTCTGTTTTCAATGGCTTCCAACAAATAATTACATGCTTTTCAACTTCTGTACAAAGAACAATTTACTACAATAGAATTAAATATAATTCAGTAGATTTTACCATGCGATACTCATCCTGGATCAATCCTTCTGAAAACAGGGAGATTTTCTTTTTTTTAATGTTAGGTTTGTAATGCTGGAGATTGAACCCAGGACCTCACATAGCGTATACTAAATGAGCATGCTCCTGTGGAACCACTTCCACAGCCTCAGATAAGGAGATTTTAAATTGCCTGATCCCAGCCGATACCAAGGCAGGCATTCTATTCAGTGCCTAATACAAGTGAATATTCTTTTGGTCTTCTGATATAGATTAAACAAGCATGTGATTACACATACACTCCCCCAGACTCACTCACAAGCAGGTGCACATACATTACATGTCTCAGGATTTTCGGTTTTGCACATGGCTCCCATGTTTTGTATTCCCATGATATGTGGCACTGGGGAAAATAACAGGCAAGCACCTTCATCACTGGTTCAGAGGAGGAGGAAACAGGGTTAGAAAGGAAACATAATTGGGGAAATAACTTTCATAGGATTCAAACCCAAATCTGCCTAACTCCATGTCAGACTGTCTCATAGGCCATGCATATTACTCATCCCAGGCACTTAAACATATGGTGCCATGTAACACAGCTCCACTATACAAATAACTGCAATGGCTTATTCTCTTGCTCAATTTCTGCAAGCAAGAGAATTAGTAGAGTCCTTTTAAAGATGTGCGTGTGTGTGTGCGTGCGTGTGTGTGTGTGTGTGTGTGTGTGTGTGTGTGTGTGTGTGTGTGTGTGTGTGTGTAGGGGCCTGAAGAGGCCAGGAGACAGCATCAAATCCTGGAGCTCTTGCTCACAATACAGAGAAGATGCCCCTGCACAAGGTTGACACTCAACTTTGCGAAGTGTTCCATATTAAAAAAAGAAAGGAAGAAATTCTCTGGAGCTGGCATTATGGGTCATTTTGAGCCACCTGACATGAAGGCTGGAAACTAAATTTGTGTCCCCTGAAAGAGCAGCAAGTGCTTAACTACTGAGCTGTCTCTCCAGTTCTCAATTCAAAAATGTCCTAACTGTGCAGGTCTGATGAGTTGACATAGGGTGCTATGTAAGGCTCTCATTATCTGAAGTCATGGTTTATGCAGGGAGAATGTCACTAAGTACCAGCATCTGTCTGTTGGATTCTGGAGTATGGATGCTATATGACCAGCTGCCTCACACACTGCTGCCTTACCTTCTTTACCATCTGGAACTGCACCCTCAAACTGGGAGACAAATATAACCGTCCTTATGTTGCTTTTCATTTTTTAATTGCAGCAACAAGGATAGTAAGCAGGTTAAGAATGTAGCAGCCAATGATGTCTTGTCTACTCTGAGGAGATGAGAATGGGTCTGACGAAGTGGTTCTTCGAAGTAGACCAGAATCTGTTCTCAGCAATGTGCTTGGGAGAACTTCCACAGTAATATCTAACGCACTAGATAGCCCTCTTCAGGGACAGCCACAAGTCAGTTCTCCAATGCCTACTGAGCTGCAAATGTGCGTTAATAGAACTGATGGGTGGGCATAAAAAACAAAGCATATTGGTGGGTGTCTCTTTGGGATGAATATTTTGTTTCTTTCATTTTGCTAATTTTCTATATCTATATGTCATTTCTTTTTAAGTGTAACTTAATGAAGACGAACAACTAAAACACTGCTTAAGACAGGAACAGTGAGATTCAGGTTCTAATGTCTGGCGTGAGGGTTTATTTATTTATTTTTAATGCAGTGCACTTCCAGTCTCTGCATCTCTCTTGTTCCAAGGATGTCATTATCAATACTAATATAAAATTTTCATTGCTTCAACCATTACAATATACAGGGAATGGATTTTTCAATTTGTCAAGTTCCAGTGAGTATATTAGCAGCAGGCATGTGGTGTCGCCAGTAGCATCTCTAATTTTGATTGTTCTGAATCTTTGTGTTTATATCGGGTCTCCAGTGGTGGAAGGCCTCTCTCCTCTTTCCCTCTGACTGATTTTCCTTAAATCTCTTGTTATCTCATCTGAGTCTTTAGAATGATAAATACTAAAAGCAACCTGTGAGATAGCAAATACATTGATAAAATACAACTTTAAGCTCTGGGAACCATGTTGAAGAGAGGGAGGAGGGATTGAATGAGCCGGGTGGGGGTGAAGTGGGGGGTGAGGGGTCAAGACCATGACAGGGGAACCCACAGAGACAGCTGACCTAAGCTCCTGGGAGCTCACAGACTCTGGACCAACAGCTAGGGAGCCGGCATGGAACAGACCTAGACCCTCTGCATGTGTGTGACAGTTGTATAGTTTAGTCTGTTGCTCTTAGCAGTGGAATCAGGACCCTGGCACTTTTGCTGCCATTTTGGAACCTATTCCTTATGGTGGGATGCATTGCCCAACCTTGATGCAGGGGGAGGAGCTTCTTCCTGCCTGTACTTGATATAGTGTGCTTTGTTGACTCCTATTGGAGGCCTGCCTCTTTCTGAACTGAGAAGGAGGAGGAGTGGATGGGGAAGGGGAAGGGGAGGGTGGGGGAGGGATAGAGGGAGATGGGGGCAGAGAACAGGAGAGGAGGAGAAACTGTGCTCATGTGTAAAATAAATAAATGATAGGATACAGAATCATGCTGTAGTGTTGCTGTCCCAGGGAGATGCCGCTGCCAGGGCCATACCGATCCGAGTGGCCAGCAGTGCTACCCAGGGCCACAGTCTGAGAGGCACGTCTGGGTCCATGGCTCTACTGCAGCCAAGGTCTGTGTTGATGTCCTAGGCTCCTGTTACCATCAAAGGCCATGCAGATGCTTGGGGTCTGGGCCACCACCTGGGGCCATGTGGGTGTTCAAGGGCTATGCTGCCACTGGGGCCATGCTGATCTGAGTGACCTGCACTGCCAGCAATGGTGACGTCCAGTCCACGGCTGCTGCTGAGGAATATGTCTGGGTCAGGGTCTTACTGCAGCTGGGTTCTGTGTTGCTGTCCATGACCTCTGTTGTCACCAAAGGCCACATGGATGTGTACATGTTGGTGTCCATGGGCTGTGCTGCTGCTGGAGTCATGCCAATCTGGGTGGACTGAGCTGCCATGTCTGGCCCATGGTCTGCTGCAGTAGGGATCTCTGTTGATGTTGATGTCTGTTGCCCCTGCAACCACAGGGGTGAATGCCAATCATGTCAGTTGAAATCTGAGCATTGTACTGAGCTGTCCCTGCCCTCCACTGCCCCACACAGGAGAGCTAGCCCCAATGACCCTGATATAGGAGAGCTGCCCCTGCCCTTCAGGAAAGTGATGACCCCCTACCCACTCAGGAGAAGTGGCTCTACTCCTCACCACAAGCATTGGAGAGCTGGCTTCACCCCTGCCTGAGAAGGATGGTTCCAGTGGCCTATTATGACTGACTCAGCTACCACCCAGACACATATCTGTAGTGGGATATTCACTTTGTCTCCTTCTGTGGCACTGAGCATGCCCATTGGGGGGTGAAGCCAGGGGCGGAATTGACCTGTGGAAGGAGGTCTGAGGAGGAGCTGGGGAATGCTCTCTTGATGGCAAGACACAGAGAGGAGAGCATCCAGTGGAACTTGCTGGTGTTCACTGTCTAGGTTGTAAGTTATTTCCCCCGAATAAACATTTATTTGGCCTATTTGTTTATCCTGAACCTTATTAAACTGCAATACATATCTAGGGCTTTGAATTGGCACACCCCAACATCTGCCCCATGTGTGGCCTGTTAGGGTTCATGAAGGGACTGGTCCTGCAGAACTATGGCCACAGGATCTTCATGACTCAGGCAATAGCTGGATATCCAAGAGGAGTTTCAATGAGGGTCCAGTATTGATGGTGTAACAGAAGCCAGGGGCCTTGAACTTATAACACAACAAATATTTGAAAGTAAAGCTCTTTGGGCAAAAGAGAGTCTACTGTGACACTCCACAGCTTCCAGTGAACTGAATGAAGATGTTATGGAAAGGTGGGGGGAGAGAGAGGAGCAAAGTGATTTTTGTTGTTTGTATTTGCTTTGCTTTTTTGTTGTTTTTTAATTATTATTTTTATTTAATTAATTAACTTAGTTTTCTTTTGTGGGGGACACTACAAGGGTGAAGAACAGATATGGAGGGCCTGGGAGGTGAGTGGGGTTGGGGTACATGATGTGAAATTCCCCCCCGGGGCCCAAAAAAATCAATAAAACTGTTTGAAGAGGAAAAAGGAATCATGATTCAGGATGATTTGTTTTATTGGTTATTTTTAAATATCCCACAAGTTAATGAAGGTGGTTTATTAAAGAGAGGTTCTTCATTTTTCAGAAGCTTTTCTAAAGTTCACAGGCAGACTTGGAGCGATCTGTGACCTTACAGTTTAAGGATGATTCTTTTTATTGCATTTTTTAAAATTTAAAATTGAAGTAGTGATGATTCTGAACTCATGTATAATGATGTATGGTAGCTTCAGCCCTCACCTCCTCTGTTCTGTTCATGATCTATACTGGTGTGGCTTCATGATGAGATGTGACAAGATGCAAGAACCTTGGGAGGGTTATGCTTGATCGGGCAAATCAGAGTGTAGAAAGCATTCTTCACTGAATACTAACAGACTCTGGGCTTCATGACAACACAAGATTGGTTCTGGATATGCTTTCAGATTGGAATGTAGACAGAGAAAGCCATGGCACATAGTTAGAAGGTGGTAGATGCACCTCCAATCAGCATTTTTGATGTGATTTATCATACAATTATGCATATTTAAACTAGAATGATTTGGGGATAGTAATTAAAGAACAGATTTCATTTGCCTGTGAATGTGTCTAATTTAAGGAAGTGACTGCACAGTTGTAGCTGAACAGGAAACCCTTTATGGTTATATACAATTTACATTTGTCTAGTAAACAAACTCACATTATTATGTCTAAACTACTATTTTATTTCATCACCATGTAGTCAACTTTACCCATGCACGTAAGGTCCTTTAACATCTGTGTTACCTCCCATCGCTTTTGCTAACAAACTTATATACAGTGGATTTACTACTGTCAAGGTGCAATGGTGTTAAGTCTAATAAACAAGACATATAGCTAAAATCTAGAAGTCAGCAGAATGACATTCTCTTCCCAGCTCTAGGACTAATCCGTCCCTTGCACTTTCTACCTCGTAGGAACTTCCACACTACTGGTTCTTTGACCCTCTGTCAGTTGCATCACTCTGACTCTTGCTTTGTCTCAACCCCTCCTCTGACACTGGCCCTCCTTCCTGTTTGTCTCTTAGGAAGACCACTGTGATTACACAAGTCCTCCTTGGGCATAATCACAGCGGCAAAGCCCATTTCCCAAATAAAGAGACAGTATTTTAGGGTCTGGAGACCGGGCTATGAAACCTTGGCAGGAATTGTTATTCTCCTCATCACATCTATATTTTATATTCAGTTAAATATAATACATTAATTTGATGGTAAAAGTCTTGTGGGGCCCAAAGCCTCGATTGGACTTAGACAGAACAAATAGCAACTTACCCTTGCAGAATGTTAATTTTTCAGCTGCAACTCGAGTCCTTAGATTGTACCCCAAGTATATTATGTACTCAGTACAGTCACACATTCCTAATTCATTGAAAAGATTATGTCATCCTTCGTGCTAGAGTAAAAGTCTAAGTGAACACTGGCATAATGCTCATCTCCAGAATCCACAGGCTTCTGTGGGAGGCCATTGCCATGCATGAGATTCCCTGGAGAACACAAGACATCATAGAGAACCAGTCCTACTTGAGAAAGACCCCTGCTATGAAACTTGTCTCGAAGAATTTGATCTACAATTCAGTTTGGTGAAGACTTCTGAACTGGGATGTGGACAAAGGCAAGAGCTGAACAAGGATGACTCAATGGATCTGAAAGAGGATGGGGGAGAAAGAAAGTGACCCCTGACAGCAGAGGGATGGACAGGTGCAAAGGCTCATGGGATAAAGGAAGGGAGTGAAGTCCTGGAGGTGGTGGCATAAGTAATAACTACAGTAATATCATTCAAGAAGTTAGCAAATGAACCAAATTATTACCGATTTAGGCAAGCAACTTCAGATAAGTCACTGACCTTTTCTATGTCACAATTCCTTCACTGAGGAAATTGTGAAAATTACAGCAGTTCTTAGAAACTGGATAGCTCAACCTAGAAAATAATCTGTGCACACACTGAGCAGTCCATAAATTTTGCTGCTCATCCTGACATGCTAACTGTGACCTCAGTCATCCTGATATTAGCTTTATGGTGTAACAAGAAACTGAGGCAGAGTACTTTAGATAGCGTGTCCATGTTCCTGCAGCAAATATGTGGCAGAGTAGGGATTTGAGAGAAGGTACATCTGCTTCCATGAAACTGGAGCTCTCCACCTTGGGTGTCAGTGCGCCTGATGGTGACTTCACCAGACCAATGGGATTAACACTGAAAATATTTTCTACAAAGCAAATCTAACTATATAAATAAAACATGGATCATTCATAACCCCCCCACACACACACACAATTGATTCTCCCTGCTTTTACTTTATACAGTTGTATAAGAAAGAACACACAGGTTGGATTAAGCTGACCTGTTTCATTTCTTCTCCTGTTCATTTTCCGTGTAATTTCAGGAAAATAAAAGACAAGAATGAGCAATGGGTTTCAAGTGTCTGTGTCTGCAGTGCCTCCCCAGCATCGTTCTGCTTGGCCTGGGTGCTAGACTTTGTATCTGAGGTACCTGTGAGGCTTGAGTAGCCTGTTCTCATCATTCCTTTAGATTCTGGATACTAAGGGTTTGAGGTAATGGCATAATCTTATTAGTTATGATAACCACCATTTGAGCTTTATCTAATTTCAAAGTATCAGAGTCTAAAATCATTTCACATTGAGGCTGTGCCAGCTTATTTGATCATCCTTCAATCAATGGGAGGGCATTTAAAAAATGGACTTTTTTCTGGATTCCAAGCCTCTTATTGATGGTGTTGGTCCATAGAGTGCAGGACTCCTGGCTTAAATGACATGCTCAATTGGCAGAGTGCCAGATCTTTATCTCTTACTGGAAGTTGTCATAGATTGAAGTTTAAATCTGTTGACTAATTCTGGAAGCTTATAATAATACAGAGAGGGTTTTTAAATACTCATCCTTTTCAATTTTATCATTAATGTAAGACAATGAAAAGGAGGACATCTTAACTGGAAAATGCTTGGTCCTACAATTCTTTCCTGGGCAAAGTGAACAGAACACACATACACAAAAATGGAAAAAGCTCCCATTTGTCAAATGATGGATTATTCTTATCATTCATGTAGATATCTGACGGTACTGAGATACAAGTTTTGAGTAATTATAATTCCAGAAAGATATTGTATGATAGAATTATCTTCACAGAGATGTATAAAAATCATATGTTTCCAGTAGATCTTGTATGATGGTTTGGCATTGAAGAAGTGTGCAATACCAATGGATACATCTTCATTTGTTTGAGCCTCTGTCTCCAATCTCTCTAATAAATTCAGGGTAATCTTCCAACCCCTAGAGAAGAGTAATATAAAACATTACAATGGGGTATATCATTTTGCAATACATGGATTTCAAAATTCTGGCTGTTGATTAGCCCAGTGAATGATGTAGATGGTACTGGCAGCTTAGAGCTCTGCTTTCCAAGTCGGAATCAGCAATGTGCCTTCTGCATTGACTGAAATAATGGAGAGAAACTGCTTTATCTCTAACAAGCTACCTCTAGTCATGAAATTCCCTTTGCTCTGCTACAGCTTCAATGTGAGAAGGAAGAACATGCTCATATATTGAAAAACTGTAGGCCATTACCCACTTTATCACTCATATCAAAGACACTGAAAAGATAGCACATGTGCAATTGATGGATTATTTTCATCATGAAAGTCTGATGACCCCACTTGGGTTTTCAAACAAGGCATTTAATAACCACTGCCTTGTTAAAAGGTGGAAAATGATCTGGCTGGTGGCCTGCTAGGACGATGTTTTATTGATTTTACGGAGGCCCTTGGCTTGGGAGATCACAGGCTTCTTAAGGGCAAACTTACAAGGAAGCATTAAGATGGATGAGTAATTACCTGTGTGATGGACGTCATTCTTTAGATGTTAGGACTGGGCACTTTTCCTTTGGGTATCAATTGATGAGGGAGAGGGAAAATATAGGACACATCTCATTTTAACTACTTTTAATCTTTGTATATTTGTGAATTGCCTTTTCTTCCGTGGAGGATTGGTGTAGATGACTTTGAAAAGGCAAACTTAATTGTTCATTTGTGAGGAGGAAAGAGACAGATTTTTATGGATTCTGGAAAAATAAAATAGTATTTAAATGCTGTGAAATAAAGAAAGGAAGGAAGGAAGGAAGAAGAAAGAGTAAAGAACTATGCAGATGCTTAGTTTTGGTGGTTGGAATGCCCCTTGGAATGAAGAATGAAGATCTCTGAGCCTGTGGCTCCATCCCAAAAAGTCAGATCAAGCTTGAGGGGACATTAGAAAAGAGACACAGGTGGCACTGTGCAAAAGGAATAGCTGGGTGGGACCAGAATCACTGAGGAGACGTGAAGACTTCATGGCTGACTCCTGATGGAAGCTACACAGCAGTGCTTTGAAGGGCAGCATGAGTTTCGGTTTAGCTCTGGATGGTCTGTGGTTTGTGGATTGGCACAGCTGCTTGAAGTACTCTAAGAGCTGTCTAGTCCCTTTCCCATCTTCTCTTTGAATCTGTGCTGCTGTGACTTCACGAGGCCATGTTGAGGGTGGGCAGAGTGAACTGAAAGGAGTTGGGTTTACTGAAAACTCAGATGTTGGATCTTAGCTGTGCCTGAAATCCCTCCAATGCTGTTACACTGAAGTGAGCAATTCTCTTAATGAAGAGTCTATTAAGTGTTGTTTTGAATATACTGTAATTATAGTCCAGTGATATGCTATCGTCGAGTAACATATGGGAGGCTATATTTCCACGTGAAGAAGCACTCATGACTAGAATACATTTTTCCATTATATGAATTTTTAAATATTTGTGCAAATTGGCTCTTTCCCAGAGGGGGAGAAATGATACATAGGTATTTTGCTTTGTCAGAAGCAATATATACTGAAGCATTGTTATAAATAATAAGTATTTGTGAAGGGTATTTGAGCCACTTTTCTTTCATCTCTTGTAATGTTGTAAATTACTACACTACCATGCGTTAACCTAGATAGGGAACAGCAAACCACAGAGTTTTCTTGATAACACGCATGCACACACACACACACACAGGATGTCAAAGACCAATCAGTGCATTTTTGTTATTTTAAGCCACCCTCATTTCTTAGCTCAAATCTTTGATTCATTCTCATCCACAGGCTTTTTCCTGATTGTTCAGACCTATGAGACAGTTCATCAGAAACCCCACTAAAATAGCTATCATTTCATCAGGAAAATAATTCTTTCTAATGGATTGTTTCATGTTTTATTCATGTAGAAATAGTGCATACTGGTGAGTGGTAGATCTTGTTACAAATATATTTATAATAGTTTGAGAGAACTTAAACAATAATAATATGTTCTTTTTTAAAAATTTCTTTTTATTTATTCTTTGTCTTTCAGATCATGCATCTGGATCCCATTCCTTTGTATCCACCCTCTACCCTTGTAGCCTCCCCCACAAAATAAAATAAAATTTAGAGATAAAAAAGAAAGAGGAAAAAAATTCTAGTCATGAAAACTGTAGTGTGATTCAGAGAGTCTCACAGGAAATCCTTTTATCCATATATCTTCACTTCCAAGTGTTCATTGCAAAGAGTCATTGGTCTGGTCCAGGGCCTCTGGTTTCTGCCACACTATTGATGCTGAACCCCTACTGGGACTCCTCTTGGACATCCTGTTGTTGCCCTGTGTTGTGGAGCTCCTGTAGCCTTGGGTCTGCAGGACTGACCACGCCATGAGCTCCCATAGATCAAAGATGGGGTGGATGATGGGGTGGGGCCCACTCATAACCCTGGTCCTGGTCCTGGTAGTTGGTCAGCTTGTCAGCTTTCCTCTGTCCTCACCATCGGGATGAGCTCTCCTGCGTTTCCTTGGCTAGTTCACCCCTTGCTACAATGAGCAAGGGGGCGGGACCAATTTTCCCACTTTCGTGCCTTCAGGGCCGGCTCTCCCACACCTGAACCACTAGGGTCAGGTCTACTGTGTTGCCCAGGCAAGGTGCAGGGCCCACTCTCCTGAGTGCTGCAGCTGGTGAAGGGCAAGGGCATCTCCCCAACCAGCCTCAGGGTGGGGGTGGGGTAGGGCATCTCTTCCCTGCCGGTGGGTGCTGCCATTTGTCAATGAGGGGCAGAGCCAGATCTCTCATGCCCATGATCTTGGACCGGCTCAACCATGTCCTCCCCCCCCCCCGTCAGCTCTTTTGTGCTGCCTACAGGAAGCACAGGCTCTTCTTCTTTCTCAGATGTTGCAGGCGGTAGCAGAGAGGATCTGCTCCTTCACTAGCTGGAGGAGGTAGGGGTGAGGGCGTCATCTTTCCCTGGTTCCCACCACCACACTGTGGTGACCTGGCAAGTCGCAGGTCCCATTCTCAGGATTTCTGTTAGTAGGTAAGGGGTTGAGTCAGGTCCCCCAACTGCTGCTGGTGGCAAGGGGCAATGAGAGGATGGTATTGCTCCCTCACTCATGCACCACACGGCAGATGTGAGGGGCGTGACTAGTTCTCCATTCTCAAGCCCACAGGGCCAGCTCACCCCTGCCTGTTCCTGTGTGTAGGCTTAGCTCTATTGTGCTGCCCAGGCGAGATTTAGGGCCCTCTTTTCCGAGCCTTCAGTTGGTGAGGGGCTGGATCAATTCACGGCTGCATCAGAACCATGAACCCAGATGTGGGCCCCAGCAGCAGCTCAGGCCCAGACATCACCATGACCCTGGGCGGCAACCAAGCCACCTACTTCAGCCCATTCCTCATCTCTTTAACTTCTTCAGAAATGGCTCTGTCTACAGTGCATGAACAATTCTCTCTCTCTCTCTCTCTCTCTCTCTCTCTCTCTCTCTCTCTCTCTCTCTCTTTCTCTCTCACCATATTATTCATTTTCTTACCATAATAGTACCCCCTCTGCCTGGAGCTGCAAGGTGACAGACAGGTGAACTCATGTTTTCTCCTCGGAGCATGGCAGACTTCCTGAAGTCCATGTGTGGTGTCCTTGTCCTGCACAGTGTGTGATGGTGCTGGGTAGGACCATGCTTCCTCATCACAAAGAGATCATGATCGTGCCCAACAGTCCTGCACCTCTGGAGCTGGCAGGATCCTGATTGGTGCAGAGGTGTTGCTGGAATCCATTTGGTTGAGTCCTGCCACACATGGCGTGGGTCAGAGCTGTTAACAATGTTCTTATTAATACAATAACAAGATTTCCTTGATAAAATTTTATCTGTGAAAACCTTTTAAGAATGTATCCATGAGATGTTAGACTTTTTGAGGGCGATGAAACATATTATTTTGATGAATGTGAATTGTAATATGAAAATGCTCCAAGCAGGTTTATGCAGACTCTGTGAAATACCCACAGACTTAGTACAAGGTAGTTCTGAGCTCACAGAGACCAGAAGAGGGAATCTGATGCCCTAGAACTGAAATTACAGTTGTTTGAGAACATTGGTGCTGGAAAATGAACCTGCGTTGCCTGTGAGAGCTGCTTGGGTCCTAACCACTGGCTGAGTCATCTCTCCATACCCTAGCGTAATCTCAAAAGTTACACCAAGTGCTGTCCTGTAGGTCAGTGTACCCATGCCTTGAAAAACAGGCTGAAGTCATCTAGCTGTGGGGTAGCTGGCAACTGTTAACTGCTTGGAAAGAGAGACAGTTGTCTTTGAGAGTATAGCCTTCAGTAGTTCTAGGACTCCAGTGAAACACCACACATTTAAGAATGTCTGGGTGGCACAAACGGATCCTGAGAGACTTTTAGGACACAAAGTTGGGTGGGAGAGGCAGTATGGGTCAAAAAACCTTGTAGAAAACTGTCAAAGAGCAAATGCTACTAATAAAGGTTATACGGAAGGAAGTCGTTTCCGTGCTGTATAAACGTGTATATCATCAGAGTGCACGGCAGCCTCTGGATTTTCACTGTCTTCTTCCAGCAGATGTAAACGGTCCTTTCTCCAAGTAAGTCTTGCCTTCTGCCCTTCACTCCTCTACTCCTCTCTTTTCCTGTCTGTCTTTATTCACACTGCTATACTCAGCTCCCACCAGAGGTCAGGGGATCTGGACACAGCCCTTATGCTTTTTTTGTAGGAGAAACTTCATCCATTGACTCATTTCCCCAGCCCATTTCTGCGTCCTCTCTCCCTCTCTCTAGCATCGCTGTGACATCTGGAAGACTGTAGCTTTACACCTCTAAATTCTTCTCCGACATGTCCAGTGTGCTCAGCAGGGTTCTGTTGCCAACTACATGCCTTCTACACTTTACATGTCTGTTCCTCTTATGTTGGCAGAACATCCATGTCTGCTGATACCCAAGCTCTGTTATACTATGGGCACTACTGATTCTCTATAGTCAAAAAGTCACCTTAGAAAAACAAGCTCTGGGGAGATGGCTGTTAGGAAATAAATTACTTCTTGCTCAAGTGGGAAGAACTTAATTCAATCTGTAGCACCCATGCTTCAAACAAACAAACAAACAGAGTGCAGCTTGGCATTTGTATAATTCAAATACTGGGGACACAGAGGTCAGAGATCCCTGGATCTTGCTGGCCAGTCTAGCTGAACAGAGAAACTCCAGGATCAGTAACAGACCCTATCTTAAAAATGAAGTAGGAAGTGATCGATGAAGACATATAATATTGCCCTACAGCTTCCACATAGAAGGACACACACAAGCATGTACATACTTAACCACACACATGTACCACACACACACACACACACACACACACACACACACACTCATTTACCTCAAATGTCCAGATCTTCAGTTATGACATCATGCTGTAGAAACAACCTGCTGACTCTTCTAAATGCATCATTGGCTGCTGGTCCCAACAGTCACATGCTGAGCTTCTTCTCATATCTCTTGTCACCTTGAAGTGTGACACGAGGTGACACATATCTCATGTCTTCTGGGTCCACTTGGGTTTTGTTCTTCCTTAGAGGTTTCCACTTCAATATGTCTTATTCCAAAGTATCTTCTACTTCAATTACTTGGGTTTCTAGCTGGGTGTTAGGAAGAGACATCTGTATGAAAACAGTAATATTAGCAAGTGAACAGCTCAGCAAATCATGAAGTACAGTGTTCGTACCCTCAACAAGCACTAGCTAAGTGCTCGACACTTATGAGAAACTCCAGGTCAAGGTGAATGCTCTCCTTAGGATATTTACGCTATTCTCAAATTATCATCTAGTGGTATGACCACGTCTACCCATCAGTACCATCAGTCAATACCCACACTAGATCCTGTACCCTAGGAAGCCAGGTCCAGTCGTTCTTGCTTACCTTTAACAGCACCTGAACGTCAGACCTATACATCTGAACATAACTATTAAATAAACATCTCAAATAACATACATCCAAAACTGAGCTTCTGGTATTCCTTCCCCAAATTTACTCTCTTTGTATGTGCCTTGGGGACGATGTCTTGCTGCTTGCTTCTAAGGTCCATGGCAGCACACATGCCATCAGTGTTTACCCTTCTTTTTTAGTCCCTTCACACCATCAGCAAATCCTGTAAGCTGGATTTCCTCCATTTTCTGTTCCCATTTTCTGTTCTGGTCTTTTATGTGCAAAATGGGGATGGAGAGGTGCCCAGATCACTCCGACTCCACTCTCAGAGCACAGCAGATGAAGACTCTCCTGCCTGATGTCACATTGGGACAATCCTGACACAGAGTACCTCTTTACTTTAGGTTTCTTTTGTCTTAAACCTTGCCCTATCTCTTGTCAAGCTGCTATGGCATGTCTGGATGAAACCATAAGCCTCTATCTACTTCCCCTCAGTTCTCCTGTGTTGTTTTTTTTTTTTTTTTTTTTTTTTTTTAGGTAATGGCCTAATAATACTCTTACATAACAGGTGAAGGCATAGCTATCTCGTCCTGCTTTACTGTAATGGCTTCTGAGCAAGTCAAAGTAGAAGTGTTTTGTTGGGTGACTTCTGGACATCCTGCCTTTATCATTTTATTCTGAACCCTTCTACATTCCTCCATCACTTAACTTCACTCATCCTTCAGCATCCTAGACACACTCCTGATTCAGTGATGTTACACTTGTTCCTTTTTTCCTGAAAGACTCTGAGCTCAGAAGTCCTCCATTTCTTTCTTTTTTATTTTTTTTTGGCATTATAAAGATTGTTTTTAATGTTTGTTTAGAATAAAATGCTGTTACAAAAACCAGAATTGGAGTTCAATAAAATTAATAAAACAAGGCACAATGTTTAAGGCAAAATTTATAAAGATATATAAAGTTAATATATTTTTTCATGTCCTTTGGGTGAGGCACAAGAATTTAAATAGTTTAAACATTCTTTTTAGAATATTAGCCATTATAAAGTTACATAAATTTGATACAATAAGACTCTGTCGTTTCCAGAAAACAAACTCCACTACTGATCTATATTTGAGTTACATTTTAATTGTATATATACTTATACAGGTATTTCTAATACACAAGACTACAGGTACTGAAAATTAAAGAAGTCAGAGCATACATAATAATTTGACACCTTTACAGCATCTTTTGTTAGCATATGAAACCCCCAACTTTATGAAAAGCTAAGGCTGTTTTATAGACAGTCTTCCCCATTATGGTCTAACAAACATCCAGTGGCCTCAGAATGCAACAAACCTCAACACAAGTCTGCACATGGCTGTTACAAAGTGACTACTGGGTCACTGGAGTTCCAGGAAGACAGTGCTGACCATGTGAACCTTCATTTCTTTTTATGTCTTATTTAAACACCAGTTTCTCAAGGAGATCTGTCACAGCCAAACATTTACTGTGTTGACACATTCTTCATCTTACACTCTGCTGATTTCTTTCCCTTAGCGCTTATCTCCATATTACACAAGTATATAAATGTAATTATATTTATTTTTGTTCAGTTTTATTCTCAGTGCCAGGAGATCAATAAATAATTGTAATTGGCTGAATACTATATTTACAGATAGAAGGCTGTAGTCCTGTCTTTCTAATAGATTTACTCTGTTTTATTGTACATATCTGTTCTGAGGACTTGGGTAAGAGGTCAAGAAAGAGGAGGTGGTCTCTCTGGGGTTAGAATGCCTACCCACCAGCTTCCTTCTTCCTGTGGTCCTGGAATGTGTATCCTTCTTCACAGAGTGCTCCACAATGTCTCTGACAGTTCCAGAAAACCTCTGACTGGGGCGCATAGTGGCTGAAGTTCTTAGTGCATTAGAGTTAACAAAAATAAACATGGAGCCAGTGAGGTGACTCCTCATGTAAAGGTTCCTGTGGCCAAGACTGCTGACCCGAGTTTTGGCCCCATAATCCTCATGCTGGAAAAGGGGAATCACTCTTGCAAGTTGTCCTCCTGCCTCTGTATGTACACCACGCCTGCCCTCATAAACAAACACACAAAAGTGTAATGAAAAGGAGTGAAACTTTATGTATCAAAAGGATAAGACATTTTTTTGTAATGACATTTAGAAATAAAAAACAAAAAACAATTCTGTCACTATCGTCTGACTTGGTAAAAGAACGTTTACCAGGATATGTAGAAATGAAGGGAAAACTTCAAACACCGAGAATTCCTTTCATGGTGAGAAGTCATTGCTTCCCATCTTTTATTCTATTAAGGAAAAAGCACATATGCAGCCATAAAAATGTGCAGTCTGTTAAAATACGTAATAATGGTTTTGCAATATTCACACTGTGCCCTAGGTATCCCGTTTTGATGGATGTGGTCAGGTTGTATCTTTCAAACAGAATTCATTTCTGAAATTCCTGTGATGTTGGTGGAAATTGCGCAGTACTTTCTTCTTCAAATGGCATCCCTGGCTCTTGAGAGAGATTTCGGAAACCCTTTATTTGACTCTTGACAGTGTGCATTCTTTCTGGGCTGCTGAAAAAGATCCGATCTTGTCTAAATGTAAATACCCAGTTAGTTCAGTTAGTTCATTTTCTGTCATGAGGGCAGTTTATTCCTTTTGTAGGAAGCCTCGATTGTCAAGGAAAAAGGGATCAGGCCTCCATTAGCAGGCTGGCTTCAGACAGGCTTCAGACAGTTTCCGGGATCGTTGTTTACATGCCCAGTAAGTTTGACAAAGCAGTAAAATCCCTCTGCTAAGTGGGTTACTGACTTGGTGGCAGGCTCTCTACAAAGTATAAAGGTGCTCCTGTCTCAAAGGCTTTGCACGCCACCAGGGTCACAGAGTGTTCAAGGTGGAAGCGGCCACTTTCATGGGAGAAGGATAGAAGCAGTCACCCACAATCTTAAGAGCTTGGATGAGGAAACCTTACAAATAAAGAGAAATGTCACAAGCACTTTCATAATGCCATTAAAAATCCATGTTGTTTTCTTTTCCCATGGGAGGTCTGTGTGAAACTGCCCAATTTGTGCCACCATCTCTCAGCTCTTCTAGTGGGGTATCTAGATGTTTCCCCAATTTCTCCATCACATCTTCCAAATCACAGTCTTTTTGTGTTGGCTGAGAGCATTAAAACCAGAAATTGCCACAGTAATGCTACTTGCCCCTCATTTACTGAGCTGCTACTGTTATTTTCCCTCGGATTTTATGGAGTGCTTTTCAGCCACCGGTGCGTCTGGTCTAGTCGATGAAACTCAATTGTACTTAAAAAACATAGTTAAGTATTGTGTCAGAGGACTAAACCAGCAGGCTTGTCATTTCACAAAAGGGACTTCCAGAGGTTATGGTTTCTGTAATCAGAGAGTATTTCACTCAGTATGGGAGGCTGGGGACTAATGCCTTGTTTCACAGCTAATCCCCTCCATGTGCTGATGTAACTGGACCAGTATTTGAGTAAAGACTGTACCTTCCAGCAGTCCTGTAAAGTAGATGTAAGAAATTTTACTTTACTCAATATAAGGACAGATTTAAATGGGGAGGTGAGATATAATCCTGAAAGCATGTGTGTGTGAGTGAGTGTGTGTGTGTGTGTGTGTGTGTGTGTGTGAGAGAGAGAGAGAGAGAGAGAGAGTGGGGGGTGAAGGGGGGGAGGGAGCATTGGGGGAAACCTGGAGGTGTTAGAGCAGCAGTTTTAGTTCATTGATGTTTTTATTTTCACCCAAGGCACTGGGAGACTTTCTGAACTCCCAAGCAGCCTTCATTATGGTGTTTTTTTGACACTGCCACAGGGTCTTTGCATTATTTATCCCAGTCTGCTATACTCACCCAGCTTCCTGGGAATATTTTCAGATGGAATCACTAATTAGCACATATGTGGAAATTTCTCAAAGCAGTTGGGCCCCTTCCTCATTACTTCTTAATTCTTTTTTTCTATTTGCCTAATGTATGTCAAAGATAAATTTTTAAATGATGGGTTGGGGGAATCACACACATTACATGAGAAAATAATTAGCAAAGCAAGGGCCTTTCTTTCATATGGTTAGAAGGAAAATCCACCCAAATGCTTAATGGTACAGAATGAAGTTGGCTTGGCTTTTAGCATTCTTTAGTATTATATTAGCTAACCTCTAGGACAACTTTCTACAATTGCCTTACAAATGTTTTCATAGCCTTGGCAACCGTGTATTTAATTCTCAATGTGTTCTTGGCATGCAACTTCTTTTTACCTTTCTCTGCTTTGGATTCTAAACATTTGCGTACAATGTATTTTCTGTTAGACCCTAATTCACATATGTAACAGTTTTGTCTAACTGAGTTTCATCTTGAAGTACTGGTAATGATTTGATAACATTCTCTGTATCATTGCAGATGTTTTCTGATTTCCTTCAAACATTTACCCTCACATATGATTATTTCAATGTTTTATAGTAACTGTATACCTGAAATGAGAATTATTGGACTTTGATATTTTTAATTTCAAAATTTTATTTAATTAAATAAATTATTATTTGACATGAATGTATTTATATCATATCATCACACACCTTTCTTCCCTGCTCTAATTCTTCCTAAGTACCCCATTCCCTCCTAACTTCATGATTTCTTCTTTGTGTGTTTTCTTTTTTTTTGAAAACTGGAAAAATGTAAGTTCAGCCAGAAAGGAAATTAGATACTTTACTAGGAGGTGAGGAACCTACAGAGGTATTTAAAAATATATCAACAGACACACACACACACACACACACACACACACACACACACACACACTTGACTCAAGTGTAAGCCGACACAAAATGCCCTAAATCTGTTCTGAACAATGTGGTACATCATCTAAATGTGGATATTGAACACTGAAATGTGTGATCAGACTGAAGTATATCATGACTGTAAAAACATGTATCCGATTTCAAAGAGCTAGTGTGAAGAAAAAATATAAGCATCTCACAAAAGTACAGTTGTTATTACATGTTAAAATGGTAACAGTTTAGATATACTGGGTCAAATAAAATATATCATTAAAATGAATGTCACTGACTTCTTTCCACTTTCTTTGTCGGTGTGGCCATCAGAAGGCTTGAGCATGGCTTGCTCGTGCTGAATTTCTGTGGACTCTGCTACTCTACGTTCATCTCTACCCCTTTTCCATTACTTTTCATGTTTAAACGCTAAAGTCAGATTGTGCTTTGTTTTCTGCAAATCTGTACAAGGAAGTTCTCGTCTTCTTTGAACATACTGAGTGAATTTTCTGGGCTGCCTTCGCCTTTGGCTTACGCTCTTGCTTCTTTTTCTCTGTTTGGGATGTGGTGTGACCATGTCAAGCCAGCCACACATTGCCAGAGCTTAGTCACTCACTTCCAGTCTTTCTCTAGTGCAGGCTTAAAGTTCAGGCCTGACATGATGAGGGACCTTGACATCTCCTGAGATCGGATGACCGGACTCCAGGAGCCTTTCTTCTCTAGCCAAGTTCTGTAGAGCAGATTCAGTTGTACAGCAGCCTTGGATGTTGCCAAGTGAACCAGTCACCTCCTTCTGTGGAAACCGGATACGTTATCCCCTTGGTACTCCAAGGATTTCTTGTTTTCTGGAAGGTGGTCCCCTGTGACTTTGTGTAACATTTGTGCCTCTTTGTATGAGATATGAAGAAATGGTTCACCTGTCACTGTCAAGCGTTCAGTGTCCAGCCACGCTCTGAAACCTGTCTTCCACCCTTGCCAACATGGAGTGGACTGCACTCTTCTTGGTCACCCTCATGCCACACTGTGAAGTCTGTCCTCAAACCTAGGCCACCAGTTCTGAGAACCCTCAAACCACTTGGAAGGTGCAGCCATTTCCCACATGGTTCTATGTTTCTGGTTCTGAAAACAGCTCCCAGTATATAGTGGGTGTCCGATAAATGTTATGGAGTGAATGAATCTGAAAATCAGGGCTCTCCTCCAAAAGCGGCTTTGCTATGAAACTACCTCTCTGCTGAAGTGCACAGCCTTTGGTCCAGAGGACCTTCAGGATTCAGATACCATGCATTCTGATTTCGATTTCTCTGCTTTGGTTTATATCACAACGTGCAGACTGCCCTCCATTTAGAATTAAATTAACTTTAAAAGAGAGAGTAAATGCCTTGTTTGAAAATCTCTCTGTCTGCCTGGTAATTTAATTTTCAGTCCAGATGTGATCTGGCATCCCTGGTAGTTGATGTCTGCTTTTCATTTACTGGATACTGTTCACAGGGTTTTGGGATGTCACAGGAGGCTGTCCACTGGAAGACCAGCCCAATTCATGCCGGTGACTTTAGAATCACAGACTTTGCCTCTCAGCTTGCTGTAATCACTCCACTTCAAGAAGGCTGGCTGGTTGTCTGTTGTGCAAAATGTCTTGCATTAGTTTTTAAATATTTTGCTTTGGCTACACACCCAAGCTCCACACATTTTTCTCCCTTAATTTTTAAACCCACGTACACTCTGAAGGAAATTGAATCCATATGTTTCTGATTCATTTACACACAACTCATCAAAATGTTGTTTTAAAAGAGCTAAACTCAAATCCCACAGGGGCTGAGTGGGTTTTAGTGTTGGCTGAAGGCTCTTTAGTCTCTATTGTGGCTGGATGGGCATGGTCACAGCAGGTGTGAAATAGGACCTGACTACCTCCCAGGTCTGAGATGAATAGCATCTTTCTTAGAAGATCACCTCCTACCTCTGGCTTCTCACCTTGTCAGCCCTTCACTCTACAATTGCTGTGGTCCACATTTGATTAGCTTAGAAAACCAAAGGGAAACTCCTAGGTTGTTCCAGCCAAGTTGGAATGATCAAGCTATTTATGTATGTCATCCTGCTTGATGGTGGACTAATAAAATTCTCACTGCTGGCAGGGCTCTGGAGAATCATGTTATTTCCTGCAAATGGACCCAGAAACCCCAAGGCAGACAGGAACACCTTCTGCATCACCATCCAAAGGAAAGAAATAATACATAGTAAAGGGCAGGGTTCATATCCCTTAAGGTAATCCTCACCTAAGCTCAGTAACTCTACCAAAAACCTTGTTGAAATTTGACTCATAGACAAGGTTCAAAAAGGACTAAATTCCTGACTTTCCACTCGTTCTGACACCATGACCTATTATATTGACATATTGTGCTATTGAGTCCAGGTAACTGTCTACAGGAGTATGGACATTGGCAAGACAGCCAGTAGTGAAGTTGCCCCTGGTGTTCAGAACTCCATGATTCAGCTGATCAGGTAGCTCAGTTCCAATGGATAAAAGTGGGGTCATAAAAGTTCTATTGTAGTTACATTATCCCAAGCCCTTGTTTTGAATCACAGTCTCTTATTGCAAATAGATACAGCAATACCCAGTTTTTGTTTGTGCCATACAAAGGATGGGTAGGTGGCTGGGGTACACCAAAGTGAATAGGGATTACTGAGCCCAAAGGTAACTGAGGCCTCTTGTTTCCTGTTGGCTGGACAGCTCCTCACACATGTGTCTTAGATGACACTGGTGTAGGGTGGGTGAACATTGTAAGTGATTTTTAGATTTAAAACCAATGAAGTGTAGTGAGATATCTACCTTGTTTGCACCTGTGCCCACACCCCAATGGGCGTGGTCATTGCACTAGGTGGATGAGTCCCAGTGACTCTTATTTCCCACACGTTAATGAAGGGAACTGTTTTTTAAAATGGCAGGGTCTCATTAGCATCAAGAAATTTGTTGGTTGGGGCCAAGATGGCATCAGACGCTCAGCTAAATTCTGGCTTTCCCTTGGGCAAACAAGTGAGCTTAATTAGCCTGAGGGCTTTAATTCAACAATTTCTTCCAAAATGAAACAAGGGTACCCCCTTGGGTTTTAGGGACATGTGTTTCTTTGCAAAAACATGTGGACCCAATATTATTAAAAACATATGGTGCTCTTTCTCTTTTACTCAAACTTTCTCTGCATTGATTTCCACTCTCTTTTCCAAAATCCACATCAAATGCTCTACTGAGCCTGACCCTAAATAACACTGTATGGATTTTTTTAACTGTATATTTTTCTCTCATTCTTCCCACAAAAGTCACAATGATTTGTGGCCCTGGGGTACTCTATTGTGTGATTCTTTTGTGTGACACACCACAGTATTGTTTAAATTTGTTATGATAGGTTGGTCGGTGTCTTAAAAAGGAACAGTGGAAACTGTCTGTTACAAAGGACACTTTCTATAGCGTATCCAAACAGCTTTTAAAATTAACTGAATTATTTATCTGTTACTCAAAGTGGGCACATTTATTTCTGTGGATTCAGGGCCAGGATAGAATGACTTATCTTCCCATGACCCTGCTATAGCCAGCTAAGTGTGGGATTTGTGTCAAAGAATGATTATAGTAACAATATAACTACTCACCATCCCATTGGTGGGACCCTGACACCTGTCTAGTCCTGTGTTTATCAGGCACTTTACACTGTTTTATTAAGTAAAGACAACCAGGTGGTGTAGACATTGGTTGTCATCTGTGGTACAGATGAAGAGATAGGGTCATAGGAACAGGCCACTTGCTCAGGTTGCTAAAGTAAAGAAAATATTCAAATTCATGCATGTCTGATTTTAAAGATGCCAGGGATTTTTAAAAAAGGGGGCTTCTGCAGATGTTGGCCTACTATTCTTTAGGGAAGTATCATGAGGTAGCTAATGGGATGTGGCTGAAAACGCATATTTTGTGCTTCATCTCCAGGCAGTACTTCCCCGCCCTCCTCTATATACTGACTCCTCTTTCTGGGTTCTTTGACATTCAAAGCCCCTGGCCTAGAGTCTGTCATGCCATAGGTACCATTCAGTGGGTATACAGTGGGTGGAGGCTCAGAGAAAGACGATTAGCAAATCACAGACATGGAGGCAGAGGAAAGAAAGAACGGGGCATTCCCTAGTTTGGGTGGTAAATCAAACTTGGGAGTCCACTCCATTGGGGCCTTTTGAGAGATGAAGAATACTTAGGAGTCACTTTGTATATAACTCAGAAGATGAGCTTGGAAAGGGAAAGAAGAATGGAATGTAATCACAGAATGGAGTTTGTGAAAGAAGATGGAGATCCTTACAGATTCACCTGGCTGAGGCTGATAACAGCAGATGTGACTTCTTAATGAGGCCATGAAGACTGAATGGAGATAGGCAAGTTCATTGGGAAGGGAGGACCTGCAAAGCCTTCCCGATCTATATGGGGGAGGTAGCACTCTCTGAGGACATCCTCTTTCATCCTGGGACCAGGAGACATTGTCATAGGAGTGCTTAACTGTGCAGCACAATGTCTGCTCTGTAGGTTCAAATTCAAGGCTGTAGGTTATAGCTGCTGCTTTAGTTCCCGGTGTCTTCCTCATTACCAGCCATCCGTGGGCCCAATAGAGTTTCTCTAAACTTCCTAGGAGAAATTTCGAGGATGCCTAGCTAGACTTTTAGACTTTTGCAGGAATATTCACAGGGCATGATGTATAGAGGTGAAAGGTGTTGTGTTTGGAATAAAGATACTCGCATCAGTCACTCTGATTTTGCATCTTGACCTGGGAAACTGAAGGGTATCAGGCAAGTTACTGTGAAATGGCTCCTAGGCCTTCATGCATAAAGATTTGCATGTTTTGATGTTGTGAACAATAAGTGAGCAAGCAAGGGCCTAGAGCAGTTCGAGTCACACAGGCTATGCTCAGCTTACAGCACTTTATTGTAGTGATGATTTGAAGAAGGAGATAACGAATGGTTCTCAAATAGTTAAGTTCCAGTCCGGAAGTTACATGGCCTTAGCTTGGTCGGGGAGAGGATCAGCTAAGGGGTGAGAATGGGTTTGGGGATATTGTACCCAATCTTGCCTAGAGGGATAAGTCTAAGACATCTTCCGCAAGCTGTGTGAGGAGCCCGGGGAATCTCGAGTGATAGGCATTTACTGCAGATGCCACCGGTATACTCTGAATGTGGAACATCTCCCACTGGCACACGTGTTTGAACACCTGGTGGTGCAGCTTTGGGAAGTTACAGGAGCTCTAGGAGGCGGGCCCAGTGATAGAAGTAGATCCTGGCTGATGGAAGTGGGTCAGCGGATGTGGGCCATGCCCTACCCTACCCTTGTTCTCGTCTAGCCTTTGCATCCTGATCCCGTTATCATTACCGGGCGAGGAGCGCATTGCATGCTACCTGGACACTGCTCTAACTTTCTGACCAGGGAACGTGGTGTAGAATCATCCTCTCCTCTGTGGAGCTGCTTCAGCAACAAGAAAAGAACCCATACACTGGCACCGATGAACATACAGTTGGAAGAGCAGCTTAGGACCGGGCTGCACACAGGAACTAGTTGGCTGGTGTTTTTAGCCACCAGACATGGGGGGGGGAGGCTGGGGCAACCAGGCACTGCTGTGGCTCTCACTCACACCAGCACCTAACACCTGAGATTCATTTACCACAGGTCACATCCCCTTCTTCCTCGTATCCTAGCATACAAGGACAAGGAGTTTATGGCTCTTTTTCATTGGGATAAAATACACGTACCAAATGGCTTATGATTTTAAATACTATAAAGCATGTATCACCGTGGCATTTCATAATACATAATGCTGTGCGCCCATCAACAGTATCGAGTTCTAGAACTGTTTTGACATCTGAAGCTGAAAGCCACCTCCATTAAGCAGTCACTCCCTATTTCCTTTCCTCTCAGTCCCTAGCAACTACGAATTTGCTTCCTGTCACTGTGTGTTTGCCTATTCTGGGCCTTTTATAAAATAAATTCATGTAATGTGTGGCCTTTTGTGTCTACCACTCTCCCATAATAAAATATGTTCGAGGGTCGTTCAAGCTGCAGCAAGAGTCAGTTCCTGTTCTTTCCATGGCAGGGTAAGAGTACATAAAAGCTTACCATGAGTCCTTATCCTCTCATCGTGCTCGGGCTCAGGAGGAACTGACCAATCTTCCTGTTTGGACAAAGGTAGCCTATGATGGTGAAGTGGACTTCACGTTGTTACATCTTTCTCTTTATTACGAGTTCCCAGAAATCTGCATGTTCAAAGATACTCTAACTTTTAAATGTTGCCTATGATTTTAATTAGAATCAAAATACAGCATGGGCTTCTGAATTGGGCTAACGGAAGGAAGACTATAGGCATATCTGGTGTTTGGGTTGCGGTTAGAGGACTGGGTTGTCTTCTGCTTAAAGAGCCTCTCTTGGTGATATACTCAGGGTCATTTGTATTTAATTATAACATTTCCCCCAAAATCTTATTTTGTAAATATGTTTAAGACACTGCCTTGTAATATGGAATAACTATGATACCTATGTAGAAATTTCTAACTAACCTCTGGGCCATGGGAACTACAAAGACTAGCATTAAGGCTAACTAAGATCAAAATTCCACTATGCCATCCTTTGTTAAAAATGAACGTTGTTGACTGGTCCCAGTACAGTCTTTTGGTAAAATCCAATTGACACCCCTCTACTTTCCAAACACAGTACATGACACAGGCGGACAAGCAAACATAATTAAATATTGGCCCAGATAGGGTTTTCCTTAATTAGTTGTGAGTTTCAATAATGAAAATACCTGGAGATTTATCTGACTTCAAAGTCCCATTAAATCTGTGCTGCTTTTGTTGCTTTGAAAATTTGGGAGTTCAGGACTCCTCGCCTCATGCTTCTTAATGATGATAATGATATGATATGCTTAAAAGTACTTTTGATCCTGGCCCCTCAGAGCACTCAAGTGAGGCATCAATTCCCTCAGTCCCATGCCAAAGAGTCCCTTCCTTGTTTACAGGCAATGTGTGCTGACATGTGTGTCACAACCATCGCTGCTTCAGAGAGAATCTGCCATCGGCATCAGCAGAAATGCGCGGAGGTAAATCTCAACTGTGGATTTGCTGCAGTCACTGGGGTACCACATGCATCCACAAAGTTATAAGTGTCACGTTATCCCAATTAAACATTATAAAAGTTCACAGAGAAGCAGCTAAACACTCTCTGTACTTGTAACACGGATAATGGCATTTCTTCTCCTCTCTCTCCCCTTTCCATCTCCTAACAGTTTCATCAACCTCATAACAGGTAAGCTTGATGAGTCTCATCCCAAACTTCAAGGAACCCTTCCACAACCCTTAGGCCATTTCTATCTTGTTAATTGACACAAGTCTGAGTATAGCTGATTTCTTTTTGCACCTGAAACTTATTCTGTTGACTGTTCTTTCCCAGAATGTTTGGTTCCACTAGTTTTTCAGCCTTGGTGCTCGCTACAGATAGAAAAAAACACCTATGATGGAAAAGTGAGGTAATAGCGATGCACTTAATACTTGGTCCTGACAACATCTTATGAAAAATAAACTTTTATTTCTTGAGCAGGCTGAAGTTGTTGAATGTAATTCACTTCTGCTAATTGAATTTATATATACATCTTTATGTACAACACTTACTTCTCAACTCACCTAATGCATCATCTCTTTAATATAGTTCCTTGTTTCCTGGTGACCCCCAACCATAAAATTATTTTCACTGCTATTTCATAACTGTAATTTTGCTACTGTTATGAATTGTAAATTTATGATATTTCTGATGGTCTTAGGTAATCCCTGTGAAAAGTTTATTCAACCCCTATAGGGGTCATGACCCACAGGATGAGAACTATTAATTTAGAATGAACCAATAAAAGGTGCATTTGAGCAGAATAAAGCACATTTGCTGTGTGTAGAGATCCATATTTTTAATCCCAACACTCAGGAGGCAGAGGCAGGTGGTTTTCTGTGAGTATAAGACCAATCTTCTCTAGAGGGTGAGTTTCATGACAGCCAGAGCTACATAGTGAGATCCTGACTCAGGGGGAAAAGGGAAGAATAAAACACAAAGAGCATCCCTCTTCCATGAGCGGAGCGGAGCAGAGAGTGCACACCATGCAGGCAATACCATCTCTAAAGCAGAGAGACCTGGGACTCCTGGGATGGATGCTAGGACTTAGGAACACTGGGAACCACACACTTCTCATGCATATGAATGAAAGACTCATGTCAGCAAAGACACACATTTGCAAACCCAGATCCCCTAGGAAAAGCCATAGACACAAATAAATATGAGAACAAAACATATAATGAAGTACAACGAAAGAAACAAACATGTAACTAAAAAATAGTTAAATTTAGTCTGATTGGAATGATGCTCAGGGCTGAGATGGCTTGAAGGTCTGAGTTTGAGTCCTAAGACCTTCCTGTAAGAACCACCTGTACTCCAGCTCCAGAGGGATCTGAGTTTATAGTCCTGTGGGCACCTGCATCCACACACACACACACACACACACACACACACACACACACACACACACACACACACTTAAAATCTTTAGAAAATAAAATTAGACTACAGTGTGATTCTTGTACTTATTTTACCTCAAACACCTCTATAAAATTGACATGTTTTAAACCTCAAGATTTTGATGTGCTGTTTCCAGTGTGGTAAGGATGCTTAGAAAGTGGAGAGAGGCTCCAGGGCAGGAGCTAGTATTTCCTGCATTCCTTTACCCTGTGAAGGAATTGTTGTAAGCGCCTTAGATGCAGTCTTCATATTTGGCTGTGGGGCAGATGCTGTGTCTATAGTTTAGAAATACAGGGACTGAGACTTAGAAGACCCAGCTAAGGGGCTGGAGGAAAATGTTAATAACACTCGGGAAGTTACTAAAGCTGGAGCTTGTGAACCTTATGTACAGGGTAACCCTGCCCAAACAATGCAATGTTAGTAGTGGAAGGAGCTAATAATAGAATGTTAGTAAGGGAAGGAAAATCACACATGTATTTTCTCTTCTATGCTATAAGGAAGTACACACACACACACACACACAGAGAGAGAGAGAGAGAGAGAGAATACTTTCTAATGATTTGTTAGGTAACTGGATAACTGGAGAAGACTCTTCTGCTATTTCTTTAACATGTAGCCCAGGCTGGTTTTGAACTTAAATCCCACCTGCTTCCTCCTCCATAGTTGCTGGATCAATGAAATAAGCCATTATGCATGAATCACTTCTAGGTTTTCTGCATATCTTACTTTCACTGCTTCTCTTACTGGTGGTTGCTTGGGCTTTTGACCTGGGTGTGTCCCTCTCTCTCCACCTCTTCCTTCTCCTCTCTGGAGCCTATTTCTCCTTCTATTTATTCTCGCTGCCTGCCAGCCCTGCCTAGTCCTCTACTGCCTAGCTATTGGCCACTCAGCTTTTTATTAGACCAATCAGGTGTCTTAGGCAACACATCTTTACATAATTAAACAAATTCAGCATAAGCAAATGTAGCACACCTTTACACAATCAAAGCAATATCCTCAGCATAAGCAAATATATTAACCTTTGCCTAGTTAAAGCAAATTTAAATTTTATTTCAGTGTCTCTGGGAATCTCATACATGAGTACTGTATTTATATGACTTCATTCTTCCCTCTTCCTGTGTCCCCTCTACAACCTCTTAAGTCATGATTTCTTCTTTTATTCCACCCCCCAGACACCCTACTCAGTTCACCTGTGATTGCTCTTACATACATGTGCTTAGATTTCCCCTATCAGGCTCATTTCCAGAGAATCTTGGTTCTCCCTTCCTAAGCAGCCATTGGTGGTCTTAAACTCTTAATACAGAGACTAAACTCAGCCCATAAACTTACTTAGAAAGGCAGCAGGGAGCTTCCAACTTTCAGGCTGTGGTTCCTATCAGGTTCCTCCACAAAGCATCTGTGAATCTGAGTCTCCTCTGCATCAGCTTTCCTTGGCTTCTCTAACAAATCAGCACAAACTGGCCTCAAACCTCAGAAGTCTATTCCTTTCCAGTCCTGGGGGCTGGAAGGGCAGATACTGGCAGGAGTTGCTGAGGAGGAATCTAGTCTCCTCCCAGGTTCTCATGGTTTCTGGCAACCACTGACATTCCTTGGCTTGCAGTGCCTCACTCCAAGTCCCTGTTTAACACTCAGTGTCTCCTGATAGCTCCCCTGTCTGCATGCATCTGTGTCCAAATTCTCCCCTAAAAGGCTAGCTGTCATTCCACTAACCTTGGCTTCATCTTAACTTGATTACTTCTGGAAATGCCCCATCTTCAAGTAAGTTCACAGACACCAGCACTGGGGATGAGAACATGAATGTGTGTTTTAGGGGACATCATTCACTGCACAACATCTGAGCTGGCTTTTTCCTGGCACCAGCTCTCCTGACTCTGTGTCTTGTTTTTCTTTTCTCCCAGGAGTAGTACATTTCTCTGATTTGCTGAGCTGGCTTTTGAAAGTCTCTTGTCTTTTTCTCATTTGGCATCCTTCTACCTATATCCATCTGAGATCTACTCATGGTCATCTGGAATAGACCAGGGTCGATGCCTGCTGATAAACACCTAGTGGCTCCTAAAATCTGAGTAGTATTTTTCTTATTAAAAATAATTCAACATGGCAGGAAAATAATGATTGCGGAATAACTACTCAAAAAAGTCACAAATTAAAAAATGATAAGGGCTTAAGTACATTTCCCCCCAAAGAAAACGGCTGTATTCTAAAGGCTTACTCCAATGGATTCCTAGATAAGATAATACAGGCATTGCTAGTGCATTAATGTACTTCTCTGGGGCTTGGTGCCTCACAAGGCCCTGAAGTCATGTATAATGGCTCAGTCATATGACATATCTTATCTTTGCATTTAATTAGGCTTTTTAAAGTGATTTTATAGTCAATAATACCAATTGCCAAGATAAAGCCAGGAACTATTAGACCATATACATCACTCCTTCGTAGAGACTATGGGAGATTTCTATTTTTTATACTAACTGATATTTTTAAGGGATGTTTGCATTCATCAAAATGAGCCCCTTGATGATTACTAGATGGTAGTAGGGGAGATCAAAGCTCATTGATTGGTAAAGATTGAGGCGAAGTTACAGGAAGTTCTCATAGGCCAAACACTAGCTTAGAGAGGGACGGTGACAGTGTTCTGGTGGGGATAGCTTTCAATGCAGAGTGTGCACTGAGCTGGTTTTAGAACATTAGCAATATTCAGAATATTAGAAAAGCATATGTAATACGCCTTATTCAATAGACGTTAATGACGGCTACAACCACAATACCAGAAATGGATATCCATTTCGAGCACATGGGGAATATTATCCCAAAAAATTACCAGAGAGTAGGCCAAAGTGTAAATTTTAATATGAAAGAATCAGAATCATTTAAACCACACTTCTCTACTGCAGTGGAATAATGCTAGAGATGTGAAATGGTACATGCAAAGCTAAAAGAAGCCATATATTTGGAAATATGTAAAAACATATCTCCAGAAAATGTACATTTTAAAGAAAGCAAATAATAATAACAAAACCTTTGGGAGAAAAACTACTAAGACTATTAAGTATCAAGTCTAGAAGTTTGAAGTTAGATTTGTGATTGAAGGCTACTTATAGTTTTAAATATCTTAATAAGAAAAACAGAAAATAATGAAGACCACAAGCTAAGTACTTGTTCAAGCCAAAAACCTGGAAGGACAGGACAACCAATCAAAGGAAATTATCAATCAGCAATGGCTTTTAAAAGTTTAGAAAGTAAAGCAGTAGGGTTGGGAGGGCCAGATCATCAAAGAAACTCTCAGACCTCCATACGGCTCTGGTACTCCGGTGTCCACCTCCAACAGTGATATGCTCTACTGCCTCCTACAGTGATAATACATAAAATGGCTTAAAGGATAGAGAGAGCTTCAACACCAACAGTTACATATCTGAAGAATGGTAACAGTAAGGAACTTTGGTCGAATAAATTAGGAAAAAAATCAAGAAATTGATTTCCAATATTGGAAATGTTAAAACGTAACATAAAGGGTTTAGAACTTTTAAGGCAGAAGAATCTCATTTCTGGTTGATGCAATAGTAGAATTTCTTAAATAATTTTCCATAAAAATTATTATTAATTGCCCAGATGAAGCTGGAAAGTGCTGAAAATCTTAATGTGCTAAGGCCTGCATGTCTTCAATCCATGATCAAGGATACTGTGAAGAATGTCACAGACAGAAGGGTTTGCTTTTCAGGTGAGGTATTTCTCTCTCTCCCTCCCTTTCTCTCTCCCTCCCTTTCTCTCCCTCCCTCTGCCCTCCCCCACCTCTCAGAACAAATTCTTTCTATAAATCTAGAAGTCTTCTTCTGATATGTTATGCCAAGCATAGACAACATGAAGAAGAAAGTGATAAATACATTTTTAACTGTATCGATAGTGGCAAATGGTGTTTAAACGGTTTCTGTTAGTCTCACTTTGTAGGTATCATCTTTGTAATCTTAACCAAAGCCCTGATAACTATTTCTGACCCTGTCTTCCAGCTCAGAAAACTAAGTCTTCATCTGGGGGAAGTAGCTTGTCTACGATAATAGCCAATGAGAGGCAGCATGTGTATTTTTAATGCAGAAATTATAATTTCAGCAACTATATCCCAGAGATGTGTGTGAGTTTATGCATTTAACCAACAACATGATCTGACTAAAGAAAGAGAACCATACTTACAACATAAAGAAAACATGATAACTGTTATTAACACCATGGGCCAACACTGTACTAGAAGTTCTGTACAGTGTGAGAAAATGAGGGAACCAGTACATGAACCATAAGGTAAGAAATAAAAATTATTATTATTCACACAAGATATGCTTGCCTACACAGAAAAACTAAAGGGATCTCAAAAACTGGTAAAAATCCAGCAACAATGCCAGGTACAGAGTAATGTAAAATGCACCATCTAAATACATCATATGAAAATTATGCTTGTTGCTATAGCCCGAAAAAGTAGATTATAAATTGTAACTCTATGAAACAAAATCATAGCTATTAAATATGATTTCTAAAGGTATTTGATGGCCTAGGGGGAATAGAAAAATAATCAGAATGTGATATTAAGTGGAAAAAAGCAAAACAAGTTGTATCTAAATCAAATACTTATTTAGAACACATGCATATTTACTTCTCATTTGCCTTGGTTTTTTTGTGATTTTCTGTTGCTTGTATGTGAAATCCAGTGAGCTGTCAAATGTGCTGTGGGAATTTGAATGATCCTTTTATTTTACAGATTCATGTGTTTCCATAAGTTTATACTTAACCACATTTTATAATGATGATAGTCATGAAAAATATTTGCCTGGATGCACTGAATAGAACCCGAGTGGCAGTCCTGGACAAATGCTTTTGGCAAAGATGACAAAGGTTCTTTCTTACAAGGAAATAAGACTCACAATGGATGCTAGTTCAGAAACTGCACCATGCAGTGGTGTGGATTAGAAGCTACAGTCCCAGTACCAGTCAGTGTAATGCAGTGGGAGAAAGAAGAGAAACAGCTGTGTGACAGTCCACCTTCCAGCCTGTTATAGTGTCAGGTGAGTGATTCTATACACCAACAGAATCCAAAAGATACAGAAAAAGAAGCAATGCATTTAATTGTCAGGAGAATGTAATAGTCAATCCCTTGTTGCTTGTAACTTCAATTAAGCATCAAAGGGAAACAAATTTACATTGAACTTTCTCTCCATTGGCCAGGACTGGAAGTCTTCTAATTGTGGTTTGATTCTCAGATGGAGACCTTGTCCCAAGGGTTAGTTCATATAGAACTCTTTTCAGATAGTAAATTGCTCATAGTCTTACAGGCACTCCAACCAGAATTTAGCATTTAGTCTTCTTGCACCACAGGGGTCTGTCAACCTGTGGACACAGTGCTGATGAGGAGACCCTGGGTCCCTTGTTTAATAAGTGTGAAAGCTTGGGTTGTGGATGCTTGCTTGAGTAGCCGAATGATAAAGTTAAGAAGATTGGTATCAGCATTAGACCAGCTTGCCTTGTATCTCAGTTACATCATTTTCTAATTATGGGTCCCTGGGCATGTGACTCAAGGTCACCTTATTTGTCAGGTAGGAATAATTATAATTATGTCACAGAACTACTTGCTGATCTGCTGGGAAACTGATTGTTGGAAAAAATATGCCTCTTTTTGAAGACTCAAAATTGGGTGGATGATGTATTATTCTAAATGTGGACAACTGCCTTAGAAAGCAAAAGAAAATCAGGTTGAGGGCTATCCTTACTCAGTAGCTTGAGTAGCACTTTCCCATCTGCTGGTGAGATCGAGGCACACAGGACCAAAGAGCTGAAATGGACAGTAGATAGAATCTCAAGCTGCTTGCATCGAAAGGAAAGATTGAAGTTGATGGAATTATACAGGAAGGATTTGAAGCTTTATATATGACTAGTATTGTTTCACTTTTCACTGTCATGGGCAAGAGCACTGGCTTTGTGTAAATATACCTTTAAAGAGATGACTCTGGGAGGGGGGATAAGGGAAGAAAACTGTCATAACAGTTACTTTCTGTTGTTATTTTCTTTATAGACCTAAAGTTTGGGATTTATGTAGAAATTCTAAGTATCTTAGTCACAAAGGCTTTTGCAAACATCAAAACTTAGTATAATTCAAAATTTTGTTCAGTCTAAGTGACAGGTAGAATGATATGGGATGCAAGGACTCAAAGTCAACTTGAGCAATAATATCACACCACTACCAAATAAAATAGTGAAGGAAAACCAAGACCTGTTTGTTCTTAATTTACCAGTTCAAACCCTGCTACCACTGCTTTCAACCTGTTAGAACTGTCCTTGTACCCTCCTAAGACCCACTCCCTCTCACTAGCCCAGAGGCCTTTTCCCCCGGTACCTCACCTTGAATTACTTCTACTTTCCCCCATTTTCCACAAGATTAACAAAATGTTGAGGTAATTGCCTTTTACAAAAGGCATATGAAACCAAGCAAATAAAAGTCACAGGAGCAGGGGCTGGAGGAGGTATTGGAGGGAGAACTGTGGTTAGAATGGAAAATGAAAATAAATAAATAAATCACATAAGAAAATCTCTCAGTGATTGAGACTATATTTACCATGTTAATGCCCCATTTCCATCCTCTGTCTAATAGGTTCTATACGGTGTTGCCTGCGCTGGAGTCATCCTTCTCAAGCTCCCCTCAAGCTAGCACAGTCAGCCTGTATTCTCATTGCTATGCTGCACTTAGGACTGTCAGCTCATTGGGCTCAGGGCCTTCTCTATTTTGCATTGCTTTCACATACAACAGCCTATGCATGACTTTGAAGTGACTGCTCCTTATTCATGGAAACATGTTTTAGTCGTGACTCTGGAAGCACCACATTCTTCCTTTTCCTCCTCTTCCTCTTCCGATTCTTACCCCTTCCTCTTTATTTCCTCTATGCCAGTGGTTCTCAACCTATGGGTCGAGACTCTTTGCACAGGAATCATATGTCATATACCCTGCATACCAGATATTTACATTACAGTTCAAATTACAGTTATGAAGTAACAATGAAAATCATTTTATGGTTAGGGGTCACACGACCTGAGGAACTGTATGCTGTTGTGACTCCTAAGGGTAAGTCACAGCATTAGGACAGTTGAGTACCACAGCTCCATGCCATTAGGTGATATGTTTATTCAAGGGCTCAATCCCCAAGCCCACTCCTTCTCTGTCTACAGTCTCTATGGAGGAAACGTATCCCACGGGGGCTCAGGGTCTGAAGATCTCACAGCAGTAAGGAGTCACAAATGTACACCCTACCTTGCCCCTCTTTCACCAAACTCACTCACTAGCTTCTCTTTATGTCTCATGAGCATCTCACGTTACACGAGTCCATGATGGTGCTTTCTCCTGGCCCCCAAATGAGCACCAATTTGAAGCTATTTACTCGGGTTCATAATTTAGGAACCATCACTGAATTCTCTTTTACTTTTTCTCCTTTTTGTCTCTCTCGCTCTCTCTTTATTTCTGCCCCCTCTCTCTTTCTTTGGTTTTTCGATGCAGGGTTTCTCTGTGTAGTCCTGGCTATCCTGGAACTCTCTCTGTAGGCCAGGTTGGCCTCATACTCAGAAATCTGCCTGCCTGCATTCTTTTTCTTGTAGTCAAATCTAGTCTAGGAATCAAGTGTTGGTATTGGATCCACCTTAAAGATAATCAGAAAAGAAATATATTCCTCTTGCTTCTGCTACCATTCTGTCAGCCAGCAGCTGTCACCTGAAGCACTGAAATATCTTTTTGGCTGGCTGCCTTCCCCTAGTGTTCATTCAGGGCTCTTGACAAACAGCCACGCGACTTTAAAAATGCTAGTCAGATCATGCCAGGTTCTGGTCAAAGCTCTCTGCTTCTCATCTGACTTGGACTTAAATTCTAATCTTTCCTCTGGCATACAGGGGCCTGTGTGAATCTATTCCTGCCTGCCTTTTGGTTATATTTGTTTGTTTTGTTATCTATTTTTTCTTCAGCTTTCCTTAATGATCACTGTACTTTAGCTACAGTCATCTTTCTAGAAGCTAGAACATACCATACTTTTCTTCCCCCTGAGATTTCTCTTCTTGTTTCCTCTCCCTGAAGACAGTGCCCCCAGGAGAGTGCACAGCTATTAACATTCACAACTTTGTTCTAATGATGACTTAGAACAGACTTCCCAGCATACCCCACTGGCTGAGAAGCAGCCTCTCCTCCTTTTCCAATCACTCTATATTTTGATTTATATTTGTATTAGTAGCTGAATTTTTATTATTGCATTGCCTGTTTCTCCTATTAGATTAGAAGTACCTAAAAGAGAGGGACCTTGTCTCATATCTGCCATACAAATATAATGATGTAATAGAGTTTAAACACCCATAGTCAGGGAGTGCATATGTATGCCTATATGCCAGCTCTCTCTTTTGGAGAAGGGAGAACCTTGTTTTTTTGTTTGTTTACACTAGATATCTGACTCACTCCAGAAAAACTGAGTTAACCATTTGCTGAGAGACTATTTTGATTTCTCCTTTGTTTTCCTTTGTATACATTAAAAGCTAGCTGGTCAATGACCAAATACCAAGAATAGAATCAACAGCTCTTTCCCAAGATATCAGTTAAGTGTGTTTGTCCATTTCTGCCCAGTAGATTTTATATAACCATTCCCTCTTTCCTTTCGTCTTGTTCTTCTTCCTGCAGAGCAGTTCACTGAGAAGTTGTAAGCCCACAGGTATTGGTAGCAGGTGGCAATGGCTGACAAACAGCAGGTATATTGCTTCAGGGTACTGTGTAATTTAATATAGTAGTAAAACATGTCTGCTGATTTATGAACTTACAGATCACACACATTGCCTGCGTATGTATTGGATAGGAAGCATCAGAATCCACAAGAAATACTGGATCACACACAGCACACATTTATTTTAAAATCAAGCTGGAAGTCTTAAAGTTTCTTCCCACTTAAAACCCAAATGAAAATCCTGAGGTTTGAACTTCACATCTAAATTTCTACTGAGAGGTTTAAGGTAAAAAGGGTAGGGTATTTGCACACTGTCCCACAACCAGCCAGGGATGCTAGCTAATGTTGGTTCCCATACCAATATCTGGACACTATGGCACCTGGTGGATGACTGGTTACGATCAGCATACCCTCCCTCTGACATTACATGTCTCTGTATAGTTATTCCCCTCTAGATATAGGTCATGGTTACTGTGCCAAATGTCTTGGATTTATTGTTCATTAATACATATACCATGTTTCCCATGAGGCTTCTAGCTAAAATATTCAGCATAATGGATTGGTGTAGCAATTGCTTTTTTTTTTTTTTTTTTTTTCTTTTTTTACCTGTAGGTAAAAATAGCTATTCAGAAGTAGCTCTTCAGTGAACCCACCATCTCTGGGTGACTAAGAGGCAATTCAGAGCAATGGTTGGATATAGACCTTACTGTCACATCCCAGGAACCATCTTTATTTTTCTGTCAGCAGCACTTAATCTGTAATCTAAGGAATCTTGTTTAGCCCTCAGCTGTCCCAATTTTGTCCTTTTTCACAATGGGAATTATATTGGCTGGTGTATGTAGAATTGGAAACAGGTTTGCATTCATTTTAAGTTTGCAATATAGTTGATGTTTTACTCAGTCTGTGTATTCCCTTGCCTTCCTCCAATTTAGTTTTCTTAGCCGGGGATAATGGAGTCCTTACCTCGTGGTTACAAAGGCTTGCACAATTAATGGGCAGCATGCATATCTGAATGATATCTGGCATGTTAATTACTTTTCATTTCTGTTACAAAATGTCTGATGGAAATGATTTAAAGGAAGAGGGGTGGGTTTAGGCTCATGGTCTCTGTAGGTTCAGTTCATCGGGCAGGCAGGGAAGGCATGGTGGCTGGTTCACTCTGTTCAGATGCCTGGAACTTGCAGAGGTTGGTTAAGTTGCCACACATGGAATACAGAAGGCACAGACTGGAAGCAGAGCAGGCATAGCTTTTCAAGGCACTCCCTAGTGACCCCACTTCTGTCCCCACCTCCCAAAGTTTCCACAGACCCCTTCAACGGCACCGACAGATGTGAACCAAAGTGTTCAAACACAGGGGCCTCTAGAGTGCTTTCATATTCAAATAGAAACATATGATACATATTAAGTGCCACATGCATGCCACAAAAAGGAAAAAGCTTTAAAGAACCAATACTTCCCAGAGCCTTTGTCCTGTGAGGAACAGACGTGTTTCATTTAGATTATCTTTGCAGGAATGATGGAGCAGCGCACATCTTAACTATTAAAATCAACACATGTTAGAGAAACAGTGATTTTTTACACTAAATCCCTATTGCAAAATCCAGAAGCACAAACATAAGGCAAAGGCAGAAACTGAGCCAATGTGCTCCTTTCAATATCTTAGGAAACGCCTCAGAACAATTGGGAAATAGATTCCTCTTGAATGTTTTCACAACAAATTTCAAAGGAATCCGAATAGAAACTTGTCAAACCACCTCGAGATTTGTTTTGGTGAAGGTGTCAGTTAACATTTGATAAAAGTCATGCCTACATTTAATGTTTCTTAAGGTATGATCTTAATAAAATAGTTAAGTGTAGAATTTCTTTGCAAAAGTCCCACGGGTCCAAAATTTACTTTGTAAAAAAAAAAAAAAAACCCATATTACGTAATGTGAAAATAGGGAGGGACAAAGTTCCGAGACTTGTCTAAATTTGTTGGTTTTATTAGAATGTTATTGTACAAAGTAATGAGTTTTCAGAGTTGTGATGGCTAGTCTTGGTTGCCATGTGTCTATATCTGATATTAATTAAAATTAGTCCTGTGAAGGATTTTTCTCAATTGGATCATTTGAGATGAGAGAAGCCACCCTAAATCTGGGCTAAACCTCCTGGTGGGAGCCTATGTAAAAATATATAGCAGAAGGAAGCTTTTGATTTTTCCCTGCTTGCCCTCACTCTCCCTGGAAAGTTCATCTGTCCTGATGCTGAGGCATTCCTTCACTGGTGTTAGAGCCCATTTCCTTGGATTTTCAACATATATACTAAAAACCTTGGAATATCCAGCCTCCTGGATGAAACAACTATTTGATTCTTGAACTTTCAGTGATGAAACAGTGATTGTTGGATTAGCCACAGCCTTTAAGCCACTCTAAATAAATCACATATGTCAATATATATATACTCATATACATATGTGTGTACGTGTTCATTTTATCAGTTCTGTTCCTCTAGAGTACTCTTACTAATGCAATGATTTGCTTTGATCATGTTCACACATACCTCATTAACATCCGAGCCTCACCTTGCCACCTCCCAACTGGTCCCTTTTTTCCCCAAACAGTTCCCCTTCTATTTTCTTCTCTCTCTGTCTCTGTCCCTCTTTGTGTGTGTGTGTGTGTGTGTCTGTCTGTCTGTCTCTCTCAATATCAATTTTACAGATGAGAGGAAACGTGCAGTAGTTGTTCTTCTGAGTCTGGTTTATTTTTGTTTAACACAGCAATATCCAGTTACAGCTAATTTCTAGCAAATGATGTACTATCCCTCCTCTTTGTGAGTGAATGAACCCTGCTGGGCATGCTGTATACTTTATTCATTCATTTGTGCATGGGTACCTGGGCTGATTCCATTACTTGGCTAATGTGAACAGTTTTTTTTATAAACATGGATTTTCAAATATCTCTGTGGTATGCTAATTTGGATTCTTTCAGGTGTATAACCAGGAGAGGAATACAAAAGTTCTATTTGAGTATTGAGTAATTCCCACACTGATTTCCATTGTGAAGGTACTGACTAACATTCCTAGCTGTGAAGTTACCTTTTTCTTGTTCTTGGTAAATGAATCAAATATGTGGCCAAAAAGTCAAACCTATTTTTGCAACGTGATGTGGGCAAGTCAACATAGACTCTGAAAACAGTTGTTGCTTCAAACAGGTCATTTCCCTGTTTTTCCTCTTGTAAAGTGAGGTATAGGGATACTTATTTCCTGTGCTGTTATAAGACAGGAGATCCCAAAGGGGGGGGGGGACACGAATGTACAAGCTGCGAGAGTGCTGGGTGCAGGAGCACAGTCCAATTTTCCCGATGTGAATCTTACTGGTGATTGTCCACCAGACAGCTGGTGTTGAGCTCATCACTTCAGCACTGGTGGACCTCAAGTGCAGACAGGGCAGGGGGAAGTCAGGGAAGCAAGTAAGTACCCCAACTGTTTTGAAACTTTTTCACAGACCCTAGAAGTACTCACAGGTGTGATTTGAACTTTATGGTGGTTAACAATAACTAGAGAC